>NC_090930.1:937717279-938328446 GCF_040938575.1 Ambystoma mexicanum | reverse complement strand
TTCCACTTGATTGTTTGCGGAGCAAAGTCTGCAGACGTTCGTGGCTGACTGTGACCTGATTTCCAAGATTTCGCTAGTGCCAAGGAGGTTCAACCAGGCTCTCAAGAATGATCCTCTCAGAGTTTTATCTGGAAATCTCTTTACATATGTCAGTGTCTCTTTCCTTTTTAGCAAAAACGGTGGAAGATGAGTCAAGAGTTTGTTTCTAGAAACTTGATCCAAAGTAGTGATCAAGTCTAATTCTTCCATTTTCATTTTTACTCTCTGAGGGTTGGTGATCAGGTCCTCTTCTGTGCATGCTATGTTGTTTAGTTGGATTTTTTTTTCCAGCAGGAATTTAGCGGGCAACAGGTGCCTCTGGAAGCCTTTTCGACTATAAGTATGTGGACTCGTGGGCTTTCGGGCATCAGGGTCTTTCGGTAAAGTTGCATACTACTATGCTCTATCTTAGCAGACAGAGAAAGTAGCCCGAGCTTGCGCCGTACAGCTGCAACTGATGTCGATTTTGGTATGTTGAGAACAGAGCGCCAAAAGAAACCCTCCAATTTGGGCCATATCGATGGACGGATGGTCAGACTGGCATCCATCCCGTAAACAACTGAAGGGATTACTTTTGATTTGTAAAATTGTACGGCCGGCATCAGTAAGAACCTTCCATACTGTATGTCAATCGCTCTAGTTTGAGTGGTGAGGTTTCGCGTCTTTGACCAGAGTACTTGTTCCATCCGTGCGTCGGATTTGGAGGAGTCTATCGTTATACCCAGATATTTAAAGTTGGTGATGGATTCAAGTTTCGTTCCTCCCAGAAACCAAATCGGTTTCGCTGTTCTCTTTGGTGCTTTCTCCAAGGTCAGGATTTTTGTCTTGCTTATGTTCACTTCAAGGTTGTTTTGCTGTATGTATGACATCAGATTATCCAGCTGTCTTTGGAGCGCAACGGGGTTTGGTCCAAGAGTGTCATGTCGTCAGCATATAGTAGGCGAGACATCACTGTATTGCCGATTTTTGGCGGTATATCGCGGACCATCTCTGCAGTTGACTTATAATCGCCCAAGAAAATGATAAACAGAGCTGGGGTCAAGGGACAGCCCTGCTTAACCCCCCTGAAAGATGGTATTTTGGCCGAGAAGAGGCCTTGGCAATTCAAGCGTACTTGCATGCTTGTGTCGGTGTGTAATATTTTTATAGGGATCAAGATAGATTTGGGGCACTTCCACTATACAAGTTTCTCCCAGTGCTTGTCCCGATCGACCCGGTCGAAGGCCTGGGTAAGATCCACGAAAGCCATGTACACTCTTGGCTCTCCTGCTCTGACTTTGCTCTTGATGATATTGAGGAGCATGATGTTCACAGAGGTGTTTGTATTTTTCAAGAAACCTGTTTGAAAAGGGTCCACACTGCGAGATGACTTGGCCCATTCTTGAAATTTAGTAAGAAGGAGCGATGCAAAGACCTTGCCTATCGTGTCTAACAGAGCAATAGGATGGTAGTTACACAGTTCTTCTCTGAGGCCTTTCTTGAAAATAGCAACGACTATCGCCGATGTCCACGAAATGGGTATAGATTTTGAAGATTTACAACGTGTGAAAATTTGGCTGATCAGAGACGTCCATTCCTCCGGATATTGTTTTAGGTCAAGATTTGTAAAACCGGTGGGGTATGGTGCTCTGGATGATTTCAAGTTCTTTATCACTGTAAGAATATCCTCTTCGTCGGTCAAGTCTTCCCAAGTTGTAGAGACGTTCAGTTTTCCAAGTTGGGTGGGAGCTTCTAAAAAAAAAAAAGATAAGTTAGTTCATTTACATAATTTAAACCCTTCTTGATTTCATTTTTAACAGGCTACCATTTGTACTAAATCAAATCTAGGTGCAGATGACAAACAATGTGGCAAATTTGGATAATCAATAACCTGATAGAAAGACAAGTTCGGGAACAGATAGATTGCAGTTCCAAGCTTATTTAAACAAGTAGATTTTTACTTCTTTATGGCACTTCGAAAAAGACTCCAGCCTTCTAATCTCCCATGGGATACTGTTCCATCCAAATACAGAGAATCTCTGGTCACCTCTAGAGACACAAGACGAGGGAGGAACGACCAAAATGTACTTGTCCTGAGATCAGAGTGCCCGTGTTGGCTGGTAACATTTTAGTTTTCTGGTCAAATATGCCAGTGCCAGATTATTAAGACTTTTGCGTATCAGACACAGGGTCTTAAAGTTGATCCTGTCTTCCACAGCTAGCCAGTGAAGAGACTGCCATAACCCAGAAATGGGTGCAGTTTTATTACTCCAAACACCATTCTGACTGCAGCATTTTGCATCTTTTGAAGTAGCTGGACTTGTTTAGCTGGAACACCGACTAAAAGACTATTGCAATAATCCAGCTGTGAATTTACTAACGCTCCCACCACTACCACATGATCATTTACAGGAACAAAAGGAAGAGCCCATCTGAGTAGGCGCAGAGAGTAAAAAAAGGCATTTGGCTCCAATGTGTTCTTCACGGCCGAGATCGTTCTACCATATGCAACCAATGTTTTTTTTTAACCCAGGTGCATATTTTAATGTGGTGCCCAACAAGCCCAGATGCAAGGGACATCTGCCCTCTTTAAGGAGATGTTTTTGTCTGAACAAAGCGATCTCTGTCTTAGTAGAATTTAATTGGAGGGAATTAGCCCACATCCAGCTACTGATTTCACCCAAACAGACAGCTACCCTCATAAAGGATTCCTCTGCATTGTCCAGTCTAATGAACACCTGCGTATTATCCATATGGCTGAAGACAGACCATATCCTTCTGCAGTATGTTGATTAGTGGCCGTAAATAAAGGTTAAATAGTAAAGGTGACAAGGAGAATCCCTGGGGGAACCCCAATCCTGCACAATAGTCTGACAGAAAACCTCCCAACCTCACCTGTTGGCTGTGCTGTAACAGAAAGGAGATAAACCAGCTGTTAGCTTTAGCTGAGACCTGCTCTACATCCCCCAGACGCTTGATAAGGATGACATGGTCCACTGTATCAAACGCTCCTTTTGTACAAACTCCTTCAGTGGCTTGTAACAATTTTCTCCAAGATTTTTGCCGGCCAGGCAAACCTGCCCCTGATGATAATTCTGTAGATTTTCTTGGTCCAGATTCACTTTTTTCAACAGAGGAGACATTTACAATTTTTTTTAAATCAGATGGCACAAACCCTTACGCCAATGGTTTATTGACAAAAAGGGTTATAAAGGGAGCAATGTCTGCTGCCAGGCGAGTCGCACTCCATGAAGGTAAATAGAAAGAGAAATCATTGGTAGGTTTCAGTGCTTTTTATAAAGCTAAAATAGTCTCTTCTGAAACTGGTTTTAAATTAAAGAATGTAATGCTGTGGGGGAGTCCTCCTCCCGCCTACCGGCCAGTTCATCCTGTGTTTGATCTTGCTCTGGATTTAATTGCCTGTATAACTGAAGGGTAAGCTCATGAATAAGTGGAAGGACTTAAGAGCTAATAGTACATGGAACGAGTAGGGAGGCGTCCTGCCACTTGTCTTTAGGTCTCTTTACCTATACATTTTGGTAAAGGGTGATTATTTTGCATTTAATTGCCTACTGAAGGCACCTTTTGCCTGAATACCTTATATTTTGTCACAAAAAAAAATTAAAAGATTTAGATTGGCTTAGTGATGCATCCCTGGTTAATGCGATAGGCCTTGGTTGGACAAGGTGAGAGATTACTGAAAATTATTCTCTAGCATGGTTTTTTGCAGCATCAATCTTTTTAGTTAGAAAATTAGATTTTGCGTTACATATCACCACTTTATATCCTTTTAATGACTTTTTTACCTTGGCAGCGCACTCAGGTGTTCTGTATTTCTTACATTTCCATTTAGTTGCTCTATATTGTTTCTTAAGAGTGGTCAAACTTGGAGTGAACCATTGTTTTGAGATTATTTTAAGTATTTTAGGGCCTCATTACGACTTTGGAGGTAGCCAGGCGCTATTAGCTCCATGGCGGCCTCCGAAATTGGCCCTCATTACAACCCCGGCGCTAAACCATGGCGCTATTAGCACCATGGTTGGTGCCGGTGTTGTAACGAGTCCGCCATGGTGGAATGGGGAAATACCGCCCCATTCCAAGGTTGGCAGGGCGGTATTTCCCCATTTCACCATGGCCCTTCCCCATTCCCATTTTTGCCCCATAGGGCTCAATGGGACTGGGGAAGGCGCTAAGTACGGTACCGCAAATTGCGGTAACGTAATTAGCACCAAGGTCCCTTTGCGGCACCCTACTTTAACGGCTGGTAAAACCAGCCGTTAAGGTCGGGTCCCGCAAAGGGACCTCGTAATCAGGCGTTAAGGGTTTAACGGCGCCAACACCTTTTACGGCGCCGTTAAACCCTTAACGCCAGGGTCGTAATGACCCCCATTGTGTCCGGGTCCGATCTGGTGGAGTGGTGACTTACCGGGACATTCCGCCCTAGGCGGGCCCGGTAAGTTCCCATTCCAAATGCCATTCCCCATTCCCATTTTAGCCCCCATAGGGCTCGATGGGAATGGGGAAGGCGCTAATTACGGGCCTGCTAACAGCAGGCCCGTAATTAGCGCCCTGGTCCCCTAACGGACCTGTAAAGGACGTGTGGTCCGACCAAACGTCCCTTGTGGTTCCCGCTAAGGGACCTCGGAATTGGGCGGTAAGGGATTACCGGCACCGGTCTCCTTACCGGTGCCCGGTATCCCTCACCGCCCAACTTGTAATGACCCCCTTATGCCTTAATGGGGTACCTGAAGAGCAGAAATCATCCATGATAGCTGCTCCATGCTCAGAAAAGGTCTCACAGCCAAGTAAAAGATCAATACTCGCTAGGGCTCTTCTCACCTCTTTCCCAGAAATCTTTTCTAAGTCTCTGGGTTTACAGGAGAATAACATGCCCTAGTGTTAACAGAATGTTCTAAGTGCATGTCTTGGGTGATGGAAAACAATCTCAGAAAATGGTCAGACCATGAAATTGCGTAAGTGTGTGTTACTAGAATACCCCTCCCTCTGGCCAGCACCACATCCAGACAGCATCCATATATATGAGAAGGTGAAATCACCAAAAGGGTTATATTATGGTTTTCTATGATTTCCCATATTCCCTTTGGTTCCATCCCTATTTGTTCCTCCAACCTGATGTTAAATTCACCCAAGCATAGGATGGTTTGTAGATTCCAGTGGTTGATACCCTTGGAGGTGGTGCTAGAAGGAATTAGTGTTTAGTCTTGCCTTGACAGACATCAGGGTGTGGACAAACCTTATTGTCTTACCACCTTATTATAGTCTTTTTCGGAGGTTATTCCTGAGGTGTCGAGTAATCATAGAGAATCGCCTGTTTTCTAGGTTCTTGGCAACCATTTTTAGGACTACCAGACGGTTGGTTTTAGGGAGCGTGGTCCTCTCTTGGGTCAGTATTTTGAGATATTTTCTTGTGAATAGTATGGTACAGCATCTTCTAGTAATGTGTATGCTAAGTACAGGATCTTGAAGATGTTGATGTACACCAGAAGACAATGTACTATTCTGAGTTGATGGATTATTTGTTGGTATTTCCTTATGTCTAAGATGAGTCTACCAGCAACATTCTAGACTTTTTGAAGCATTTTGCTTTAGCTTGTGGGTAGGCCCATGCAGAGGAGTTGTAATAGTTTCACCTTGAGCTGGTTACAAGTGCTTCTATCACCATTGGGTGGTTTCTTTTAGCATGAAGGGTAGGAATTGTTTGAAGATTTCTATTGGAAATAAAGCTGATTAGACCATTGCACCGATCTGAGAATTCATGCTGAGGTAAACATCCCAAATGAACCCTACATTTTATATCTTGGTTTCATAAAGTTCATGTTCAAAAGAAGGGGTGTGTGGATTATAGTGAGGATTTTTCTTTCAGTTGATGTGGTGGGCTGAGGATGAGGAATTCAGTTTTAGCACCATTGAGCTTGTTTTGCTCCATCTACTTCTCTATAACTTAGTTTGACACAACAGCAAATCGGTCGTGTTGGCCCTGGACCATTAGGCAGATTTGGGTGACATGGTTTTATGAGTGGAAGTGGGGTTCAAATTTGCATCCATTGGTGTCTTTCCATGAACGTCTAATAGTAGGATAAGAGAGGACAGCCCTGTAGTACTCCAGAATCCACAATGCAGCACTGGCCCTACCCAGAGGGTCTCTGAGCACCTTACAAGGTTCCAAGGCTGTAAAAGATGTGAGGTGAAACAGAAGTTACAAAATGTTTTAAGGGTAGGGTATCATTGAATGTCAATCAGTTCTATGCTCCCAATGACACATCCTTAAAATAGTGTGTAATGGGGCAAATGTTATTCTGATTGCTGTTCCCTGTACTTGAAAACAAAATTTTTAGCAAAATAAAATATGTCATTAAGTACAAAATTGATCATTTGGATTCATATTTTGTCATGCTTAAGGAAACTCAATGTGTGGCTTAAAAGAAAATAATTGAGCATGTCTCGGCCAATATGTTGGTGGTTTGCTATATACAGCGCCATCATAGCCCGCATTATGAACACATACTTTTTCTCCCATGGTATGCCACGCAATCTATTGAGGATACCCCTTTTAACTTTCATGGATGAAGGGTTGAACGGAATGGGCAAGGAAAGGATCATAGAAAGATCAATGAAGCTTGAGATGTGTTCAGGAAAGGAGCCTTCTGTGCTTATGATGGTGTGGTCCAGATGGTTTGTTATTGAGTTATACATGTTGGGGAAGAGGTGTAGGATGTATTGAGTCAATAATCCCACACATAGGTAATTAACCTCATTCTGATGAAGGAAAACTAAACTCCATTTCGTTTTCATATCTCTAATATTTGAGGTTTGTTTTGACATAAGGGATCTCTTGATTGTCTCTGGACATCTTTGAGCTATTATTTCTCCGTTCCATCGCACAACAACTCCTCTTTATGAGACTTCTAAATCCCCACTGACTTTTTCACACCACCTGAGACTGAATAGCCTTCCGTCGATTTGTATACAAGTTAGATATTCCTTTCCTTTACCATTTGCTTTTATTCATGTTTTCAGTAAATGGCATTGTTACTGGTAATAAAAACAATATTTAAAACCACTTGAAATGCTCAAATGTTGATTAATAATGAAACACATATTTCTAAAATCCACCAACGATGACTGTTTTGCCTTCAGTTTAATTATTGCTTCCCCACTCACAGTTATTCAAATTGCTGGGCATACTCCTTTTGCAAAAGTGGGATGATGTATTTTCATGCTGTTTGAATAACCACCAAACATGGCAGAATTAGAAGAGAGGGAAAATAAAGGGGTAGTCCTGCACTTATATCCCTGATCCTTCAGGTGTAGTATGCGTATATCCAAAGATTGGATCAGTAGAATGGGATGACACTCTTTTAGTATATTTCAAATTTTATTCAATAAATTCATCACACGAACAAATCATCTAGATATCATAACCATTGATATCGGATATACCACGACACCTAATATTAGGGACTGGGTCACTGTCCAATATACTAAATAAAGAGAAACATTATATTTCCAATACCCATTGATGTATGTAACACCATGGGTGTTCTTATTGTGTGAATGTTTGAATGAGTTCTGTATGTGGCTATGACTGTTGATATGAATTTTTATGATATCTAGATGATTTGTTCGTGCGATGAAATTATTGAATAAAATTTGAATAAAATTTGAAATATACTAAAAGAGTGTCATCCCATTCTACTGACCCAATCTTTGGATATAAGAATTAGAAGAGATCAATCTTAGTTTGATGAAATCACAATTGGTAGTAGTAGCACAAGGCAATCGAAAACGAAGAAAAGAATGCTCCTTGGGAGACAACTCTTTTTTTGATATTTAGAGAGCAATAATGTTCTGATTCTCAAAGCGGGGCTGGCGCTTGTTCAGTGAGGTGGATTTCTTGTTCCTTTTGCCCCTTCCTGGCACTCTGTTTCTTTACTCTTCTTTCACAACCCCTTGGGTATCCTCGCTTTTTCAACATTGCTAGCGTTTTGTCTAAAAGAAATTGTCGTTATTTGTCTGTCAATGGCGACCACAAGCTCATCTTTACGCAAAGAGCCTAGACTGTGTACTTCGGAATGGGCAACTGAAACTTTACAGCACCTGACCCTCATGTGCCCTGCCCTAACGGAACTGAGGATGAAATGGCTGGCTTCCTACATTCTTGCCCTTGCATCTTTGTCAGCAGACCAATGGTGGTACCGACTAGTTTTGAGGGAGAGCCTATCCATAACACTGGCCCTTTTAACTACATAAGAGAAGTCTTTACTCGTTTGGAACAAATGTAGTTGTTAGATGTGCAGAGTGTCTCTGATTTTATGACAACCGATTGATGGCCCCTAAAGAAATGGAACTGGAAGTAAAGCCGGTGCGTTCGGTGGTGAATGTTAAAGAGGATAAAGGGTAGGAGGAGCGAGTGGTAGAGGAGAAAGGAGAGAAGAAGGAGGAGATGAATTATTCTGTATGTTTTTTTTACTTTTTAAATTATGGAAATGATGTATTAATGTGGATGAATGGAATTAGGTGGAAGGTTGTATTTAAACCTAATACTAATAAAATCATTTTTTTTTAAGAGAGCCTATATCGGATTACCATGATGCTTTGCAAAAGATATGCACTCTCTCTGAAGAATAATCCTGTTGATCTTGAATATCCTGATTTTGCACTGTCTCTCTTCCTCCCGATGTACAACTTGTCAGTGCTTTTGTCAAGAAAGCTTTTCACCAAATCCTTATCGGGGTCAAGTTTTCATATTTATTCAACAATCTCATCATGATTTCCAATCACGCTTTCAGGCCTTGTTCCCAGGCACGTTCACATTCCAGACTGCTGCTTCTGCATCAAAAGATAGAGATGCCAGGGTAGAGCGATCTTCAAATGAAAAGCCTGACCACATTGTTGTGGTGCCAAACTAAAACTAATTGAAGGTTTCATCACATTAATTATGCCCAATGAGAATGAAGAAAAGAAAATATTTACTGTGCATTTCAGACAGTTATAATGAAATCTATCATGTCTGTGCACTGCGGGCATCTCCAGGTCCCTTTTCCAGGTTAGATGGTGTGATTGTTCCAGCATGGGTTTATAGTCTATTCTGTGGGGATTTCCACTGTCTTGGTTCCTAAGCTCAACCAGCTCCAAGAGTCTTTCATTTCCTCCACAGAATCTGGAACTGATTGGCGGGAAATGGCTTCCACACCAAATGCACCTTATACCTGCAGAGTCTGGCATGCCTGCCTTGATTGTCTCTGGGTGCCTCCTCCTTCTGATTATGGCCAACATGTTGTCTCTGCTTCATAAGAACACCAAATCCAAGGTCATCATAATATTCTGCCGAGCAGTGGTAGTTCACTGCTCTGCCCAGGGGAGCGGCTTTCCCCAAGATTGAGTTATCTTTTCCTTTGCACAAACTGAGTTAGCTGCATGATGTTCTTGCATTCAATAGGGGTCTAACCCGAGCCGCAGCACGCATGTCCATCATGCCAGCATATTGTGTAGAAATGATTTCAACATTTCGCCATCTTTTATTGCTGATGAAGACAGCAAGAAAGTGAATAGTCGGCAAGCACTATTTCAGTGCCCAACAAGTGGCAATGAGTAAGACATTACAGAATCGTAGGCATTTGCCCATGTATATTATTGGCAAAATAACGTAAGCATAACGTTGCATCGACCTGAGCATGCCAAACAATGAAAATATTGTAGGCTGTCCTTTAATGGTACCTGCAAGCATGGTAATGCTGTGGTTGGGATGGGGTGTGGGGTTGGCTATGGCTGCTGTGTGTGCAAAGTGTGTGCCTTGCCGTATCATGTTATTATCCCAATAAAAACGCGCTGAATACTCCACTATACCTGGAACTTGGTTTGACCATTATTAGCGAACAGATCAATCTAAAACCTGTGTTATTCTGAAAATGCATTTGGGTTTATGAGTCACTTTTAAAATGTACATTAGCTATGAAAGATGTCTTGTCATACCAAAACGTACTCTCTATTAGCACCCAGGTCAGGGGGAGCAGCCAATCAGGTTCCTTGGATCGCGGCCTGAAACTGCTAAACTCAGCTCGCTTTCCATGGACCTGGAGGTTGCTTCCTCTGCCCTCAGTGCCATCTTCCCCCACCCTCCTGTATCTTTTATTTTTCCATTCCCCCCACTTCACTTACCTCTTTTCGGTGCCGGTGGCGGACCCTCTGATGCCACCTCCACGCTGCTGCTAATGTTCCGTGGTCGCTACTGAAATGGAAGAGGGGCTCTGTATGGAGTCCCGCCTTCCACATTCATGGCGGCCATCTTGTGACAGTATTTTCATTCAATGAACGGGATGCGTGCGCGTCCTATTTGTTGAATGAAAATACATTTTTTTTTAATACCCCAGGTTTCCGAATTCTGTGGCGGGCCAGATTGGGTCTTATGAGCCGTGAGATCCTTGCTAAAAGTCCTCGCTCTGCTTGGGCCTTTAACTCAGGCCCAGGGACGATAAGACCTGAACCGGCCCGGCGCATCAGGTCTTAACAGTGTATTAAATGATTCAGAAACATTAAATCATATGCGTATTTGGATGTACATGATTATTTCGAATATGAACATTTTGAAGACGAAAATGTCAGATTCCAAATGTTCGTATTTGAAATAAGCACCCCACAGCCAAATGGCCTTTATAGACCTTGCTTCCCCCAATCTCATACTTACATTTTATCGGCACACTTCGCTGTGCTGCCGAGTCCCTGCAGTGGGTGGGAACTGGCGCTGCATGGTCCTTTTCTTTTTTATTCTTTTTTTTTCTCAGAAAACGTTGTTGTTTTTGAAGCAGGGGACACTCCCGCCATCCCTGATTCCATTATAGCGAGCAAGGGCTGCTAAATCAGAGTCATACCAAGTGTTAAGCTTGGTGGCATGTTTCAGGCAGATCCTGATGAGTGGGTCAAGAATGTCAAGGGAGTTAGTGATGGCGAGATGGTGGTTACTAAAAGCAGAGTCAGAGGTCGAGCGTGCAGTGGGAGGAGAGTGGGGATGAAGGTGGATACGAAGGCAGCAACTGACACTTGTTCCATCGGACGAATGTCCATGAACGAGGTTGGCAGAGCTGGGTGGGTGTGGTCAGAGGGCCGAGAGGACCCAGGTGAGAGGAGGTGAGGGAGTGGTCTGACCTGAGAGCTGGGTGGTGAGTGGGGCGGATAGCAAAAGATCAGTGTGGATAAAGGCATCGAGAGCATGTACACCCGAGTGGTTAGAACCAGAGGGAGAGGGAGAGGGAGGGAGAGGGAGTTGCAGAGGTCACGGAAGAGAGTGGATGCCGTGATTGAGGAGTCAAGGTAGATGTTGAAGTCACCCAGTAGAGGAAGCTTAGAGGAAGATGTCAGGAGGGAGGATGAGATATCAGCCCATTCTGAGAGGAACATGGTGATCGATCCAGGTGGTCTATAGATAGTGGCAATGGTCAGGGAGGATGTAGGAGAGATGACCAGCTTGCAGACCAGGCTCTCAAAGGAGGAGTATGTCTGGGTGGATACGAGGGAAGAAAAGACACCCTCAGGGAAGATCAGGGCAACCCTACCGCCAGCACGGTTAGGGGCGAGGCTTATAGATGATCTTGTAGCCATCAGGGAGAAGGGAGTATTGGGATTTAGTTTTCCAGGGAATAATTCACGACAGATTTCTGGGTTTAAAAGGTGAGCACCATTTATACTTTGCCAGCATATTTATTGGAACATTTCCTCTCACAGGTAATGTTTCTGCTGTTTATTACTTTTTTTTAAAGTCCAATGCTATTTTGTCAAGCACCCTTTCATCTAAGGAGTAGGTCTGTTGAACTACATTTGTATATTTCACTTTACGATATATGTTCACTTACTGTGCATATATTCATGGGTGCCAGCTTTTGATGTTCACTATGGGGAAAAAGTACCTGGGCATATGTTCTTCTTGCTGCTGGTCATTTTATTCCCATTCATGTGCTGCTTAAATGCGGTTAGTTGGGGTTGTGCAATGTATGACAACAGTCACCAAGAGACCAGCCATAAAACAAGGAGCTTGTAGCATGCTGCTTAAGCAAAGTGTGTGATCCTTTGCAAATAATTTTATTGCACAGGGCATTAACTAAAAACATTTGGAGTTCTCAAATCCGGCAATCTTTTATACATAATAAAAACATAGATTTTTTTTTACAGCTGCAGTGACATCAGGGGTGAAAAATCATTGGTTACCCAGGTCTACCATCCATGTAGTAACCAGGACTGACCTTGCTTAGCTTCAAAGTGAGGAAAAGGCCAGCCCTCTCAGGCCATGGTACATAATAAGTGAGGCAAAGTTACAAGACCACTTAGAGCAACATGGCCTGAGGGGGCCAGCCCCTTCCTCACCTTGAAGCTAATCAGTACTGTGTGTATATTCATCACTGCCAGCTTTTGATTTCCGCTATGGGTGCAGAAAGTACCTGGGCATATGTTATTCTTGCAGCCGGTCATTTTTTCACCATTTCTGTGCTGCATAAATGTGGTTAGTTGGGGTCGTACGATGTATCAGTACAGTCACAAGAGACCACCCATAAAACAAGGGGCTCGGAGAACGCTGATTAACCAAAGTGTGTGCTCCGTGGCAAATAATTTAATCTCACTGCACATTGCCTAAAAACATTGTGAGTTCTCGAAGCCTGCAATCCGAAAGCCATGGCTAGTGGTCTGGTGGTGTTATAAAATGGACAGTGTCTATGCCAAAGGCCACTGACCATGACTGAAGACCATGCTCGTGGTAAGGAAGCGTTCTACAAATCTATGAAATAACAAAACCCTTGATATTCAAGGAAAGAATATTAGTTGCAGGGACGCTAAGGTGAGTAATACATTGTAACAAAACATTTGAAATTCGAAGAAAAAAAACAATAGTTGCAAGGACATTAAGGTGAGAACTTAATGCAACAAAACCCCTGAAATCCAGCTAAAGCCACCTTAAATGTGTGTCCCCTGTTGCGCAACCTATGACCACAATGATGACATCACAGATCACATCACTGATAACATCACTAATTACATTCTGTATGAGAACACTGATGACATTACAAATCACATCAGTGATGCCATCACTGGTGACACCACTAATTACATTGTATATAACTGATTACATCAATAATGGAATTAGACATAACATCATTTATAAGTTAGCTCATGAAAACTTTGATTACCTTAATAACAATTTAGGCCGTGGACTTGGCCATGACAAATGCTGTGGTCACTGGCCAGCACCAAAGGCCAAAGCTAACGGTCGGTTAGTGTTCAAAAATACTAATGTGCATGGTTAAAAGCCATGCCTAGTAGCCCATCACTTTTATAAAATATACAGTGGGCAACGTTGAAAGCTGTAGTCAGTGGACATGGCTAAAGGCCATAGTTAGTTCCCATTGATATGTTAGAATATACAGTTCACACAGACAAAGGTTGTGGCCACTGGCTAGTGTTGTGTTCAAGACCATGGCTAGTGGCTGGTTAGTGTTGTATAATACACAGTGGGCACGGCCGAAGGCCATCACGTATTGCATTTTGTTATTTTAAAATATACAGTGAACATGGCCAAAAGAGATACAAACTGCACAAGGTCAAAGGGCAATTTATATGTTAGAATATATAGTGGGCACAGCCAAAGATTGTGTCCCCTGGCCAGTATTGTGCTAAAGTCCATGGCTAGTGCCTGTTCAGTGTATACAATATACAGTGGACACAGTTGCAAGCTGCATCCTGTTAGGAAAGATTTCGTAATTGTAGGTAATTTTCCTTCCATGTGGCAACCCCTAAACTTTTTGCTGTTGTTTTTCACCTTGTTCTTGACTTTGCCAGAGAAGTGCAGCCTTCTGTCGCACTCCTCTGGGCTTTTGCTCCTTTCTTACGGGGAAACTGACATGCCCTTAAGACAGTCAGTACCGGGGAACGCTGTTTCCCGTAGTTTCTTTTATCATGTTGCGGCTTTAGTGCAACATGACACAAGAGGGCACTGTAAGCTAAGTTACAGCTCTCTTGGGTCTCTAGCCTTCTACAAGCCCTAGATACTCGTTTAGGATTGTATTTGATCGGTGCAAGTCATTCAGGGACTGGAATGGTGGCAGCGATCGTTTTGTGTATTTTGAGCTCCTTTTGGCGTTCTGAGCGCATTTTTCGCGCTGAACCCAAAATGGTGGCCTGGCTCCCAAAATGGCCAGACCACGAGGCTCCTTTGTCCTGTCCACTGACCGTCTTGCTCCCTTCACCTTCCCCAGGTCGAGCGACCCGGGGCCTTCCTTATTTGGGCATGTACTTTCCCGCGAAACACGGATGCTTTCGCGGGCTTCTACATGTCTTTTGTGTGCCTCCAGGGTGTGGGCTGGGATGTATGGTCCCAATACACATCCTGGGTGCCAGAAAGTCTAGGGTAGTGTGAATGCCTGGGACCACCGTGGTCCGTGATTGGTCCACGAATGGTGTGTGTGTTGATGAGCGGATCTCCCATTGGCTCCCCTCCGTTTTGGCGCGAAGGGAACCGTGGATAAGAGGGGGCTGGAAACACCACTACCATGTCGATCTCCTGAGTTCTCACGAACGAAGGAATACAGGAGCCAAGTATCCTGCAACCAAGAGGCTGGACCGAGGAATCGCTGGTGACCCACTGAAGGACTCCTCCTTTGCACTGCTGTCGTCCTGTTAAACCCTTTCCTCCTTTGATCGAACCAGAAGGCCTGTACTGGTGCTTCGACCTTTGGAATAGCAGGAACAGCTATTCTCGGCGACTTCATCATCTCCTGCCAGTAAGCCTTCGGAAGCGTCTCTGGGCCATCCAGTTGACTGACCAGCTTACAAGGGAGTCTTGCTCTGTAACCGCCGCCAGGTTGTGTTGTATTTCGAGTCCTAGTCACTCTCACACGCTTAGTACACTTGGCGTTCCCAAGTCTGAAGTGAGTAGTGTACATTTGGCTCAGATACACACGGCCGCTCCGTTGCCCTGTTGTGGTGACAAAACTGTGCAGGTTTCTTCGATTGGGACGTCTTTTTTCTCTACACGACGACAAGGCATTCCCGGCTCTTCTGAACCTGCCAGCTGCTGAAACTAACGTGGAGAAGCCTGGGTATGCTTGCATCGGGGACCGGTGAGTAGTATAGCTAGGATCTGGTCGCCCTCCTGCAGTAGCCCATTGCTTTTCCCCGCTGTGTAAAAACAGCACCCTTTTGTCCGTACTCGCGCTCTGCTCCTGCTCACTGTGGAGGCTGCGCTTGAGTCGCGGAACCTGTTCTTCTTCCATTGGGCACTAACCCGAACTGCCTGACTTCCTCCGAAGAGCTTCTCCTTTTGCCCGTTGGCACCAGCGTGTGCAGGTACTTTGAGCACAAGGCTCCACTCTTCGCAGGGCTCGGACTTCCATCTAGTTAGGTGCCTCTGAAGGCGAACTGAGTCTAAAGCATTATCGCACTGCCTGTTTTCCTTCCCTTTCAGGTGGACTACACATTTCGTGCATATAACGCTTGCGACTGTCGTATTTGTATATATATTGTATTGGTATGGTATGTGTTGGCTTAATATTGTGATACTGTGATTTTCTCGCTACGGTCGTTGTTTTAAAGGCCTTAAAATAAATGTGTATATATTTTTGATATAACAACTGTTTGGAGTAGTTTGTAAGCGCTCTTGCTTTGTGTGCTCATTGCGGGCTTTCAGTCACCCTCACCCCTCTTGAGACCTAGTCTTGACCGCCGCGATCGCTACCTTGATTGGTCTGGCTCGTCCAGAGGTTACCCTGTTCCAAGTAATTAGGTTGGCCTTCTGAACTTCTGCGCCACCAGGACAGAGTTCAGAAATCCGTCTTAACAAATTGGTGTACAGCGGTGGGATACGACTGAAGGTATCCAGTGTTGCGCACGAACTAAGGCATTTCAGGTTATTCCAACCAGGACACCTAGTGAATTGTTGTAGTATAACTTTAAAAAGGCCATAGTCCTATCTAACAGTATGGAAACAAATACCTTGTTAACTTTAAATGCTTCCAAATCAGAAACATTGAAGAAGATGTGTGCGGAGAGAGGTGTTTCCTCTCAAGGCACTAAATTGGAAATGATCCAAAGAATCGTGGCGTGGCAAGAAGCGCAGCTTGACGCTATAACTTCTGAGGACAGTGCGGAAGGTGGTGGGGCTGCTCTCACTGGTAGAACCGACGGTTCTGCTGCCGCACTGATCCATCACGACCACGAGGACAGGGAGGATGTGATGTCTAATGTTTCCTCTGCCAGTGTTGATGGGGAGGCTATGCTTTAATTCAAGAAGCAAGAGCTGCGGTTTAGGCAGCAGGAGCTTGAATTCAGCATAGCCAAACTAAAAATCGAACAGGCAGAAAAACAAAAAGACAGGGATCACCAGTTGGAACTGGCCAAGCTTCAGATTGCAAATGGGTCCAAGGGTCCTGGACATGGGTCTGGGGCCTCCTCTCATCCACGGTTTCCGAAAGATCTGCTCAATGTGTATGAAGAAAGGAATGACATTATGGACTGGCTGAATGCGTTTGAGTATGCATGCGAAGTTCAACAAGTTGACAATGCTGATAAGATTGCCTGGTTACTCAGCAGACTGCCCCATTCTGGCTGTAGTGCCATTATGGAAATGTCGAAGGCTGAGCGAGCTGATTTCGCAATGTTAAAGCAAACTCTCATTTTAAAGTTTGGGAAGACTCCAGCCCAATATTTGAAACGTTTCAGAGAGTATAAGAAAAAGGAAGGTGGTACTTGGGTATCTTATGTCACTGAATCCTTGAAAAACTTAACTGGCTGGGTCGAAGGTTATAAGGTTTCTACCTTCGAAGGCATGATAAATCTTGTCATGCTGGAACACATTTTTGCTTCTTCTTCCCCGGAGCTTAAGCAGCATTTGGCCGATTCGAAGGAGATAGATCCTAAGAAGCTGGCCATTGCAGCAGACTTATGGGTGTCACATCGAGTGTCTCATAAGGACAAAACTCATCCTGGTAAGCAGGAGGAAGGGAAAAAGTCCAAAGATATGGAGGGTGGGGAATCTGCTAAATCTTCTTCCCATAAGGGCCACAAAAAGAAAAATAAGGGTAAGACACAAGAGAACTCACAGGGTAGTGGAGGTCCGCCTCCGAAACAGATCTCTGGTTACAATAAGCCTCCCTATGTAAACAGACCCAATGGATCTTGTTTTGCTTGTGGAGCAACTGACCATGTGAAGGGGGATCCCCGTTGTAAGGTTAGACCTTTTGGGGTCCACTCCGCTAATCTGGCCTTCTCCTCCTACGAGGAAGAAGAGATTACAGGAGCATCCTTCTCCTCAGACTCATTTCCCAGCGGGATAGAGGCTGAGGTAGTTTTAGTGTCCCTGGGTTCCTGGGAGCCTAAAGTCGCAGAGGCTTATGCTAGGATTCCGGATAATACCAAGCACTACTTTAAAGACAGTGGCCCTCATTACGACCCTGGCGGAAATCGAAAAACGATGGCGGAAATGTAATACCGCCATCGAATACCGCTCGGTGCGATTATGACCCGTCACCGTAAAGTACGATGCCATCAGCGACACCGTAGTGAACGCCAACGCTAACTGCACCAAGTACGCGCACGCGCGCCATGCAAAACCGTAATTACCACCATGGCGCAACGGTACGCGAATTCTGACCCTAGCGGACATTTACTTAACGCCATCAAGCATGGCGGAAAGTACCATTCCGCCATGGTGAGAATTACGGCATCGTGAACCAACCGTAAATGGCCCTACTGAGTGCCTGTACACCACTCCCTGCCCACATAGCACAACTCCTCGTAGGTGCAATGAAGTTACACAATGCAACCAGTGAAATGTACAAGTCACCCATGCATGCCAACGAACAAATGAATGTAGGGGCTCCAAGTGCCATGTGAGTGGCCATCCATATTTGGCATGGCACCATTGCCGTACTGATGCAGCACAGGCATGTGAAGGTTCAAGTACAGCAATATGAACTGAAACATGAGACAAAACAACAACAGGCCCCCATCGCTTGACACCAGTGTAAGGCAACATTCAAAGCAGTATCCTGGGGGAGACTGCACCAGCCCTGTACCCTTGCCAGTAAACAAACCAACCATCAGCATAAGCATGTACCACACAAGTTGGCAGAGTGACTGAGCAGCCAGGCTCATCTCAAGAGGGGCCAATGGGAGCTGCAGGGCACAGATGGCACGAATACAGAAGCTATTCCAATGGACATGACCTCAGTCTCCCTCCAAGAAACGCACGCAAACACAGGCACCTGTGACCAGCCATTTTCTGATAATCACATCATTCCACCAATCCACCTGGCTGACCGGCATCTGTTACACAAAAGCTAATCCCCCGCCCCTGAGCATGACATCATTAAAACAGTCATAATGGCAGCCCCCATCCCTGACCTTACTGGGCTTCGTAGGCAAACGCGGCCAGTACAGTACCACGCAACTATACTCAGAAGCCGGAACCCAATGCAGATCTTCTCACAATACATCGCTCCACAAATAGGAATATGCTACATTACTTGCAAAGAATAACGCTACACGGTTGATATCAGAATCAAATTTTAATGCACATCAAATTCACCAAGCCCATACTGCTATTAGGTCATAAACTCCAAAATATTTTCCATCACTGTGGGCTGCATCCGCAATAAATGACCAGCTTCTTCTTGTGTGACGCCCTGTTCCTTCATGGTACACAGGGGCTACATTCACGTTCAAAAAGGCAACATGGAAGCGCCTAGAACCGCAGGGCCGTCCCATTAGGTAGGCACTAGTCCAGCTGAAAGGTTGATATGTAGCTCCTAGCCACTAGTACAGCGTAAGGGCATGTGGCCCATTGGCGATCGTCCCATAAGATCGTAATGGTGCTCCACTGATTAACTCGAAGCAGCAGGTGTCGGGAGTAAAAGCCATCTGCAGGAGTGGCATACAGATGGCAGCGGCAAAAGGGGAGGAGATACCTGTCACCCAAATGAAATGAGAAAGAATAGTATGGGCATCAGAACTTCATTTGTATTACTCACTTCAATGATCACACTAAATCTACAGCCATATGCATGCTAGCCCACTCAAAGGGATTATTTCCACCCAAAAATCACTTGCGAATCATAACTATATAAATCGAGGTGAAAACACTATTACAAACGAGTGTTTGTGTGCATGCGTCTGTTAAGACAGAATCCATTAGATGGGATTAGTAACGTGCATAGACACAAGTGTTTGAAGGCGCGTCGAGGTCGGGAGGGTTCAACAAGGGCAGATAGACGATGGTCCCACTATGGCAGCTCTGCATCACATAGCGCAGGGGAAGGGGATAGATTCCAAAATGCCATGTACATGGCAAACTCTCAATTAAATCATCTGTCCATCCATCCATACATCATTCCCTCATCCCGGTATAAAAACGCCTGATCATTTACTCACATCACATTTGAAATTTCCATTGAGTCTGTGCTTAATGCAGTCTGCAAAATCCACTGTGCTCCAGCCCGGAATTCTAGTGTTGTGAAGTAACATGTATTTGGGAACGTCCTGCCTTATCGTCCACTACGCTATTGCGCATCCCATACTATTCATATCAATCATTGCATTCTCGCCATGGCCCCTGTCCCAAGGACATTAAACAATAGAACGTTATATTTGCAGTCAGACCTGTGGGCGTCTCCTCGCCGCTAGCTGAAAATCGAAAGCGCTGTCCTTCGAATTCCTCATTTGCAACATCACGTCGAAAAGGCATCTGTGACCGCTTGAAATCACAAATTCATCCATGTAGTGCGGCAGTGTGTGAAAATGGCAACTGGCTTCACTCACAAATGGGACGCCCCACCCGTCGGTGAACCTCGGTACAGTGCTGCATGAGGGTCCACCGTTAATCGAGTACTACATTCCACTGACCCTTCACAAGTTTGTTCGCGACTGCAAAGATAGTATGTGAAACAATGGGACCATAGCAGAATGAACATATAAACCAATATTTCACTGCCATCGGGATTAAATACATGATTGTAATAGCAAGATGCCACGCGTCACATTGCAGCGTTGTGTGCGGGACAAAGGGGATTGCAGCTGGCACAGGTGGAATGAATCACCACAGGTGGAGGCTATACAGCCTGAAAACACATAAATTGCACACCCAACCCCCTCCCACAACCACACCCACTCCAAAATGCTACCGGCAGGACTAGCGATGTTGGCCCTGGGGGACCTGATAGCACTGCAAGTACTACAACTTCAAGAAGAAGACGAACACCAACTACTACAACAACCGGCCGCACAGAGGAGACGCAGGAGGAGGAGGAGGGCAAGGCAGGGCCAGCAAGGGCCACCAGCACAGCCACTACCACCACGCAGGCAGCCCGCAATCCCACGCCTCCGAGCTCATCCGTTCAACCTCACTGCTGAGCAGATCCACACCCTCTACCGTTTGGACCGGGACACCATAACCGCCATTGTGAACATGACACACGCTGACCTTGTCAGCATGATAGATAGCCCAACCGCCATCCCACCCCTACTGAAGGTGGTGTCTGTACTCCACTTCCTGGCCACAGGCACCTACCAGCACACAGTCGGACAGTTGCATGGCATTTCACAGCCACTGTTCTCACGGACACTATCGCAAGTGCTCGATGCCCTCCTGAAGCACGCAGACGACTACATCTCTTTACCACGCTTGGAGCAGGAGATTACAAACACAAAAGTGGGATTCCATGCACTGGCCGGCATACCGGGTTGCATTGGTGCCATCGACTGCACCCATGTGGAATTGGTTGTCCCACATGCCATGGAGGCCCAGTACCGCAAACGGAAACAATATCATTCTCTTAATGTACAGATGGTGTGTGACTCCAACAGGATCTTTACACATTGTTGTGCCCGATTTCCTGGATCAACCCATGATTCTATGGTCTTGAGGAACTCTACAATACCACGCTACATGGAGCGACACGCAGGGAACAGATCCTGGCTACTTGGTGAGTCTCATTTCATGCATGATAATGTGGGGTATGTGATGCGGCAATGACCTGGCAGGAAGGGGGGGGGATGCGTACGTAGCAATGTCATTCCACAAACATCCTTTATTGTCCACATACAGGTGATGCCGGGTATCCACTGAAGAGATGGCTCCTTACACCACTCCGGAACCCACAGAACCAGCATGAGGAGGACTACAACCATGCCCACTCACGTACCCGTGTAGTCATAGAACAGGCATTCGGCCTACTGAAGGCTCGTTTCCGCTGCCTCAGCAGGTCTGGCGGGGCACTCCTGTACCGCCATGAGAAGGTTGCAAAGATGGTCATGGCATGTGTCATGCTACACAACATGTGCGTACGTAGAAATGTGCCCATGCCCCCTGACGCAGAACTGCAAGCACCTGAAGATGGTCATGATGAGGGTGGGGATGTGGCAGCACCTCAAGGAGTCCGCGAGGCACATGAGGCCCGTGAAATTCGTCAGAATATCATAGATTCATGCTTCTAGCACTCACGCCTGGTGGCTGATACATGGACACGGGACTTGTGGCACTGTGTGTGTCTGGAACATGCACAATGTGGACTGTACGCCAATAAAGGCCTCGTACACAAAGATCAATGTCCACACATCTCATTGGATGATTATGTAATGTTTATAGCATATGTGAAATTATATTACACACCCCATCGACCCGCCACCCAAGAAAGCCTAACACCCCCCTCCACCCTCCTACCTCCCCCCCGAACACCAGTGTCCAAAGATGCTCATTGTCAGTGGGCAGACGCTATTGCAAGCCCCCTCTCCGGGTATCAGGGGCACCCCTGCCTGTGGAGCGCAGGTGCCTCCCAGATCTACGTTGGGGGCTGCCCTGGACGGAACTTGCAACGGATGATGTCTCTGCCTGCTCACGTCCATGCATGTCCCTAAGGGTTTGTGAGAGCTCAGTGAGCACACGGCACACAGCGGCAAGTTCACCACATACGTCTTTGGACGTCGCATGCAGTTCCCCCCTCAGGCTCTCGGTGCTTCTCTCCATTTGTACCCTTAGTGTCTCTGTACTTCTCTCCATTTGTGCCCTAAGTGTCTCAGTAGATGTTTCTATGACTGCCTTAGAACCCCCACATTCATCAGCATGCTCCTTGAGGAGCGTGGCCAGTTGCTGCTGTTGCACGATCACCTGGTCGAGGGACTGTTGCCTCTGCTGGGCCATGGTCATTTGCGGTGGTGTCACAGAGGGGCTGATCACCTCATGTTGCCTTGCCACAGGGCTTGTGGGGGATGGCCAGTCGTCGTCTTGTGGGTGCCCCTGCGTGGTATCCTCATGGTGTACGGGATGAAACAAACAGGGGGATTGAGACAGGTGATGGATGGGTCCTACATCGACAGCACCGTTTTCTGTGTCGGAGCATGCTGCCATTATTGCAGTGTCACCTATGGTGCTGCTGCCACCAGAAGCAGTGCCTTCTGTGGCATCCATTGGGGGGACCTGTGGTGCTGCTGTTGTGGGCATGCTGGCTGCTGGGGTGCCTGTTGAAGTCCCCTCCTGTGTGCTGCCACTTGATTTGTGCTGCTGCCGTGTCTTGATCCGTGCAGCTGAGGTGGAGGGTCTTTGGCCGTTGGTCTTGGCCCTCTTTGCAGGTGTGCTGGTAGGGGTGTCCTGGAGCTCGTCGTTTGAATCGGACCCTGTGGTGGAGTAAAGGAGGGCGAGCGTTATTTATGGGTCTGTGGAAATTGGAATGGCAATGTATCACATGCATTGGGGTGGTACCTGAGGGTGATTTGGGTCAGGGCCTTGGAGGTGGTTTCATTTTTGTGTGGATTGAGGATGCAGTTGTTTTGCAGCCTGCAGTTAGGGTGTGCATGCTGCACGTGTAGAGGGTGTTTTTAGGATTTTTAATTATTTATGTTTTTAATGTGACTTTTTAAGTGCGCTATCAGGCCAATGTATGTGGACGTTCTCCTGGACATGTGTTTCTGTTGCACTATGTGGACACATGGTACTTCACATGATTGGACATTGTGGATTTAGCATTGTTTTATTTGGCCCACCTACCTGATTCTTCGGATGTCTGCACTCCTTTCTCCATCCCTCCGACTCCCTCTATACTCTCCATTCCAATGGTGGAGGCACAGATTTCTTCCCAGGGGGTCAACTTGATGGGTGATTCCGATCCTCCCCCGGTAGCTGTGGCAATGTTACGGTTGGCTGATAGTATGCTCCGTACGCGTATCCGCAAGTCGTCCCATCGCTTTCTGCATTGCTGTGGGTTGCAGGGTGCGCTCCCCACCGCACTTACCCGCTGTGCCACCAGGGCCCATATGGCCTTCTTGTTCGCAAGTGCCGTCCTGGTCATTTGCGTCGAGAAGACGACGGCAGCATTCTCCTGGAGGGTCTCTGTGAGCACGGTGAGTTCCTCATGTGAGAAGTGGACCTGCCGCTTGCGGTCGCACGCTTTTTTAGCAACTTTTCCCATTTTGATTGTTTTAACTAGGGTGGCTAACGGGTTGGGATGTGTCTCAGGGTCGCATTTGTAATGGTTGTGTTGGGATTCTGATTTTGTAGGTGTACGGCGTGCTGTTTCCCGTTCCGGCCCCATGTTTTTACTTCCGTTTCCGCATATTTACGGTCACCGTATTTTGCGATTACCGCTCATTACGGTGACCGCTATGATGGGTGGCGGAATTGCACCTAGGTTGCCGTACGACGGCGGTGAGGGGCGTTTTGGGGACATTTCCGCCATCGCGGACTTTGCACTTCCGCCATGGCGTAATGCTTGTGCCCGATGGGTCAGAATTAGCCGCACTTTACTCCATCGTGCAATGGCGGAAACGCTATTTACGCTATGGCGGTCAGGTCAGTTACTTTCCGCCAGGGTCGTAATGAGGGCCAGTGTGCTGATCAATGGAGTGGATACTCCAGCTCTTAGGGATAGTGGGTGCAGTCGCACTGTAGTGGATTCTACCTTGGTAGACTCAGAGGAAGTTGCCAGAGCTACTCTGATGCCCACTAAGTTGGCTGACGGCCCCCTCCGTATGTTTCCAGTAATACCTGTAAATCTTACTTTAAATGGTACAGCAGTCAGGATTCCAGTGAGCATTCAGAGAAACGTCCCGGGAAAGGTCTTATTAGGTAATGATCTCAGAGCTTTAGGGCTCGTAGGAGACACTGCCGAAAGACCCTACACACGGTCTCAAGCACGGGCAGCATTGGCCAAGTCCAATACGCCGCCCCAGCCGAAGGGGAAACCCAAGGCGAAAGGAGTCAACAAGTCACGACGAGGGAAAGAGAATATTCCCCCGAGCTCGCCTACCACTGCGGTGGAGGAAGTTGGTCAATCGCCCGGGCCTGACAAGGAGGTGGCGATGCCTGAAGTATTCGACCCCAACGATCATCCTGAACTAAAAGACTTGTTAGTTGAAGGAGGTCCTGATAGGGACGAATTCAGTAAAGGCCAACGTGAGTGCCCATCTCTGGAAGGCCTAAGGAGACAGGCCTGCTCCCAGCTTGAGGGTGAACCTCCTGGGACGCATAGGATTTATTGGGAAGGTGGACTCCTGTATAGTGAGCCCACAGAGTCTACAGAAGGAGACCATAGGAGGTTGGTGGTTCCCCTTGCTGTTAGGCCCTTCCTCCTGCAGTTGGCGCATGAAGTTCCCCTTGCTGGTCACCTTGGTATGAAGAGGACCAAGCAAAGGTTATCCATGCACTTCTACTGGCCCAAGATGGGGGTGCAAGTAGAAAGTCACTGCAGGAGTTGTGCCTCCTGCCAGTTGTCTGGTAAGGTTGGCGCGACAATCCAAGCTCCGTTGGTACCGCTCCCAGTTGTGGGGGTACCATTTGAAAGGGTAGGGATCGACATCGTTGGTCCCCTTGACCCGCAAACATCCTTGGGCAATAGGTTTATCCTGGTGCTGGTCGACCATGCAACCAGGTATCCTGAGGCCATCCCATTGAAAACTGTAACTGCCAAGTCAGTTGCAAAAGCTTTACTCGGCATCTTTACTAGGGTTGGCTTCCCTAAAGAAGTTGTGTCAGATCGTGGCAGCAACTTTATGTCGAAGTATATGCAGGCTATGTGGAAAGAATGTGGGGTCACCTACAAGTTCTCTTCTGCATACCACCCCCAGACCAATGGTCAGGTGGAACGTTTCAACAGAACGTTAAAGAGCATGATTGGGGCTCTGGAGGAGCCTCAGAGAAGAAAATGGGATCTTCTTTTACCATGCTTACTGTTTGCCTACCGAGAGGTACCACAGGAGGGTGTTGGCTTCAGCCCCTTCGAACTTCTGTTCGGTCATCCCATACGGGGACCCTTAGCCATCGTCAAAGAGGGATGGGAGATGCCCACTCCCCCTGTTACTACCAACGTAGTTGATTATGTGCTAGGGCTCAGAAAACGGATGGTACTTCTGATGGGCTTGGCTAGTGATAAATTGAAGGCAGGGCAAGCGCTGGTGAAACATTGGTACGACCAGAAAGCTTCCCTCATCAACTTTACACCTGGTCAGCAAGTCCTGATCATGAATCCCATAAGGCCTCGAGCTTTACAGGACAAATGGTCAGGCCCTTACACAGTGGTGGAGCCCCTGGGTGAGGTTAACTATTTAGTGGACCTTGGAAGGCCTGGACAGGCTCCAAAGGTGTTCCACGTGAATAGGCTGAAGGCTTTCGTCCCAAGAGTCGAAATCGCAGCACTGCTACTGGCTTCAGATATTGAGGAAGAGGAGTCTGAACCTCTCCCCGACCTGTTCCAAAGCGGTCCTTCAGATAGCTCCTTTGAGGGTGTCCGAGTGGCCCCTCACCTGACTTCTGATCAGCAGGCTGAGGTGAAAAGTTTGCTTAGGCAGTTTTCCCCCCTGTTTTCACAGTCGCCTGGTTTGACACCTTGGTGCAAACATAACATTGACACAGGAGACAGTGTACCTACAAAAAGTAGGGGATACAGGATGTCAGACAAAGTACGGTCTTATATTAAGACCGAGGTCAACAAAATGTTAGACCTTGGGGTGATTGAACCCTCTAGTAGTCCTTGGTCCAGCCCTGTGGTTTTGGTTCCAAAGGCAGGCACTTCTGAATTGAGGTTCTGCGTGGATTACAGGGATCTGAATGCTGTCACCAAGACAGACGCACACCCCTTGCCTCGAACAGATGAGCTGGTGGATACTTTGGGTGCCTCCAAGTACCTCAGCACGTTTGACCTCACTGCTGGCTATTGGCAAATAGCTTTAGCAGAGCATGCCAAGGAGAAGACAGCATCTTCTACTCCAGACGGCCTTTACCAATTCCGGGTAATGCCGTTCGGGTTGAAGAATGCACCTGCCACTTTCCAGAGGCTTGTGAATCATGTGTTGAATGGGTTGGACGAATTCTGTCTTGCATATCTGGACGATATAGCAGTTTTCAGTGCCACCTGGGAAGACCATGTGAAACACCTCGGGATTGTGCTCCAGGCTCTTCAGAAAGCCCACTTGACCATCAAGGCTAGTAAATGCCAGATTGGACAAGGCTCAGTGGTTTACCTTGGACATGAAGTAGGTGGAGGGAGGATACAGCCTCTACCCAGTAAAGTACAAGCAGTACAAGACTGGCCTACCCCCACTACGCAAACCCAAGTGAGTGCCTTCTTAGGACTCACGGGGTATTACTGCAATTTTATGGCAGACTATGGCACCATAGCTGCTCCTCTGACTGCCCTCACAACTCCGAAGAAACCCAAGAAGGTAACTTGGACCGACGAGTGTGAGAAGGCCTTCAATGGCTTGAAAGACTCCTTGTGCCAGGCCCCTGTCCTCAGGGCCCCTGATTATCAAAGACCTTTTATCGTGCAGACAGACGCCTCTGACACTGGGATAGGAGCTGTACTATCACAAGTAGATGAGAAGGGTAAGGAACACCCTATCGGTTTTATTAGTCGCCAGCTTAAGGACAGAGAGCTCAGATGGTCCACGGTAGAGAAAGAATGTTTCTCTGTTGTGTGGGCCCTAAGGAAGCTGAGGCCCTACCTCTATGGGACCCACTTCACTGTGCAGACTGACCATAAGCCGTTAAAGTGGCTAATGAACATGAAGGGGGAGAATCCAAAGTTGCTTAGGTGGTCCATAAGTCTACAAGGCTTCGACTTCACTATTGAGCATAGGCCAGGTGTCCAACATAGCAATGCTGATGGGTTGTCCAGAATGTTTAACCGACCTGAACAAGAGACTCATCCAGGGGTGGATTAGTTCCCCCTGTCCATAGTCTGGGAGGGGCGAGTGTTAGGAAAGATTTCGTAATTGTAGGTAATTTTCCTTCCATGTGGCAACCCCTAAACTTTTTGCTGTTGTTTTTCACCTTGTTCTTGACTTTGCCAGAGAAGTGCAGCCTTCTGTCGCACTCCTCTGGGCTTTTGCTCCTTTCTTACGGGGAAACTGACATGCCCTTAAGACAGTCAGTACCGGGGAACGCTGTTTCCCGTAGTTTCTTTTATCATGTTGCGGCTTTAGTGCAACATGACACAAGAGGGCACTGTAAGCTAAGTTACAGCTCTCTTGGGTCTCTAGCCTTCTACAAGCCCTAGATACTCATTTAGGATTGTATTTGATCGGTGCAAGTCATTCAGGGACTGGAATGGTGGCAGCGATCGTTTTGTGTATTTTGAGCTCCTTTTGGCGTTCTGAGCGCATTTTTCGCGCTGAACCCAAAATGGTGGCCTGGCTCCCAAAATGGCCAGACCACGAGGCTCCTTTGTCCTGTCCACTGACCGTCTTGCTCCCTTCACCTTCCCCAGGTCGAGCGACCCGGGGCCTTCCTTATTTGGGCATGTACTTTCCCGCGAAACACGGATGCTTTCGCGGGCTTCTACATGTCTTTTGTGTGCCTCCAGGGTGTGGGCTGGGATGTCTGGTCCCAATACACATCCTGGGTGCCAGAGAGTCTAGGGTAGTGTGAATGCCTGGGACCACCGTGGTCCGTGATTGGTCCACGAATGGTGTGTGTGTTGATGAGCGGATCTCCCATTGGCTCCCCTCCGTTTTGGCGCGAAGGGAACCGTGGATAAGAGGGGGCTGGAAACACCACTACCATGTCGATCTCCTGAGTTCTCACGAACGAAGGAATACAGGAGCCAAGTATCCTGCAACCAAGAGGCTGGACCGAGGAATCGCTGGTGACCCGCTGAAGGACTCCTCCTTTGCACTGCTGTCGTCCTGTTAAACCCTTTCCTCCTTTGATCGAACCAGAAGGCCTGTACTGGTGCTTCGACCTTTGGAATAGCAGGAACAGCTATTCTCGGCGACTTCATCATCTCCTGCCAGTAAGCCTTCGGAAGCGTCTCTGGGCCATCCAGTTGACTGACCAGCTTACAAGGGAGTCTTGCTCTGTAACCGCCACCAGGTTGTGTTGTATTTCGAGTCCTAGTCACTCTCACACGCTTAGTACACTTGGCGTTCCCAAGTCTGAAGTGAGTAGTGTACATTTGGCTCAGATACACACGGCCGCTCCGTTGCCCTGTTGTGGTGACAAAACTGTGCAGGTTTCTTCGATTGGGACGTCTTTTTTCTCTACACGACGACGAGGCATTCCCGGCTCTTCTGAACCTGCCAGCTGCTGAAACTAACGTGGAGAAGCCTGGGTCTGCTTGCATCGGGGACCGGTGAGTAGTATAGCTAGGATCTGGTCGCCCTCCTGCAGTAGCCCATTGCTTTTCCCCGCTGTGTAAAAACAGCACCCTTTTGTCCGTACTCGCGCTCTGCTCCTGCTCACTGTGGAGGCTGCGCTTGAGTCGCGGAACCTGTTCTTCTTCCATTGGGCACTAACCCGAACTGCCTGACTTCCTCCGAAGAGCTTCTCCTTTTGCCCGTTGGCACCAGCGTGTGCAGGTACTTTGAGCACAAGGCTCCACTCTTCGCAGGGCTCAGACTTCCATCTAGTTAGGTGCCTCTGAAGGCGAACTGAGTCTAAAGCATTATCGCACTGCCTGTTTTCCTTCCCTTTCAGGTGGACTACACATTTCGTGCATATAACGCTTGCGACTGTCGTATTTGTATATATATTGTATTGGTATGGTATGTGTTGGCTTAATATTGTGATACTGTGATTTTCTCGCTACGGTCGTTGTTTTAAAGGCCTTAAAATAAATGTGTATATATTTTTGATATAACAACTGTTTGGAGTAGTTTGTAAGCGCTCTTGCTTTGTGTGCTCATTGCGGGCTTTCAGTCACCCTCACCCCTCTTGAGACCTAGTCTTGACCGCCGCGATCGCTACCTTGATTGGTCTGGCTCGTCCAGAGGTTACCCTGTTCCAAGTAATTAGGTTGGCCTTCTGAACTTCTGCGCCACCAGGACAGAGTTCAGAAATCCGTCTTAACACATCCACTGGTAAAGGCCAGAATCTATGGTTGGTAGCCTGTTAGTGTTTTAAAATATTCAGTGCACATGGGTGAAGGTTGTGGCCACTGTCCATAAATGAATGCCATGACTAGTAACCATTTACGTGTTAAAATATATTTGGCCCTGACCATGGCTGAAGTCCATGCTTAATGTCAGTTACGGTTGTAATGTTATTAGTGATGTCATCACTGATGTGATCTCTATATATATATAATGTATATAATTGGTTATATATAACATGCTTAATACCCAGAGGTGTCTAAGCGCAGACACAGGGATCAAACCTGTGTTGCTCTGCGTCATCTTGCTTCCAAGGCGAGAACATTGCCTCTGAGCTATTCTCCCGAGACCATGTCATCAGTGTGGTCATAGGTTGTGCTACAGTGGGCGCGAAGTTAAGTAGCTTTAGCTGAATTTCAGGGGTTTTGTTGCATTAAGTTCTCACCTTAAGGTCCTTGCAACTAAAGATTTTCTTGAAATATATATTACAGGGCCTGTGGTAGCGGGCCTGTAGTTATGGTTAAGTTGCTCAACCCATAGGAAGAGCACTTTTTGGGCGGCCTATAGCTTTGCCCCCCTGGACGAATCCCCACCAAACTTTGCAAAAAAAATATATGGACCCCTCGGATTGATTCTACGAAGGTTGGTGAGGTTTCGTCCAGGGGGAGACAAAGTTATGGGGGGTCCCAAAATGTGTGCTTTTCCTCATAGACGCAATGGAAACCAAAATTTGCTCATGCCTACAGCCCAAACCGCTGGAAGCATTTTCACCAAATTTGCGACTGGAGTGTCAGCTTGGTTCCGAAAGCGTGCTTTTGTAAATTTAGTGTAAATCTGTCCAGTAGTTTTTTTTTTAATCAGTTGCCATGTTTGATTCACGGACAGCTTCCGTTGTCTGCAGACATTGCGGTAAAAACACAACATTGCACTTGTAAAACTAATGAAACAATCTCTGGGAAGGAGAGGGGTGATGAGGATGGGATATGGCCATAAAAGCCAGAAATTTTTTGTTTTTTCATCTCCGAAGACCACAAACAGTTCGGATGTTAGGGGACAATCCTGTGATGTTCACAAACATCTCAGATGTTCAGGGGCATCCATGCCTATTTCTGCATTACAGGGTCGGTGAAAAGCAGTTTCTGGATGGCTTATAACTTTGGCGCCACTCAATGAAACTGCATGAACGTTTGCAATATCATTCCAGACCTAACTCTGAATGATTCTTCAAAAGTTGGTGCTGAATTGATGGGAGGCAGCAAAATTAGAGGGGGGGGGACACAATATTTGAAAGGCTTATAAATGTGGTGAGATTTGACGAATCTGCACAAAAGTTTGCAAAAAGATTTTAGACCCAGATTTAGTTTTTTGCAAAGTTTGGTGGGATTTTGTCAAGAGTGGGCAAATTTGGAGGTGGGGCCTCAACATTTTTAGATGGCTTATAACTTTGTTGCCGTTTGGAAAAAAATGATAGACCCATCCTTGAATGTTTGTGAAAAGTCTGAATGGATTTTGTCAAGTAGGGGCCAAGTTATATGACTATTGTATGTATTTACATTTTGACACTTTTCAAAAAATAAAACATGGACGGATTTGCAGCAAACTCGTGCAAGGAGCATTGGCAAGGACCTGGTTTTGAAGATGTCTGTGTTTTATTTTTTTTAAAGTGTCAGTATGTAGGTACAAAAAAAGTGATATACTTTTGGTGACTGAGGTACAGCCTGTAGCCATGGGCAGTGGCCAAATAGTCCGGGTCATGCAATGGTGTTCAAGTGGGCCTGGCCACCATGGACCGGCTACGTGGTTAGGTTTTTTGAAATCGGGATAGGTTTGAATGGGAAAAGAAATTCTGCTTGTGGCTACAGCCCGAAGTGCTGGACAGGATTGCAGCAAACATTCGAGAGGAGCATCAACATGATATGATATGATATGATATTATAGTTTATTTATATAGAGCCTATACACAATGTGTTTCAAAGCACTTCAAGGCAAGGGAGGGAACAAGGAAAAATACAATGACATTTTTACAGGCCATGAACAATAAGGATGTGAAATTAACTATCGTACTCGGCCTGACGACATTTCAGATAGTGCAAGAGCTAAGACAAAGGGCCTTATTATGAGACGTGCTGGTAAAAATAGAGAGCCCATCAATGGGGACTTACCAGGGCATTACAGCCCCAGCGGTCCTGGTAATTGCCCATTGCCGGGCACCGGAAAATATTACTCCCCATTCCCGTTCCAGTCCCATTGGACTCAATGGGAGTGGGGAGGACGGATGCACCTGCGCCATTCTTGAATGCTGCTGGTGCATCCGTCAAGGTCTGCGAGCGGGTGCCGTTCTGCCCGCCAGGTCAGACCTGGCAGGCTGAAAGGCACCTGCTCGCAGAACTTGGAATATGCCGGTCCGGTAGCAATGGTGCCGGTAGCTTACCTCAAAGCATGGTTTGCAAATCTGCCCTGTGTTTTATTTTTTCTAAAGTGTCAAAATGTAAGTGCAAAAAATTGTGATATAACTTTGGTGCCTGGGCAATGGGCCTGGCCCTGAGCAAGCACACATATGTACTCTGATTTGCTTATTTGGGCATGCGGCATGGCCGAAGCCCTAGGTTTGAACAGGAAAACATATTCTGCTTGCGGCTACTTCCTGAAGTGCTGCACTGGATTACAACCACCCTGCCTGAGGAGCATCAGAAAGGACTTGAAAGCATGCTTTTTCAAATCATTCTTGTGCTTTATTTTTCCAAAGTGTTCAAATGTAAGTACAAAAAATAGTGATATAACTTTGGTGCATGGGCAGTATTCTTGGCCCTCGGCAAGGACGAATGCCTACACTGATTTACTTATTGGGGTATGAGGCATGGCCGAAGCCCTATGTTTAAATGGGAGAAATAAATTCTGCTTGTGGCTGCAGTCCGTAGTGCATGACGGGATGGCAACAAACTTGCGCGTGGCGCATCAGCAAGGACATGAAAGCATGCTTTTGCAAATCTGTCTTGAGTTTTACTTTTTTGAAAGTGTCAAAAAGTAAGTACAACAAATAGTGATATATCTTTACTGCCTAGGCAGTGGGCCTGGCCCCCGGGAATGTCTACTCTGATTTGCATATTGGGGAATGCGGCATGGCCAAAGCCCATGCCCCATGGATTGTGGAAACTGGCCATGGCTGCAAGCCACGAGCACTGGTCATTGGTCATATGCAGGGTAGGTGCCGTGGATAACAGGGGTGGTTTGGTGGGGCTGGGGTCATGGTTGAGCCTCATGTCCTAGGCAATTCAACCATGACTTGCATCCCCAGCATGAGCTGAGCTGATGATAATGGCACACATCAGTATGTGTTGCTAAAAATATGTTTGTTAAAGGAGGTTTACAGTTCTTTCATATATGTTAAAGGAGGAATTATTAATAACTTGTATACAATGATGTAACAAAATGAAACATTTGCACTCATAAGAACCAATGAAATTCAGTGAAAATGTTTTATTAAAGGGACACTATGGTTAAGTTGCACTAATAAAAAGCTATGAAATTCAGTGAAAAAACTTTGTTAAAGGGATGTTATAGTTACAAGTAACACCGAAACCCCCCAGAAACTTGCCAGTTATGGGAAGCTCAGCAACCATAACTCGTTCCACCACCGTGCACTGCTAAGACTAACACCCAGGACATCAAAGATGACATCACACATGTCATTGATGACATCACTGATGACATCGCACATCTGGGCTACTTGCTTTTGTTCACTGATATATCTGAGCCAGGTGGTTTTGTTCACTGTACACCCAGGACATCAAAGATGACATCACCCATGTCATTGATGACATCACTGATGACATCACATATCTGGGCTACTTGCTTTTGTTCGCTGATATATCTGAGCCAGGTGGTTTTGTTCACTGACAGTCAGAATATGAAAATTGAAAATGTGCTATATTTCTTGACATTAACCTTCTTGTATGTTCTTCCAGTGGCCAGTGGCCAAAAATCTGGCCACTGGCAACACATAGTATTGTAATATGTGTATAGTAATTATAGGTACTGTAGTGGGCATATACAATATTTGTAATTTGGTGGAATTATATAATTAAAATGTATATGGTATTTATGATTGTAGTACAATTGCGGATTGTGCACCTTGATGCGTCCTCCGCCTTTCACACGGTCAACCACTGTATCCTCATTAAACATGATACCTTAAGCATTATGGACCAGGCACTGAACTGGCTGATCTGTTTTTCTCACTAACGGCCCTTACCTGCTGCAACTGGGCTATGTGTACTTCCACCATTTCACTGTGTTCCTGCAAAGTACCCCTGGGTTTTATCCTATGGTTGTGGCTCTTCCATATCTATTTCGTTCCTCTGTCTGACTTGATGGTCTTCTTCTTTTCTCATTTCTAGTGTTATGCTAATGACACACAGCTTTCCTTAAACTTCCCTGAACGTATTCCTTTTCCTCGTTTTTTAACCCTGATTGTCTGACTGGCATTGAGGGATTGTAATGCCAGTATCAACTGTGCCTTGTTTCTCTCCTACCCTCTGCCTGCTGTTGTTGGGCCCTTTACTCTCACCATCCTGTGAGCCCACAAACCTTTGTTTCTCCTCACCACCCATGCTGACTCCCTGCGACACAGTTTGCTTTAAGATGTCAGCTATTCGGAGCTATAGCCGAGGCTACAGAAAGCTGTGTGTTGAAAACTCAGTCCTTGGACCCCCTCCAAGTCCCAACTTTTAGTTGGTGCCCTCTAGCCTGATGGCATTTGCATGTTTTTGACCTGCGTTTCATTTTCCCATATCCTCGGCTATAACCTCGAATATCTTTTGCATCGAGAGAAAAACAAGATGGCGGTTGGTTAATTTCTTAAAAAACACGGTTTTGGTAAATCCCTGAGATATAGCTATCTATTTTTGACAAGGGGGCACCGCCTTGTCTGTCAAATATTTAAATAACTACTGCACGGAATAGCCCCAAACCAGGCATGGATCGCGAGTCAACGTTTCGTCCCCAAGTTGTTTTGGACTTGGTATAAATCCGTCCAGCGGTTTGGGATGTGCACATTGGCAAACATTTACCTTGTTTGTCTATGGGAAACTGGATGGGAAGTATGCCGCACTTTTTGAAAAAAAAATGTTTTTGTCTTCTTATTAACTTTTTTATTTTTTAACAAACCTTTACGAAACTTTCCAGTCTGGGGGGCCTGCGAGTCCTTAATTACTTTCGGAATTTCAGTCAAATCCCTTACTCGAAATCAAAATTTATTAACAATAGACTTTTGAGGGGTTCCTATGGGAGTCCGACTCACCTTAACAAGCTGCCCTGTAATACATACATACATGTGTAGAAAATGTCCAGTTCCTCCTTTTGTATACACACTTTGGACATTGCATAAGAGTATGCTGTTTTCATCCTGAGTGACTGAAAACGTCGTCACTCGTGCCTCGTACAGCCTAGTGTTAAAGAATAAATACTCTGCCAACAGATTCTGAATAAAAGCCTCTATCCTTGCTATTATGGAGCAATTAGGTGTTTACTATTGTATCAGGTGGTCCCCCTCAGAAGCCTAAATCTCTTTTTTTAAGCAGTTGTTTCTTCCCCAGCCTAGGTTTTGCATAATTCAGCATATTACTCCTCATCTCTCTTCCCCGGCTTCTGATTTATTTTCATATTTTCTTTAAGATCAGCTGTGTCACTTTCAAGGTGCTTGTGTTGGCAGAGTCTAAATATTTGGCGGCCATTCTGGAGGTGCCCAGGAGTCAGCGAACAACATGGGTTTTTGACATCCATAGATTGGGTGACCTAAAAATGTAAGCATGTAAAGCACTCGGCACAGGCCTTTTCTGCCGCCACACCGAGTGCCTGGAATTCTCTTCTAGGGCCAGATTATCAAAGATTTGCACTGGGGCTAAACATTACGCAAACGCTTTCATAATACAAAATGGAGCAAACAGATTTTGTCACAGTCCAGGTCATCTAAAAACGTTTGCAAGTGGGCAGAAATGAATCGGGCTGTTTTTATGTACTATGTTTACTGCATAACATGCAACAAAAGATTTCTGCTACATTTGTTTTTATGTTACGGAGCACACATCATAAATAAAACAGCATGCTCCAATTTTTCCCAGGTGAAAACATTTTAGATAATACTGATTGGGGCTAAACCTTTTTTGCACCATTTTCCATTAAAAAAATCAAAATGTGTGCTACATTCATTAGCGCTGCTTTATTGCACAAGTGCAAATCTTTGGTAATATGGTCCCTAGGTCAGCATCTGCCTTGTACCATCCCTCATTGCTTTCCATAAGGCCTTCCAAAATAATTTTTTGCCTATTGTTAGATTTTTTTCTTATTTAGGCTTTGTTTTTTACTGCTTGAAAGATTTCATTTTTTGTGTTTAACATTTAGCTTTTGTACAGTAATGAGCAGCCCTTTGGGTCCCTGGAGCCCTCTTTCAAATGTTTTAAACAAAAATAGTAAAGGGATATTACCCAGCCATTGAGGAATCACCAGGAAGCAGCAGTTTTTCAGTTTTGGCTGTTAGGTGGCGCTGAAAACGCTGCCTATGAGCTGAAACTATTGGCATGGGAAGTGAAGGGAGTGAAGAGGGACACACAGCCTGTGGGCTTTGTTTGGGTTTTTACCCACCCATTGATCACCCATGACCATGCCAGTTCCTATGACCATCCACACAATCCCTTCCCCTCCCCACCCAAAACACATCTCCCTGAGAACTCTTTGAGATAGCTCTGTCAAGCAGTAGTACTACACTTTGTTCTGTGGAGGGCATGCCAATGCTTTTTCAAAGCAGTGTGCTGAGAGTTAATTACTTAATTGCAGTTATAAATGTGCTATTGGTGTCATAAACATGTCTTAACTAAGTATGCCATCACCCATTACTTAGTTAAAAGCTGTACGCATGTTCTCACATCAGAAGTCCCGTTGTAAATAAGCGTCTGTTACCTTCACAAAAACAAACATTGGCCAGCAGTTTTGGCTTGTGTATAGATATTTGCCACAGTTTTTGTATGCCCCGGTACTCACATACTTTTCCTGGTGTTGCCGTCTTAGGGCCAGGTAGTACCATTATGGCAGTGGGTGCCAACTGCCTTTTCCATGCCTACACTAAACCACAACATTTCGGTTTGCTGGCTCATATGGCTCAAGAAGGGATAATGTCTCGATAGGATGATGTTCGGAGATACTGCACCAAGGTCACCTGTAACATGGGGTCCACATTGAGTCGTGCAACCCAGCAACACAAAGTGGAATGCTGAGCCCAACAGCGTGATGCAATTGACAGAGAATGGAGGGTCAGAGACTGTTGGAAGAGTGGCAGGGCAGTGGCAGGGCAGGGCTCACATTGCCATTACTCATCCTACCATTCATGTATCTCATAACTTTACAGTAAATAATTATCATGTTCTGTGAGTGTCCGTACCTGTCTTGGACACTACAGAAGTGGCGACTGCAAGGCTTACCCAAAGCGAATGGTGAGTCCTGCCTCTGCTGAACTAGCTACACGCAGAGATCTGGATAGGTCGGCTGCTGACTGAGGGAAGGTGAGGAGAGAGTGCAGTGAACAGGCTGCACAGTGGGCGGCGACACGCTGGGTGAATCGTTGTGCCAGCAGGCCAAGCCGGAGAGAAACAGCAATATTAGAGAAAGGGACCCATCAAAATGAATGAGGGCTACTCACGTGATGGCCAGCCTTTTTAAGAAGTCATGCACCTTAATTGAGAGCAGTACTGTACAGAAGCTCTCCTCCTCATCCTTGTACATCAAAAAAAGGAAAGAAAGTATTTTCTTTTTCTTTCTGTTCAAACATCCAGTTTATCTTGGGACAGTAACAGTGAAAAAATACATAATATTATATTGTACACATTTCGTGAATACATACCCACAAGTGCAAAACTATAGCTTCATTGAGACCCAGCCAATATGGTCTGTCTAGAGCGGTGCAGGAGACATGGCAATACATAGTGTGCCCCCACCAGCAATGTTCCTTCTGGAAATTGGAGAACCAGTCTTGCCATGGAAAAGGTGGTTCAAAGGATTTGAACATTATGCCATTGTAGTGTGTGGCATGAACTATAGTGTTGACAGAAAGAAAATCTTTGTTCTTACATTGTTTAAAGCCAGCAGGGCAAGAAATATTTGAATACCTGCCCGATTTAACAACTGATGAGAGTGAGGATGTGAATGAGTATGAAGTATACAGAAAATGAGTACACACTATGAAAGAAAACTGAGCACTATTTTAGAGCGATACAAGTTTGGGAAGCATACACAAGAGGAGGGTGAAAGTGTAGAACAGTATATCACAGCCCTGAGGAAGCTAGCAAGGACCTGCACATTTAACCAACAACTGGACGAAAGACCCAGTGATCAATTTATGTTAAAATGCAGCAGCACCAAAATAAGAGAAAAATTGTGGCCAGGAGATGACCCACCACTGGAGACTGTCTTACGCATGGCAAAAGAGGTTGAACACACTGAGAAATGTGTGAAGACCTTGGAAGGCAGAGTACAAGAAATCACTGTGAAAACTGCCCCATCAACGTGCTGCAACACAGTGGAGCATCGATTGCGGTGTTAGGCAATCAAGGTGTGAGAAGGAGATAGAACAGTGATAACAGAGAGTCCAGCTATAACAATAGAAACAGGGAGACTATTAATAGGGACACCTGAAGAGGTTCGCCCACAGACTTTCAATGTGGATGAGGTAGACAGAGACTAAGGGGGCTAACTACTGTTTGAACGTGTTACAGGGGTGACAGCTCCTCCCATTGGGCTAACAGTCCGATGTGTCCTGCACTCAGAATAATTTACAGAATCTGTAATGGGAAGGGACATCTGGCTACGTGCTGTAAAAACAAGAATGTGGGCACTAATTGGATCATTGTTGAAGGAGGTGATGAGGGTGAGGAATGCACCTCAGCCGTAGGAAGTGAAGATGGAGAGGTCCACAGTCCGAAGGCTATTGTTTATGTTAATGGTGTGCCAATCATCATGATGGCCGACTCAGGAGCAAAATATACACTCATTCCAGAGGTGGAATGGAGAAAGCTTGGACCCAAATGTTTACATCAATTAGATATAAACCCAAGAGGTTATGGAGGGGTGAGAATCGACTTGATCAGCAGGTTCAAGGCAACCCTTAACTTCAAAGGAAGGCAAGCCAAAGGGTGAGTATACCTATCAAAGAATGGAGCATCTCCTCTCCTGAGCTGGACACACTAGAGGTTGCTGAAGGTCTGAATGGATCCAAATGCGGAAGAATCTGTGTTTACAGTTGAGGTTTCAGAACAAACTATCAATAAAAGTCAAAGTGAAGTGTTCAGAGATGAGATAGAATGTTTAGAAGGGTTTGCACATTGCACACTGCTTTGAGAGGGTTGCAAGCCAGTAGTCCAGAAACTTTGCAATTTTCTATTGTCTATGAGGGATGTGGTGAAATTGGTATTGAGGAAGCTTGAAGAAGAGGGAATTATAGAGAGCATTGATTAATCTGAATGGGTGTCTCCTCTAGCTGTAGTAAAGAAAGAGCTGTGGTAAGGTCAGAATATGTGTCGACCTGAGCCAACTCAACAAATGTGTAATTCCTGAGAGGCATCCATTACCTAATATAGAAGAGTTAATATCGACAATGGGCCCTGCAAAAGTATATTCAACACTCTACATCACGTCAGCGTACCATTGGTTAAACTGCACAAAGAATCTCAACATCTAACTGCATTTATAACACCGGAAGGATTGTTTCAATACCAGAGAATGCCATTTGGCCTTATATTCGTTGTTTCTGGATTTAAAAAAATCATGCACAGAATATTTGATGGAGAAGAAGGTGAAATGTTCTTTCAGGGCAATATTCTGGTGTATGCTGAGAACATAGAGGAACATGATAGGAGGTTGAAGAGAGTTCTCCAGAAACTATGTGATGTGGGTATGACTCTCAGTAGTGAAAAATTGAAAATCAATAGGAAGGAAATTCAGTATTTGGGGCATGTAATCTCCAAAGAAGGGATCTCTCCTAAAAAGGATTTAATTAGTACAACAAAACACATGGCCACACCAAATTGAAAAGAACATGTCAGAAAATGTGTAGGCATGGCCGAATATTATTCAAAGTTCATCAGAGGATTTGCCTCTCACACGAATGCCTGGAGGGGTATATTGAAAACAAACATAACATTTTCATGGGATGAAAATTGCAAGAACAAATTCCAGTACATAAAGAGAGCTTTGACAACAGCGCCAGCATTAGATAATTAAAAGAGTGGACAACACACTGTGATTACAATGGATGCAAGCAATGTGGGTTTGGGTGCTGTCCTTATGCTAATTGAAGGAGGAAAGAAGCACGTAATAGCATTTGCATCATGACTACTAAAGGGTCTGGAGAAAGCTTATGCAGCCATGGAGAAAGAGGGCTTTGCTAACAAGTGGGCTATGGATAAGTTCAGAGGTTTTGTTTGGGGTACCAGGTTTGAGTTAAACACACAGACCACAAGGCACTGGTCGCGGTGTTTTCCATAAAAGGTCTGGAAAAAGTATCAGGGAGAATAAGAGGATGGGTGTCGAGATTACAGGAATTTGATTTTACAGTTCAATACACTCCTGGAGTGAGAAACTATACTGTAGATTGCCTATCACGAATCACTACAAAAGTAGAAGCCAAATGTGATGATGAAGAGCAGAATGTGATTTGTGAAGTATTGGAGCCCTCAATCTCGAAACAGGAGTGGTATGGAGAAATGGAAAAAGATGACAAAATTAATATCATCATCAACAAGTCGATGGAAGGAGGACTAAACAAAAAGACTGTATAGAAAGCAGGAATGAAAGGTTTTTGGAAGGTTAGAGATGAACTGTGTGTTCAAGATGGCGTTCTCATGAGAGGAGACAAGCTTGTGCCACCAGAAGGATCAAGGGAGAAGGTGAGCCGTCTCAGACATGAATGTCATCAGTGAATAGTGAAAACAAAATGCAGGATAAGGAACAGCTATTGGTGGTCTGGCGTGTGACGGCACAATTGAGAAGATGGTCAGAGATTGTATCCTTTGTATCAATAGTGGCAAAGTGTGTATAAGTGAGAAATGTCCCATGGCTCTCAGGGATAAACCAGGGAGACCATCAGAGAAATTACCAATTGATGTGATTGGGCCGATATGGAGTGGTGGAGGTCAGACATATTGCATTGTGGTTGTGGATGTTTTGACCAGATGGGCAAAGGTGATGATGACACTACATGTAACCACTAAAAAAGTAATTGAGTTCTTGGAGGGGTTGTATGAACATGAGGGTTACCCAGCAGTAGTTCGCACTGACAATGGTTCACAATTTAAATTGATGGAAATTGAAGTATATTTTAAGAAGAGGGCCATTGTTCATAAAAACAGTGCCATATACCAACAACAAACTAATGGGGGTGTGGAAGGATATAACAGGCTAATCAAGGAAGCCATTAGATGGTCATGGTCTAATGGAAGGGATTGAAAAGAGGTGGTGTGAAGAGAACCCTGGTTGCTGGTAGTTTTACACCACATAGCACTACTGGAGTTTCACCTTTTGAACATAGTAGAGGAAGCAAGGGTCCTGCTAAGCTTTTCCCAGGTTGGATGGGTGACGTGACTGGCATGGGAGTGAGGTTGGATGAAGTGAAGGACAAAATCAGACTGAAACAGATAAAGAATAAGGCATTGCAGGATAATAGGAGTTTCAGGAGGCATAGCTTTCCACAAGTGCAAAGCTGTGTCAGAGTCAAATTACCAGCAGTGTTGAGAGGTGATGGCTTCCAATGGTCTAAACCAATTGAAGTAATAGAAGTTTTCAGACATGCTGTGAGGACAAAGGATGGAAGGGTATGGAGCCTGGAGATAGTGATGGTGGAGCGATTGAGTCAGGGTGAAAGGATGAGTGGAAGGAAAGTTGTAGTGGGCAATGAAGAAATCAGTTGTGGCAGACTTTGCTTGTCAGATACAACAGATATGTCTCCTGCTGCATCGAGATGTGGAAGGAGTTTCCAAAGACCGAGATATCTGGATGACTACACTTGATAGTGAGAAACACAAGAAGAACTTTTTGAAAGAAAGGGGATGTGTAGCATGGGGTCCACATCGTATTGTGGAACCCAGCGACAGATGTGGAATGCTGAGCCCATCAGTGGGATGCGTGTGATGCAGAATGGAGGGTCGGCGACAGTGGAATAGTGCTGGATAAGCAGGACTCGCATTCCCGTTACTCATACTAATATTCATATATCATATAACTTTACAATAAATAATGATAACGTTCCGTGAGTGTTCGTACCCTACTTGGACACTACATCACCCTTCTTATTCTGGCATTGGCAGGATCACCATTAGCTTTGATACTATGGACTAGAGGTCTACAAATTGGGCCTCTCCATATGTTTCATAATTGAGAATGCTGGCTGAGGCTGATGGGAGTTGCAATCCAATACTTTAGAAGATCCAAAGGTCGTATAGCCCTGCTACAGCCCATACTCTCATGATGTAATGGCGAGGTTTGTAGTAGTCTTAGAGGACACAGCCTGGGAATTGATGGCTTATTTCCTGGGAGGGAAATCACAAGCAGCCCCAACCAGGTCCTTTTTTCAGTGGCCTGTAATGTGGTGCAATGTAGCAAACGGTCCTGCATCCTTTGTTGCTGAGATCCTTGCTAATATTTTCCATAACCAACAACCACCAATGGAAGCCGAGAGGTTTCACCTCCACATCAACAATTCTACCTCCTGAGGTACAAAAAAAGACCTACTAGTGACAGCCATAGTGCCATGGTGCGGTGCTGAGGTCCATGGCAACACTCAATTAAAATAAATACATAAGCTTTAACCCAGCGTATATGTGGATGGCACCCTAATGTTTGGCATGTGGATCACGGAGGCCCTGCTAGCTCCCTTCTTATTCAGCGTCTGGTGGATATAGAGAGGTTGACACCTGAAGGGGAAACCCGTTTAAAAAAAATAAAAATTGATGATCTCTACATGAAGTCATTTTTCTTGAATGTGCTGCCCCGGTCCAAAATCAAGGGTATCTCCGAATGGGAAAGTCTCCTTGGATATGCAGATTCGTGCAGTAGTCAAATCTATTAATTACTGCAACTGTTTAACCCAGACCTGGCTGAGGAAGCACATCGCAGGGATCATCTGGACTGTCGCAGTGTGTTTGCCTGTGAGGCTACTTCTCGGATTGAAAAAAAGGGAGATGGCGAGGTGCGCACTCCAGTTCCATGTCAAACTCCCAGCCTCACCATCCCCCTTTTTTCTTACCATGTTGGAGTCCTGGGCTCCAGAGGCAGCAGCACCGGGGTTACTGTGCCCCACTTTAGAGAACCACACTGATGGTTATCTCCCCTCCCCCAAATTTGGGAAAGACTTGTGCACTAGGAGGGGTGTCGGTTCCTGGTCACCTGATTAGTAACATGTAAAAACTACAGCTACCAGAATCCCTAGAGACTATAAGAGCTACTAATTGGAATCACCTGCATACCAGCACAGCCTCCCTGATGATTATTTGTGACAGGAAAGCGCTAGGAGGAGAACAAAAACAGAGCCACTTAACAGCAGATGGGATCCAACCCTGTTAATACTTTTTCAATGTTTTGGGATTCAACGCTGTTAATACTTATTAAGTTGTTTTGGGATCTAACCCAGTTACTTTTTGTATCAGGTCTAATTTGACTGGGAACTAGAGTGCCGCCTCGCCATCTTACTTCTCAGATTGCCCTGCAGTGAGGACATCATTCTTCTGCCGTTAAAAACGCATTCTTGGTGCATGAAGCACATTATTGAACAACTTGTATTTGGGGTAGGCCTTCCATTGCATATGCAGTCACCTTCATCCTTTCTCCTATGTAAATATGCTCCTTGATTGGTTTTTGGAAGCATCGCGCCAAACAACTGATTTTTGTCAGAACTTGGAATAATGCAATGCATCTTCAAAATTATCATGGTCAATTATGGAATCTGTTGCTTAGACTCACAAAGGTGCAATCTCTAAGGTATGTTAGCTGTGCTTATGATCTGCCGAACCAAGCCTTCTGCAGCTGTTTTGGTTCATATGCACCCTTACGGTGGTGTACTAGTTCACTCAGCAATTCACTCGCATTCACTCTAACTCGCTCACTCATTCACTCACATTCACTCTCTCATTCATTCACTGAGACACTCGCTCGCCGATTCTCTCATTCGCTATCATTTTACACAATACCCAGGATCTTTCAACACGTGCCCAAAACAAAAAGCCATCTTCCTCCACATATAAAAATGTGACCTCTGGGCCAATGCATAATGTGTCATTTTCATGAACTTGTATTGTGCAGCATTAAAGGATAAAAGGCTTTTTTATCCAGCCAAAATGTTCCCTGTTAATCAGTGGGTTCCTCAGATCCATATTTGGCACCGTTGCATAAGTGGAAGAAACACCCCCGAAACTCTGGCTGTCTCATCCTTTTTTAAGTGCTTGAAATGGAATGAAATTACGCCAACCATCTGTAATGTGCCAGATACTGATGTAATGTAGTATGTGTCTGCTATCTATTTTATGTGACCTTCATATAAACTATAGCAGTTAGATTTAGGACTCTTTGGCAATATAATTACCTGTTTTGATTTCGAGTTCTATGTATCTTGGGATTTTCCTTTTAGAGAGGAGTCCACTGTTAGTTTTAGTATGTTGATGTTTATGTCATTTGTTTTTCAAATATGAATTAACTGCTTATACCTAGAGTATTTTATTTGCTTCATGCCTATTTTTAGAGTTTATTTGGAATATGTATTTTATGTATCTTTCTGCTTTTATGTGAATGATTTTGTAAAGGTTATTTAACCATATACAATTAAAGAAAAAACTTGTATTTTATGACTTTCCATGTGATGCCTACACAAAGGCACGCTGGGCGCGATTTGCCGAATAATGTCGAATGAAGCTGAACAGGCGATTTATACCATTTGTATAGGCAAAGAAGCCACCAAACTTCAAGGCACATTTTTTTTTATTTTTTATTTACTTGTATATAATCAAAATACGATTTTTACAAGGTCTAGAAGATGGAAAAGGAAGAAGGCACATTTCTGTAATATAAGAGCACCTGGAGACTGCCCTTGAGTGTAGTGGTCCACGCTATAAATCCACATAATATAATACAACATATGTCAGATGCCTTTTAACTTGGCTATGGAATCTCAGGGCAGTGTTGGGGAGTATTTTACTTATAAACGTAGTAATGTAATGCAACTAGCTCTTACAGTACAACTTCTGCCAGTGGGGAGGTCTCTTGGCGCTAGGTCCTGAAAGTGAAAGGTAAGGGCGCAGTTAGTGGAGAGTGGCGCGATGCAAAAGCAGAGGAGTTAATGCATGCAGATCGGAAGCACCCATTTTCCGTAAACTGGTACGATGCTACATGAGTTGGGTCAGTGCACATGGGGGGTGTGTTCCCAGGGCGGAGTCCTTGGTGGTGTATCCTGCTTGGTTGCTTACGAGCAGGGGTGACTGTGTTGTGGGCTGGTCGCCAAGATGCAGAGGTTGATGGGTGTGAGTTTTAGAGTTGGGGGGCTGTTGAAGTGACAGGCTGCTTGCTGATGGGTGGGTTTTTGCTGGACAGAGTGTCTAGTGTAAAATGGAAAGAAAGAGGATGAGCGGGTTAGTGGGGCGGGGGCGGGAGGGCTCGACTATAGGAGCCAATATCTGGAGATACTGGCTAACTTTATCCATTTTGTGTCATAAGCAGCATTATTTTGCTTATGTTATGGTAACCTGGGGTCGCTTGTCTCCAGGGCTGGAGATTTCCCGGTAGGCCTCTGTACCCTGGACCTCTTTTGTGTGGTATTTCCAAGTGTTCACAAAGGAAAAGGGTTGGGCTTGCTGAAAATATGAAACATGAGGCCACTTTTAATTTGTTTTCCAGGGCCTCTTTTGGTTCCCAGTCCACCCCTGATTGTCTCCATAAGGCATCCTCTTTCTTAATATACAAGTTGTCAGCATTCAAGTAAAACAGTATTTTCAATCAAATCAAAATACTTTAGTTTGGGCAAAGCCCATGAAAGGTTAACACGTAAATACACAAAAGACAAGCCATGCAGTATAAGAAAGCCATGAATAAATAAATACATATATTCTGCATTTCATGCAATAGCATACATTAGTAAAATGTCATTACTAAGCTCCTTACGAGCCCAACATTATCCTTCTTATCTTCCAGGCTCTGTGAACACAGCACAGATCACGTGTTTGTGGGTTGTTGATATGCAAAGGTCTAGAGCATCAGAAATATGGTGCATATCAAAATCTCGAAGAACAGCTTTCAAATATGCCTTTCTCAGGCGTTTGTATCCAGGACATAACAAAAGGAAGAGAGCCAGGCATTCCCAATCATTTGGGCACGCTTGGCATAAGTCTGTCTTTGATCTGTTCTGTTTGTACTCCAATGAAGCTAGCGCTAGAGTAGCTAAGGTAAGCGCAGGCGTAGCCAGGATTCCCTGACAAGTGGGGCTTGTTGCTAATGTAGCTGGGCCCACTGCAGTGACATTAACATCTGTAAATGCCCCCACAGCACTGCTGAGTGGACATTTAGAGATTTTGAGTGGGACTGGCCCGCTCAAGCCCTACCCTGTCTACGCCTGCAAAACAGAGGAGATATTTCATCTGGGTATTCTTCGTAACCAAATTACTGTTAGTTGCCTGGTATAGTGTGGCACCTGGCGTGGCAGTGCAGAAGGCCACATTTCTATCCGTCACTAGAGTTGTGTAGGCCTGTTTAATCATCGGAGTCCCTTTTTTGCAGATACTATGTCTGTTATGCCATTAGTCTTCCAGACCTATCAGTGTAAGAGGTTGATTTTATGTGGTTGCACTACACCAGCGACTGTCCGCCTTGCTGGCTCAACACATCTGATATGGCTGCTCGGTATTTACCTAAATAGGTTAGCAACCATAGAATGGGTCTCAGAACTTTTTCCTCTGTGATGTTATTCTGGTTAAACTCAACATGGAATGGAGCAGTGGAGGAACTTTAGGGGAAGGTTCTAGATTTGTAAAAGAAATGTACATTCAACTACTCCTAATTTTGCACAATTTGCAAGCCCCCATAGTTCAGCGCCATGCAATGCTGAAGGCCTAGCCTGAATATTATAGATTTTTAAGTGCAGGTGTGAGCGCACCACTTCCATGAATAAATCTATATTTGGCAATGGCGTTACTCGACCTTTCCAAGGACAGCAAGGATTTGTCCATCTGGTCTCCTCATTTGCACCTTCCAACCTTAAACCTAAATAGTTATCTCTCTGGTCGAGTTTATGCACATCAATGTTGATGTCCGATTTGGGCGGTTTCTTCTGTGACGGGTGGAAGACCATAGACTTGGTCTTTGCTCTAGTTAATGACTGGGCCATGAGTTGTACAATCTTCATTAAAAACACAACCTGTTTATTCACGCCAGCAGGGGTGAGAGAACATACGGCGGCGTCATCCGCAAAAAAGAGGATAGCGATTTTGTCTGCACGTTGCTTTGGTGCATCTGATTTCACAGGAACAATCACATCTCTAAATCTGTTTATAAAAATGCTAAAAAGGCTAGGGGTGAGAACGCCCCCCTGCCATACACCCTTGTCAATGTTAGAGGAATTGATGTTGCCTCCAGCTGCACTCCATCTGACTCTTGCCTTATTGTCTCAATGTACACTTTGGATAGCCTTAAGAAGTTGAGGTGGGATGTGTGTGTCTTTTAGGGCTGCCCAGAGTTTGCTCCTTGGGACTTTGTCGAACACAGCACTTAAATCTACAAATGATGCATAAACGTTCATCCTCCTGAGATCTACACACTTTGGACAATAAGGTATAGCCTAAGGCATTGGTTGACCGTGCTCAATCCGGTCTGAAATCCAGCCTGGTGGTGATTTATAATAACGTTCTTGATGGTCCAACTCGATAGGTGTGATAACACTGCCCTAGCATAAATATTTCCTGCAGCATCTAGAAGGAATATCGGCCTACAATGCGAAGGCTCTTCTGTTCCCCCTTATTTATGTAGGGGAACTATTTTTGCCGTTGTCCGGGTAGGAGGAGGCAAGCATATCTCTAAGGATGCATTAAAAACTAACAATAGTACGGGATCCCAAACATTAGGTTTTGAGATAGCCACCCTATAGTTAAGGTGAGTCGGAGACACATAGGAACCCCTAAAAATTCTATTGTTAATAACTTTTGGTTTGAGTAACAGATTTTGGCCGTGGTTTGGAGTTTATTCCATGCTGTGGGTATTTTAAAATTTGACAGAGAAGGGGGAGCTCCCTTCTCCAAAAATGATAGTTATATCTTCCATGGTGCATTGCAGGATCATGGTTTCCAGAAATGAAACAACCTCCATCTTGTTTTTCTCTCAATGCCAGAGATATTCTAGGCTATAGCCGATCTTATGGGAAAATGAAACGCAGCAAAATGCTATTTGCAGCTCAAAAAAACATACAAATGCCATCAGGTTAGAGGTGGGGGATGGCTAGAAAGCACTGAGTGACATTTGGGAGTTGGAGGGGGTCCAACCGGGTTTGCAACACAAAGCTTTCTATAGCCTCGGCTATAGCCACCACCTGAAAGCAAAATAAGTCACAGAAGCAGTGTGTGCTCTGGGGTGAAAGGGAGAGGACAGGGAGGTGAGTAGGCCACCTGGGGAGAGGGTGAATCTGGCACTGATGAGCGGGGCACTTGGTGATTGCCTGGGAAGCATTTTCTTTCTGGCTGTTTTGCTGATATTCGCTGCAATACCTGAGGTTACAAAGGACTACCGATGACTGCGGGTATGTGTAGTTCCGCACCCGCGGTTACATATTGACCTTTTATTTTAAAAGATATTTTTATAACTATAGTGACGTTGGGTGTGAAAAATCACTGGCCACAGCCAAAGGTCATGGCCAGTGACTAAATTTCCATCCAGTTGTCCCGTTTATGCATTAACCAAGACAGACTCTGCTTAGCTTCAAAGTGAGAAAGGGACCAGCCTCTTCAGGCCATGTTGCCTGATAAATGAGCCAAACTTACAAGACCACTTAGAGGAGTGGGCCGGCCCTTTTCTTGCTTTGAAGCTAAGCCGGGTCAGCCCAGCTTTGAAGCTAAGCAGGGTCAGTCCCGGTTACTGCATGGTTGGGTGACAGAATGGGCATCTGCATTATTTACTTATTTTTCTACTGTCAGTTTCTGAAGGTTTTGTACTCAGAAACAATTTTTTGCCTTTTGCGGAATTGTATTCTGGTATTTATAGTCTCCCAGTCAATATTAAAAAACAGGTATTTTTACAGCAACAGTGGGTTTCCCATCCCTGCAGTAACTGGGACGAACCATGTTTATCTTCAAAATGAGGAAGGGGTCAGCCCACTAAGGCTATGTCACCTAATATATGGGGCCCCCCCTTAGAAGAAAACTTAGAGAAACATGACCTAAGGGGGCTGCATCCTTTGTCACTTTGAAATTAAGCAAGGTCGATCCTGGTTATTGCATGGATGGCAGACAGTCCATGGTCCTGAATGCTGTGTGTTTTCTTGGTTTGAAATATTTCATAAAAAACGGCATCTGCATTTTTATAAAACAGAAACATTGAAATGAAAAAAAATCACATTTATGCTGAACACTGCTATCAGAGAACCCTGGCCTTAAGAAGTTCTAGACGCAGCACTGAACCATTATTCTACAATGATGTTATTGTTTGGATTTTCACAAGTTGCATACCTAGATTTTTATCATTGAACATATTAAATTATATGCTACGTATGAAATGTATAGCAGCAGCAGCAGCGGCAGCAGCAGCAAGCCATTGTGGCTTAGTGGTTAAAGCCTGAGCCTTCAGGGTTCAAGGCTGTTTTTTATTTATCTAATTATATTTAATTAAAAGAAAAGCAATGCACGGAGTGGCTTTCGTGCCTAAAGGGTATGCCGAAATGGGCACTGCGGCAGACTGTCTATGCCAAATTGGCCCACACCAAAATGGTGGTGCCGAAAAAAGGGGTGTACCGCTTGGAGAACACTGCTTAAGCAAAGTGTGTGTTCCATGGCCAATAGTGTAATCTCACTACACATTGCCTAAAAACATTGTGAGTTCTCAGCGTTTTAAATATCTCATAATACACAGCATCTGCATCTTTTTTTAAACCATGCTACTGTCAGTCCTTGAAAGTTTTGCACTCACAAACCATTTTTTGCATTTTGCGGATTTGCATTCTGGTATTTGTATTCTCACAGTCAAAATGGGAGGAATAATCCCACAATTGTACACTTTTGCCTAACATAGTTCTATAAGGATTTATATATTTGAGTGAAACTATGATATGTGCACTTGTGAAGTTAGCTTTATAATGCAGAGTATTGTTGAAAGAGAGACATGGGGGTGAGGAGGGGAAATGATGAAAGGGCAAGTAAGACATGAGTATTTGCCCACTATGTGGCAAGAGAGTTTGCAATCCTGGGCACTGGTGCAGTTATATTCTCCTGATTGTGGTTGCTTTTCAGGGCACCAGTGAAGGAAACATGTGGGTGGACAGTGTAACTTTTTTTAGAGGGAAGCTGCAACCCATTGTTATTTCTTTTAGGTTGGTAAGGTTGCTCAAGTATTTGGCTACCAGGATTTTACTCAAGTTGTCATGTTCCCAGTGTAGACGCTTAACCACAAGGCCACAAGCACTTGTTTCATATTGGGATTTTGTTTTCTAGAGAATATTTCACTACAGATTGCTGAGTTTAAAAGGTGAGCACCTTTTATACTTTGTCAGCATATTTATAGAAAGATTTCCTCTCTTAAGTTATTTTTCTGGTGTTCTTTATTTTTTTTTTAATATCCAATTCTATTTTGTCATGCGCACTTCCTTCTAAGGAGAAGGTCAATTGAACTACATTTGTATATTTCACTTTAAAATACGTGGCCACTTACTGTGCACATATTCATGGGTGCCAGCTTTTGATTTTTGCTATGGGGGCAAAAGTATCTGGGCATATGTTATTCTTGAAACTGATAATTTTTTACCCTTTTCTGTGCTGCTTAAATGAGGGTAGTTGGGGTGATGCGATGTATCACAATAGTCACAAAGAGACCAGCCATAAAACAAGGGGCTTTTAGCACGCTGCTTAACCAAAGTGTGTGATCCTTGGCAAATAATGTAATCACACAGGGCATTAACTAAAAACATTGTGAGTTCTCAAAGCCTGCAATGATTTATACATATTAAAAAAAAAATGTGTACAGATACAGTGACATCGGGGGTGACAAATTACTGGTGACCCAGGTCTCCCATCCATCCAATAACCAGGACTGACCCTTCTTAGCTTCAAAATGAGAAAAAGGCCAACCCCCTCAGGCAATGGTGCCTAATAAATGCTACAAAGTTACAAGACCACTTAGAGCAACATGGCCTGAGGGGGCTGGCCCCTTCCTCACTTTGAAGTTAAGCAGTACTGTGCGTATATTCATGGGTCAAACTGGAAAAGTTCCCAAAGTAGGGGCACTCGCGTCCCCTGCACACTATCTAAGGCTCAGAAACCAAGCCAAACTTTTTGTTAAACAAGATAACCCAGTGAATGGGCAGCTGTCACAGTCTTTAAGTCGGTTACAGTACTTCTTAACCTCTTAAGTGCCAAGGACGAGTATGCTCATCCTTTTTGCAAAGACTTGCATAATAGCCTTGAAGTTAACGGGTTAATCTGTGGATATTTAACACCGTAAATATTCAAAAGGACCATTTAGTTGTTTAATATAAAGCATTTTTTTCTTATAGCCCAATGCATTTTGAGATTTTCACTCTCTTCATCAGGGGAATTATTCAAATGAGTTCTACAAAAAATATCAAATGTAAGAGTTTTAGATAAAATGTAACAAATGATTCAAATGCCCAGTATCATATAATCTGAATATCCATGCATATATTATACCCTAGTCCTCTAAGAACTTCAGTAGTTAGGAATATTCAATATTACAGATTGTTTCTGTAAATAACAAAGTTCAATTTTATCCTGGAACATCCTTGCAATAGCGTGCTGTTGGTTAACTGTGGATATATTGAGTATCAGGTTGTCAAAATATTATAAACTGTCAAGCTACCTTTAGGGAGTTCATAAAATGGAATATGTCTCTGCCTGTCTGTTTTCAGTTCCCCAGATACCAGGATCAGTAGATCTAAAGTAAACAAAATGTCTTGGTGTCATAATCTAAGCTGTACTGTAAAATGAGTAATCAACCAATGCTGACGCCAAAGTAATGAACATAAAATTGGCTCACCCCTTACATTGGCATCACTGTGTGCGGTATAATGAAGAAAAACCCACGTGGTTGTAGGTTCTAAAGAAAAGGAAATTATCAGGAGATGTTGGGGAATGTACCCTACTGCAAACTGATAACTAAATCAGGGATGTTAACATCCATTATGTGTAAGTGGCACTTACTTTAGATTTCCGATGTCAAAAGAATGGATTCCTAATGCCGGTACCGAGATGCAGGTTAGTGAATCCAAAATGGCCACCTATTGTAATAGCATGATCGCGTCAGTGTGATGTCATCACGTCAGACATCAATAACGTCATAAACATAAACAATAGATTTCTTGCACTGCGTTGGAGCGACTTATTGACATTAATTCAGGATAATGAATGTGATAAAACCTCTGATTTCCAAAAGGGGACTGGCACACTCATTTAGTCTAGTCAGCCTGTCCAAATGCCACATAGTGCAAATTGTGAGAGGTAGTTGCATGTGCTTAAAGGGTTAGCTTAATGGTTATAACATGTGGTAAGTAATGCATGAAATGGACTACCAAATCTCATATTCTCAAATGTGTAGCAAATTGCAAGAGGTCCTTGCACTAGCAAAAAATGTGTTAGCTTAATAGATTTAACATGTGCTTCATGTCCTAAGGTATGTGTGTTGACTATACTGATGTACAAATCAGGCTCGAAATATATAGCTATATTACTCTGATCCACAATTAAAGTATTTTTAAGTAAAGAGATGTCACATGTGGGACACTGATTGTATGCTACAACATGATACAAATAGATAAATGGTCCTCACTGTCTTTGAAGAGCTCACATTCTGTACACCTATGTACTTGGTACGTGCGATGACATTGTATTTAGTGGCCAAAATCCTTTTTAAATACAATCCTGCAGGGTTGAATAAACATCTTAAATACAGGAGGTGAACTTATTGTCTTGATAGTAAATACTGCCTAAGGCTAGTTCACATTCTGAATTCATTGGTTAGAAGTCTTCAGGAATATGCAGTAAATTCTGTTAGGCTGAATAATAGGGACCTCCATCACAAAAATACAGCAAACTCTTTTATGCTGAATACTAGTGACCTGCATCAATAAAATGGACCCAGATAAAATTCTTCATTAAGTCCCAGTGTTGCCAATGAGTCTAAACTATGTATTCAGTAAAGCTCACTTTGGGATAGTCTTTTAGCTAGATCACCACCCCTTGGTAGTGGATGCATCACCTCTAAAATCATGCATCTAAGTTGTGCTATCGTGTGGTTGTTGTTTGTAAGGTGTTGATAGACAGGCGATTAGATGTTAGCAGCCCTAATATTGGACTTGTGCTCGGTCCAACGTTCTTTGGTTTACGTGTGGTTTGTCCCACATAGTATTTACCCCAGGGGCATCTTAGGGCATAGATGATATTTGTACTGTCACAGGTTGCATAATCATGCAAGGGTATATTTCTACCCATGTTTGGATGTCGAATGTATTCTCCTTTGATCAAGTTGCTGACATCTGCAATTGTATTTGTTATCCCCTCTTGCTTCTCCACTCTTTTTGACTGCTTATTCTCTGTTCTCTCCTCCTCTACCTTTCTCCCTTTCTCCCTTTCTCCCTTTTCCTATCTCCTCCCCTCCTCCCCTTCCTTTTTTCTATGGACTTACTCTATCAGAATTGTCCCTGGACCTAGTATGATAGCATTTGTTCCCCCCCTTCAGCACTGAAAATGTCGTCAGGCCTAGTACGATAGGCACTTGTTTTGTTTCTCCCCTCCCTTTCTGCACCCCTCTCCCCCACCTTTTGTTTTTCTCCAGCTATACCAGAAATGTTGTCCGGCCTAGTATGGTAGTCGCCTGTCTGTTTCCATTTCCTTCCAACTTTCCCCCTCCCCTCCTTATCTATGTCTTAGCTCTTGCACTATCTGAAATGTCATCAGGCTGAGTATGATAGTTAATGTCACATCCTTACTGTTCATGGCCTGTATGAATGCCATTGTATTTTCCCTTGTTCCCTCCCTTGCCTTGAAGCACTTTGAAACTCATTGTGTATAGGCACTATATAAATAAACTATCATATCCTATCATATCAATTAAGGCAGGCAAATGCACCCCATTTGCGTTTTCTCAACAATGTCTGTTCAGGTTTTTTGTTTTTTCTCCCCTGATGAGCGTGTCCCTAATATTTCTTCCTCTCTTATATGCTAGCATCAGTGGTTCTGGAAAAAGGCAATGTTAATTAGGGTTCAATTTGATCAGGTCCCAGTTTTTGTGTATGATTTTCTTTATCTGATAACTCTGGGAGCAACATTTCAGAGAATTAATCAATCTGGTATTTTCCTTTTTCCTGTGGCCCTCAAGGAGGTCCACTCTGTTCAATGGTTCCACTCTTGATCTTGCCTTTTCTAAGATCTCTTCTGGAAAACCCCTCTCTGAGAATCAAGATCTCATATTTTCATATCCCTATTGTAGTGTAGTCTGTTGTTAACGTCTGTGGATTTTCTGTAAATGGTTGTGTGTAATTTTGTCCCTGAGTAGTTGATGGACACATCAAGGAAATGGATGTCAGGTGAACCCACTTCCAAAGTGAACTTGATGCTGTCATTACATGTGTTTAGATAGTCAAGGAATTGCATGAGTTCCTCTCTGGTACCTTCCCAGATGCCAAAGACATCATCAATATATTGTCTCCAGAATTTGATTTTAGCTGCCCGTGGTTGGTGTTCCACTATGTGACGCTGCCTGAATTGATACATGAATATATTAGCATAGGATGGTGCTACAGAGAAGCCCATGGAAGTACCTGCTATCTGTGAGTAGAAATAACCATTATACCTGAAATAGTTGTTGTGTAGAATCAAATGAAGTAGTTGAATGTCAGAGACTGTGTGGATCATGGTATTGTCATGTAGCAAACCCCCTTCCATGGCATCAATCAATTCGCCATCCGGAATGGAGGTGTAGAGACTATTGACGTCTAGAGTAAAGAGTATCAGGGATGGATTAGTGAGTTGTAGCTCACCCACTAATTGTACAAAATGTGCCACATACTTCAAATTAGTGCTAGTAGACTGTACAAGTGGTTGCAGAGCTGTAGATAGCAAGTGGTTGAAATAGGCTCTCAGTACCAGCCACGATTCGTTTAAATGGTGGGTGGGTTGGATTTTTGAGGATTTTTGACAGAGCATAAAAAACTGGTTTGATGGGAGATGAGTTTAATAGGAATTCACTGGTATGTTATGTTATCCAATCTAATTCCAGCGCTTTACTCACAATGTCAATGATAAGTTCTTTTATTGATATAAGAGGGTCACTGTCCAAGATCAAGTATTTTCTTTGGTCAAGTAATAGTTCCATACAGCCTTCGTTGTAAGTAGTAATATCCATGATAACAAGTGCTCCCCCTTTGTCCGCTGGTTTCATGGTAATGGTGTTATCTTCGGCCAGTTCTTTTATTAACTTAAGTTAGTGTTTCCTTATTTTTATTTATTTAATTATTATTAACATTTATAGAGCACGCAACAGCCCAGAGGCATTGTGGCGCTGTTACAGGACAGCAAGCTTAGTTACATAATACATTTTTTGTTACAAAGTACAGTCATAAGTACAAAACAGAGTACAGGGCGAGGGGAGGCAAAGGGCAAGGATGGGGTGGGTAGTATCAGTTGAAGAGAGTGGTTTTAAGCATTTTCCTGAAAGCTGGGAGAGAGGTCTCAGCTCTGAGAGTGTTGGGTAGGGCATTCCATAGTTTGGGTGCTATGTGAGGGAAACCAATCCCACCTGCTTTGGCTCTTAAGATGGGAGGGATGGGTAGTTGGTTGGCATGGATAGTTCTTTTGGGGTGAGTGGACGTAGCTCTGAACATAGTTTCAGATAAGTAGGGAGGGGCAGTGTAAGTTAAGCATTTGTGCACGAGTGTGAGGGTCTTGTAAGTTATTTGTTCCCTAACAAGAAGCCAGTGAGCTACTCATCTACCCTGTGCTATGTGGTCTCTTTTGTGATACTTAAAGCTGATCTAAGTGCATTGCATTGTTTTGTATGGTTTGGAGCCTATTTATTTTTTGCTGAGGTGCCAGCTAAAAGGGCATTGCAATAATCTAGTTAAGCTCCAATGTCTGGCTACTGAGAGACAGTTTGGTTTGGATAGGTATAGTTTTACTGCATTTATTAGTTTGGTGGTATGAGCGGAGGCAGAGGCAATGGCGCTAACCTGCCTTGTCATAGACAGGGTGGAGTGTAAGTAGACCCCTAAAGTCTTTACTGAGGAGGATACAGGGATGATTCATTTGTCGATGGTGATATTACTGTATTGTTCACCAAGTCTGGAAAGTGTTTTTTTAGGACCAAGGATGATGATCTCAATATTGTCTCCATTGAGACATAACCCATTTGCCACCATCCATGCTTGGATGGTGGCGTATATTAGATGGAGGGCAGCAGCATCGCGGTCATAGGAGCTTGATAGCGGAAGAAGTACCTGAGTATCGTCAGCGTAGTTGGTATAAGCTATGCCAAGGGCGTCCAGTTTGTCGAAGAGCAGCTTCATAAACAGGTTGTAAAGGGTTGGCGCTGTGCATGAGCCCTGAGGGACTCCGCAATGGATGGTGGTGGGGGTTGCACTCGCCTGGCTGGAGAAAAACTTTAAGGCTCTACCTTCAAGGAACAAAATGATCCACAAGGAGGCTTCTTTGGAGAATTGTGTGGCATTAGTGAGATGTGAGATGAGGATCTTGTGTTCCACAAGATTAAAGGCAGCCGAGAGATCCAAGAGAAGAAGGAGTGCTGGCTTGCCTTTGTCCATCATTTCTGTAAATTGTTTTTTAAGGTCTACCAGTGCCGTTTCTGTGCCGTGGCCTTTATGGAATCCTGATTGTCTTTTTCCGAGGATGGCGTTGGATTCGAGAAAGGGTTGTGGGACGCTTTGTCCAGGATTTTTAGGAGGAATGGGACAGTGGTTATTGGCCGGTAGTTATTAGGTGAGGTAGGGTTTAAGGCTGTTTTTTTTAGGAGTGGACGCACCCATGCTTCTTTGAGGCTCGATGGGAGCGTGCCTGTTTTAAAAGAGACATTAATGAATGCTGTTAGGAGAGGTGGTAAGGAGTCGGTGCATTCTTTAATGATGACACCGTCGATTTGACACAGGCGGACAAATTTCTCCTTTGCACATGGATGGTTTTAGGTGATGGAGGAGGTTGATGACTTCTAGTTCTGTGACGTCCCGGAAAGAGAATAGCAGGTTGTTAGAATTACTAGAAGGGGGGCTTGGCAGGGAGGGCAGGTTGTAGTTAGGTAAGGCTAAGCGTTGTGCAAAAAAGAAGGGGTACCTGTTTTAACGTCCCTAGTTCTACAGGTCAATCTGACAGAAATACCGAAGGGTTTGAACTAGTAGACCAATACAAGGATGACAGAGTACACAAATAGTTTGAGCTCGGTTTACAATTCCCAAGCTTGTTTTATTTTATTCAAGCAAATATGCTCTATCTAAAAACATATTAAACAGTTCTTATAACACTATGGCCCATACTCTTTTTCATTCGTTCACATTCATACTTTCCTCATCAGTCTCTCATTCCACACTCCATTCTTTGAAAAAATGGTCTGTATATAAAAAACAGTTAAACATCTGTTATCTCTCGATGTGATTACAATTCATTGTAAAACATCCCCACCAATTTGGGGTATCACAAAAGTCTGTGTTCTGTTATTCCCACAGCTCTCATGTCGACACGTGTTTCAGTTGCTCTCTGCGAGCATCACCATTAATACTCTCTCTGTACGGCAACCTTCTTCAGGACAAAACAACCCATTTTTCAGGCACATATATTGACATGGGCCACACCATCTCCTATCCAGTGGGGTCAGGAGGGGCAGTTGGAATCTGGAGGATAATTGTCCTCTGATTCAAGGTTGCAACAGCCACAAGTTCCAATGTGGGTTCGTGGAAGACGTATTGTTCGGTAGACGAAATGTGTGTAAGGAAGGCTTCTAATTCCAAAGCTTCCCTTCTTTCATCACCTTCCTTCTGGTTCGTATAGTGGTTGGTACATGAGTCTGATTATTGCCGTCTCCGATTTTTCTTTCCTGCTTACACCACAGCAACGCGCAATGCAGCCGGCGGGGTCGCGGGATAACGTCTACGAGGATTCGCTTTGGAAGCCTTCCTTACACACATTTAGTCTACCGAACAATACGTCTTCCACGAACCCACATTGAAACCTGTGGCTGTTGCTACCTTGAATCAGAGGACAATTATCCTCCAGATTCCAACTGCCCCTCCTGACCCCACTGGATAGGAGATGGTGTGGCCCATGTCAATATATGTGGCTGAAAAATGGGTTGTTTTGTCCTGAAGAAGGTTGCCGTATAGAGAGAGTATTAATGGTGATGCTCGCAGAGAGCAACTGAAACACGTGTCGACGTGAGAGCTGTGGGAATAACAGAACACAGACTTTTGTGATACCCCAAATTGGTGGGGATGTTTTCCAATGAATTGTAATCACATCGAGAGATAACAGATGTTTAACTGTTTTTTATATATAGACCATTTTTTCAAAGAATGGAGTGTGGAATGAGAGACTGATGAGGAAAGTATGAATGTGAACGAATGAAAAAGAGTATGGGCCATAGAGTTATAAGAACTGTTTAATATGTTTTTAGAAAGAGCATATTTGCTTGAATAAAATAAAACAAGCTTGGGAATTGTAAACCGAGCTCAAAGTATTTGTGTACTCCGTCAAACCTTGTATTAGTCTACTAGTTCAAACCCTTCTGTATTTCTGTCAGGCTAAGCGTTGTGCCTGGATTTTTTCTTGGAGTAGTTCTATTTTGCTGAGCAATGCTGCTTGTATACTCTCGCACCAAGATTCATCTTCAAGGATTTTGTCCGGACAAGTGGAGGGAGAGATTAGTTCATTAAAGATGGCGAAGATTTCTTTGGTTTGAGAGTTGGCCTTAGCGATCTGTGAGTTGAAGGAATTGGATTTGGCTTGGGTGATTGCTTCTCTGTATTGAGCGGATATTTTTTTGAAGATTTCCTTTGCAGAGTCATTTGGGTTGGATTGCCAATTATTTAAAGCATCTCGTTTGCTGGCACGTAGAGCCGGCAATTCCTCTGTGATTTAGGTACATGGATTTTTTCTCTTTTTACATTCGAGTGGGGCTAGGGTGTTTATAGTTTTGGTAAGGGTGTCAGCGTAGATATTTGCTAGTGTGCCGGGGTCTTTAGAGAATGGGGGCCTGAGTCTGGGACTTCCAGGAAAGGTTGAATGTTGTCCTTGTTTCGTTTTTTAGAGCTTCTAACCTGCACTGGAGGAGAATAGGTGAGAGCTTTTGTGGCTGGAGCTGCAGGAATGGAGAATTGAATGCAGTTGTGGTCGGTCCACCGGTAGGCAGAGTTGGAGCTGACAGCGGAGGAGCACTTGTGGTCTGCCACCCAATCCAAAGTGCGACCTTTAAAGTGAGTCAGGCTGATGACTTTCTGTGTGGATCTTAAGTCCTTAAATTCTTTCGCTAGGGCTAAGGCAGCTTTATCTTTAGGATCGTTGAGACCTAGATTGAAGTCACCGAGAAGAATGATTTTCGTTGTGCTGTTAAGGTTTTCACCCAGTAAGTGGAGGAGGTGACCTTGGAGGTCTATTGGAAGGCCTGGGACCGGTAGATGATATGCATATTTATATTGCAGTTGAGGGACATAGATAGTTAGGTGGAAATAATGTCGGCTTTGCCATCCCACGGGGGATGGCTCAGCCTAATGGAAAGGGCTTCCTTAGTGATGAGAGCTACTCCCCCTCCTCTTCAAAGTTGTCTATCTTTTCCGAGGATGGAGTATCCTGGTGGGAGGGCTAGTGCGATGGCCGGACCAGACGCCTCATGTAGCCACGTTTCCGTGATGGCAAGTAAGTCAAAGTCATGAATAGTTAGGAGGTCGTGGATTTCAAGAACATGAGCGGGGAGGGAGTGTACATTTAAGAATGCACATTTAAGAGGGGGTGGTGGTGTACTTTTCTTAATGGGGTGAGTGGGTGGAGGGGCTAAAGGGAGAGGGTAGGGGGTACCATAGGGGGGTGCATTACCCGGATTGGTAGAGCGATTTAGGAGCGTGGAGGTGGATTTAATAGCAATGGCTGATGACAAATGAAAGGGTGGTGAGTTAGACAGGGAGAGCCTGCGATTGACTCTGTTGTAATGAGAGGTGTAGGGGTGGTGTGAGCGAGTGCCCAGTCTGAGATTTGTTGCCTCTCTGTAGTGTGTTGTAGTTAAGGCGCCTCAGTTCCCTTGTAGTTTTTAATTTAAACTTGTCAATTATTGGATGATTTACTTGTGGATGGAATGTGCTTTTACCTTTCATCTCCAGGTATTCAGCAGGATTGGATCTATCTTGTGTCTCAGGTAGATTGTGAAAAAACACTTTGAGTTCCATTTTATGCATCAATTTAAACAAGTGGATCTCCTCAAAACAGGTTATGTTATTGGTCGGGATGAATGATAATCCCAAATTCAATGTCTTCATTTGTGATTTGGATAGATGTTTGGAAGAGATGTTAACTATTATAGATTCCTTCACTTGTTCCTTGGCCTTTGTTTTTTTTTTACCTCTGAGTTTTCCTCCTTCTAAAAAAGGAGGTTGGGTTGATGTAGTAGTAGTAAATGATGAGGTACCTGGTTGTGCAGTTGGTGTTTCTTTTGTGAGTAAACTCACTGTGGTCAGGGTGTTACTACTGTTTAAAATCTCTCCTTCTCCACTCGTAATGTCACTAATGTCCATGCTACCCTTGGTAGGGGGCTGTCTCAATGGTCTGTATGGGATTTTTCTGGGGTTATTATAGAATTCCTGCCAGCTGTAAACTATGGGCCTCATTACAAGTACACCGGTCCAGACTTAACGCTGCCGGTATAACCATACCGGCACCGTTTCCGCGTCCGCCTAATCATGACCTGCGGACCCGGAAATAGCACCACCTTCAACCGCCACCGCAGAGTTTAAGCTCCCGTAAACTCCGCCTGCACGGAAACCCCTCCATTACTGGCAATACTAAACACAGCGAGCATCACAAGTAGCGCGGACATGGAAACTCTGCCAGAAAAATGGCGTTAAAACCGTGATCACGGTGACGGTACTGCCGCCACCGCGAACATGACGTTAAACAGTGCCTGGTGACCTGAATCAGGGCACAGGTGCACCAAATCAGCCCAGCTGGACCCAGCTGGCCACTTGGAGCCTACAAAAGGGCCACACCCAGGCCAACTCAAAACAGAACCATACAGGCAGCAGCTCTAGTAGCATTGGGACTGGGCCTACTCAACCAACAGGCAGCACTGCACATGATGGCAGTAATGTTGCAGAGGAGGAGGCGGGGGCGTAGGAGGCACAGGCGGCAACCAGCTAACCTTGTACCCATCGCAAACCCCATTGTCCAGCGGGCACCACCCGCAGGCAGCCTGAAATACCACACATCAGGGCCTCACCCTGGAACCTTACCCCAGGACAGATCCACACATTATATCGGCAGGACCGTTCAACATTTCCTGTACATCACCTCCATGATTGAGGACGACATCAGCAGCCACATAGACACCCCCACCGCCACCCCCCCTCCTGAAGGTTGTGTCTGTTCTGCATTTTTTTGGAAACGGTAACTATCAACACACAGTTGGTGAGCTGCACAGCCTATCACAACCCTGTTTCTCCAAAATCCTGGTACAGGTACTGGATGCCCTGTTGCGCCATGTGTCTGAACAGATTGCCCTACCCCGTACCCTCCCCCAGGTAATTTCCACCAAGTTGGCCTTCCATGCCATAGCAGGCATGCCAAATTGCATAGGTGCAGTTGACTGCACCCACATTGAGCTGACAGTACAACGTGCAATCGAGATGGTGTTCCGCAATAGGAAACAGTACCACTCACTGAATGTACAGATGGTATGTGATGCCACGCAAGTGATAACACATTGCTGCGCATGTTTCCCGGGCTCAACACATGACTCAATGGTACTGCGGAATTCCACATTGCCATGGTACATGGAACGCTATGCTGGACAAAGCACATGGCTATTGGGTGAGTACAGCTGCCAATGCACCGGCCATGTGGAAGTGGTGTGTGTGTGTCCAGGGCAATGAGCAATGTGAGTGTGCCACTGCGACTGCACATGCATCACCCCCCCACCCATCAACTGAATAGACAGCAGAACCCAAACATCACAAAGCAACACATGACAGGTTGCCACAGTGTCCCCGTACACACCCTGCCACATGACACACACAGCCTGAACTGCCACTGGCACATACACCTGGAGCCACTGCAAACCCCCACCCACAATATGCAACACTGGTCTCCCAATGCACATGATGCCTGTACATGAGACGTCCTGCAATGACTACATCATCACAGTGGACTGACTCTGCCATGTATGCACATCACTGCACAATGCCATACTCACAAGCCAATGTCACCCGCAGGGCAGAGTAGACATGCACACCAATGCCTTGGCCAATGTCCAGTTGCCAACGTCCTCTATGATGACCAAAGAACAGAACCACCCACCGGTCCAAACACTGCATGCCACATATGAATGAATGAACAATGACACAATATTGCACTGCATCTGATGAAGACATGATACTACAAACACTGACATGTCCCCCACATCTACATCCCATGTAGGTGATGCTGGCTATGCACTCACGCCATGGCTGATGACGCCTGTACGGAGGCCAAGGAACAGGCATGAAGAGGCGTACATGTCCGCACACGTGGCATGATTGAGAGGACATTTGGACTACTGAAGGCCCGGTTCCGCTGTTTGAGCAGATCTGGCGGATCACTGCTGTACAGCCCAATGAAGACGGGTAAAATTACGCTCGTTTGTACCATGCTGCACAATCTGTGCCTGCGCAGGAACATTCCAATGCCCCCAGACGCAGATGATGAAGATGGGGATGGAGACGGAGACGGAGATGGGGATGGGGATGAGATGGCTCAACCTCCTCCTGGGGGTCCACTAGATGGACAACAAGCACGGGATGCACTAATTTGCATTTACTTTTGAGAGACAGCACATCCATAGCATTGCATGGATATGGTGATGCCAGTAAATGAATTGTTGTACTGCAAATGAAATGATGGATGTCCACTCATGTATGTTTTTTTTCAAATGATGATATATTGATGAAATCACAACAGGGAAGGAGGTGCAATGGTTAGGGAAGCTGTACACCCATGCCCACCCACCACACAAATGCACCCACCCCCAACCAGGCCCCAATACACAAACCCCCTATTGGACCTCCCCCACCACCCAAACGTACCCACCCTCAACCAGGCCCCAATACACAAACCCCCTATTGGACCTCCCCCACCAACCAAACCTACCCACCCCCAACCAGGCCCCAATACACAAACCCCCTATTGGACCTCCCCCACCACCCAAACATACCCACCCCCTCACACCCTTCTAATCCACATGTGTCCTGCAGTGCCTGACACACATACCATCATTTCCGTGTGCGCTTCTGCGCTTGTGCATCCTTGCCCGAGAGCCCTGTTAGCTGACTCGAGCGCCTCCGTGGACTGGCAGTAGTGGAGCTGGATGGGGTGGTGGTATTGGATGGCAAAGAATCTGGAATAGGTGGCTAATGTGCAAGATTTGCCTGTTGGCCAATCAACATGGACTCAAGAATCCTCGAGGTGTTGTCATTGCCCTCCCGCACATGGCGTGCCAAGGTGAGTATAGTGCTGGCAAAGAGTCCAATGGACCTTGAGAGGAGACGTACAGATGTGCTGTAGCACTCCCTTTGCAGCCTAGATTCCTCGGGCTGCCTCTCCACCAGCTGGGTGAGGGTAGCCTGCTGCTCCTCCATGCGCTGGATGCGGGAATTTAGCTCTGCCATTGAGGGGATAGGTGACCTCATAGGACTGTGGAGTGATGTGGGGCTGAACTCCAGCTGATGGAACGATTCCAAGTCATCCAGGGTGGGCACCTCCCCCTGTGGCCCTGTTTCAGACTGTACTGCCGGGTCACTGTTGTCACTACATGCTGTCTCCTCTGCAGTGCAGATGCTTTCTGTGGTGGGCTGCATTGGCATGATGGGCGCCCGTGACACCTGTGTTTCATCAGGCAGCGTGGAGACGGTGGAGATGTTGGTGATGGTGGGCAGCACATGTGTTGCAGTTGCTACTGGGGGCAGAGATGCCGAACTGCTGGCAGCATCCCCCTGGGCAGGGGCGCTGGTTTGCACACGTGCAGGAGCTGATTGCCTGGGCTGTTGTGCAGTATCACTGTCACTTGATACGGCTGTGGGGACACAGAGGTCATGCAATTAGTTATGTGGTGGTGCCTGATGGGTGCATCACATGCATCATGCAAGTTGATCATTTAATAGTAGCATTAACATGCATCTGCTTGTTGCCGGAAATGCATTGTAGTGATATGGGTCACCATCTGGATCATGATGGTGTCCTTTGGCCCAGTCATGCACTGCCTGGGGGGGGGTTGTTAATGGGTGCTTTGGCCCAGTCATGCACTGCCTGGGGGGCGGGGTTGTTAATGGGTCCTTTGGCCCAGTCATGCACTGCCTGGGGGGGTTGTTAATGGGTCCTTTGGGCCACTCCTGGCCTCAATATATACTCATATGGCATTCATATTTGTGCACTTACCAGCATCTGGAGGTGGACTCACTCCTGCCTCAGCATCCCCGATCCCATGGATGCCCTCAAGGTGGAGGACACTGCTGCAGCGCTCCTCCCATGTTTGCAGCCTCAGTGGGGAAGGGGGTCCTCCACCTGTCCCACAGCTGGGTTGGCGGTGTGTGGAGATCAGGTTCCGCACCCTCAGCCTGAGGTTGTCTCACCGCTTGTGGCAGTCCTTTACGCTCCTCACAGTCATGCCCACAGCGGTGCACTTGCGTGCTGCTTCCGCCCACACTTCCTTCCTCCGCTGCTGTGTAGCATGCCGTTGATCGGCACTGAACAACATGTCAGCATGCTCCACTATGTGCTCGACCAGAACAGTTAGCTCCGCCTTACTAAAGCGCTGGTTGCGCTGCCTCTGGGCTGGAATCCTGGCAGACATGCTGGTGGTCCCTTTTTGGCTTCTCACACTGTGGATTCTGCTTGTGCTGACTCTGGATGGCAATGGATTGTGCTTTATATGATGGCCGCCTCTCTGTTTCCTGTTTTGGCGATCATGGTATTTCCGGTTCCGTGTCCGTGGCAACGGTGGCGGACATGGGTTTCACGCTACTTGTGGCGCTGCTATGTCCATTTCCATGGGTGTGTAACGCTCACCTGGTATCCACGGGGACGTCACTCAGCCTGTTCTGACCTCTTACGACCTCGAACCCTTCCCTGGAGTCTACTCGACTGGAGACTGAGCCTTGTTTTCTGGGAAAGTGTGCTCTCCGTCCTGATTTCAGCGCAGGTGCACGTTGACTGATGCGGGGTCGTTGCTGCCTAGTTACTTCACTGGCAAGAGACCAACAGGTAAGTATAATGAGTCTTTTGAACAGTTCTCTATCTTCGTTCCTTTCCTTCCTTAGATGATGGCCGGCGTCCAGGGATGGCGACGTGCTGCTGAGTGGAGTTGCGCTGATGGTGAGTGAGAGCGCAATGCGCGATGCAACCCTTTCGTATTTGTATTAAACTGAGTTCTTTTTCTGTGTCTTTTCGGTGCCGTGACGTTTTCAGCGTGGATGCCGGTTATGAAGAAGAAATGCGGTGAGTAAGCGCGGTATGCGGCACCTCTAGATGTTTCCACGCTAACCTGGAGTGTCTTTTCCCTCTTGCAGATGGATGAGAAGTTCCGGAGACAGAGTTCCCCAAGAGCGGCTGGGATTCAGGTAAGCGTTTGAAGCTCGTACAGTCTTTAAAAATAAGCGAAGATTTACTGAATGCTTACTAATGCCTTTTTTCTGTTCTTTTCCCTTTTCCTTAGGAAGCGGCGTGCCGGGTTGGGAATGACACCACCGAAGATGCCCACAGAACAGAAGAAGCGATGAATGATGGGCAGAAGCGCCGCAAGGTAAGGCTGTTCCTAACAGTGTTCTTGTTCTTGCAGGAGCTGAGCGGAGAAGAAAGATGCAGGCCTACTGGAGACCGTTCCGAACACGGTGAGTGTCACGCTGCAGGTGCAGAAAACACAAAGCATGTTTCTCAGCCTGGGTGTGACTTAAATAGTCTCTGGGTATCCCAGGTGTCTCTGGGCTGAACCACACCCAAAAGACTAGACTGCACATGCAGTCTGGGAACCGAAATATGTGGGGACATCCATCTTGTCCCCATCAATGCCCTACAAGTCCAATTCCCAATGTTATCCTATGGGAGTGAGTGAGTCTGGTGTCACAAGCGTCAAGTCTGACTCCAAGTGGGTCTTTGGAGGGATGGAGAGGCCCTTGAGGGCGTGGCCTGGCTCCAGCCTGACATCTTGGAGTGCTGGGGAGATGAGGGGCATGAATCATGACAGCACTCCCCCCCAAGGCCCCTCTCAAGGTGGCTCTTCTGTCTGGTCCTGGTTTGTTTGGATGGTTTTGATGAAATCGTCTAAGCAAGCGAGGTGCATGGATGTACTCACAAGGCTCCCATGTCCTGTCTTGTGGACCATACCCCTTCCAGTCTACTAAGTAGTATAATTTGGATCTGACGTACTTTCAATCCAGGATGTCCTTGACTTCAAATTCTAGCTCCCCAGTGACTACTACTGGCTGCGGTGGCGTTGCTACCCGGGTCCCAGGTTGAACAGGTTTAAGGAGAGACACGTGGAACACAGGATGAATCTGCATGTTTGACGTCAAAGCTAGTCTGACCGCCATAGGATTTATCACAGAGGTGACGGTGAATGGACCCAGGTATCTTGGACGGAAAGTTCGGGTTCCTTTAATGGACATGTGTTTAGACGCCAGTCAGACTTTGTCTCCCACTTGGTAGTTCGGGGTCTTTGCTCTGTGTTGATCAGCAAACTTCTTTTGGCGATTCTTAGCTTCATGTAGGCAGTCAGTTGCCCTTTTAAAGGTTTGAGAAATGGTCGTGTGCAAGGTTTTGACTGCTGGCATTTCCAGGGTTGTAGGAACGTCCAACTTAGAAGTACGTGGGTGCCTGCCATACATGATATAAAAGGGTGTCTGCCCAGTGCTGGTGTGTAGGGAATTATTATAAGCATATTCAGCTATCCATAATAGGTCGAACCAGATTCCTTCAGCTTGGTGTAACATGCAACACAGATACTGCTCGAGCATCTGATTTGTCCTCTCAGTTTGACCATCCATTTGGGAATGGTGACTGGTGAATAGCCGGACGTCGATCTGGGCCATAGAGCAGCATTTTCTCCAGAAGTTAGATACGAATTGAGTACCTCGGTCTGAGACTAAAACTGAAAGAAACCCATGGAGCCATACGATGCCTTCAAGAAATACCTTTGCCGGACTGGAAGCATTTTGGAGCCCCTTAAGAGGAATGAAATGTGCCATCTCCCCAGCCCGGCAAGTGTAGGGGTCCACTTGTCGAGCGAAGAAAGTGAACTACAGACCTCCCATTTTTCTGTGGTCTTGATCAATCACCAACAACCATCTTGGATGCACGCAGTAAGAGCGTACATAGACAGGGGAGCCGTTGGGAATTACATCAACCAGGATCTTGAGGCAAAGATGGGGCTTCCGTTACGCCCTAATTCAACCACCGACACTGTTACTACTATCGACGGCACGGAAATAGCTTCTGGTCCAGTATCCCAATGCACTGCAGCTTTAACCCTTCTGTGCCAGGATGGACACCAAGAATCTATCATTTTCGACCTCATTAGGGTACCACAGTTCCGGTTGATTTTGGGAATGCCATGGTTGGTAGCTCACAATCCTCGAATCGATTGGCGAGCAAAAGAATTGGCCTTTCCCGAGACTTGCGCCCACACATGTTATCACCAAGAGAAACAACCAATAGACACCAGAACCTCCACGCTTGGGACTGTGGCAATCGGCACCCTACCAAGTGAATACCAGGACTTTCAAGATGTCTTTCAGAAAGAACAGGCTAATACCCTGCCACCGCATAGACCATACATTTGCCAAATCGACCTGATACCCGGTGCATAAATCCCTTGTGGGCGAATTTACGCACTCACGGAACCAGAAAACCAGCACCTGAAGGCCTATCTTGACCAATACCTGGTCCCTTGAAGTCTCCAGCAGCCAGTCCTCTATTCTTCGTACGGAAAAAGGAGGGGGACTTGAGAACATGCATCGACTATCGTGCACTGAACCAGATTACCGTAAAAAATCGCTACCCACTGCCACTGATCCCTGAATTGCTTGATCAGGTCAAAGATGCCCAAATCTACACAAAACTAGACTTTAGGGGGGCATATCACCTTGTTCGCGTAAAACAGGGGGACGAATGGAAAACTGCTTTTTGCACCAAATACGGCTTGTACGAATATCAAGTAATGCCCTTTGGCCTTTGCAACACACCTGCTGCATTTCAATACTTCATGAACGATGTTCTACGGGAATTGATTGATGTCTGTGCTCTAGTGTACATCGACGATATCCTAGTATATTCCGTTTCAAAGCAGGACCACGTTAAACACGTCCGATCCGTATTGGAGAAACTCTGTCAACACCAGCTCTACACCAAGCTCGAAAAGTGCTCATTCCACTTCTCCGAGGTGGAATTCCTGGGCTTTATTCTTTACCAGAATGGAATCTGAATGGATGTACACAAGGTAGATGCTATCCTGAACTGGCCATCCCCAAATTCATTCAAGGGTGTTCAAAGTATGCTGGGTTTTGCAAACTTCTACCGCCGGTTCATCCCAGGATTTTCGCAAATCATGCATCCCATTACGTCATTACTAAGGAAAAGCAACAAAAAGTTCCAGTGGACAACAGAAGCCGAGGAGGCTTTCCAGGAACTCAAAACAAGATTCACATCTGCCCCAATCTTACGCCACCCTCGCCCTGATCTGCCATACCTGGTGGAAACGGATGCCTCAAGCATGGCTATGGGAGCCGTCCTCTCACAAAAGGACCCCAAAACGGGCCAGTTGCACCCTGTTGCCTTCTGGTCGCGTAAATTCACACCCCCTGAACTCAATTACGCTATCACAGACAAAGAACTCATGGCCATTAAGTCAGCCTTTAAGGCATGGCGGCACTACCTCTTGGGCGCCGAGACACACAATCACCGTAATAACTGACCACGGAACCTCCAGTACCTAAAAACGGCAAAGGCCCAATCCTCACGACAACTATGTTGGGCTCTTTTTTTTGCTGAATATGACTACGTGATTACATTTCGACCAGGGGTGAAAAACGGGAAGGCCGATGCCCTTTCCCGTATAGGGGTGGAAGAGCAAGGGTATCAGACCCCTGACCCAATAGCAATCATCCCGAGTGACAAGCTCCTAGGAATCACAGCAACCATAACTCAGAATGAATTACATGAAGAAATCCAAAACCTGATGAGTCTGGAGCAATTACAAGCGTGGAGTGCACAAGGAGAACATTACATGATAAAAGATCAGTTACCCTACTTCAAGAATCGTTTATTCTTATCAAACCAAGAACTACGAGAACAAGTCATGTCTGGTTATCATGATTCCTTGATCGAGGGCCACCCCGGAATCGCTAAAACCCTAGCCAAGGTAAAGCGAAATTATTGGTGGCCCACGTGGCGTAAAGACATTATCCAATTCATCCTATCTTGTGTAGTGTGTGCTCAAAACAAGTCATCCAAGCAGAAACTGGCTGGGCTATTACAACCATTGGAAATCCCACCAGCACCCTGGCACACGTTGTCCCTCGATTTTATTACTGACTTACCACCCAGTCAAGGGTTTAACACTATTCTTGTGGTCACGGACCAATTTTCAAAAATGGCACATTTCATTCCTCTTAAGGGGCTCCCAAATGCTTCCACTCTGGCAAAGGTATTTCTTGAAGGCATCGTACGGCTCCATGGGTTTCCTTCAGTTTTGGTCTCAGACCGAGGTACTCAATTCGTATCTAACTTCTGGAGAAAATGCTGCTCTATGGCCCAGATAGACATCCGGCTATCCACCAGTCACCATCCCCAAACGGATGGTCAAACTGAGAGGACAAATCAGATGCTTGAGCAGTATCTGCGTTGCATGTTACACCAAGCTGAAGGAAGCTGGTTCGACCTATTATGGATAGCTGAATGTGCTTATAATAATTCCCTACACAACAGCACTGGGCAGACACCCTTTTATACCATGTATGGCAGGCACCCACGTACATCTGAGTTGGACGTTCCTACAACCCTGGAAATGCCAGCAGTCAAAACCTTGCACACGACCATTTCTCAAACCTTTAAAAGGGCAGCTGAACAACTACTTCAAGCAAAGAATCACCAAAAGAAGTTTGCTAATCAACACCGAGCAAAGGCCCCCAACTACCAAGTGGGAGACGAAGTCTGGCTGGCATCTAAACACATGTCCATTAAAGGAACCCGAACTTTCCGTCCAAGATACCTGGGTCCATTCACCGTCACCTCTGTGATAAATCCTATGGCCGTCAGGCTAGCTTTGCCGTCAAACATGCAGATTCATCCTGTGTTCCACGTGTCTCTCCTTAAACCTGTTCAACCTGGGACCCGGGTAGCAATGCCACCGCAGCCAGTAGTAGTCGCCGGGGAGCCAGAATTCGAAGTCAAGGACATCCTAGATCCAATACAAATTATACTACTTAGTAGACTGGAAGGGGTATGGTCCACAAGACAGGACATGGGAGCCTTGTGAGTACATCCATGCACCTCGCTTGCTTAGACGATTTCATCAAAACCATCCAACCAAACCAGGACCAGACAGAAGAGCCACCTTGAGAGGGGCCTTGGAGGGGAGTGCTGTCATGATTCCTGCCCCTCATGTCCCCAGACCTCGAAGATGTCAGGCTGGAGCCAGGCCAGGATCACCTACATGGCCCTCAAGGGCCTCTCCATCCCTCCAAAGACCCACTTGGAGTCAGACTTGGCGCTTGTGGCACCAGACTCACTCACTCCCATAGGATAACATTGGGGATTGGACTTGTAGTGCATTGATGGGGAAGATACACCTGGGATACCCAGAGATTATTTAAGCCACACCCAGGCTGAGAAACATGCTTAGCGTTTTCTGCACCTGCAGCGTGACACTCACCGTGTTCGGATCGGTCTCCAGTAGGCCTGCATCTTTCTTCTGCGCTCAGATCCTGCAAGAACAAGAACACCGTTAGGAACAGCCTTACCTTGCGGTGCTTCTGCCCATCATTCATCGCTCCTTCTGTTCTGCGGGCATCTTCGGCGGTGTCATTCCCATCCCGGCACGCCGCTTCCTAAGGAAAAGGGAAAAGAACAGAAAAAAGACATTAGTAAGCATTCTGCAAATCTTTGCTTATTTTTAAATACTGTACAAGCTTCAAACGCTTACATGAATCCCACCCGGTCTGGGGGAACTCTGTCTCCGGAACTTCTCATCCATCTGCAAGAGGGAAAAGACACTCCAGGTTAGCGTGGAAACATCTAGAGGCGCCACATACCGTGCTTACCCACCGCATTTGTTCTTCATAACCGGCATCCACGCTGAAAACGTTGCGGCACCTAAAAGACACAGAAAAATAACTCAGTTCAATACAAATACGAAAGGGGTGCATCGCGCATCGCGCTCTCACTCACCTTCAGTGCTATTCATCTCAGCAGCACGCCGCCATCCCCGGACGCTAGCCATCATCTTAGGAAGGAAAGGAACGAAGTTAGAGAACTGTTCAAAAGACTCATTATACTTATCTGTCGGTCTCTTGCCAGTGAAGTAACTAGGCAGCAATGAGCCTGCATCAATCAACTCGCCCCTGCGCTGAAAGCAGGATGGAGAGCACAATATCCAAGAAAACAAGGTGAGCTGTGGATCAAAGGGAAGGGGTTCAAGCACACAGAGACAATATGGAGTTAAACTCTACCAATCCTGTGTTTCAGGCCCAGTCTCCAGTCGAATAGCCTCCAGGGAATGGTTCGCGGTCGTAAGAGATCAGAACAGGCTGAGTGATGTCACCATGGATACCAGGTGAGTGTTACACCATCTGTCCCCATCAATGCACTACAAGTCCAGTTCCCAATGTTATCCTATGGGAGTGAGTGAGTCTGGTGCCGCAAGCGCCAAGTCTGACTCCAAGTGGGTCTTTGGAGGGATGGAGAGGCACTTGAGTGCCATGTAGTTGATCGTGGCCTGGCTCCAGCCTGACATCTTGGAGGGCTGGGGAGATGTGGGGCAGGAATCATGACAGGGTGTTTCCGTGGCGGTGTTTACACCGTTTCCGCGTCCGTGTGGTGTGCACGACCGACAGCACGTAATCGGCCGGTCTTTCCGCAACCTTGCGGACGCGGAAACTTTGTTACCTCCGCCGCGGAATCACCGCAGTCCGGACAGGAAAAGTTGTAATGAGGCCCTATGTCTCTGGCATAATCTAGCGTGTCTCTTCAGAATTTTCTAATTTTCCATTGCTCTGTCTTTTTTGTATGACACATAAGACTCCTAATTATCCGGAAGTGGTATAACTATACACACATTGAATAGGAGAGCAGGTTATATCGACCCTATACTCATTTGTTACCTGTCATTGGGTTGGCATAACAAAATACCAACTGCACCCACTAGAATAAGAATGTCATTCTCTAAAATTAACTCTCTGGCAACTAAGTCAGTCACTACAATAGCATTCAGCGAAGACGAAGCAACCAGAATCGTGGGTCTTATCTCACATATAGACAGAGAAATTCCATCAGAAGACAATCCAGATAGACTAGTATTCAAACTTGAAAAACTAATTCGCAAAGAGATCTCACAGAAATTGCATGCATCTACATTGGCACAGCACCATAAATCCAAGAGAATACCTAGAGGCCTCTGAGTTTATTTGTGCCCACACTGTGCAGAGAGAATCAGGAGTTTGTCAAATGTTGGGAGCAAATCCTAAATAAATTTTCATTGGACCTCATACTGCTGACAATTGAAGAACTAGCCTAATCCCAATCGATTATCAATCGGGAGAAAGAAGAAATTAAAGAACAACTATCAATATTAAAATCAGGAGACAAACTCAACGAGATCTTAGAGGACACAAAACAGAAATTAAACTCATACAAAAAAGACACAGAGCAATGGAAAATTAGAAAATTCTGAAGAGACACGCTAGATTACGTCCAAGGATGAAATCAAATCCGAATGGCTGCATCACATGCCCCCTGCCTCTTCACCTCCTGCTGCCTTGCATACCACACACTGGATGACAGAAGGTTTTCTATATGGATCCTGACCCCCTGCCTCAGTTCATGCACCTGGGTGCCACTTTGCCTACTTCAGGTGCCAATGTCCTGCAGAATGTACCTCTGTCCAACAACCATCTGCTGCTGCCTCGGAGTGAGTGCCTTATGTATGGACTCATTCCAAACAGATGACAGTTTTTGTCAGGCGAGCACGGCACCTGCACTGCCCTCAAGTGCCTGCTGCACCACCATTGCCTGTTTCTGTGTGGGCTCCTGGTCTTGCTCAGTGACCATCTCTGCTGCCGATTCAGGGACTTCCACCTCAGCCAGGGACAGGGCGACATCCAAACAGCATGGTGGTGGGACTGGTACACAGGGGACTATGGTGGGAGGTGGCACGGAAGCTGCAGTGGAGGGCAACCTGGCCACAGTGGTGGAAGTGGTGGATGAGACCACTGTATGGGCCAGCCTACAGAGACCACCCGGGATGGGTGCAGTTGCCAACTGTGCCAGGAAGCCGGATACCTGCTTGTGATGCTGTACAAGATCCATGTGTGAAACCGGTAAAACATCCGGAAAGGCTGCCGTCTGCCTTGCAATAGCTGCCAGCAGGGGCTGTACTACATCTCGGATGGCCTCATCAGCCCCAAGTGGGCGTTCGGTCTGGGTGGAGGCATCATGAAAGGTGGTCACTGCCACAGCAGATGACACAGGGACAGGGGGTTGTGCAGAAACCTCCACAGTGGACTGCACATCCTCATGTTCCCACCTGACCCCGTGGGCTGGCCTGCAATGGCCTCCTCCACCACATCAACCCACTTCACCCCAGAAGCCTCCAGAGAGCCCTCCACCCTAGTTGGCACATGGCAGCACCCTGTCCCAACGCTGCTGAGGAGTCCCCCATGACAACAACCCCTCAGCAGCCACACCCAAAGGAATAGGTGCTACCACAGCCAGATCGCTCTCTGAAGATGTCTCAATCGTGCATCGCCGTGGTTGGTGCCTGGGCCTGGAGGCCCTGACCCTGCTCCTCTGCTCCACAGCACTGCTACTGTCCTCTCTGTCAGCTGCAGCAACTGTGGAAAAGGGGACAAACAACATAACATCAGTCAACATTGCCAATGCATGTTTCGCATACACAGCATCAACAGTATCATGGATTCTGCATGAGTCAACCATCAACTGCCACAAACTCACAGGCACATGAAATGAGCATGAATAGTGAGATACACGTGTAGGCACAAAGATGATTCCCAGTCCTGAGACAGGCACATGTCCACCGAACACATTAACATGTGGCCACATAAACATGGAACCAAATCATCACACGTCACTACACCAAGGCGAAAGTGACCCAAGTTTGACATGGAGTCAGCCCACCAGCCTTGCACTCTCACATGACCACTGGGTTACTGCTGCACTTCCCACCCTCTGCACTGCTTGGATAGGGGAGACCCCCATGTAAGTGTGCCCTCCTATAAGGTGCATGTTCGTGAGTCAACACTGTCCCAACACAGGTGGCACGTCGATGCCTGTCTCAATGGCCATGGCTGGAAAAGCAGTCCAACACAAGTAGAACCAAATGTGCAAAAAGAACCTGTGGATTGCAGGCAGCCAGATGGACAGGATTCCCTGCCATTGTGGTGCAACTCATCTGAGGATGCATCATCATCCAGGCACCCTACCCTGCAGGGCTGCTAATGAACATAGACACACAGAAGAACGTGCACAGCAGAAAAATCTCTGTCTGCACTTTGTGTGTGGCACGGCCCTTGTAGATCTTGCAGATGTGTGTAGGCTGGGTGTGTCTGCAAGTGCCAAGCGGACGTCACACAGGACCCTTACATACTGTCATCAGTAAACCAGGGGAAAGCAACTATGCCTATGTGTAACCTCTGCACCCTAGGTGACAGAGGAGGTAATTTGCCAAAAAGGTCATGTTTCCTCATAGACACAACAGGAGTACATTCCATATTGTAGCCCTTCCGGATCTCCAGAGCCGGCCAGCCCCCTGGACCTCCCATGCATGCCCCATGAACACAATCAGATGACCAGGCATGGGGAGTGGACGACTGACAATTCAAAGGACCACAATGGGCACAGGCTGCCCATGGCCCTGGCCAGTTGACAAGGAGCACTCCCTGTCACCCTGCTGCATGGTCCCGGGATGCAAAAAGCAGAGGTATAGGAGTGGGCAGTGAGTGCCATGTTAGGGAGGACTAAAGACTGAATCAGTGTGAGAATTGAAAGTCTGAGGACCTCCACAGGCAAGCAGAGTGCACTGCTGATCTCGCCATAGCTGCCAAGCAACACAGTCTCATGCACCCCTCGAATCAGCGATGAATTGATCATGCATAGCATGGCCATGCGAGTGGGTGAAGATGTCACATGAGACCTGTTTGGGAACGTCTACATCCTATAACATGTAGCAACCTGCGCGCATGTGAATTTGAGCAGAAAGCATGCAACACATACAGGCACCCATTTCTGAGGCCCAAGCACCTATGGTGTTGCCCACAGCACAAACAAATGTCAGGATCACACGTCATCTCTGGTTACTGATGCATTGGTCTGCCAGAACACACTGCTGTCCCTGAAAAGTTGATGCTTTGACATGTCAATTCCAGACAGACATACATATGTGTCAATCCCAGCTGCTGAGTGTGGATGATTCAATGTTCAATGGCTAATGTGTGACCTATAGAGTTCTTGTGCATGTATGCCCCATCACATGCCCCCAACATCACAAACTGTCCTCTATACCCATCTGGGTACATGTATTCGTCAACTCACATTTCATTTACACTAGTGTACCAAATAATTAAAAAAGGTCAGGCACATACCCATGCCTGGCCACACAACAAGATGTCTGGCATCACATGCACACAGCATCGGCATGAGGCTGCATACTGGTGTAGAGCAGTGGAACATACATGCTCTGTACATGAGGGAGTACCTGCAATCATGCATACCCATGCAGAGCAGACACTCTTTAGAGCAGTGCACCGCATGGCTACTAAACAGCAGCTTCCAGGCGTGACTTCCACCGAAGGATATGGGAGTGGAGCACTTGGTAAAAGGTCTCCAGGACACAGAGCTGAAGGGGTGACAACCGATGGCCATCTGCACTGTGGACCTCCACGGTGGCACCTGCATCGAGGGTGGCCTTCACCTTCTCCTGGCTCTGGAGCTTCTGATCCTCCAAGCACTTTTTTACGGTGTCGATGATATGGAGTGCCAAACCTTCCGCGTTGATGGCAGCCGTGATGTCCTCCCAGATCTTCATACATCCGGCCTTCACGAGTTGAGTAGCTGGGTTGAAGAGGGCATCAAAGTAGGTCAGGACCTTATCCAGCAGGATTCCAACTTCATTGGAGGTGAAGTTGGCAGCCCACTGCCTCGCCTTGGGGGTGCGGCGCGATGGAAGGGAGGATGGACCAGACATGACAACCCCAGAGGCAGGTGTACTACAACTGGGTCCTGACGTTCTGTGGAGCAGTGGTGGTGGAGGTACAGAGAGGTGGAAGTCCATTTTCGGCAGTAGAGGTGGTCAGAGAGCAACAATGTGCTAGCTGTCTCTAGAGGAAGAACACCCTGTCCCTGACAGAAGTGCCTGGCCCTACGTGGAGGATGGTGCAACACCTATCTAATAGGGATAGTCAAAGAGAACTGTCCCTTAATGCTAACAATTGTAATGCATATAGATAAGCTTCCGAGTGTGTTTTGAGCCGGTTTAAACATAAAGGGCCTCATTACGAGTTTGGCGGCAGCCATGGAGCTATTAGCGCCATGGCTGCCGCCAAACCGGGCTCCTTTACCGGGTTCCCAGAATGGGGAATTACCGGGCCATTCCGGGTTCAGAGGGCCCGGTAATTCCTCCCTCTGGGACCACGGGCCTGGACCTTCCCCATTCCCATCTGAGCCCCTGTAGGGCTCCTTGGCAATGGGAGAGGGAGCTAACAACGGGCCGATTACCAGGCGTCCTTACCGGGTCCCGCGAGGGGACCTCGTAATTTCGCGGAACGGGTTAACGGGTCCGGCTCCATTAGCGGAGCCCGTTAACCTGTTCCACGAAGGTTATAATGAGGCCCAATGATTTGCCAAAAGAATTAATCCCAAAACCCTGTTTCCACGTGAGTGTGCAGGATGCAATTCGAAATTCCCCATTGATCCCCTTGATTGTAAATCAGAAGTATGAACCCTTGTGTTTCCTTTGCATGTGTGGTAAAAAAAAAAAATCTCCCTTTGTTCCCATTGTGTGCTGACCATAACGAAAAACCCTGCCTGCTCTTTTTAGGTGTGGCCAAACAAATTTTCCCATTGCTTTTCTTTCCCTCATCTTGCATCTTTGGTAATAAATAGAAAAAAAGATTTTTCTCCTTGAATCCCTTTTCCAAAGAGTGTATTTTATCTGAATCCAAAAATGATTCTCCCATTGTGTTTCCACTCTCTACCACTGGCCTTCAATTCAGAGGGGCCAAGTCTAATTCATGTTTGGAGGGTGGGGGTTGCTGGGAAAAAACAAATCAGCAATCACTGTGTGTCTTGAATTGTTCTTTTCCTGTATTGGTGGGTGATTTGAAAAGAAAGTTGCTCGAAATTGTGACTGCATGTCTCAGTATTATATCTGTGTTGGTGCCACTACAGAAGTAATTTTTGTTCTTGTGTTGCCACAGCATTGGTGGCTGATGTAAGTCTGTGTGTCAAATTTGGTGTAACTAAATCAATAAATCCATATTCTTACTACACAACGGCCTGGTACCTAGTCCATTGTGGCACCGGGTATTTGTTGGGGTTGGGTGCGAGACGGGTTGGAGGCCTTACCAAATAGAACCTGAATCAAAATCGTAGTGTTGTTTGCCACATTCATTGGGCGGAAAGGAACTCAATGAGTTGAGTGTGACCACGTGATAAACTGCAATAGTACTGCATTTGTTCTAATATGGAAGCTTTCCGAGAATCGCATGTGCATTTGTTTGGTTTCGGGGTGCCTCAACGTTTAGCGTACCTGCATTTTATCTTAATTGGAAGCTTTCTGAGTATCATGTACGCATTTGTTCATTTGTAGCTGTGCTTCTGCATATTGCGTACCACATTTTCTTTGGTTTTGGGGTGCTTTGAAGCCTTGTTGGACCAATCATCTACGTAGTCCATCACGTAGACTGTTCCATTTAATATAATTATATGAGACATTTCCGGGGTTGCTTTTCATTCTTTCATTTTGTTTACCATGAGTGGCAAGGCCTCAAAAGGGAAAAGGAGAAGACGGGGACGTTCTGATGACACATGTGTTCCAGCCCCAGGAGGACATGATGTGCCTCAGCCCACAGATGACCCGGAACCTGCATGTGGACCTGGTTGGAGGCCAACAGTTGGACCAGCACCACAAAGGGCCAGTTAGTCCAAGAGGGGACACCCTGCAGAGCAGGGAGAGGCTCCACCCCAAGATCACACACTAGAGAAGGGTCTGCCAAGGAAGAAGCGCTTCACAGATGAGGAGCTTCAGATCATATGTGATGGAACACTGTGTTGATATGTACCCCTCAGTGGGCAGCACACATACTCCTGCCCAGCAAATGGTGCAGCAGCAACATGTCACACAACTCGTCAACACCTGTGGTGTGGAGAGGCGCACTGCTAAAGAGGTCCAGAAGCGGGGAATGCCCTCGTTCAAAGGACTAAGCAAAAGCTGAGTAACAACCTGGCCTCTGCCCAGGCCACTGGAGGGGGGCCACCAGAGGAGAAGCAGCTAACTCCATTTGAAGAGTCGGCAAGTGGACTAATTATCTGTGAGCAGATGCAAAGCGTGGGAGGAACGGATGCCTATCTGGACACATCTGGTGAGTGGAATTTGTGTGTATCATATGTGCAGACAATAATGGTTGACCTGCCCATGTATGTGTTGTAGTACAGTTGGCTGCAGTTGTCAGTCATCCTTGGCCAATGCATGTTTGATATCATGTACACTTTCGTTACATGGCCTGCATTCTGGGAGGTGGCTATGTGGTTTCCAAATGTGGCACATTTTTGTGTCACAGTACACATCACTGTCTGCTGGCCTTCACAGCTGTGTCAGTACTTGTATGCAGGGTTGTTTCTCTCCAAATGTGTGCTCATTGCAAGACCCTATGATGTGCTCCCTGACTGGCACAAATCACCCCCAAGCCACACCTCTGTGTCACACAAAATAAATCCTCCACATCAGTGAATCATTGCTAAACTAATGGAGCCATTCTCTTTGCATTCTACATCAAGTACAAACGATATACGATGTTGAAACACAGCAGTTGCTGCTGAGGTGCATGTTTGTTTTGTCATCTACTCTTATGGAACACCTTGTCAGAATGCATTTCCAAGTTGCCTGTACTGACACACTGTGATGTGACCAGCCTGCTGGGGTCTGAGTGCCCACAGACTACTGCCGTGTGTGGCAGGCGTTATGTTGAAACAACCTCACTTGCATATTGCGAGGGGCGACACTAGACCAACCATAGGTACAATTTGCTGATAGAGGGTCATCATTCCAAGGTGGGCAGTCTGGTACTCTCCTATTGTACTGTCTGAAGATAACCCCTATGAAAAAGGGTAAGGGGATGAATAGCACAAATGAGTGTACCTGTCTGCTTTGCATTTAATGAATGTGCATTTTGTAATTGAATCAATGATCATAGAGCTCTCGATTCAATTCACCAGTCTGTGATGTGTGAATAAGTGAATACATGACAGACACACAGCTTGGTGTTCACATCACTGTTCACAACACCCACCCTGACATTGCAATGTCTGTAACCATGAAACATACATACTTGTCCAGACATGTAAATTAATTGGGTTATGGAATGATGTGGCTGCAACATTGCCCACTCAGATGGGGCAGGAGGGCTATGTTGCTTTCTTGTTTCAGGAATATTGCAGATGAGGAGGGCCTGGGTCTCAGTCTGAGCATAATGTTCATAGACAGCAACAGATGCCCCAAGAATTAAGCAGACAGAAGGCATAAATGTAGGGAACGTTTGATCCACTTATGAACATTAGCCTGACCATTAATGATCTGATGAAGCATTTAGAACAAAACCGGCTTGTGATATGTCGCATGGGGTCCACATTTCCCCACCCATTGCCACCTCACCATTGCACATGCCTCAGGGGTAATTCCTGCACAAAAAGACAGCACCATGCTTTGTCTGTCAATAGCAACTCTCATTGGTGTTCGCGTTCTTCCAGTGGATATCATGGTAGTTCTGAGATAGATTCATGTGTTTAAGTGTGAAGGCAGTATGACACACTCGTTCTAGATGCATATGTTGACATTTTTCAGTGCATTATTCCATGGATAAGTGACACAGAGCTGGCTCAAGGGATGATGAAGTGGTGCGGTCACACAGGGCCACCGCAAATATAGTGCGCATCCAGCACAAAGTTTTACTTTACATTGTGTGAGCTGACAGCATCCTTTACATGACACTGTCATGTCAATTGCTAGTCAATGACTGTCACTCATTCACTTACAGTCATTGACTTACACTTTACATGACACCGTCATGGAAAGTGTGCTGCCAGATCACACAATGTAAAGAGACACTGCCTATTCATGAATTGTGCCGGGCAAACAGCAGGGGGTTCATGCCCACGTAAAATCTCACACAGGATGCTGGTAGACCTGGAGTCAGCACTGATGTGACACGCCAGACAGTAACAGTCAAATGTGTCATTTCATGTTGGGGCAGCACATGGAGGCTTTGACAAACAGGCTGGTGATTTGGCCAACGCACTAACCATTGCTGCACACATATCACAGCATTGAGTGTACTTGGACTATGGTCTGCACGGCAACACAATGGACCCTGCTGTCTTAATCAAGGTGCAAAGTCACATTGAGGAGACATCTTGCAGTGGTTGGCATGTTGAAAGGATGAGTGTAAATTGATGGTGAGGGGATGCATGTACTCCATGTCCCAATGAAGTCATTAGAGCCCTTTGGCAAGGATGTCACAGTTAACCTTCTCAGGCATGTTAATGTTAATGTTAAAGGATATTTGTACCGCTCACTATCACCACCGGAGTGGTCCCCTGGCGCTCTGGCGGCTCTGAAAATGGGAGGGGGTGGGGGTTGAGTTAGTGGGAATAGGTTGGAAAAGTGCAAGAGAGCAGTGATTTGCTGTTGGCAGCCTCAGCCCGGTGGGTCCGTTGGCTGGGCTTGGGGTGTTTTACGATCGGTAGTCGTCGTGTGCTGTTGTGCAGGTCTATGTGCGGTTTGTTTTGTTGTTGCAGTGTAGTGAAGTTTGTGCAAATTGCTGCGTTTTAGGCTTGTGGTTGTGTTTGGTTAGAGTTTGAGCTGTGTATGCAGAGGGGTGAAATTGTTAGTGGATTGGTTAGTTGGCCTTTCTGTCCTTGCAGTTATGTCTAGGTGTGATGCTTGCTATCATTCATTATTCCATCTGAGTGTGTGGTGCTTGCTAATTTCAAAATTCTGTCTATATGTGAGGAAGGCTAGTGATCATGATTCCATCCTGGTGTTGCTCTTGTCATCATTACGGTTTCATCTAAGTGTGGCATGTGCTAACATTCATAATCTTGTCTAGATGTAACGCAAGCTCAAATTGAGAATTCAATCTAAGAGTAGTACATACTAATATTCACATTTCTATCTAGATGTGGCACAGGCTGCATTGAGAATTCCATCTAAGTGTGGAACATGCTAACATTCACATTTCTATCTAAATGCGGCGCAGGCTAAATTGAGAATTCCATCTAAGTGTGGTACATGCTTACATTCACATTTCTATCTAGATGTGGCGCAGGCTAAATTGAGAAATCCAGCTAAGTGTGGTACATGCTACCATTCACAAACCTGTATAGATGTGTCGCAAGCCAAAATTGAGAATTCAATCTAAGTGTGGTACATGCTAACATTCACATTTCTATCTAGATGCGGCGCAGGCTAAATTGAGAAATCCAGCTAAGTGTGGTACATGCTACCATTCACAAACCTGTATAGATGTGACCCAAGCCAAAATTGAGAATTCAATCTAAGTGTGGTACATGCTAAAAATCATAATCCTGTCTAGATGTGACGCAAGCCAAAACTGAGAATTCAATCTAAGTGTGGTACATGCTAACATTCATAATCCTGTCTAGATGTGACGCAGGCTAAGATTGAGAAATCTAGCTAAGTGTGGTACATGCTAACATTGTTACACCTGTCTAAAGGTGATGCAGGCTAATCTTGACATTTCTCTATCGATGTGGCGCTAATTAACATTGGCTAGTGTGTTCGTGCGTAATGCAGTACAACATTTACAGTCAGGCCAAGAATGGAGTTATGCTGGAGATGACAAATCTCTCTAGGTATGCATGGTGTGATTCTATGGCAGTATGCGTTTAGGAGAGGTAAGGTAGAGTGACAAGGGCTTTCTGAAGTTGAGTAATTGCTCTACTCCCCATCCATGCCACACCTACAGTTTAGTTGGTGTCTGTTTGCTTCTTTTGCTCCCCTGCGGACACCTACAGACACTTTGTGTAGCCGTCCTTCGCCTCGGGGTCCTTAGCCACAGGGGCTGCCCTGGGAAGGTGGCTTAAGAGCATTGATGGACCAATAGGGGTGAGGGGGTGGGCAGGGAGGCGGGAGGGGGGAGGGAAAGGAGCCGCAAGAAAGGGATGCTTCGGGGCATGGCGGTGGCTTGCCGGGGCCGCTACTGGCCAAAATGGAGGCAACCCATGCCCAGTCTCACCTGGAGTGCCGCGCTCACCTGTAACGCCGAGATGGAATCAGGCGTGCAGGGAGCGCTGGCAACTCCACATTCAACACAGGCCTCAGCCTGGCCAATCACTGGACGGGGGCGGGCAGGGAGGCGGGAGGATGGAGGGAAGGGGAGCTGCAAGAAAGGGACGCTTTGGGGCATGGCGGTGGCTTGCCGGGGCCACTACTGGCCAAAATGGAGGCAACCCATGCCCAGTCTCACCTGGAGTGCCACGCTCACCTGTAATGACATGTGTCATATGTAGCTATGAAGTGATATTCATGAACAGTTCCCATGCGTCAATTGACAAGACATGGAAATGAAGTACATTGTTTGTATCTTTTTATGATTGTCATTTTATTTATCTTGAATGAATGTATAGATTTGGCCAGCTAACTGATAACTGATGCTTTGTGCTGGCCCTCAGATTTGCAAGGCCCCATGTTATCCCTCGGTTATGAAAGCAAAAGCTTGTTACATTAGCCATCAGTCATGAGTATTCCACATTTATACGGCTCTGTATACATTAAGTGCATAATCTGGACGCTGGGCCAGGCAGAGGAGGGTGTGTGTCTCAGGAGCATCTCAGTGGCTGTATTCTCAATGTGTACTCCTTTATTGGATAAATGAGTAGGCATTCTTTTTTTACCAGCAGTGTACTCAGAGTCAGATGTCTGGGTCTGAACCTTCCTGTGTCCACCCGTGTGTGCCTTGAGGTCTGCCTCACAGGAAGTTGCAATCTCTGCATGGATCATGAAATGGTGCAACTTATGTGTGATGCAATGGCATGCAAAACACATGTGACTGTAAACATTCACAGTGTCTTGCATGTGTATTGTCCAGTGGGTGTGACAATCATGACTCACGAAGTGTCACAAAATTGTGTGCATGTTTCCACAGTCTTCCATTACTTTGCCCTGGTGACAGGTGGACATGAATAAGCAACAATGTCTGTGCATAGACGCATGAAGGCCTCTTCCTGAAGGGATAACATTTGGATGGCCAATAGTTGTCTATGTGTAGTTCATTGCACATATGGTGTGTCAATGAAGCAGTGGCGTACAAGCGTGCCTTTGTTGGTTCCATGTCACGGTCGCCTCACACATGTATGCAAGGCATGTGACCAGCCATGTAGCTTAGAGGGGGGGGGGGCAATGTTGCAATGGTGGTTGGGGAAATCATGGCAACACATATTCCTGCATGAAATCTGGTTGATTAGATGTGCAGGTCACACTTCCACATGTTGCCACATGTAAAAGTCTGGGTTGGGTTTGGGATCACTGATGATGCACAGACCTCCATTCTTCCACTGTTGTGTTTCACTGCCACTCATGTCCAGGTGTATGCAGGTACCCTTGCAGACGCAAACCATACCATGTTGCACTGCCTGATATGCCTGACCATGACTGCAAATGTCAGTGAATGCCATTCATCGCTGATGCACAGCTCACAGTGTGCCTAGTCATGCAACGCCTTGCTGAAAACATCGCCATACCAGCTGACCAGGATGCACAGCATCTTCCTCTCAGGGACATCAGCAGTGAACCCGAGGAACGGGTCCTTTAAGACGTGGTAACAGTATCTGAGATGGATGCGGATACAGATCTTACTCATACATCAATAATCAGACCGACTCAGGAAGTTTGCAAAATCAAAGCTGTTTTAATAACAAGTCTTTAAAACAGGTAGTACAACAGACATCACCGGATGCTGCATAGCTCGCTCAACGAGTTCTCGAAAACATATAATCAAAAACATTCTTTTATACCAAATATTCTTCATAAGTGATGTCATGCTATGTGACAAAATAAGAAAACGTACTAGAGGTTGTGATTGGTCTACGGGGAATATATACATATACTTTCTATGGGATACAGGGACCTGATTGGGTCTCTAAGATCAAGTGGACAATTAAGCCCACCCAAAGTCTAATTCATCTTCCGTGTCAGACTAATATATGACATACTATTGGCTTCTCAAACTATAGGGCTCCTTAATATATGGCCCTCTATAATTGGTTGGCATGCTTGTACCCTTCAGGAATATTCCACTCGCTAGCAGCACGCAAGCTGGTACCCTAGGTGCTGGGATATTTGGCCTAGTCATGCATCCCCACCCAATTAGCCCAACATCTATTATCACTCCTGCGATCTACCCTTCAATTAGTTATTTGAACTCGGCCTTGCAGAGGCTTACCATGCCTGACAATAAAAGGGAGTGTGTCATGGCCTTATCTTCTGGTCTTGGTGTAGCTTGCCCAAAGTCTATTTCCATCTGACCATGTGACTGGAGACCACGTTTTTGAGATCCTTTGTTGTATTCAATACTATTACATGAAGAAATCTTGGCACCCTCAGTGGTTTTCATCACACCTCAAATAGGAGCTCAGCTTGCTTCTCATGTTATTGTATCTTCTTGAGTACATAACCAGGCTCTCTGCAGACCTGACTCTTGACACTGGGCCAGGCAAGCCTTCCCGAATCTTCTTTCGCTGTCAGCTATTCTTATTCTGCTGCACCACACTTCCAGCCCTTTCATTCATGGGGTCCAAGTTTGCTAAAATGCGTTGTGGAACATCCAGATTCTATACATTCCTATATATATACATTGACGCATCACCTGCAATGTATTCACTACGTAGCCAGCCTCATGATTACTTTGTCTACTTGTGTTGCTGGATCTGTACATTTGTAAAATGGTCGTGCATTTTCTTCAGTGCTTCTCCGCATGTGCAATCTTCATTCCGCTCTCAAAATGTTCCTCACTTCACTACTTCATCATCAGATTCTATAAGGTCTATCTTCTTTCTTCATTCGCATCTCTTCTGGGTGCATCACGTCTGCTTCATGTGACGTCACCAGTCTTCTCTTTCATGAATTTTCATACTTCTTCTGGAATTTCCTTCAGAAGACCATCATTTTTCTGTGGATACATAGAGGGTTTTCTCAATGGATACCTTGCTTCAAGGACTTTTTTCGTGACATAGGCACCATTATTGGCTTTGCACATGTCGCAATTTCCAGTTGCCAACATAAAGGCAGAATAGGGGCGGAACTTCCGGTAGAGGGACTCCTCCTCTACAGCAGCAACTGTTCGCCAACCTGCAGAAGAAACTGCATGCTAAGATGTGGTCTTCAAGGCTCTCACACAAACTCGGAGTAGAGGCCAACATCAAGGGCTCACGGGCTGATGTAAAGTGTCTGCAGGACTCCCTGCATGCAGATGCAGTGGCACATAGAGAAGCCCTGAAGCAGGAGTTGTTGGCATCTAGAGACTTCGATCATCATGAGATGCAGAGCTTGAGGGCTTCACTGGATGAGGAACTTTCAGTCACAAGGTCCCAGCTTCACAAGGAGATGGACGCCTTGAGGCAGACGCTGTCCCAGCAAATTGATGCGTCATGAGTGAGCACACATGCGGACTCTGTGGCCACTGAGGAGGAAGTTCATCCTGACCTCTCAGCCATTGGGATGCTGGTGCATGCATCTGTATCACAGGTGGCCCAAGCCAATGAAGACCAGGCTTTGGCACTGCATGGATAGGATGCACTGCCACCCCTGACACCACCTGATGATCCACCACAGGATGGCAGTTCCATTCCAGTTTCATTCCACCCACGCCACCTCAACAACCTTAACTTGGTGTTGCCTTTTTTCTATCCACTCATGTTGACATGGACACACAAACTCCCTTTTCCTCTCCAGGGTGGACATTTTTACCCCCCAGGGACTGCATCTCTCCAGCCCTAAAATCTCTCAACTGGCATTTGGTTAGTGCTAGGATCAAGTTCAAGACCCTCTGCATTATCCACAAGGCTTTCTGGGGTCTGGGACCCCGCTACACCTAACTCTCTCTTCCTAAATACCTCCCTGCTAGACCGTCTGCAGGACCCTCCCTTTGGAACAGTCTCTCTGCCCCTCTGTCGCTAACACTTGTGAGTATTGCCCTGGCCACCCTAGGCGTGTCACACAACAATATACAGGTGGCCACCACATTCCCTGACACAATTTTGCCCACCATACACATCTACATCTAAATAGTCATACAGGCTGAGAAAACTGCACCACCCAAATGGCAGAGGGAGAGGCTGCACACAACCAGCTCATGCATACCTACTTTACATGAATAGCAGCCCCTGTGGAGCACACATAGTTAGGCCATGCCCGTGGGGCCTTTCAATGATGAATCAGGGCCAATTCACCTTGCCCATAACAACACCCTGAGAATCTGTGTCTGGGAGAGGCAAACTGTATGTGTCCATGGCTATAAAATAAACTGTACCAGCCACTGACACAGTAATATCAAGTGGAAACAACAGTATGCATGTCGCTCACACCAAAGCACACAACACAATCAACAAAATCGCCTACCACTTTCACATGCCCCCAACAAACAATTGTGCATGCAAATGCCCAACACCACACAGGAGAACACAAGTAGAAAGGCACAGCGCATAATGTGAGCAGCAGCTAACACTTGTGAGGATTGCCGTGGCCACCCTAGGCGTGTCACACAACAATATAAAGGTGGCCACCACATTCCCTTACACAGTTTTGCCCACTATGCACATCTACATCTAAATAGTCATACAGACTGAGAAAACTGCAAGCTCACTTCAAGAAAGATGCACTTCTCACCTCATATCTATGCCCTTGCGATCCTGCTCCAGCTGTACCCAGGAATGTATGCATGCTCCACTCCGCAGATGTCCCAACCAGCCTACACTGCAGAGTTGTTGCGTGCAGGCATCCCACAGCGCTGTCTCCTTGAATAGCAGCAACTATCTCCCCTAGCAGAATGCCTCAGTAGAGAATGATAACACAAGGTCAGAGCAGGTAACACATCCATGCACCCAATGACACTGCACCCTGTACCCCCCTGAGTGCCATGCAACACTGCAAGCAATGATTTGCCAGCCTCCGATCACCATGTCTCCCCAGCACCCATGCAGCGGGACCTGCTCACCTTAGGCCAATGTAATGAAAAGCACCCTACACAGTTGCAGCATCCCTCCCACCAATGACACTGTACCCTGTGCCCTTCAGAGTGCCTTGAACTTACCTACACATGGTAGACACCTGGCTCACATCTAGAGCATTTCGCCAGAAACAACATTCTCTGCTTGCACAGTCATGCAGAGCATGAAAGTAAACAAACAGGACAGCCCTGTGGTTTCCCGTATAGAACAAGGTAATGTGAAATCCATGCCCCACCCAGTGTCAACAAAAGGAAGGCCAAACCAACGAGCGTGAGCACCAATGAATCAAATATGATTTGAACTCCTTGACAGAGCAATGATTTCAAGTAAAGCAAATAATCAACAGACCATGTTATGCACTCTGGAAACAGGGGTCAGTCTGCCCTGGGATGTGGGAACAAACTGGGCCATCGATTGCAGGCATACAAGTCATGCATACCCATCGTCAGGTGGTCACACTTGGATTCAGAGGAGGGAAAGGGAAATCAAGTGAGGAGGAGAAGGTCTGGGGAGTGGAAGTACAAGTGGGGTAGCTGATGTGAAAGATGAAAGAGGGCAAAAGGGACCAAGGATACAGAGTGAAGAATGCACAGCTGTGGAGCGGAGAGAGAGAGAGAAAAACATACAGAGGGGGAGAGAGAGAGAGAGAGAGAGAGAGAGAGAGAGAGAGAGACAGATAGGGGCAATGGGGAGTAAGGAGGAGTCGGTGGGGAGATGATGAGAGAGATGTGACCCATTAGAGTGGGTGAGGGCTGAGAGAAGGAGGCAAAGAGAGGAAGACAGAGACAGAATGACAGGAAAAGAGGGTTGCAGGGTCAGAGAGCCCAGGAGGCGCACTGATGGTAACATACCACAGTTTGGGAGTGAAGAAGGACAATAGTGGGTGATGTTGAAGGGTAGAATGGGAAACAAAGGCCACCTGCTAAAGGGGTCTCCTCAGCCTATCATCACCAAAACAACCTGGTCAACACACCATGCATGCAACCCAGAAAGAGACCAATGTCCACATAATCCATGCAAATAAGGCTGTGCCACCTCAATTCCAGACTCTGCACCAACCACCAACCCCCTGTTGGACACGACAGTTCCCCATTTCATGGACAGGTCATCAATAACCAGCCATTGGTTATTACACCCTGTATGAACCATACAGGTGTAGTACACCCTAGGTGTACTGCAGCTAGGGTGTAGTATAAACACTTGCAGGGGCAGCAGATGAACAGAAGCTGGATGATGGGGATGATGTTCCACATGCACGTGCCCACAATGTACACACACATACAGTGCAGTCAGGCACAGTGTTGGATTTGAAGAACAAGTGATGGAAAAAAGGTCATGCAAAACATTAAAGAGGAGAGAACATACAGAAAAACGACAATAAACAACAATTGGCCTTTATGGGGAACACAGGTAAAGGCTGTCAGTGGTCCACATGTTCAAGCCAGTACAAACCTAGATGGTCCAAGTGTGCTAAACCAGTCCTTTGGACTGCAGGGAGAAGTACAGCCAGGGCACCCTGCCTTCTGTGTGCAAGTGAGCTGATGTACACCCCTTGGCCAGGCACCTTGCTGGCATAAATAATCTGGACTCCCAAAAACCAACATAGCCATGACATGCAGCCCAACACTCCCATGGGCTGACAGGGTGCCCCCAGCACAACGATGTTGTCTCAGAAATGTCATGGGGTGTTGCCTAGGCACTGCCTAGGGGAAGGAAAGGGGCTGGTCCCATATACCTTATGGAATGAGAAGTGGCCCATCACTTGGCGGATGCTGAGTGTGAGGGAGTTTCATTGTGTGGGAGCCTTGAGGGAGAAAGAAGGGTGTCAAATTCAAGTTGAATTGAGGGAATGGATCACAAGGAGCAGTGCAAGGCCTGATGTGAGTCTTCTTTAGTGTGGTCAGCCTGTGAGCCAGTGTTGGACAGAAGCAAGTCACATCTCGTGGAGGGTCCAGTTGTTGATGCAAATGGCCATGAAGGTGGTGTGTTGGAGCACACGGACTGCATGAGCCATGTGCACCCTGGGGTTGAGTGCAAGGATGAGGCAGGCTGCATTGTTCAGGATATGTAGTAGCTTACTGCCTTGATATGCAAGGCTGTACACATAGATGGAAAAAGAGCATTCTAGATGGAAGATGATATTTGCAAACAATGATGTGACTCTGTGAGGGTAGGATGTTTATTTATTTATTTATTGTGTATTTGCAATGTGCCTATACAAAAAATGTGTTTTAATGTGACACAAGGCACAAAAAGGGCAGCGGGGGACAAGGAAGAAACCTAACAAAAACATTGTCCTACTCGGCCTTGTGACATTTGGATCATGCAAGTGCAGTAACAAGAAGTGCGAGGGAGAGGGGCAGGGGGGTAAGTGCCAGTCAGCCCAAAGTGAGGTGTTGGGTGGAAGGGGAAGTTCAGGGTAAAGAGTGCAAGAGAGGAAGAAAAGGGGGGCAGTAGAGATGGGGGAGAAGCCCCAAAGGCTTGGCAAGTGCTGAGGGGAGGGTAGGAGGGCAAGTACAAGGAATTGCATGGGGTGCAGGGAGAGAGGGTCCAAATGCTTAATACAAGGGGGGAGGGTAGACTGGGCGGGGGGCCTGGAGTCCTGATAAACTCAGAGGGAGCCAGGCAGCTGTGCCTTTCTACTTGTGTTCTCCTGTGTGTTGTTGGGGGTCTGCATGCACAATTGTTGGTGGGGGGCATGTGAAAGTGATAGGGGATTTTGTTGATTGTGTTGTGTGCTTTGGTGTGAGCGACATGCATACTGTTGTTTCCACTTGATATTACTGTGTCAGTGGCTGGTACAGTTTATTTTATGGCTATGGACACACACAGTTTGCCTCTCCCAGACACAGATCCTCAGGGTGTTGTTATGGGCAAGGTGAATTGGCCCTGATTCGTCATTGAAAGGCCCCAGGGGCATGGCTTCACTGTGTGTGCTCCACAGGGGCTGGTATTCATGTAAAGTAGGTATGCATGAGCTGGTTGTGTGCAGCCTCTCCCTCTGCCATTTGGGTGGTGCCTGTGGCTGAGGCCGATGTCCCTCCCGCATCTCTACCTGTATGCCATGCTGGTGGCAACATTGTGCAGGACAGAAACTGCCAAATGATTTTGCCAACTTCCAGTGGGGCATATAGCAATACGTCACCAGAGTGGTCAAGGCAGTGGAAATGTGACTTCAGCACCCCGAATGTGTGCTCCACAATGCCCCTAGTGGCTATGTGTGCTGCATTGTACCTTACCTCAGCTGGTGTGGCAGGATTCCAGAATAGCGTTAGCAGGAATGCTGAGAGCGGTTGTAGGCACTGGCCACTGCAAATGTGTAAATGGTTGTTATGGATATTGATGTCATGGTCTGTTATTTAGTGTGTCACGGGACTGCATGCATTTGCATGACAGTTGATACTCACCGGTGAGCCAGGTGTTGCCATAGGTTCCCGATGCCAGGGCCTGCTATAGTGATGACTGGCAGCAAATGAAGCTGTCATGTGTGCTTCCAGGGAACTTTGCACAAGACTTGCACATTGATTGAATGCCACTGCTTCTGGTTGTGGTAAATGTGCTCCGTCAATCGGGGTGGGGAGGGTGTAGTGCAACATGCATGCAATTAATGACTCCCAGTAAACATTGGAAGTGTGCTATGGCATAAAACTCCTGGAACACTCTCTGCCTTGCCTGCAGTGTGCCTGGCATGTATATGTATCTATGCACACACACGTGATGTGATGCAGGCCAATACCTTGTGTATACACCAGGATTTCATGGCCTGCAAAATGCCCCCAACAATGACAGTGGTATGCTAAAAAGAGCCTGTGACTAGGAAATGCAGGGCTGTCAGCACCTTCTGCAGGGGTGTAAGGGCATGGGAGCAGATGGTGGGTGATGCAAGATCATTCTCCCACTCCCTGACCAGGTCTAGGATGACATGGGGAGGGAATCTGCACCTTGCATACACCTGGTCGTCTGGCATCCCAAAGAGGGTAGTACGTGGTAGGAAAATCCTGTCCTTCAACATCCTCCTCCTCCTCCTTCTATGGACATGTAAGATTGCTCCCAGTATAGCTGCATTCATCCTGGTTGAGCGACATTTGAATGTTGTGCGTTGCATGCTTTATATACGTTTCCTTTGCATGTTGTTTCCTTTGCGCGTATCATGTGGTGGTAAGTTTACAAGGTTTGCGTGTGACATTTCCTGACATGAACTTGCGCATTGGAATCCATGAATTCGGTTAGGATTGCGCTTGACTTGGCATGTGATTTCTTTGCATGGAGCATCTCTCAACACACCCACGTTATTCGTTGTTCTTCCTCATTTTGCAGGGAGAAAGGGTAAAATGCGTGGTGTGTCGCGCAAAACGCTCGGCTGCACACAGAGTTGTGAAAAGATCTGCGCAAATTTGTGCAAAATCACGCAAAGATCCATGAATCGGCAAAAGGAGTTTTGCATGCTGAAAAGGGTGCTAAGTCACTTATCAGCACGCAAAACAATCTATGAACCAGGCACTCAAGTCTCTCGGAGACAAATAATCTTGTGCTCTCTTATAAAATCACACCAGTCTTTATTCACAAAGTTTTAAAGTATTTTAAATGTATGAAGCAAAAACATTACATGAATCAATAAGACAGTGATACCCATCGTATTCATGTATAAACTCTTTAATACACTCAACACTCCAAAAGACATAACACTTATATTTGCAGACCCATGTTTGCATGATCATCATCAAATAGCAGTACCATTTCCACAGTGTGCGAACACCACCTTTTAGGAGGAACAGTAATTTGATATGTTGCTATAACCTTCCAAAAAGTCATGGATGAACAGATGCAGGCCAGTGAGACAATGGTAGAGAGTGGCAATCTTTAATATGAATACTAATATTTGCAATAACAACAACTATAATGATCATTCTGATCAAGAATTACAACAGCACTATTAGTTGTAATAATGATAGTAATATGAATAATAATAACAAAAATAATAATGTCAAGATTAATACTAATAATAATGATACCAATACATAATAATTATGTGTGTCAATGCTTACATGTGCATTGCACATTTTGCTCTCCATATTTGTGTGGTTTACCTTCATTGGCCCTCATCACCAGTTGGGCGGCATCCCAGCTGCGATACCGCCCAACTTTATTAACGTTACCGCCCACCCATCCGGCGGTATTACTGCTGGATCATGGGATGGGCGCTAACTGTTAGTCCCTATTGGGAAATGTTCAGCATGATTACCGTGCAGTAATACCGCCAGCGGTAATTGCACCAAAAATTGCATTTTCCAGCGTGTTTACCCCCACCTTTGAGCTGGGGGTAAACACGCTTGATTCGAGATTGGGCAGACCCTTAAATGCAGCAGTAACAGTGTTACTGCTGCATTTAAGTGCTACCGCCCAACTTGTGATCAAGCCCATTGACTGCACTGAATCCCCCTGCTTTCCCCACCATTTAAAAACAGCAGGCTAGTGCCTAGCGTTGGTTTAGCTGGCCATTAGGCACCACATAAATATTCTCACTTTATCCACTCAGCCGATCACTCACACAGTTACTCACTCCTTGCAAAATCATAACATCAAAAAATGTGGTCTATTTCGATGTTCTTTGTTGTGAACAGTACTCTGGATGAGAAACTGGCAAACTAGCAAACTCTTACTTTAAGTGTTTTTTTTGTTTCATGACATTTTGGGAAAATAATAAGTGAAATAGATTTTAGGGGGATTCTCAGGCGTGTTATCTTCCCCACGTAGTCAAACATTTGTTATTGACTTTATCATGTTTTTGTTAGTTTCTCAGCATCTGTAGATCATATTCGCTTCATGCATGCCAACAAGCTAAGATCTTCATGCCAGACCCCGATTCAATTTTTAATGACTTCCATAGTTTGGGGATTACTCATTTGACACGTATCAAAGCTAATAACTGCCAGTCTGTTTTGTTGTGTATTCATTAATGCTGTGAACATGTGTTGCCTATTTGCTAGAGAATGTTCTGTAGAATAACTTCAGTTAGCGCCAAGAGAAGAAAGTTGGAATCCTGGCAGCCAATCGAGATGTTTGCTAGTTTTGCCATTGCTTCTGATGACTGCAATGACGCCGCCAGTTGCCTGTGTCTCAATTCCCCTTTACCAGATTTGCCTCTCCAGCATTTCCTCACCCCCAGCTGCCTCTTCCTCTGCTGTCACCAGTGTTGACGTCAGGCTCCTCCTCTGCCTTGACACAAACAAGGGACTTCTCCAGCACCCTCCTTCTACAGCATCCCAAAGCCTTTATCTGCTATGACTTTTTTGACAGCTGGGAAAGAAGTTGCTGTCTGTGGGTAAATGGCAGGGAAAGAGAATGAGGAACTTCTGCTTCCCCCCTGATTCCACACCTCCTGTGTCAGCTTGGGGGTGACATTCCTTTCCATTGCACAAGCCCTAGTAGTTTTTCATGGTTATAGGTCTGACCATATCTACCTTTCTCGCAAAGCTTGCCCGATGTGCATATATTATTGATGTCATCTGTGACCAAGACATCTAAGCCATGTGACTTGGTAGTATTTGCCCAAGTCAGGGCATGCAATTCATCCCTCTCCCTTACGGTGTACAAGGTGTTTAAGCTTCCCCCTCAAATCAACCTCATGATATTTGCATTTTGTCTGATCAGCTTTTGTGACGTCATATGACTGGCAGCGCCTGAAAATGCGTAGTATATTGCGTTATAAATTCATTTTAAGCACGAACATCCTGCCCATCTAATATTTGAACTGTCTCTCCAAATGTAGTTAAATCTGTTTTAATATTATCAAGGCGACTTGGACAGTCTGTTTTGCGTTTAGTGTTGTAAGCTGCTGTGGACTTAACTCCAAAGAAACTGGTCGCCCTTGTCAACAGCACATCCTATTTTAACGGCTCACACATCTCCTTAGGGGCAGCGGAGTTTGGGACTGCTAATTTATTAGTGGTGACTTCAAATCCTGATGCCTTTGAGAATCTATCAATTTTCTTTAGCAGGGCCCTTGGGGAAAAGGAGGGTGACGATGGTGCCAGCATCAGGCCACCAGAAAAGGGGTACATTTTGTGTACCTCCTTGTCTATCATTACACACTTATGAGTGAGTGTAAAGTGTAAGAGAGCGAGAGAGTACCCGTCTCCGGTGGTAGCTCCTGTAATCAATGTCCATCTCCCTAATTGTAGCTGTTTGGCTCATACATTTCCTTTATATCATCATCTTCACTTGCGGGCTAAAGCTGCATGCATTCAGGAACATTTTCAGGAACTATCAGCCCATCATGCCAAATGCATTTCAGAGACCTGATTACCAACAGTGCGGGGGCAGCCATCACATTTACCCAGTCTAGTAGGGATTAAGATTCCTCTTATGTTGTCAAACATGTTTATAATGGCAACAAACACTGGTTTGCTTCAGGCCATTAGCCCATATCAAATACCCTCCATTTTGTTAGTCAGCACTCTAGTACCGAGTTTTGTTTCCAAATGTCTATGGTTATAGGACCACGTGAGGTCCCTTTTGACAGCTTTTCAAGCAACTGGGGGTATAATAATATATGGGCTTTCCCTTATAGACCATGCAAGATGATCCCCATCTCTGTTAGCATATAAACAATCTGTAAATGGGTGGATTATGATATATGCAATGGTTTTGTAGGGAACGTTGCTAAACCCTCTGTGCCTAAGCTTGTAATAGACTTAAGTGCAGTATTGGATAAACTACATCTATTTAGGGCTAGTGTTTGCCTATGCATATGGGTAATTGAGTATGGTCTGGGGAATTTCCGTACCTGCGCTGTGGTTCTGATTTAAGATTCTCTGCTGAATAAGGCCTCTATAGAAAGCTGGACATTCTTCCCTTTTGCCCTCTTATATCCTTTCACCAACTGTCATGATAAGTTTTTACTACTTGCATGCATGTTATATTGGTAACCCTCATAGCTACATGCTAATAGCATGCCTGCCTTATTACATGGCTCTAAAAAAGCACAAAGATAAAAATATAGCATTTTTTGTTTAGAAGGTATTGGATTCATCTTTCAGTGCAGTTAGTCTCCTAAAAATGTCCTTTGTGCTTTGCCCTTCTCTTTCTTCTTTAGGTATTACCCTTCTGCATGGCCCACGATGTGGGGGCGATTGCTAAATTCATGGACATCATGGTAAGGTTACCACTGACTACTGGCTTTGTGGGATCTGAAGTGCTGCTTAAGGAGTTATTCCGATGCGTACTCTTTTCAAATTGTTTGACCAGGTCGTTGAACCACATTTCTATTTGCCTGGTCTCAGAGAATAAAATCCACTCATCTCTAGATGTTGAGTCTCTTTTCATGCCTCATTACGGTCGCCCGAATGGCTAGTAAGGCATAAGCAGATGGTGCTGGGTATGCTGTTTTGACATGGAACATGAGTTGGCTCCCCCACATATAATCAGCCCTGGAACATGACCCATCGAAATGTGAATAAGACATGTACGTACGTGTATTCGTTAGGATTGGCTATCCGGCATCTCACAAGCTGCATTTCTTTGAATGTACTCTTTAGTCTGTTTGGCAGCTCCCTCCAAGCTCGCCTGGTTTTGTATTGAAAAACAAAGGGGGTTCTGGGATTCTCTCTACCAGCACAAACACAGCCCATTGACCTGTTCTTGGGTGGATGGCCCCTGAGAGAGTCTCAACCAAGTCTTTAGCTCACTGTTCCTTTCACAGAGAAGAAATATCCCTGCACATCAGTCTTTGTCCAGCCCAGGGGCAGTATAGCACCGAAATGCTAGACAATTCTCCTCTGAACAAGAGTACCGACAGCAACCCCATACACATGTTTCAGCCTTGTTGGGCATCATCAGTGAGGTGGAGCTGTGCCTCTCTGAGAACAGTGAGCAAGGGGTCCATGTCTGGATTCCACTGGTAACTTAGGGTGAGACCCAAAGTTACTTAATATACAAAACAAAGGGGGCTCTGGGAGTCTCTCTACCAGCACGGACACAGCCCATTGACCTGTTCTTGGGTGGTTGGCCCCTGGGAGAGTCTCAACCAAGTCTTTAGCTCACTGTACCTTTCACTGAGAAGAAATATCCCTGCACATCAGTCTTTGTCCTGCCCAGGGGCAGGCCAGCACCGAAATGCTAGGCAAGTCTCCTCTGAACAAGAGTACCAACAGCAACCCCATACAAGTGTTTCAGCCTTCTTGGGCATCATCAGTGAGGTGGAGTTGTGCCTCTCTGAGAACAGTGAGCAAGGGGTCCATGTCTGGATTCCACTGGTAACTTAGGGTGAGACCCACATTTACTTAATATGCAAAACAAAGGGGGTTCTGGGAGTCTCTCTACCAGCACGAACACAGCCCATTGACTGTTCTTGGGTGGATGGCCCCTGGGAGAGTCTCAACCAAGTCTTTAGCTCACTGTCCCTTTCACAGAGAAGACATATCCCTGCATATCAGTCTTTGTCCTGCCCAGGGGCAGTCCAGCACCGAAATGCTAGGCAATTCTCCTCTGAACAAGAGTACCAACAGCAACCCCATACACGTGTTTCAGCTAACAGTGAGCAAGGGATCCACATCTGGATTACCCTGGTAACTTAGTTGTTTTGTATTGATTGGCCTTTCCAAGAGTTGGCCGTCTTGTTAAATTCTTCCACCACTCTGGTCTCATCTTATACACATCTCTTGAACTTGTCTGGAACTCTCCATAGAAGTAATTAATGTTTCTGATTGGTTGTGAACAAAAAAAACCCCAAAAAGATACAATCACAAAGTGATGTCTCACAAGAAAATATAACAATGAATTACATGGTACCAATTTAAAGACTCAGGGGGTCATTACGAGATGGGCGGTAGCCATGGTGCTATTAGCACCATGGCTGCCTCCCATACCGTGTCCGAGTCAAGTCTTGTTCAAAGGGGATTTACCGGTGCATTACAACCCTGGAGGGACCGGTAAATCCCCATTCAACAAACCATTCCCCATTCCCATTTGAGCCACCATAGGGCTCAATGGAAATGGGGAGGGCGCTAATAATGGGCTCTCGACTAGCAAGCCCATTATTAGCGCCCTGGTCCCTTAGCGGGACCCGTAAGGGACGTGTGGTCAGACCACACGTTCCTTATGGTTCCCACTAAGGGACTTTGGAATTGAGCAGTAAGGGATTACCGGCTCCGGTCTCCTTACCGGTGCCCGGTATCCCTTACCGCCCAACTTGGAATGAGGCCCTCAATCCTATATTGGAGCGCAGACGGAATCATGGACTGGCCATAGCCGGAAAATTACTCACATAATTGTATTTATCATCAAAACATGTTTTTTTAGTTTTTTTATTTGTATTTAACAAAACTTCTTGATTTTACAAAACGATTTTAGGATTTTCTGAGTTTTCTATAGTCGTCATTTCAATTTGTTCTTTTGGATCTCTATCTTGCTGTCTTTGGGCTTCAATTTGAGTTAGCACGATTTGTAGAATTTCCGCGGTGGCGATTCACCATGAGGTTGTTTGACCACTTATCAGGCGTGGCCACCAAACCTCTTCCTTGTGAAGGAAGAAGATCTCTAGGACTGGTGAGAGATAAATCTGTCTGATTTTTCGTAACTCCGAACAGGACATCAGTAAGTGGCGTACTGATTCAATCTCCTTGTCCTTTTTGCAGAGCCTGCAGCTGTTGGTGCTTGAGAGTCCTCTTACATGGAAGATTTCGTTCGTTGGACGTAAGTTTAGTCTTGCTCTCAGAAAAACCTGCCTTAAGGGTCTACTGGGAAATCTTTTGTAAATTTCCACTGTGTCATTTACTTTCATTGAGTGCAACGGCAAATGGCTTAAGAGTTTGTTCTTCCCAACCTTTTCACGGGTGGTAATCCAGTCAAGTTCCTCTATTTTTTTTTGGACTCTGAGTGGATTTTGGATCAAGTCGTCCTCTGTACAGGAGATTGAGTTGAGTTGGTCCCTTTTTTTAGATGCCCATGTTGTCATAATTTTAGAACCGCCTTCCTTGATTTCTGTATTTATCAGTTTGTATAGGGGCGATGCATTCGGTAGCAAGATTTTTCTGTACAGTGACATGCTGCTGTTTTCCACTATTGCCTTTAGGGAGATGAGGCGAGGCTCTCTCCTGATAGCCAGTAGTGAAGTTGATTTGGGCAAGGTCATCACAGATCTCCAAAAGAAACGTTCAATTTTCTGCCAGATTTCCTCTGGTATCATTGGCATAGCCTCGGCACCGTAGATTAGACAGGGCACAACTTTTGCTTTGTAATACTTGATTACAGGCATCAAGGAAAAGCGCCCGAATTTATTGTCCATCATTCGTGCGTGTGTCATCAGTGAGCGAGTCTTGGTTCAGATGAATCTTTGCATGCTCAGTTCTAATCGTGTGTTGTCCAGCATTACCCCCAAGTATTTGATTCGGTCACTATTTCTATTTTGATATTTTCGAGTTGCCAAGGCATCGTGTTTGATTTGTTCGCCTTTCTTTCGATGATCATGATCTTGATTTTCTTTTTATTGATTTCCAACTTGTTGCGTCCAATATAATCTGACAGGTTAGCTAGTTGGCGTTGTAGGCCAATCGGGGTGTGGTCCAGCAGGGTAATGTCATCTGCGTATAGTATTTGGGGGACCAGGGTTCCTCCTAGTTTCAGTGGAAATGCTCTCACAGAGGAAGTTGAGTCTTTGTAGTCCCCTATGAAGGCTATAAAAAGTGCCAGAGCCAGAGGACATCCCTGCTTTACCCCTCTCTTTGTCGGAATTTCATCTGATAACATTCCATTTCTGTTAAGTTTCACCGTCATTGATGTTCCGAAGTGGAGGGCTTTTATAGGTTTAAGAATCTTTTTTGGACAGTTCCCAGCCTGGAGTTTTGCCCATAACAAAGGTCTGTCAACTTTGTCAAACGCCTGAGTGAGATCTATGAATGCTGGATACACCCTAGAGGGCCCCTCTTGAGTTTTGTTTTTCAGGATACTCAGGAGCATGATGTTTATTGTTGTCCCTGAATTTTTCCGGAAACCTGCTTGAAAGGGGTCATCGCTGGGGACGGTCTTTGCCCATTCTTGAAACTTCTGGAGTAGGAGCATGGCAAACAGTTTCCCGATGGTGTCGAGGAGGGTGATCGGTCGATAGTTTTGTGGATCTGCCCTATCGCCCTTCTTGAAAATTGGGACCACCACCGACGACGCCCACAACCTTGGAAGAGATCTTGAGGAGGCACATTTTTTAAATACCATGCTGATAAGCGTTGACCACTCTGCCGGAAAGTTCTTAAGGTCAATATTGGTCACTCCATCTGGCTCCGGGGCCTGCGAAGCTTTTAACTTGAGGATAGTTGTTTAATGTCCTCTTCGTCAGAGAGGACAGCTCAGGGAGCTTCGAGGTCAATGGAAGTGCCAGACAGGTCAGCTGATGTGGTGCTGAAGAGCGCCCTGAAGTGGGCTATCCATCTTTCTTTGCTCACGCAGTTCGACTGTGATCGTTCATTATGCGCAGCCAATGCTTTTATTAAAGTCCAAAAATCTCTTGCGTTCTTGCCAACCAATTTTTTCAGCATTTCTTCTGAGTCTCTTTGGTAGAGGAAGATCCGATGATTTCTTAACCATGATTTATATAACTTGGTTTCTTTTCTGAGCTCAATTCGATCCGTAGGCGATTTAGTATTATTGGCTTTTCGCCTTAGGCATCTTAGGTGGGCACGTTTTGCCACCAACTGCTTGTCATATTGGTGAGTGTTGGGGTCCCCTAAAGAGATGTTTTTTTTAGTCGCTACCTTGTAGGGGCTCAGGAGAGGTTGGTAATCTGGTTCAACAGGGACATTTGGTTTGCTGCAGTCCAGCTGTCTTTGGTAGTTAAGCGTTAGAGCTTTGATTCTGCTGGCTGTGAGCTTGAGGCGATTGCCTTGGATGTTACTTTTGGTCGGTAGTAAGATGGGTGGAGTTGCGCGTCTTGGAGTAGCCCAAGTTGCTTTCAGCAGATTGTGGTCACTTGCAGCAGTTCTTATTACTTCGAAGGAAGTGGCCAGCTTCATCCTACTGGCTGATTCAAAGATGTAATCAATTGTTGTGCTTGAGTTGTCTCTTTCCCACGTTCGATTACTGTCTGGATTGGGGAAAGCCTGGGCGATGTTGTGGCAGGCACATGACTCCATCAGTTCATACCAGCGAGCTCATATTTTTTTCAGCTGGCGTTTTTGATTGCTTCTTACCGGCTGGCGATCCGATGCACCTAGCATTTAGTTCCCAGCAGATTATGATATGCACCACTTCCTTTTCTGCATAGAGATCGTCGCGTACTTTCTCCATGGTCCTTAAAAACTTTGTGTCCAATATTGTTTGAGGGTTCCAGTAAACAATGATAATTGCTACTGGTATCGTCTGACTGAGGTTGGTGTTGAGATCAATGACGTTCCAGGTGGTCAGCACTGCCAAGTGATTTAAAGAGACGGACAGAGTCCTTTGGATGTCTTAGAAACATGTTTTATAAGCATTACATAATATGATATGATATGACATTTGTAACGCGCCTGTACACAAGTGTTTCTAGGCATCACAAGACAAGGAGGGGAACAAAGGGAGGACAAAAACAACAGTCTTACTAGGCATTGTGTCATTCAGATCGCACAAGTGCAGGGAAGAGGGGAGGAGAAGTGCCAGGGGGGAGGGGAGAAGTGCAGGTAATTCAATAATTGCAGCCAGCGGGTGGCTCATAAGCGCAGTGAGAAGGGGCTGTATTGTTGCAGATACAGACCCTTAAGTGCAAGGCGAGCCGAGCGGCAATGCAAGGGCAACTGGACATGCAGGAGCCTGGGCCCGAGTTCAGAGGGTAGCTAGGTTCCCAGTGCGCGGAACAGTCAGGGACATTAGCAGGGGAGAGGAAGAGAGAAATCGGAAGCAAAAAGGACGGTCTTGAGTTGCTTCTGGAACCAGAGGTGGTTCTGCTCAACTTTGAAAGAGGCTGGGAGGCTGTTCCAAAGGGAAGCCCCAACCGAGGAGAGAGATATGCTCCCCAATTTCTGCTTGAAGAAGCGTCTGACCCTCAGAAAGTTGGACGTGGATGAATGGAGAACTCGAGAAGGAAGATGTTTATGAAGAGAAAGTTGGAGGTAGTGCAGTCCCAGGCCCCAGAATGCCTTGTGGACGGTGCAAAGCGTTTTGAACTTGGTCCTTGCAGCCACAGGGAGTCAGTGGAGAGATTTCAGAGCTGGAGAGATACGATCCGTGGGCTTGAGGCCAAGGACAAGTCTTGCAGTCCTGTTCTGGATAAGTTGTAGAGGTCGAAGAGTAGAGGCAGGCATATTTTGAAAGAGGCTGTTGCAGTAGTCCCACCTAGAGAGGACCTGATCTCTGGACACAGTGAGCTTCTGCAGGAAAGTGAGAAAAGGAAGAATACCTCTGAGGAGGTGTAGCTGGTAGAGACGTCAGATATGTGAGGAGAGAAGGGGAGAAGGAGAGAAAGATGATATAGAGTAATAAAACAAGCAAGCGATTGCAACCAATGCTAATCTCAGATGCTGAGATCAAATCTGTATTATATCACGTGTTTTAAAAATGCTGAAAATCAATAAGCAGAAATACAAAAACACTACTACACAAGAATCAAATAAAGTGCAAGCAATGTAAACATAGATTGTGCAAATGTGCAAGCAATGTAATCATTAAGTGTGCAAAGGTGCATGAAAGTGCAGGACAAAGACAATACAAACAACCACGTGCAAATACATTTAAAATCACAAATCTGTACCAACAGGCCACAGTGACAAATAACTTGTCCCACTGGAGGGTGATGTGGCTGACTAGTCTTCTTTGGGAATCAGTTCAAAGGTCTACAGCACATAGGCCTCAGAGTTGTTGCATTTGGATCCTTCTGATGGCAATTTAAGTCTATTAGTACTCTGGTATGTGTCACCAGCCACCATGATTGACTGTAGGACAGGTTTTACCTGATGCTATGGTTTCCAAACTTCATGCATTCTCTTCAAGTATTTATTTATTTATTTTACTAGTTTTTATTTATTTGTAGCAGATTAGGAGATGAAGAGTGAGAAGTTGTGAAATGAGTCGAAGACTGCACCCAGGTGGCGAGCAGAAGTAGAGAAGGGCAGGCAGTCAGGAGAAAGGCCTAGAAAAGGGGGAGAGAATGAGATAGCCTGTTTGGGTGGGACGTGGAAAACTAAGTCTTAGTGGAGTTGAGCATAAGTGAGTGAGTGAGATGCCATCCAGTGTTTGTTGGTGGAGAGACATTTAGACTTTTTTTTACCATGGATCTTCAGATAAGAAGGGAAAGGAGAAGAAGATCTGTGTGTCATCAGCAAAGAGATGATAGGAGAATCCATAAGAGGAGATCAAGGTGCCAAGAGCAAAGCTATAGAGAGTGAGGAGAAGTGGATCCAGGACTGACACTCCACTGTGGTGGCCTACTGCCCGGTCTATCCGGCTGGTCACCTGCCCTTTACCAATGCTGGAGTGTCTCCTTTGCATCCTGCAGCAGACCAGTTCCTCTGCACTTCCTCACCCATTTTCCTGCCTCCCTCTGTATCCTAATGCCAGCTTTCTCTTGCACCAGCCACCTCTCTGCTATGTCTGCTTCTACACTTCCTGCTCCACCTTATGCAGTGTCTCTTGTCACCTTCTTCCACTCCTCCTTCACCATGTTTGGCAAGCACACTCTGTCCTGCTTCTCTCCCACCTCTCCAATTTATTAGCTTAGGACCTCTGATGTGTGACCAATTGTCCAAGGGTACTAATAGATATACCATCTTCAGTGGGGGCAGTTATTGGTTGTTACTGGCCAGTAAAGACCCCTTCCTAGTGGGTTATCACTCAACCATTATTCCCTTATGACATTTTACAGTTCTTTTTCGTTAGCATGCACCTGCTAGGATTATATGAGTTCCGCCAATTCTTGTGATTTATGGCATATTAACGTGCATTTCAATTATGTCATTCTTGTTAATATTGACTCTGTTGTTTTTAGGTTTGATAGCTACCCCTAAGTTCTTGACTTTTTCTGAGGGACTTCAGGGAATTGTCAAACATCTGCATTGTTAGTAGTTAATTGTTTACAACAAGTGTGGCCACAGCAGGTGTTGAGGATTTTGTGGCTCGGCAGGACAATTTTGCCACTCTTGTCCTACATCCGGATAAAGGCATGCATACCGGAGCTTCTGTCTCTCTTGGGCTACTACGGTTTGATTTATAAGTAGCATTTGCATGGCTTTAGTCATTATGCCTTGGCCAGTGCAGGGTTTGTCATGATGGTTCACCCCTGTCACTTGCAGCTTCTTTGTATACTTCTTATGCACCCCCGATCCATAGTTATTATGATTAATGGTTTTTGATTTGTCATCTATTTTAGATCTATATTTTCACAGTTCTTTGAGTTTTAGACCCAATGATCACACCACCTGTTCTAGAGCCAGGCCACTGTACCTTGTGTCTGCAGTCTGAGTGCAGTCTCTGTGTGTTCATGGAGTGCTCATGGTAGCACCTTCCATTATTGTTTCTAGGAATTAATTATGGCTCCTAAAAGCCTTGCGTGAGCAGGTGAGGATGGTGGGCTAGAGGCACGAGAGTGAAGATCTAGAGCCTGTTAGCAGGTTATTCTGAAGTCCTCTGTTGAGAGGTTCAAGAAGACCAAACAAGTCGTGTGTGCTCAGGTGTCCACCAGGTTTGTGCAAACTCTTTTGATGCTAACGTGACAGAGCAGGCTGGATTCAATCTTAGGAGGTGAGTGGGCTGATACCAAGGTACAGTTAGTCACACAGAAGCACACACACAATGAATCCACATAGTATCTGCTGAAAAAGATATGCTCATTATTTTAAAGTAATCTAGCAGTATGCAGACATCAAGGTAAGTACTCTAGGTTATTTGTGGTATACTTAAAATGGTGATTTGTCTAGAAAAGATCCAGCTCTCACCTTGAAAGCACAGACAGAGATACACTAGTACCTACTTGCCAAGGCTTTCACTGTGTAACTTGAAGTGATGTATCATTCAAAAAGGTAAACAAAGTCACAGAGGAGTGATAAAGTTACAGTGATAGCTTCTTAAACTCCTGCAACCAGAAGAGAACAAAGGATCTTAGTAGACAACTGACAAGAATATACAAGTCAATGGTATATTTAGAGAGATTTAGGAGTTCAGATTTGTACAACGTAACAAACATTATAGTTCACTCACAGTTATTGAGAAAAGATAAGCACGTTTTACTTGCAGGTCCCTGGAGTGAAGGATGTGGTGACCATTCAGCTGGTGCTCTTGGGGACCCCATCAGATGAGAAGCAGAACCAGGTTGGATGATGGGATGTCTGCTGAGGGATAGCTGAAGAGCAGACCACCACCATCCCACTGAAGGAAACGGTAGCAGTCAGAGGGGGCTCAAAGAGGAACTAGCGACCCATAATACGGGGACCAGCAAGAGAATGATGGTCAGAGGTCCCTGGGAAGGCTACCTAGGCGGATGGATGTTGGAGCAAGGCCCAGAAATCACAGATGCATATGTGCTTCTTCTGGATTGGGTATGGATAGACAATGGTGCAGATTTCCTGTTTGGTTAGCAGAGACCTAGAAATTGGTAGGGCCATAACCACATGATCCACAAAGATGGGGAGCATGCTTCAAGCAAACTGTGATGAGAAGGGCATGACAGAAGTAGCAGCGGGAGGCACACAGGTGACCCTTTAAGGCAGGTCACATGCAGCTGAAGTGGAGACAAAGCATTAATTAAAAGCAGCAATATTGGCCCCAATATAAGGAGCAGCTGCAGGGAGAAAAGATTACAATTGATAGAGCAGAAATGAAGCGGAGCAGCAGCAGGGCACTCAGGGTTCAGTGTGTCAGCTGGGGGCTCTCACCTTAGTTCCAGTGAATCCCACAAACACAGGAAGGCTTCATGGAAGCACCAGAGGCTTCAGAGATGGAGGTGCCAGCACGGGAGGCTGGATTGAAGCAGAAGAAGAGCTTGAAGAAAGATTCTTCAGGCACAGAGAGTCAGAGATACAACATCAAGAGGATCAGGTGTTCAGCCAACAAAGAAACACTTGGATCTTCAAGGCTGTCCCATTTCTGCTGTAGTCTTCCATGTATGTTTTCAGGAATTAATCTCACAAATGATACACGTGTGTGTGTGCACAGACACACAAAAACACACACACACACACACACACACACACACGCACGCACGCACGCACGCATGCACGCACGCACGCACGCACGCCCGCACACACACACACACACACACACACTTAACTATGTCCACCAATCCACAGCTGTGCATCTTTCATATTTGTGGTGGCCAGCCAATCAAGACTGGATAGCCAAATTCCCCATCTGCAGGCACATATGTGCAGAGGTGGATTGGGATGTCTAGGAGACCTCCTAGACACAGTTTAAACTATATAACAATCACAAAAAGGGTGCTGCAGTAGATTCTATAAAGAGAATACAAAGGCAGAATAGACATTTTGGTCATTCTTAATTTTCCAAACACACAAAGAAAGACCACAAAAAGTGTCCAGGGTGAAGACAATGCTAGCATGCATTGCCAGAGCAATGGCCAGCATATAAGGGAATTTGGATAACATTGAGGTTAAAAGACTATAAGATAGTGTAGCCAAAAACGAAATATGTTGCATGGGAAAACTCATATAAGAACAAATTGAGATGTTTTAGGAACACCCCTGCCCTGACAGATTTATGGACTACTAAGGGTAGCATACCAACAAGGCATAGCAGCTGATGTGGACTTCAGTAGAATACTCTTTGTCAACAAAAATTAATTCTATACAACAAGAAGGCCAGTAAAAGCATAGAGGACTCACATAATTATTATTATTTTTTTTTATTGTAACATCCAAACTTTAATTACAGATTTCAATTGATATGATCAATTTATCACTCCGATTTACATCTATGAATGCCATGAATCACATCAATCACATCAATCACAATCAAAACCAAAGTCTGTTTTACAATCAGTCGATTAGCACCTGAACTCCTCTTAACCATTTGCTAAGGACACTGAATCATTTGACGATAGTATCCTATCGAGAAAATCTACAACTGCACACGTCAATATGACATTGTTACTTGAAAGCATTGAGTACCACCAATCGTCTATGTTTCCATTTAACAGTGCATATTTCTTCAAATACAGGGCTCTTATAGCATTTAGTGGCACACATTCGGTCATCAGATGCTTTAGAGACTCAGCTGAGATGCTACAGAATCTGCATTGATTATCGCTGGTGTCTCTATCATGTTTAATCCAGAGCATCTCCTTGTTTTTAAAGGCGTATAACCACATCTTAAAAACTGGTTTCGATGTGTTCTTGAGGGAAATTTTGATAGATATTTTGGTAGCGAGTCGAGACTGTTGGCTTCCATTCCTGTATATAGTGAGGTCACCAGATTAGACTGCATATCGTCATTTTTTATCCAGTGCCATATTATATTCTTAGTTTCTTCTTTGTTATCTGTGGAGTCAACATCACTGTTTCCCATTTTATTCCGGCACAGTTCAAAGTTTCTTGTAATTTTGTTGCCCATGTTGTTAGGATTCCAGAGTGTGGGTTTAGTTTTGATGGTGCAAGAATCCGATAAGCAGGTACAGGCTCACTTAGGTGCATTTTCCTTAGAGCAGCAAAGGATCTCCATAGGACAATTCCATACATTGACTTTAGACCAAGTTCATGTCGTATGGCAATAATTGACACGTTTGATGGCAATCTAAGAACACGCCTCCAGAAAGGTCCCTCCAAAAGGGACCATAGTCGAAAACTCAGATTCTACCCTGCTTCCGTGCCAAAAGTAATTGAGGGAATTACCTTCTGGGTATAAAAGGTCAGGACTGGTTTTAAAGTAAATTTGCCATATTCCGAGTGTAACTTGGCACCCTGTAATGAAAATGCTGACATACAATGTTTCAGGCCTGATGCCCAATCCCATGCTCTGATGGAACTATTGAACTGCACACCTAAATATTGAATTGTTGTAACTTGTTCGATGTTGGTTCCTGCAACATGCCACTTATGGCTCTTTTTTTCGTTGTGCTGCCTATTGACATGATCTTGGTCTTGCCTATGTTTATTTCAAGGTCATTTTCACTCAGATATTGATATATTTTCGAGAGTAGTCTTTGTATGCCAATCTGAGTGGAGTTGACCAAGACAATATCGTCTGCGTAAATTGCCCAGCTAATCGAATGTCCATTTACTTTGGGCGGAAAACATGGCACTTCGCTTAGGGCGGATGGAATATCAGCGATAAACAGCTTAAAAAGAAGCGCTGCTAAGGAACATCCCTGTTTGAGTTCCTTTTTTGTTGCTATTTCCTTGGTTAAGTCACCACTTTCATTTATCCTCAACCGGATATTTGTATTCTCATGTAGCGCGATCAAGGGATGAAGTAGTGACGGCGGACAGGACCAGGCAATCAGCTTTGTCCATAGTTTCCCTCGATTTATAGTATCGAAGGCTTGCTTCACTTCAACAAAAGCCATGAAAAGTTTTTTCTTTTTCTTTATAGCTTGTAGTTTTAGAAGGTTCAGAATGATTAGATTTATTTCCGTTCCAATGCCTTTGGTGAAGCCTGTCTGCCTACAATCTAGAATATCGGCATTTCGGGCCCATGATGTCAACTACTGCTGCAGGAAGGTTGCAAATATTTTTCCAATAATATCCATCAGGGCGATCGGACGATAGTTGGTAGGATCGTCTCGACCGCCCTTCTTGAATATTGGAACTATTATCGCTGTTCGTCACGAACAAGGGAGTAACCTGGATATTGCTATTTGGCAGTGATGTCTTCTATGGATTCATTAACATCCCAATTGGCAGGTACAGATTGAATCGGGAAGGCTGACACTGTGAGGTCGGCGTAAAAGACCATGGTAAAGTGTTGATGCCAAATCGACTCAGAGATTCCATTTGAGAGCTTAGCTGATTGTTGCACTGATCTGGTGTTTATTATTCCCCATATTTCTCTTGAGCTGTGGGATATGATTAGTTTTAGCATTTGTTCAGCTCGTTCTTGATCTCTAATTAGAGAAAAGGATTTTATCCAATTTCGATGAGTTTGCTTTCGCTGCTTGATGGTTTGTGCTGCGTTCGTTCCCAGATTCTTTTTTAATTGCCCAATATCGTTGTGTAAGGCTTTTTATTGTACATTTACTGCCATACTGAATTCATATTTCTTTGTATATGAATTCTTCCCCTTGTCAGGCACTTTCGTTTTGAACTGTGATTGCAGCAGTTCATAGTTGATTCTGCCAATTGATGGTTGAGAGTCAGATAGCAGATTTTTCCTTAGAACATTTATTTGAAAGTCTTTTATTATTAATCTGTTTGATCCTTGGTTTATTTCCACTGGGACGGTGTATTTCGTACTAGAAACCACTTCTAACAGCAGCCAAGTGAGTACTAGAGCAGAATGATCATTACACATTGTTTCATGAATTAGTAGCTGCTCCATTTTTGGCCACAGAGATCTTGAGATCCAGATATAATCAAGTGATTTGAAGGTTGCATTTCAATGCCATGTGTAGTTCTGCGGTATGTCTCCTTTATCATGACCGTTTAACATATCACAATTACGTGCATTTAAAGCCACCCCAAACGCTGGCTGTTGCAAGTATTTATAGTCGATCCTTCCATGTCAGGGTGAGTTTGATTTATACCTCTGTCGAACCAAGAAGTGGTTAGATCGCCACATAGTATTACGGAGAGATCTTTGAATTGTAGTAAACATTGATCAAACAGAGTAGTTATTGAACAAACGTATTGAGATGTTATGATCATCTTTGGATTCCAATATGTATTGATCACAAGCAGGTATTTTGCTTTATCAGTATGCGCTTTTGTCAGCTGCAGCACTGTTCCTTGGACAAAAAGATTTGGATTAAGAGACTGCACAATTTCCCAGCCATTTGTATTGTTCACCATTGTTAAAAGGCTGGAGTATGGATGTCCAGATTTGTTCTTGTTTGCTGGATTAAGTAGGGTTGTATATCCATCAGGCAAGGGGGCCTCTCGTAGCCATGTTTCCTGGAGGCATACTATAAAATTGTTTTTTTAGAGAAAATGGAAAGTTTTGAAACAGATGACTAAAGCCTCTTGTATTCCACGAAATCACCTCACAAGGAGCCGCATCTGGCAACTGTGATGGTTAGACATGTCAAATTCTGTCATTGTTGGTGGTGTGAGTATTCAATTTATGGTCCGTGTGTTGACTGGCGTCCTGTGGTGCATTTTTCTTTGTTTGGAATAGTTTCCTCAAAACATCTTGTCGGTTTTCATTCGTTGAGCTGTATACCTGCAGTGACAAGGCATTTTTTTCTACCGAACTTGTACGTGCCTTCTGCACATAAAGATCAAAACCATAGGACAGAAGCTCGTCTTTTGCTGCTATAAGCATATTTTCTACAGCCTGAGACCTGATATGTGGAAATATTTGATCGGAACAATCTTCTGTAATATATTCTACAATCACAATATCTTCTGACTTGATTGTGCGAAGAGAGGGGATATTGTGTAGAAAAAAGAAGGTGGGTGAGGCGCGCACTCCCGGTCCTGGTCAATTGAACCTGTTGCAAAAAATATAATAAGTAGCTGGGTCAAATCCCAAAATGGACAAATATTCACAGGGTTAGATCCCTTCTGCTGCAAATCAGGTACTCAGTAATAACAGGGTTAGATCCATTGCTGCAAATCAGGTACTCAGTAATATATTGATTATATATTTGTTGATCAACAGCTGCTGGGGAAATGTAAACATCTGAAAGTCACTGAGTCTAGTACAAGTGACCAAAATATGTTGACCATAGAATTCACAATCCAAAAAAGAAAGATTATCCGGCAAGATGGGGGTGAATGCACAGTAAAATCGAGTCAAATGTAGTGGGCATATGATGGGGAGATTTAAAAGTATCCTACAGGAGGTTACTACACGGACTAGCTATGAATGGAAAAATATCATTTTTGGACCACAGTGGACTACAGTGTTTTCATCAGTACATTAATGAATTAATAAAGGATTTATTCTGTAAGAATCTAACTAGAACAATGATGAAAAGGAAAATTAAAGACCAGAATGAGATTACAATTCGGAAGTCCATGATGCAGCAACAAGTTAGAAAATTGTGTAAATCCTCAAACAATGTTACATCGACACTTGTGGCAATTAAAGAAGTGAAACAAAAGTATCACAACGGGGTGAAAAACCACAGATGGAAACATATACAGCAAGATAGTGAAAATATGTTAAATACCTTAAAGAGGGAGGATGTTGTATCTGGTTTCTAGACACTAATTAATCACATGGGTACTAGACAAGCTATTTTACAGACAAATGTGACAACTAAAGAGGAATGGGCCAATCAGTTTAGGGGTAAATTTAACACAAACATGCTGAAGGCCGCAATTGAGGCTACACACTATCAATATGATGGTTGATGCAGTCTCACTTTTGATAGTGATGACATCCTTTGCAGAATACAAAAGCCAAGCTTTTCCTCAGCTATGGGACGCAATAAATTGACTAACGTCTGCCCCTAAAATCTGGCAGTAATATTGGATATCTTCTTTAAGCAGATATTATTGACAAATATCTTTCCAGAATCATGGCAGACTATCTATGTGCTGCCTATTTATAAAAAGAGTACACAAACAGATCCCAGGAATTACAGACCAATAATGCTGATGGACGCCGATAGCAAGATATTTGCATCCTTAACATTGTCATTTCTAGAATCCTGGGCTGCGGACAATGGTATCTTGAAGAAGAATCAAAATGGATTCAGACGTGGCCATGGAACAGCACTGAACAATTTTATTTTGAAGGGCATGCAGGAGTTAGCTTGGGGGCATAAGTATGTTAATGTATTTGCAACTTAGGTGGATCTTACTTCAGTATTCAATCTAGTTGTTCGGGAGCAAAGGATTACTGAGAATTTTAGTTAGATTGCATCTCCAATCTAACATTAAAATTAAACTTGACCTTGATGGTATCTTTCAAGGAAAATTGAGACAATGGTGGGTTTAAGGCAGGGTTGCATTTTAGCTCCCTGTCTCTTCAATCTATTTATGGCAGATCTGGATTAAGCCTCATTCGTTGCTTCAAAGCCGGAGAATCAGCACAGAAGATGGACATCATTTGCAGATGATTTTATGCTGGTCGACTGCGCCAGCATCAGACTTCAGCGAATTTTAGTGGCATTTACTAAATATGTAAATAATAATGGTCTAATTATTAACCCACAGAAAGCTACGCTATCACAATGTACAGCTAGTAAGAGATACATCTACTGTAAGTGTCTCAGTAATGCAGAGCATATAAATATAGTGGACACTATGGTCTATCTTGGTTTTCAGATCCAGAGTAAGCCTTGTATGAATGATTTCTGGAATCATATGAAGAATACAGCAACTCTGCTGGCTGGTCTATTGAGAAGGATATACAGTGGGTTTAGTCAATTTTCATTGGCTCCATTAATTACATTTTATGAAGGTAAAATAATCCTAAAGTTGCTCTATGATGTTGAGATGATGCAACTCTGGGTGCTGAAAAGGCTACAGACATTGAAAGCCTTCATTTGGAGGAGAGCTTTGGGTCTGCTTAACTGCACACGGATAGCCTTTATACAATTTAAACTAGGCTTAAAATCCCTGGAAGTTAGAGCAAATTAGAAACTCCTCCAAATTTTGCATAGACTCACTGTGCCTTTGAGTCATACGTTATATAGTGATTTGGAGATCTTGTTGAATAACAAGAGTAACAGTACAGTAAACCAGGTGGTTGATTACTGTTGGAATCTATAGCAAGGCTTTGGATGTACTATGAGGGATTTTCATACGGCACCAGGTTGAGCGACAATTACGCTACATGAAGCTGATTGGGTTACAACCACTGAAGCAATGCCTGGTCATAGTTCTTTGGAGTATCTTGTTACAGCATATACAATAATGGGTACAGTGGCACCTTATCTCGTTTGTTTTCCAAATGCTAATGTGTGGAGTACCCTCCGGAGATTTCGTGCCAATCTGCTTCCAACCAGAGAGCTCATGGCGAAAAGAGGACGGATTCCGAGTGACTGTGCTTCTTGTCGGCATTGTAAGAATCCCTAATGAGATTGATACTAGGCTTCATATGCTGGTATCCTGTCCAGCCTTACTGTTTTATAGAATGCTCTATTTTAGGAAATTGATTTATAATAATGATGATATGGATAATGCTGTTTTGTGGCCCAGGCTGTTGAGTTTAGCACCATCAGTTGCTATTGCCGTTTGGGGCTTTATAAGATGCTTACAAGTATATACATATTAGAGATTATGAGAAACTACAAATACTATCAGAATTGCTATGTCCAGAAGAAATGAATTCTATTATAAGTTTTAGATGTTTTAAATTCATGATACTTTTGGTTTACTGTTGAGGAATTGTATGTGTGTGTAATTATTTATTGTGTGTCTGTATTATTGATTGTAAAGGTTAAAGTATTTTAACCAAATAAAATACATTTAAAATAAATAATAATAATCCACACACCATTTCTTAGAAACTGTAGGGCTTGCCTTGTGGGCACTTCGTACAAAGATAAAAACCTCTTTTTCATTCAATGGAATGTGTTTATGGGGGCATTTCAGGATTATTGACCCCATTTTAATTTTGAACCTGGCCTCATTTTCCACTGTGATTCTTTCATTGAAGAAATCATTTTTCATGATATGAACATGTACAAAATGCAAAGCTTGATCTCGTTTGAAAATTAGCTTTAAAAGTTAATTCATGGGTGTACCATACAGAACTCTGCTTAAAGCTTCCCGTCGGTGACTGGTAAAGATACGTTGTATACATTGTTAATAACCTGCCAAACCTAACCACATGGTGAACATCACGAGTGAAGGCACCAACTACCAAGGAGGCCACCAGAACAAAGGAACCAACTAACACCACTGTCCAAGCTCATCAGGGACAGAAGGAGAGGACACAATGTTGCCAACGAGTCGTTACATTGTGTGCTTAACAACATTGCAAAATGTATAAATGAAGAGATGATCCTAAAGTTGAGTCTAAGGCGTTGAGTGTATCCTCTCAAATGTGGTAGGTGTCCTGCCCATACACTTCCAACACATTGCTGACTAAAGTGGCATGAGGCGGATCCCCACTTGAGCCAAATAATTGTTGCGTGCCCAGCAAGTAAAACCGCTGGCATCTGGACTTTTATACTGCTCTATGCAATCCTTTTCAATGTTTCTTTTAAGAGCAGCAATGATCTTCTTCCAACTGTCAGCCTCTTCCTGCAATTTATCGTAAATGGCCGTATCAGGTTTGGATCTGGAAATTCACTTACAAAAAAAACCCATCAATTAGAGAGATTTCCCTTTCAATTTTACCTACTTGGACTGTAATCTCCCTTGTCATCAATAATGGTCAATCAAATGAGAATTTGTGGAAAACAGAGTGAACATGGTAACAAAGGTTAGTATTTCCCAGTCCAGTGTTGGCTGACTGTACATCCAAGAACTTTTTAGTACATAGAGTTGCTATGTACCAAATGACAACTATAGGGCCAATTCACAAATTCTAGCTATATGGTAGCTGTAAATTATGACTGGACATGATATTCACAATGTCCATGTCCCATCACATTCTAATGCACTCATATCGTACAAACACTTGTACAGTATTCACTTGCACTAGAACATATATATTTTGATTTATGGATGTTTGTAATTCACACAGCGTGAATCTAGGTAGCAAGCAAGCACCGGAGCGCTGCACACATGGGCGTACTTTACGCAATGCATATAATGAACAGAGAGCAGGTGGGAAAATAGTCATTTAAATGATATCTTTTGAATTCCGTTTTTTTATCCTGTGTGGTATATTATTTTCCCATAGCTACTGCCACTGCCCGTTCAAATCCCGGCTTCAGCACTTGACCAAAATAATACTGTGATTCTTGATACATCACTTTATTTCCCTGTCTCAACATTATAAGCATGCATAATGGAATGGAAAGATGTAAAACCAACTATACAGTGTGCTGTCTAGTGTTGTTTGAATGTATGTCCCCACCTACTCTCTTTTGCATAATGGGCCTCATTATGAGTATGCCGGTCCGGTAACAACGTTGCCGATAGGCTATTGACAACGTTGTTACCGGACCAGCATACTCCAAGTTCAGCGTCCGGATGCCTTTCCGCCCACCAGGTCTAACCTGACGGGCGGAAAGGCACCCGCTCGCAGACTTTGACAGATGCACCGGCACTGTGCATTCCGAATGGGAATGGGGCGTAATTTTTTCCGGCGCCTGGCTATGGGGAATTACCGGGACCGCCAAAGCTGTAATGCCCCGGGAATTCCCCATTGCCAGGCGCTGGGAAAAAAATAACTCTGGCGGCAGCCGTGCCATTTGTACCGGCATGGCTATCGCCAGGGTCGTAATGAGGCCTAATGACTTCTATAATCTATGTGCTAGACCCCACAGTGTAGAGTTCTATTTACTGCTTTCCACTGTCAGACTCCACACCATTCACTTTCATGTACAAGATCCCACACCATATTAGCTAGGTACTAGACCCCAGAGCCTTATGTTCTATCAGACCCCACAACATACTGTTCTATCAGACCACACGAAATACTGTTCTATCAGACCACACGAAATACTGTTCTATGTACCAGACTCCACATCACACTGATCCATATAAAAGTCCTCACACCATGTTAGCTATGCACCAGACCCTAGAGCCTTATGTTCTATCTATCAGGCCGCAAACCACCCTGTTCTACGTATCAGAAAACCACACCATAGTGGTCTGTGTATCAGAATCCACACGATACGGGTATAAGTACAATACCCTACACCATGTTAACCATGTACCAGAGCCTAGAGCTTTATGTTCTATTTACAAAATCCCACACCATACTGGGCCCTACAGCATAGTGATGTATGGTACAGACTCCAAACTTTTCTGTTCTATGTTCTAGACCTGAGATCACACACATACCGCCGTATGTACCAGACCTAACACCACACGGTATCCGCAGAAATGACCTAATGAGGACAAATGACCGAATTTATTTGGTCGAATTATTTCGACATTTTTTTTCATTTTAAAGTATAAATAGATGGGGGTGGGGTAAGGTGATAACTTAAGGTGGGGGAAGTGTGGGGAGCTGCGGGGGTCTCCCCCATTTTTTTAAAAAAGGGCCAAAACCCAAAAGTTATTTTGTTTTTTGACCAAAAAAATAGGCAATTTCTGCATTCGAAATTTTATTTTCGAATGTTTTACGGATATCCAACCATACTACCCTGTGCACCAGACTCCACGAGATTCTGCCTTACTTGCAGAGTCTCATGTTTGAGGGGCTTCTGTTATGATACATGTTCTCTGTAAAGCGCGTTCCTGCTCCCTAGAGCTGGGTCTGCGCTCTACCCTCTGACGAAAATGAAATAAAGTAAACCAATAACGACAAATGTTGCATTACATAAATAGAAGACACAATACAGTTTCAAATTACTTCATAAGAGCTAAGCCAAGGTCATAATTGAGGGCTGTGGATTTGGCACAAAGTTCCTGCTCAGGTGAGTTTGCAAAACAAATGACAACATCCTCATGAGGTGACTTTCCGCCAATCTTTTCAATCGGCGAGAAGTGATACGCGTTTGTTTCACAGATGAAATCTACTTCACAAATGGCACTTTAAGTACGTCTGACTGACGTAGGGCGTTCCCTTTGTCCTCGACTTGACCTGTAATACCACCGCCCTTCGTGCAAACAGTGGTGATGGCGTATAAATGGGTTTTCTGCTCTTCCCGGTAAAAAAAAAAAAAAAAAAAAAAAAAATGGTTCAAAGGGATTAGGGTGGAAGGATTTGGTGCTTTCTAGCTTGTCGCTTGTTCCTGGCTTAGAAGGGTCACGTAGAGTCATGTTTCAGTTGAGAAAGGAAGACGCAGTGTTGCTTGAATGTTTGACCTCGCTGCTGCGCTGTGCAGTGACTGAGGGACATTCACAATTCTCACGTGTGTCCGTGCCCCTTGCATTTGACATTTCATGCTTATTCTTGACAAAAAGGTACCTTTTAAAAGCATGGAAAAACAAAATAGAGTCTAAATTGAGGAGCGCCACACTTGCCCTTAAAAAAGAAGGCATTCTCAATTTAAAAAATCTACTACATTATAAAATGTGTTGATGCTCTATGACATGATGTACTATAGTAGTTGTAGTGTTAGAGATGTCATTAAAATAAATAGGATCAACAAAGATGTACGAGGGCAATGTAGTAAAACGCGAATCTGCTCTTTATGTAGTTTATAAAATTGAAATATTCTAAATTAGACTCAGTTTTACAGATTATATCCCAACTTGAATAACATGTTCTTAAACATCTGTTTTTTCAGTTTTATTGTAATTTCTCAAAAAATCTGTTGTTCAATAATGGTAAACGTTATTTTCCTCCTTTTTTCTTGATATGCCATTTTGTTTCATGTTAAACTAATACAAATCTTTAAACAAAAAAAACTCAGTTTAAATGTGTGGAATTCTCACAATAATGACAGCGTGGCTATAGAACATTTCATTTGTGTCCTATCCTGTTTTCCTTGATTTGAGACGGAATCTCATCATGCATGGCAATTAGTACGCACTAGTCATGAGGGCACTTCCACAGTCGAGTTTGGGGGATCGGGGCATGAGTTTTGGGGTGGGGTAGGTGGCTGACTCGTGCTAGGGACAGTACAAAACAAAATGAACCTTAGCCTTCTGAAATTTCACATTGTGTGAAGTTGCTTTATCGAATCCAAGAGGATGCATATATTATATAGACAGTGTTTGAATGCAATTACATGACAGTATCAGTCTTGAGCACTCCTGAAGTTGAGGATCATGCCTGTCCATGGCGCGCAAAGCCTGCGCGATGTGCTGCTTGCTCAGCATCTGCACGGGTCGTGATGAGGGCTGCTGTGCTTGCTGAGAACCCTGGCTCAACTAGTTCCGAAAAACCTTGAACCACCCGAATGGGGTGGTCTGAGTGCCGTGAACTTTTCAAACTGCCCTGCAGCTATGCTTGGAAATGTTCGTGATCACCCCGTGATAAAAATATGAGGGCCCTGAAATAGAGGTCAGGTTACTGATGTCCTGGACCGTGACCCATAAAAAGCGCCACTGCCCTACTGGGGCCTACTGGGGCCCGCAGGCCTCCACATTGCATTGGGGCATATAATAGAAACAAGTTAAACTATTCTTGGGGGGCTGTGGAGGAGGGAATCCAAGGTGACCAGTAGGGGTGGACGGACTAGTCATCAAGGTGCTACTAGGAGCTACAAGGGGGTTGATTTGTGCTGTGATGCACCTTATTTCTATCTGCTCTGCTCGGTAAGGATGTGATATCACGAGTGTTGTCGGAGTAGAATGTGGTGTGAGTGTTCTCTGCCGGATGTTCCTTGGATGACAGTTGGTGAGAGGCTGGTGAGAGGCTGGTGAGAGAGAGGGTGTGCCCGTGGATGTTCCCTATGTACCCGTGTCCTGTAACCTGGTGTCTTACCTTTACTATGCTGTAACTAATAAAAGAAGATTCCTTTTCTACATGGAGGCTCCTGGTATTTGTGGACTAAGCCACCTTGTAACAATGGCGACGAGCAGAACCTGCGCTGTGCTGAGGAAGGACCTGCACTGTGCTGGGGGGACAGCCAGAGTACATCGACCGCCCCCTAACAAGAGATAAGTACCCTTTCCCATTATTACTAAAGGACTGGCTAGCCAGCCTCTCAAGAAATAAATAAATATCCACTGCCCCCATAACAAAGAGATACGTGCCCTCTCCCAGTACTCATAAAGCACTGGTTAGCCAGACTCTCAATGAATAAATAAATTAATTAATTAATAAATATCCACTGGCCCCCAAAAAAAGAGATAAGCGCTGTCTCCCAATACTCATACCGGATTGGTTAGCCAGCCTCTCAATAAATAAAACAATAAATAAATGTCAGAGTCGCTAGTGCTGGACTCCAACTGCTGTTGTCTACAAGGATTTCAAGCTAAAAGCTGAACTGTGCTAGTGGGAGTTGGAATAAGGGATAACGAAGCTGCCCTACCTGTAAGAAGATAGGTGAACAGAGGGACTGCCTGGACGCTCTCTGTCAAGTTTTTTCGATGCGACTTTCCAAAAGGTGGCTCCAGTGGCCATGGTTTTCTCCATTCCAGGGATTGTATATTTTCAGGATGTGCCGTTGCCCATAGTGCTGTTTGTGGAAGCACTATAACGGCTGTGGTGCTAGGAACGCAGAGCGGCCATTACTGCAGATGGAATGAAAGGCTGAGCAACGGAGCTCTGCATGCCAGAGTTTAATGAGTGGTTACAGTTGTGGCGTACGTACCGCCTACGTGCCGACTCCGGGGTGTTGGACACCATGGTTATTTGAGTGGTGTTAGACACCAGTTGCAGTGGCTTTATTTTTGTGAGCTGTTGGATGCCTATGCTTACTGGAGCCTCGTAGATTTATAGTGGTGTTGGACATCATGTTAAGGAAGTGGGTGGGAGGCCACTTAAGTTTTTGCAGAGGCATTGGACACCTGTGTGTTTTGGGTGATGCATACATTTTGAGAATTGCCACAGTTGATGGAGTGCGCCAAGTGACTCGGTCACATAGAGGTGTTTATGCCCGCACAGTGGATGTTTGTAGTGTTGAATGCCTGGGAGGTATGTTTGGCGTTCCCACTGCTGATGCTATAGGTCATTTGTAAAGTCAGATTTGTGCGCGTGATTCATGCTTATGTTTTTGTGTGCATAAGTGGTTGCGGTCTCAGAGTGGTTACTAGACAGTAAACGTTTAGTGAGATGTTCTAGGCGTGTTTGCGAAATTTGTTTGGCATCCTTTTTCTCAGTTGAAGTGTGCCACCTCTCTTCTTATTTCATGTAATTTGAGGGGTGGCAGGGTTTGGTGTTGTATTGTCCTGCTGTCATCTGGGCGTGTGTATGTATGGCATGCAAGACGATCTTGGGGGTTTAGTCTCTTAGTTAAGTTATACTAAGTTATACTCAAGGTTTGCAAAGTCTGGAACTGGATTTTAAGTTTTGAGGGATGTGCAACTGTTAGTGGTGCTGGTGTTGTGTATCTCACACAAACAAACAACCAGGTGGAACCACCTGGTAATGCCTGATGCTCTCAACAAGCTCAATGATTTCGAGCAAAAAAGTTTCTATTCATACCGCAAAAAATCTATCTCTTTATCTTGATTTACTGCTTTCATGTCTTGTGTTCATATTCAGTTGTAACACCCTTAAAGTTCTGCATTGTTAAAGATTCAATTGTCCTTCATTTTTGTAAAAACAACTTTATTTTGAGCATTCAAAGCCAAAAAAAGGCTTAATGGCAAAACTGACTACAAAGTCACAGAATAGCTACAAGTCAATGCATTTCGGAGTGCAATACTCCATTTTCGGGGATGTATGTATATTGTAACCACACCATATATCACATGTTACACCACAATCAATGTGAGATACATACCATTGTTCATAATTGATGGCCACATTGCGTTCAAAAAGGGAAGAGAGAAAATAAACAGAATCTTTAACATCTGCAGCATATCATCATTACAAGCTCTTACATTCTACATTGTATGCCAAAGTATTAATTCATACCTTGTGACTTGAATCTCCTTCCTATAAATCAACGTGATATAAAATATGAAATGTTAATTGTGAACATGACCCCTCCTGCCCTTCGGTCTTTCGAGTAAATGTAATACTGTTCCATTACCTTCTCTGCTCCAACTTGCCTCGTTGGAGTCATAACCTTAATGTATAGGATTACCTGCAATCAAAGTTCTAATTAGGACAATAACATTCTTTGATGGGTCTAACTACGGCTAGCTCTGTATTTCCTTGCATAACTTTGTGCCGGCTCCGTCTCACTCGAAAAACAGCCGCAGTAAACTGCGTGCATGTGTGCTGCGGCTACGGCCTTTAAGTGTTGCCATGATGACCTACACGGCGTCGGAACGAGTTAGCTGAAAGCTTCCTCGTCGGCGCCTCGCGTGCCACTCTTCCATGGCAATGGAAGGGCGGGACTTGGTCTACGCAGTTGTTATTGCGTATCTATGGTAACCTGGTGCATTCCTCGCACATTTATATATTGCTTTTTTGTTAATCGTATACGACAACCTCGAACATTAGTAATCTATGGTAACCTAGCGCGTTCCTCGCACATTTACGTATTGGCTTAATGTTAATAACATATAACAACGAACATTTGTTACATTCATTCCAGCGTTCATCAGCATTCTCTGATGGGTGACTGCTTGCTAGCGTTAACACACTGCCTACCTATTGGCCGGATATGTGTGTAAACCTTTTTGTTAACTAACATTATTATACACTTGTCATTACAGCGTTCGTACTGAAATCATGGTATTCGGGGATCTCATTTAAAGGTATAAATATGAAACTTGAGTCAAAAGCTTTACATGTATGCAAGTGCGGACCACATTATATTCATTAAATCACCTCATACATTTCATACTGGTGTATAATGTGTGTAACGCCTGTATGTTGTGAAATGATGCAGCTTGAGCATAATTTTATCAAACATCTAAAGCTCCTCCTATGGTTTTGCAAAATAGGGTATATCCTAGGTAGTAGTTCTATCAACCATCAAAAGCTCCTCCCCCTGTTGTTACAAGATAAGTAGTACCATACTCACAACCTCTGACATTCGTACAATTATCAATGCCCAAGATATGGTAACTTAAGCTTAATTTAATCTGGTATCCAAGATTCATTAAATAGTTCTAAAAACTTGTGTCTTCTAAGGAGCATGTTGCACTGTTCTTGATCATGGGTACAAAATACATATGTAACCTTTCGTAGGAAGCACAAGGTGCAAGTAGAATCTTTCATAATAAGCATAGGGTACACGTATCAAGGTCAATATCTCTATAGTCAATTATGTACTATAGTTCTGATGTCAAGGTTATTTTATCACAAAAATCACACATAGTTAATCTCTTCATTGAGCCCTTTAGGTGTCAAAGTGCTGAGTCGATCTATCCAATAGGATTCCCTTTGGTCACGTCTTCTTTGCGTGTTCTCATGTGGATCTTGCCTGGAGACCACTTCCAGAATCTGAAAATGCATCTGAGTAAGATTATGCTTCTTTTCTTGCCAATGTCTGGCTACTGCTGAATTCCTATTCGTGTTCCTAATACAGGACCGATGTTCGTTCCATCTTAGTTTAGCTGCTCTTTTTGACTGACCTATATAATATAGACCGCATGGGCACTTGATTGAGTAGATTATGCTCTGAGTATCACAAGCTGCGTAGTCTCTTAGTTTAATCTTTTCTGAAGTGTAAGGATGACTGATGGTCTCACCTTTCTGTACATATCTACAGTTGGTGCAATGCAAACATGGGAATGTCCCCTTATGTTCTGTTTTTCTTATTTGTTTGGGTGATCTTGTATTCACTAGTCTGTCAAAGAAGTTTCTGCTTCTTTGGTAGGCGAATGTTGGAATTTCTTTGAAGAGATGTTCAACACGTTGGTCACATATCAGTGTCTTCCAATTTTTCTTTATTATGTTTTTGATTCTTCCACTCTGGGTTGAATATTTTGACACATAGACCAGTGGAGGTTCTGATTTCTGTTTCTCTCTGGTTCTCAATAGTTCTTCCCGCCTCTTGCTCTCAATCCAGGTCACTGCTGTCTCGACTTCCTCCTTATTATATCCTCTGTTGATGAATTTGTTTTCCATTTCTGGCTATACAGTAGATTTTTTATAAGGTTGTGCTGATGGAAGCTTAATCTGTGGAGGATATTGTTCCTGTCCATTTCTTTGCGATAAATGCTAGTCTTATATCCGTCACCAGTTGTTGTTTTGTTGACATCCAGGAAAGGTATTGTCTCCCTTGAATATTCATGTGTAAATTGTAATCTTTGATCGACTGTGTTGAGGTACATAAAGAATTCTTGCAACTTGTCTTCCGGGCCTGTCCATACGCCAAAAATATCGTTGATATACCTGATCCACATCCCCATGTGTTGTATCCATATGGAGTGTGTGAGAACATTGTCCATCTCAAACTTGTGCATATATGTGTTCGCATATGCTGGTGCCATGGTGGCCCCCACTGAGGTGCCCGCTACTTGCAAGAAGAATTGGTCGTTATATTTAAAGTATGAGTTCTCTGCTATGAATTGCAGAAATGCCAAAATGAATTCCTTCTGTGCTGGAATCTCTCCTTCTCTCATAAGTAACCATTCAGCTGTGTCTATGCCCATGTCGTGTGGTATGGAAGTGTACAGACTTCTGACATCAACTGTGAAAAGGATATTGTTTGCACTGAACTCGATGCCATGAAGATGTTGTAAAAAATGTGTAGTATCCTTTTCATACGTACTGGTTTTCTAAACTAGCGGCTGTAAGAAATAGTAAATATATTTGCACAATGGTTGCAAAAGGCTGTTAATTCCTGCAACTATCGGTCTTCCAGGTGGATGGAGTGGATCCTTGTGTACTTTTGACAAGGTATACAAGTTAAGTATACGTATGTGTTCATTAGTCAAGAATTTGTGGGTATTATGGTTTATCCAACCTCGTTCTTCTGCTTTCATAAGTAATTCCTCCAGGTTTCTTTTGATAATCATGGAGGGGTCTTGATCCAGTGTTGCATCTGTGTTAGTGTCCTGAAGTTGTTTGCTGCATTCCTCATCATAATCAGCTGTGTTGAGAATCACCAAGTCCCGCCCTTGTCTGCTGGTCTGATAGTTATGCTCTCATCACTGTACAAATCTTTGATCAATGACAGTTCATGTTGTTTAAGGTTCTTGTGCCCTTTGTATTTGAAACTGACCGCTTCCAAATCTTTGGTAACCTGTTTGTGAAAGATATCTACTGATGGGGATGCTGACCGGTGGTATAAAGTTACTTTTGCTCATGATTTCTTTCAAATCTCTTTCTTCCACCTGTGGTTATTCCTCACCTTCAAGTTCATCAAAAGGTACTTTGAGCTTCATCTTTCTCACGAATTTGTATAATTCTACCTTGGTATCAAATAGTGTGCTGTCATATGTGACCTTTCTGCAGAATCACTGTCTCTCTCACTGATAATGCTCTTGTAGATATGTTAGTGACTCCTCCTGCCCTTCAGTCTTTAGAGTAAATGTAAATTTGTTCCCATAAGGGTCACGTTCACAATTAACATTTGATATTTTATATTCCGTTGATTTATAGGAAGGAGATTAAAGTCACAAGGTACGAATTAATACTTTGGCATAAAACGTAGAATGCAAGAGCTTGTAATGAGGATATGCTGCAGATGTTAAAGTAGCTGCTTATTTTCTCTCTTCCCTTTTTCAACGCAATGTGGACATCAATTGTGAACAATGGTATGTATCTCACATTGAATGTGGTGTAACATGTGATATATGGTGTGGTTACAATATAAATACAGTCCTGACAATGTAGTATTGCACTCTGAAATGCATTGGCTTGTAGCCATTCTGTGACTTTGGAGTCAATTTTGCCATTAAGCCTTTTTTTGGCTTTGAATACTCAAAATAAAATAGTTTTTACAAAAATGAAGGACAAATGAATCTTTAACAATGCAGAACTTTAAGGATGTTACAACTGAATACGAACACATGATATGAAAGCAGTAAATCAAGAAAAGAGATAGATATTTTGCGGTACCAATAGAAACGTTTTTGCTCTAAATCATTGAGCTTGTTGAGAGCATCAGGCATTACCAGGGGGTTCCACCTGGTCGTTGGTTTATGGAGGTTAATAAGGATTCCTGTGTCAAAGGATCGTCTAAGCCAGATATCTCCTTGAAATTTATATTGAACTATGAACATTGGAGAGAATTGAGATGAAAGATAAATGAAAGATGTGGTGCCCACTTCTTCTGTTTTCCATTTTCTATTCTTCTAGAAACAATTGCAGTGGAGGCACACATCAAGAAGATTAAAACAGCCTAACATATGAATTGACAAATTAGTTCTGCAAAAATACAACAGATAACTTACAGTTATGTCCTTTGCAGGGATAGAAGCAATAACAGCAAAAAAAGCGAAAACCCTGTTTTTTTCCGCTGAGTAGGCAAACACAATCCTTGGTCTGATTGGAGATACTACATTTAATGTGAACGATACATCGAAACAGGATCCAGCAAAGCGAATTAAGCAACTAGAATACTTAATCCGCAAGGAGATAAATCGTAAACTACACGCAATAACCCTACGCAGGTACCATAAGAATCAACGTATTCCGAGGGGACTTATAACGAGGATATGCTGCAGATGTTAAAAGATGCTGTTTATTGTCTCTTTTCCCTTTTTGAATGCAATGTGGACATCAATTATGAACAATGGTATGTATATCACATTGAATGTGGTGTAACATGTGATATATGGTGTGGTTACAATATAAATACAGTCCTGACAATGTAGTATTGCACTCTGAAATGCATTGGCTTGTAGCCATTCTGTGACTTTGGAGTCAGTTTTCCCATTAAGCCTTTTTTTGGCTTCGAATACTAAAAATAAAATAAGTTTTACAAAAATGAAGGACAATTGAATCTTTAACAATGCAGAACTTTAAGGATGTTACAACTGAATATGAACACAAGAAATGAAAGCAGTAAATCCAGATGAAGAGATTGATATTTTGCGGTATCAATAGAAACTTTTTTGCTCTAAATCATTGAGTTTGTTGAGAGCTTCATGCATTACCAGGTGGGTCCACCTGGTTGTTGGTTTGTGGAGGTTAATAAGGATCCCTGTGTCAAAGGATCGTCTAAGCCAGATAGCTCCTCAGAATTTATATTGAACTATGAACATTGGAGAGAATTGAGAAGAAAGATAAATGAAAATGTATGTCTCTTTTAGTGTGTTTATTTTCCATTTCACATAAGGGGGAGATGTGTTGTGATGTACTTTCTTCCTATCTGCTCTGCTCATTATGGATGTGATGGCATAAGTGATGTAGGAATAGAATGTGGTGTGAGTGTTTTCTGCTGAGTGTTCCTTGGATGACCGTTGGTGAGAGGCTCTTGAGAGAGAGGGTGTGCCGGTGGGTGGATGTTACCTTATGTGCCTGTGTCCTGGGACCTAGGGGCTTACCTCTACTATGCTGTAGCTAATAAAAGAAGATAATGCATTCTAGGATTAAAATGCCTAGAGCATTAGGATATGCAGGTTTTGCTCTATGCCTTATCAGGTGGAAACCCTACATCAAATTCTACAACACTGCCAGTCTTTAGAGGCTCGGCGTATGTTTTATTTTGATCACTTTTTGCAACACTATGTGCAGGTCCTTATTGAAAGAAAGTGGCAACTTGTTATTGTTTCTTCTGGTCGTAACCACTGGTTGGTTGCGGCAATACATTTTTTTAAAGAAGTTGTGATAAGGAATTTGTTGGTTTTGATAACTAAGAAATTGTTATGCTATGTCTCTGAATGTCTTTTCCTTTTTAAGGCTTAAATGATTTTTTTATTCTCATTTTAATGCTGTTCTGAGATTATTTACATTTTATTGATTGTGTTTTCTTTTTACAAATTTGTTAAAGGTAATATTGCTTAACCAAATAAAAATAAAAAACTCAAAAAATAAAAAGAATAAAAGAAGATTCCTTTTCTACATGGAGACTCCTGGTATTTGCGGACTAAACCATCTCGAAACAGTTTGCAAACCCAATAGTATCCTGGGAAATTTTGCAGGAAATAAAACCTTTGGCATTGTCTTCTGTGCAAATTCATGGGACACCTGTGGGAGACTTTGCTCATGCTTTATTGCGGATCCATTTTCGTTAGTCTGGAATTTCTTTTTGATTTGATTTCTTTCTTACCCCTCCTCCTCTCGATATTGCTATTTGCTCTATGACTTCAGCTGAATAAGTACAGAAATCACCCGCTTCTCCTATTGCACTGCATCCTTCTGGAGGCTTCACTAAATTGGAACAGATTCTATCATTGGGTACCTGATTGTTTCTCACATTTATTGCTTAGAAATAACTGTCTGTTTACTACTTTTTGTCTAATTAATGAAATCAATTTTATATCTTGTAATTTTGCATTATGAATTAATATTGCATCGCTGGTCAAATTCCTTAGCTAAGCTTTTAAAAAATCTGTCTTCAAATTATTTTTCGCACCTTCTTGTTTTTGAAAGCAAACATACTAGTGATTCATTTTGTTTCAGATAGGTGACCCATAATTAAGTAGTGTAACAATCCCAAAGATTTTCTGACCCACTCACTCACTTTGGATAAAAACTTTCACAGTTTTATCAATATGTTTAATCTCTCATGTTATGAAAAATAAACCACTCTACTTCAGTTTGACAATTTTCTCTGAACGTCTTGACCATACATTTGTAGTCCCAAAACATTGTAATTACTCCAAAGAGATTATCCCCATTGTAGTGACCCAGATTTTCATGATTTGTTGTAGGGTACCTCACTCTTTAAAGTTACAAGCCAGCCACTAGAGAAAGACCATGGCCAAAACATGGTGGGAAACCGCTGGGATTAGAGGCTCAATCCAGCCGTAAGAAACAAACCCACCTATCACACATTCAAAATGACACTGAAAAAAGTCCTCTTCACAGAGATATTTAACCGAACAAGGACTGCTAGACAGAGTGAGCGAGTAAGGCCAAACAAAATGGAGCCTAAGCATTCTCATTGCAGAAAGACTCATAGGTACACGTACCCCACCCTGCCCATCACCATTTATATCAATTATTGCTACAGGCACAGGCTTTAGATCAAAATGTATAAATGCTCTGGACTTACATATTAAAGAATGGTGGAATTTATTTTGTTCTACTCACCGAATTATGTCTTTAATTACACAATGCAATGATGTAATAATCTGTCATGCCCCGCATCCCAGTTTTCGTAATCCCGCGGTCGTTTATTTCCAGGTGGAAACTGCCCTGGCGACTGTTTACAGCCCGGGGGACACGCCGCACTACAAGGTCCAGAATTCCATCTGTTCGCGATCACGTGATCCACCCGCAACGTGCCTCGCGTTTTGGACCAGATGCCAGTACTTAGCACGGCTTATCCCTGTAACGGGTGCTCCTAAAACTGAGTAATCAGTTTGAGTGCTCGAATTCCTGTTATTCTGATTCCTGTGTTATTACAGACCCGGCTTTGCTCCAAGGACCTTTCCCAACGTTTTTTCCCTGCGATTTCTGGCTCCAGACCCCTCGGCTGTTCCCCTTGGTAATCAAACTTTTGGCATTCTAAACGGATTTGTGTTCCTCCTGCTCCCATTTGTTGTGGCGTTTGGACCTTGCTAACCTCCAGTGTAACACATGGCAGGTTATTAAGGAAAACCTAAACTAGACTTCTGTTTACGTTTCTTTCTCTCCACTGGCTACTATTCCTGCATGGGTTTTCTGACTTCCTTTACTACCACGTATTACATTTTTGGATTGCTCAACAAAGCTGCCTGCATCACAAGAAAACAATGCTCTACATGCTGAAGTGATTAAACGGACGCTCTCCTGTTTATCGTGGTCACTTCTTGGATTGGCTATTTCTCACGTGGGGACGCTTTGCTGTTATTCTTGGGGATTTTTTGGACTACATTTAGTTGCGCCCTCATGCCGTTCGGATTAGGTTGATCATTGCACAGACTTCATTCAACTGAGACTTTCTTCCTTCCTCATCTGGTCATCACCCTGCTGAACTTCCATAGGTACACTGGACTTCCTTTCTGGCTAAGCAGGTAAGAGAGGGTGGATTACGGGTGGGCTAACACTGCACTTTGATAGCTCTTTTGACTGCTATCCTGAACTATCATTTCTCTTTGTTTCCCTAGCTCTGTTGTCGCTGCGCCTGCCTTTTCACTCAAGCCCCGGGCCTGTTAGTTTTAGTGTACTTTCTACAGGCTGTGCTCTTGGGGGGAAAGTCTTGTGTACATTGCGATCAAGATATTCCAGAACCATCTTGGTGACAGTCCAAGATATCCCAGAGTGAAGGGGCTCCCGAAAGTAGATGCTGACCTTGTATCCTTTATAAGTCTGTATCCTTTTTCAGATTTGTGTTAAAGTTGTGACATAATCAAAATTCAACATAGATGGACTCCGTTGATTGAATTTCTTAATCATAATGCTCCAACAACTGGTGATCAATATTTTGGCCCTAATTCCAATATTCCCAAAACACCATGAATTTTCTATAATATTTGTTGTTTATATTTGTCTCTGCCTTCCTATTGTATCTGTCATGTCTATCGTCTTGTCACTTCTTCTATTGTATTGATCCATTTCATGGCACGATTTCCACTTTGAGGTAAATGTTCAAATTAAATGATACTTTTCACTTCACTTCCTTGTTATGAAATGTTCCTTTTTAATATGATGGTTCTTGTAGCCACTTATATCAATTTACTGACCTTATAAAATATTGCAATAAACATTAAAAAAAATGTACGAGCTAATCAAAACCACTATCAACTGTTCACTACAGACGCCCCTGACTCATGATCGCCAATGTGCGTCCAGTGTGCATTGATGTTGCACATTTTATATTGTGTCTACAAATGTTGTCTGGAGTGGCTGCAAATCAACATTTGTGGTGTTTCACATACAGTTACATAAATACACACATAACAAGTGCAAACTAAATTCTTTAAAAAAGGAAGCATACCATTTCCTGGACTTATTTATTTCCCTACTGTTAGAAAAGATCTCTCTAGAAGCACCATTTCTTCCATAGTTCATGGACCCGCACACCTTTTTGCACCTAGAGATAGTGTTGCGGGTCCTTCGGCAGGCCCACCTGACCATAGAGGCCAGCAAGTGTCAAATTGGTCAGGGTTCAGTGGTCTACCTTGGGCATGAGGTTGGTGGAGGTAAGATCCAGCCTCTACCCATTATGGTACAAGCAGGACAGGACTGGTTTTTCCCCCACAACCCAAACCCAAGTGAGAGCTTTCCTGGACCTCACTGGGTATTACAGGAACTTTATAGCATACTATGGCACCATAGCTGCTCCTCTGATTGTCCTCACAACTCCAAAGAAACCCCAGAACATCACTTGGACTGAGGAGTGTGAGAAGGCCTTCCAAGGCTTAAACGGCTCCCTTTGCCAGGCCCCTGTCCTCGGGGGCACCTGACTATCAGAAACTTTTTATTGTACAGACGGATGCCTCTGATACTGGGATATGTGTAGTTCAATCACAGCTAGATGAGAAAGGCAAGGAACACCCTATCAGCTTAAGGACAGAGAGCTCAGGTGGTCTACAGTGGGAAAGGAAGGTTTTTCTATACTGTGGGCCCTTCAGAAGCTGAGACCCTACATCTATGGGACCCACTTCATTGTGCAGACTGAACATAGGCCCTTAAAGTGGCTGATGAATATGAAGGGTGAGAATCCTAAATTGCTCAGGTGGTCAATGAGCCTGCAAGGCTTTGACTGCACTATTGAGGACAGGCCCAGTACCAAACAGTGCAATGTTGATGGGGTGTCCAGAATGTTTAACCGACCTGAACATGAGTCCCATCCAGGGGGGGATTATTAACCCCTGTCCTTGGTCTGTGGCAAGGAGAGGGCAAGTGTTAGAAAAGATTTCTGTAGAAGCAACCTTTCCTCCATAGTTCAGGGCCCCCCAAACTTTTTGCATTTGTTTCTGTATCCTGACCTAACATTTTACAGCGGAGCACAGCTTTCAGCTGCACTCTACTGGGCTTTGGCTCATTGGTATGGGGAAACTGACACGTCCTTCAGGCTGTCAGTACTGAGAAACATTGTTTCTCTGAGTCTTTCGACTTTGTTCCGACTTGTTGGTAAGTTATTATCCTTGCGCAAACTACCTTACAGTACTGCGCAATGGGGTTATTGTGTTTTATGTCCCTAGACACCCTGAAAGGAATTTTCAGTGTTTGTGTGTTTGTGCAATGTGCCTTGGAACAGACTGGTGGCAGCAGTAGCTTTTTATTGTATTTTGGGAACTTTTTACCAAGCCCTACCACATGACCGCATGTGGCTCATGACTGTGGCTAGTGTTTAGAATGCATGTGCCACAAGGTCATTTGTCTGTTTCTTTGGCCATTTTGTCCCATGGCCTTCCCCCAGCCTGGGCTGGGATTTCCTTATTTGGGCATGCAGTTGCCCGTGAAAGATGCTTCTTTCGGTGGACCCTGCAGGTCACATATGTGGGTACCCAGGAAGTGGGCTGGGACTGTCTGCTCCCAATCCACACTACTGGTGCCAGGGTGTCTGGTGTGCACGAGAGCCTGAGAGCATGAGTACCCACACCATGCACACCAGCAGTGGACCCTTATGGGACCACTGCTGGTGTGCATGGATGGAGCAGCTTTTGCCATTGGTGGGTTGAGTGCAACCATCCACCTAACAGTGAATAAGAAGAGGGGTCCTGCATTAATTCCAGCAACAGATTCAAATGGATCTGACAAAGGAACCAAGCATTCTGAGGAGCTCTACAGAACAAAGAACGATCCTAAAACACACTTGAAGAGGGCTGACACCGAACCCCACTGTTGTCTCGGTCAAGCCCTGCTTTGCGCCTAATCTCATAAGACATGTGAAGGTGCTTCGAACTCTTGGAGTAGTGTGAACAATCACTCTCGATGTCTCCTGGTAACCCTGCAAGTCAGCCTGTTCAGAAGTGTCCCTGGGCCATCCAGTGGGCTGTCAAGCTGAATACTTGGTTGCCGTGCAGGAGGTAGCCATTTTGAGTTTTGACCCAAGCGTTTTTATGGAATCTCAGCTTGTCCAACAAAGCACCCTTCTGCAAAACTACGACATCCCAGCACCTTTGGGCCGCTGAATAAGAGGCTGCATCATACGAGAGTTGGGCTCCCCTGTGTCACAGTGCAACAGTGACGGTCGCTGAAGGCAACGTTTCTGCTTTCCTTCAGGGCTCTGAGGTCTGCTGCATCAGTGTTTTGTTTGTTCTTCATCCGAATGAAGAGTAGCAGCTCCTGTTGCATACCGAACCCATGTCTGCACCCACAGCGCCTCTGTTTCCTGGAAACTGTACCGAGGATCTGGACCAAAACCGAGCCAAGTGCACTGAGTAGTGAAGTCACTTATTGGTGGCCCTTTGTTCATCCAAACGCATTTATGCATTGAAGGTTCTTTTGGCCTTCTTGTTTGCTTGGGTAGTGTTCGGGAACAGCTTTGTTCATCATAGCATATCCTCCCCAATCCTTTGGAATCTGCTTCACCCCTTGAGAATTGTTCCCCTAACTTTTTTCGACTCTCTAAGAAGCACTTTGTGAACTTTACGTTCAACCGTGCACTTTTACGCACACATTGAACATTGAGTACAAGGCTCCATTCATCTCAGGGCTGGACTTATAAAGTTAGGGTTGCCATCTCTAAAAGATTGTTGGTGCTACAAAAGTGATTCACCCTTTTCCTTTGCAGATATTGGAGGAGTTATTAACTTTCTCGCACTGACTCCAGTGACTGTATATGTTTATATTACATAGTGTGTAGCTTGTGTGGTGTGTTACTATTGCATTTCATGATTCATGTGTGTTGTCATTGAGCCTATAAGAAATAGTATATTTTCGTATAATGCTGTCTAATTGTAATTCTTGGTGTTTCACTGTGTGTGCTCATTGGGGAGCCCTGATCACCCTCACTCCTGAGATTTAGCATTGCTGCTCTTCAGGCTACTGTGAATTGGTCTAGCTGTCTCCCCAGTAGTGTTTATTTATTTATTGTATTTATTGGGTTTTTATAATGTGCTATACACAATGTGTTGCAAGGTGCAACAAGACAATAGGGTGGGGGAACAGAGAGGACAAAAACAAAATGATCCTACTAGGCCTTGTGACATTTGGAACGTGCAAGTGCAGTAAGCGAAGTACAGGGGACAGTGGAGGTGCTTGTCAGGGCGGAAGGGCCCGTGAGAAAAGGCGAGTGCCACGGAGAACAGGTGGACAGAGCCAGTGGAGTAGAGCGTGCAGGGGAAGGAAGGTCAATGAGCTAAGTGCAAGGTCAGGCGCTGGAAGAGATACAAGGGTTCAGGTCCATCCAGGTAAGTGCGCAGGAAGGGACGGGAAGGGCAGGTGCACAACGAGAGCAGTAGGTGGTCTGGAGAGACCAAGTGCAGGGGTAGACTGGAATGGTGGGGCCTGGTGCCCTGAAAATTCTGAGGAACCAGGCAGCCAGTCGAGAAGCAGACAGGGACATTAGAAGGGGAGCGGGAGAGGGAAGGAAGAAGAGAAAAGGAAGGACTTGAGAAGCCTCCTGAACCTAAGGAGATCCGGCTTGAGTCTAAAAGGGGCAGGGAGGCCATTCCTGTGGGAGGCACCTGCGGAGGAGAGAGATCCACCCCCCCCACTCTTTGCTTAGAAAAGTGTCTGATTAGCAGTGAGTATTTAGGAAGAGAGAGTTGGATGTAGAGGGGTTCCAGGCCCCTAAAGCCTTATGGGTGACGCAGAGGGTCTTGAACTTGATCCTTGCAGCAAACAGGGGCCACCCCAGTGGAGATATTTTAGGGCTGGAGAGATGCAATCCCTGGGTTTGAGGCCAAGGATAAGTCTTGCAGTCCTATTCTGGATTAGTTGAAGGGGGCGAAGGGAGGAGTTAGGCAGATTAAGGAAGAGGCGTTTGCAGTAGTCCAGCCTGGGGAGGACGAGAGCGATGGAGACATTGAGTTTCTGGGGGAAGTTGAGGAAAGGGAAAATGCCTCTGAGGAGGTGCAGCTGAAAGTGGGCCTTCTTGGTGAGGTCTGTAGTTGTGAGGAGAGAAGGAGAGAGAGGAGTCGAAGATTACACCAAGTTTATTTGCCTCACAGGAGGGTGAGCGGAGGGGCCCAGGGAGGGGGTATCCAGAGTGTGTGAGGGAAAAAAGGAGCAGGAGTCCCCATGAGAATGATCTCTGTCTTACTGGGATTAAGGCAGAGATCGTTAGCAGAGCACTATATCTGAATAGCAGACATGCAGTCAGGAATGAGAGAGGAAGAGGAGGAAGCAGAGGAGAAAAGCTTGAAGGAGAGCTGTGTGTAATCCTCATAACACTGGCAGTTCGGAGAGAAGGTGGAGATCAAGTAGGTTAGAGGATCCTGGCAGATGTTGAAAAACCAAGGCGAGTGGGTAGAGCCCTGAGGTACTCTGCAGGTGGAGAGTGAGCTGGCAGAGAGAAAAGGGCCGAGTTGAACCTGGGAAGGTCAGTCCAAGAGGAAGGATGTCAACCAGTCCACAGCCAGGTCCGTTATGCCAAGGGTATCACAGAGTAAATTTATCAGGGTGGCATGATTGACCATATCAAAGGCAGAGGAAAGGCCAAGAAGGGTGAGAGCGGAAGCAGAGTTGGAATCGAGATTAGAGAGCAGGTCTTCACGGGTGTTCAGGAGAACAGTTTCCGTGTCTCTGGGTGCTCTGAAGCCTGACTGGTGGTGGTGGTGGAGACAATCAACAGATTCAGTGTGGTGGATGAGCTGGGAGATGGCCAGCATCTGCAAGAGTTTTCCCCATTAAAGGGGTGATGGAGATTGGGGGGATTCCCCTGGAGATAGGAGGATTCCCCTGTTCATCTTACAAGTGTGGCCTCCTAATCAACTGTGCACCGGGGCGGAGTTTAACAATCCATGCTAACACCTCCTAATCTCAAAATGGGCCTATCTTTTATTTTATCATCATTATCATCATCAAAAGACATCAGATGTTTTTACACAGGTGCATTGATGTTTAGTTGCTTTAGCTCAGCAATTACATTCTCAATGATCAAAGTGGAGATGAATGCTTGTTCATATTGTTTTTCACTAACCATTTGGTTTAGAACGTACTTTGCTATGGGTAGGACGTGTGGGGGTGCAAAACCTGCGCAGCCATGCATGGAATCCTGCCGCTCACATGATGGTGCTACAGGCGTTGGGGGCATCTAAGATGTTAACCTTTGGCATAGACCGGAAAACACTTGGCCAGTGTTGGGAGACTGGATTCCCTGATACACCTTATGGTTGATAGAGGAATAAAGACTCAAGTATGGAGATGCTGGACCTTCTCTCCCACCTTCTTGCTTTTGTTTGGGATATGAGTCCGTTGAGCTGTCGGTAGAGAGTGAAAAGTAAGTTAATTAATATTTGAGTGGTTTCCTGAGTGTGTAATTGTGTGAGTGTGTGTGAGTTCGTGCGTGCCCAAGCACATGTGTGACTGTGAAGGGTAGGAGGATTTGGGGGAAAGGAAGGAGTAGGCATATGACGGTTCAGTGAACCATGGGACAGAATGTGGAAAAGCGGAAAAACGGACTCAGGGCACATCTTGAGGCCAAAGGGAGGTTCAGTGGACAATATGAATGTCATGGGCCAAAATAGGGGCAATGAGAGTGACAGGGTGACATTCTATGTGCAATAAGTGGGGTAAATCATGGGGTAATGCACTATTTTGGGTCAATGTGAGTGACACAAGGAAATTTATTAGGAGTGGGATGTGACATTGGGTGGTTCTAGTGTCATTAAAAGAGGCTTTTGACAATTCATGTGGCAAATGGACATTCTTTTGGGCACTGTAGGTGCCACCTTCACAATGTGCTTATGTGGGGCAAAACAGGAATGGCATTGTTGAGGCTGGCAATGGGACCGTTCTGGGAGTAATCAGAGTGACATTTGGCATATCAGGGGACAATGCAATGTGGAATGGGGCAGCTGTAGGACAGTTTAAGTGAAATGGCTAAATAAGTCTCCAATCAGGGCAATTCTATGGTAAATAAGACTGCCATGGGTGAATTCTGGGGCATGCTGGAGGTGGCATCGGTAGGAGCAGTTGTAGGGCTAATACGAGTCATATATAGCACAACAGGGCAACCAGGCAGTTCTATTGCTATGAAGGTATTTTGGGTCCAATCAGGGCACAGTGGGACAGGACCTTGTGTAGTTGTAAAGGTAATCATGGTGACACAGGTGCAATCAGGAGGAAACGGGGCAGTCCTGAGTCTAGAGATTCTAAAAGAAGACTCTTTAATAAAGATTGGACTGATACCAGGGATAATACACTGGATTATAAATTATACACGCATTTAAAATGGGATAACCGTATTCAGGATATAATCCAGAAATATCTGAACTCCATACCTAATTTTAATGGTGCATTCAGTTCTTGAGATTTAGGTTAAACCTGTTATTCACGGGTGAAATACATTTCATTAGTACCCGGTGAGAGACAATCAGATTGTTAGATGCAATCTGATTGGCTCTCGTCAGGTCCATACCCCACGCAGAATCCCTGGAATCTTCATCCCCAGCGGGGGGGTTGAGGGGTTGTGGCACCCCCTCAGCCAATGAATTGGCTCGAAACCGGGCAATCCACACTGCCATCCTCCCCCGCCGGGGAATCGGGAGTTTTCTTTCTTCCCCTGCCTCCCCTGCAAATAATCCCCTCCCTCCCCTCCTAACGCCACTTACCTTCTTTTTTCTCCTTTTTCATGAGCGAACGCGCTGGGAACACTTCTGTCCCCAGCACGTCCACTCCCGATAGCCACCATGGAAAGGGAAAACAGACTCTGTTTTCCCTTTCCTGGCGGCCATTTTCATTGAATTTTTTTTTCTGCTCCGAAATGCTGCAGCGTTTTAGAACACAAAAAGAAAGCTATTAGTACCCTGGTCTTGCGGCCCGGAGTAGTAATAGCAATAAGCCCCTCACAGTGGGGGCATTACTGAGTCAGCTAATGCCCTGGGGCCTTCGTTAAGGCCCGAGTGCCCCGGGACATTATGTGGCTCAGTAATTCCCCCGTGGCCCAGGGCTTATTGCTTAATTACAATTAGGGGTACACTCTCAATACCCAACTGTGAACATTGAAAAGAAGTGGCAGTTATAGATAACTTATTGCATTTCATCATAGAATGCACAGGATTGAGGCAGTTAAGGCGCCAGCATTTCAATACGTTTGTGGATGATATTAGAAGGCTCAACACTGAGGCTTTCTGGCAACGGATTGTTTCAGGGCAGGAACCGTGTTTATTGACTGTAATCGGATTCTTAAATTATATTAAATTAAAGGTTTTAAAGAAGTGTTAAAGTTAGATGTACCTAGGTATGAAAGTACTTTATGTTGAATTCAGGTATGAATAAGATACATACCAGCACTTCATGCTGTAGTCAAGATCTTTTAATATTGTATTACCTTTTCTCCTCTTTTATAGTAGGGAATAATGTATGAACGTTTTTGACTTGGGGCACGTCTTGTGCTTCTTTTATTTTATATTGTGAATTTGTAATGTGGACGGATCACTTTTGGTGCAAAAAGTTTCTTTGGGAACTAGCATGCACTTTTTTTTAATAAAAAATACAAACATTAAATTGACATGGGGCAAATCACGGGTCAAAGGTACATTGCATGAGTAATGTTTACTGGAAACTAAAATGACATGGGGGTAATCAAAGGGCAATTGGGCAGCTCTGAGGGAATGTAGATGCCACTGTAACTGAAGGTGGCATCATTATTTTAGGTAGACATTACTCATGTGTCTACATTGCCCCCAAAAAAGTGTGATACATGTTTAAGGACATCCCTGGTTTTCCCAGTAAACAATGCTTGCATAACTATGTGTTTTAATAAGGCAACAATGGCAGAGTTTTGTTAAGACCGGCATCACAGTTTGCTAGGAGGATGTAGACGTCAACACAATAATTTAGTTTACTTTAGCAAGTCTCGGGAGGATAGCTCAGGGGCAAAATGCTTGCCTTGGAAGCACGACGACAGGGAGCACCACAGGTTCGATCCCTGGGTCCAAATAAACTATCATATCAACAGAGGCATGGCTTTGTTGAGACTGGAATTTTAACTTTATGGGAGCAATGTAAACCCAGTGTGAGAAAGTATTTTCCTGGTGCAACACAGGCATGACATTTTTGAGATTAGCATTTCAATTGTTTGTGCCAATGTTGTCAACAGCACGAGATTGTGTTTTCTGTGAAAACACTGTAATGACAGTTTGAGGCTGCTATCAACATTACCTGTGTACAATGGAAGAACTATGAACATCGCCACCAGAAAATTGTGTGGCATGTTTACAATATGTTATGCCCAGTTTGCCCCAGTAAGCTGGTATGATAATATGCTTTACTGTGGGACTGGTATAACAGTATTCTGGGGGGGGGGATGTTGATACCAACACAAAAAGTGCTTTAAGTGTGGCAACATACGCATATCTTTGTCACACCTCTTTTGAGGCAATGCACATGTGTTTACATTCCCTTAGAAAATTGGATGTTGATGCCTCTTTGAAATAAAATAACATGCAATGTTGCCACAGTAAAACACATTATCCTGACAGTTTGATAATACATTTCATTGAGACAGCAACACTGCTATTTCTTTGTTTAGATTGGCATTATAACTTTCTATGAACAAGGCAGATGCTGGCATGACAACAGAGGCATGAATGACAATGTTGAAACTGGCAAGACACTGACAATACATGATAAACTGGAGCACACTAAGCTGGCCTCACAATGTGCAAATTGGCTCAACTATCTCCCCAATGACAGGCTGCCACATTGAACTTAACCTTCAAATATTGCAGTTAGTAACAACACACACAGCACATTCTATTTGTATTTTATATTCTACCAGTTTTGAATTTATTATCCAACGCAGGAACAATGAGGTTCATTAAAGGCTAGATTTTCTGAAACAATGTTCAAAACTGGCGTAACTTCTATTGGCCTATGTGTTTGTGGAACGTTGCATCAGTAACGGCTTTAGTGATACAAGCATTTGCCTACTTTGCATCCAGTTTTTCTTTTAGACACTCCATTTTCTGAATGCCACGTACATGACCCGCTGTGCCAAAATTGGTAACTTGACATTTGAGAGATTGGGGCATTTTGTCTGTTCCCCTATAGACCTACCTGTAAATCCTAGATTTTTCCATCGCTTTCACTTTATCTTAAAGTGTAGCTGTCAAATGCGCTGGTTTGACCGATTGTTTGAGAAACCTTTCTTGGGTGTGAGGGGATCTCTGCATAGACTCAAGCTAATTTGGTGGAGAAAATGTACACCCGACCACTTAAACAATGGTATTAACTGCCACTGCAATTTAAATGGAGGCTGCCCATCGTCCCCTCCCCCTCCTCTAACTTCTGCACGAGAGGGTAACATCTTAGAACAGCTTAGCAATTATTCTTGCTGCCCTTTCCTGGTTCGAATTACAATATCATTAGGGGCTATGGAGCGCTTTGCTACATTCCAGGGGCACTTGTCGATGGGAGTTTATCGGGCAAGATATTTGTGATTGGCAATAGCCACTATAAGCTAAGATCCAGTGCATAACTGCCAGCTGCCTTCCTTCTCATAAGTCTCTGCAGGTAGGGTGGAATTAACAGAACGTCCGCTGCAAAGTGGGTGAGCTAGGTTGCCCACACACGTTAAGCCTTGCAAGTGGTGTGACTGCGTATCCCAGGAGCTGAACAATGGCCATTTCTCCACGTTCCAAATGTTCACATCACTTACATTTCGCAAGAGGAGTTGCTTTTTAAAAAAAATAAACACAGTGCTATCACAGGGGCTGCAGTGCAAGGGCAGGGATGGTAAAAAAAAGGAACAATGACCCCAAGGTTTTATTTTGATATTTGCGATGCGAAGCCCACATTGCGCGTCCTGCTGCATTTCTATTGATGAGCCTATACAATATGACCCCGTTGTAATGTGTGTTATTAATAGCGCAACAAAAAAAAAACACAATGCACACATGGCAAGTTTTGGTGCCAAAGTATCCAAAAAACAGTAATATTGGAAACATGTCTACGTTTCTGGATTATAGTACCTATGTCCTGAAATATTTCAACCCATACTTGACCCCGTTTGGAGCATATAATAATATAATGAATATCAAACATATTTTTGCCTCGAGGCATATGTCCCTCTTTTAAAAAAATGAAGAAAATTATTGTGCTACATAATATATCAAAACATGAGCTTATAACAACTTTCTTTTGCATTTGCTGACTTTGCTAGATATGTGGCATGGTTTGAGCTCAGGTTCCACCATTGACATCATTTTAATTTAGTTCACGATTTCTCTTGAAGAATGTCATTAATAGATTATTTTGGCGTGTTGTCTGCAACCTCTGGCTCTTCACATGTTTTGGATAGCAACTTCCATGAGCCCTGGCAAGCATAGTGAATGGTGAAGGATTATGGGAATCATAGAACTGAGGATCTAGTGCTCAGGTTGCAGACTCATGTTAAAAGCAGGGACTGTTGGGCCGATTCATGGAATTGCGTGCAGAAAACACGCAAGGGCTGCGCACCAAAAAGGCAACTGGGCAAGCCTGTGCGATTAAGAAAATCTACACGCAACGCGTATTCATGGAATTTTTTGCGCGAAGTAACCGTATTTGCAAGTCGTGGCCCCCGACACGCCCACACGCAAAGCAGGAAACTGTCAGATCAGCTACCTTTGCGCGCTCCCCGGGGCGCGAATACACGCACCCTTCAAACAGTGTGTGGGCTCCCCCGTAAGTAGTCCTGGGACTCGGGGAGCCTGCGTGGGGTCCCTCCGTAACTGTGTCCTGCACCCTGACAACATGCATATCGTAACTCAGCAATAACTCGGGAAATGTGCATGTCGACCCACGTAAAACGTTGCTGCACCCCACTACACAGTTTACATGCACCCCTACATTGCATCAGAACCCCGATTGAGTACACACACCCCAAAATCCAACATGCAATCCCACCTACGCACTGAAATCCTACGTGCAAGTGTACTTACGCCAGCCTTCGGGTGGCTGATTCTATGAAGGACTTGCGTGGGCATTTCCCAGCTGAGCCGTTGAGCGATCGAGTCCATGAATACGTCTCTTGGCATGCAATAGTGGACGTGTCAGGGACTGCCTGCAGGCGTCCCTCGGAACACCCACTTCTTGACAAGTTATTCCACATTTCTGGTGTTGTGCCCCCTACCCAGGCCTCTGTGGTCGCCACGGCCACCCTCTGCTTGAGTCTCGCGCAAGGCCCTCCAAAATACACACAAGTCCAGGAAAAGTGCTGTGCATTCGATTCCATGAATCAACAGAGTTGCTTGCGCAGATTGGGCGCAAGAAGCCTATTTTCTGCGCAATAAATTCCATGAATCGGCCCCCGTCTGGGAAGTTCCGCATGGTATGTCCTTTGCGTTTATGTAGCATTTTAATCCTGTCCCTTGTTCCACTCGGAGTTCTATAACATTGCAAAACCATATGAAGCCAATGGCTCATATGTTTCTAATGCACAACTCTACTGATCTTACACGCCGAGAAAGCAGCAGTGTGCAGATGAGCTATAAAACACACATTGGGCCGATTCCTAATTGTAAAGCAGCCCTCACTCCCACTCTAGATTGCAATTTGCAAATGGGTGGACGGTCCTGAATTCACAAAAGGAAATGAAGTGCAAATGACTCAGGTTTCACTGAACATTTGTGGATCTACAGTCTGGGCATTGCAGCTGGTTGATCGCTACAGGTCATAGGAAGGGGATACAGGCAGGGGTGTTGCTAGGTCTGGAAAAGATCCAGGGCTACACTAATGTCGGGACTGTCACATATCGGGACTTTCAGGACTCTTGGCTAGCTAGACATTTGGCTGCTGCCCCTGAGCTTCTATGCAGGTCTACAATCAAAAGACCCGGGGATAGAGCCCCCTCAGCCACACCCCCTCAGCCCACTCCCGCCTACCCCCCCATGATCCCACCAGTGATGCCTCTGGATACAGGCAAAGCCCACTACCATGCGTAGAACCAATCACCGACGGGTACAGCCTATCATCTGTGCTGAAACTTGGGCAGGGAAGAGGCCACATGGCAACATGGAAGCATTCAACAAATACAGATGTATACATAAATAAAACGAGCCATGTTGAGGTGAAATCTAAATACCAACCCGATTATATAAACTTCTCGTTTTCTCACTGTAATCTAAGGATTCCTAAACCCAGGAATGGGGGACAATTGGGCCTTCTGCCAGCTCCGAGATAGCAAGGCACGCTGCCATCACTTCGACTATCCCCCACCCCCCTCTGTCCGCCAAAGCTAGTTAGAGTTAAGCAGCCTGTTTCACTACCAGGTTCAAAATGGCATCGCAACCTTTGGACCCTCGCAAGAGAAGCGGCCAGCAGGAGGCAGCTGGATTTATGCCTCTCCTGCCACCTTAAATCTGGCAGCCATGTGTGCTCCTCTTCCTCCCAAGCTTTCAAACAGGCCCAAAGTTTTGCAACATCGTTTTTTTCCAAAAGGAAGAAAACAAAGAGGAGAGTTTAAAGGGAACTCAAAGTATTGCCTCAGATCAGACAACTAAGGTATGCAAAATAATGTTTGACAGGCATTAATCTAAATTTTACACATGACAACACCGCATGAATCGGGAGTATAATGAAGTGGCGCTCTAACAAGCAGCCCTTTCAGCCCTGATGAAGGCCACAAATACAAACCACTTGGGAGAGGCATATGGGATAAGGGGTACCCCGAGATAAGAGGCCAAAACACAGAGCCTGATTTATGGATTTTTTTGTGCGGTGCAAAGTGAATTTGTAATGGTGCAAAGTGACTTTGCACTGCCAACAAACACCGTGATTTACAGAACGATGCAAAATACACTTTGCACTGTTCTGTAAATTCCTCTGCACTGAAAAAGTACTCTTTGCACCGTGAATTCGGCAGTGCAAAGAGTACTTTTTCAGTGCAAAGTGATTTACAGAACAGTGCAAAGTGTATTTTTGCAGTGCACTTTGCACTAGTACAAAGTCACCTTGCACCAAGCAAAATGTTCCATAAATCAGGCCCATAGTGTCAGCGTCGGTTTATTCATCCCTGCCACATGACATTTGGGGCCTGATTTACAAAAATGTTTGCAATGGGACTTTCCCATGTTAAAACATGGTTGTAACCTGTGCCACAGCAATAAGAGAATATGTGGCATAACACTTATACAGACTGATATTGCCTAGTCAGTTTTTTCAACTATTCCTACAGTGATGTCATACATATATTTTTAAATTTTGTGAAAAGGTTTCTCACATGCATAACATTGTACTTTTGCCATGTTTTGCAAACAATGAAATGACATTTGCACGCACGCACGCACGCACGTAAAACCCCTAAGCACTTGATTAGACAGAGGCCTGAGTTTATGGCCCTTGGAACATGAACTGTTAATGTTAATGGATGGGATTACACCAGAATAATGACAAACTCAAGAAGATGGCAAGTTACTCTTTTATTAACAATTATCTAAAACAGGGAGGTTACAACGAACATGAACGGACGTACGCTCAGTCTCTCAATGATTTCCACCAAAAATACAATTCATGTACTTCATAATGCATCAGAGTGACGTCATACTATATTGGAATAGTTAAAAATCTATGAAGGGTCAGGATTGGTTAAGGGAAACCTCTAGATATACAATCATATAGGAGCTAGGATTGTTATTGGCTGTCCTTTATCCGGCAGACAACTTATGCCTACCTCTTCAACATGTATTTTCAGAAAAATAAGTTACACCGTGCTTCATTTGTCTTCTAAACTATAAGGTCCTTCATTATACAGACCAATACAATTGGTTTAGCACGCTTGTGCCATGTCTGAAACATTCGGTTCATTTATAAGCATGTAAGCCAAGACCAAGGTGCAGGGAGATAGGACATGAAGCTACCTCACCGCCCAATTAGCCCAGCATCTCTCTTCAGCCATGCCTTCTGCCATAAAATTGTCTTTGTACTTGGCCTTGCAGCGTATTCTCATCCTGGGAATGCACGTGAGTGAGGTAACTCGCTATTGTGTTTGGAACTCCATTTTAAACTCTATTTCCATCCTTCACTCATGTGACAAAACACCACAATTTGGTTCATTCTGCAGCCTTTAAATGCTTTAAACAAATTAATACTTGACATTCTTTGTGTTCTTTCTTGCACCTTAACGTGAGACGATTCCTCCTCTGCACACTTGTTCTTCTTCAGAGTGGAAAGCTGGCCTTGATTCCTAGGATCTTGACTTCAGGCCTCGCCACGCAGCATCAGCCACTTGTTTTTCTACTGGAACACAGCTTTTTGTTCCCCTTACATGGTTTCTGGCTTATTTATTTCATGATACCAATGTCCGGTTTCTATACTATGACGGCCTCGCCTGCATTCTATTCACTACTTATAGCTAGCCTATGCGATGAATTGATCTACCTTGAATTTCAGCGTCTGTACATTCTTCATGCTTCTGATTTCTGTAGAGCTTTTTACTGTATACTTCTCTACTGTATACTTTAAGGTTCACTTAATCCTTTACTTTGTTGTTGTTTCTCTAGGATCCATGCATTGTCTCCATTCGATATCTCAAGACGTCGTGCATACTTTATTATGACTTAATCAATTTGTTTTCTTAGTTCTTTCTCATATTCCTACAGGGAGTTCGTCCTGCAAGCCATCATCAACTCGAGGGTACATTCTATAGGGTTGTCTCAATGGATACCTCCTTCCAAATTCTCGCTGCAGTATTGGTACGATAGCTGGTGTCAGACAAGGCACAGTCTCATGTCTCCAATACAGGGGAGGCAGGTGGGCGGGTTCTCCTGCAGATGTATACACCTGCCCCTCTACAGGCCAAAAGGTTTTGTTACATGTCAAAGATGTTTCTTATTTTTGTAATAAAAGCAGTAGATTGGGTAACATTCAAGGGTTGAAGAGTGTGAAAACATCTTTGATGAAATGTGTGCCTTGTGTTGACCCAAACCGCTAACTTGTGCAGAATCTTCCCTTTACACAGATGGTCAGGTGGGGTTTCTAGAATTTAAGTAAGGTGTAGGGCTTTCAAGGCAAGGACAAGTGATGTTGGGCCCTTGCGTAGCACTTACACCACGTGGGGGCAGCTGCAAAGGTAAGAGAGGTAGCATAGGTGGGTAGCAATGCACAAGAAAAGAAGGAACAAGCAGGCTCAACATGAAGCAGGGAACCCAACATACATCCTCAAACACAGTGCTACACTCTCCCACAAAACATATACTTACCCAATACGGCTACAGCAGATGAAAGAAAGACACAGGTTAAACAGAAACATAATACAATCCTGAATAATACAGCTAACCATTGTTCATGGCATCATAAACGCTCTACCAATACACTTTGAGCCCCATCCTTACACTAGTGCACAGGGCTCTATGTGATTTTATCGAAAAGAATAAATTGATGGAGAAATCATCTAATTTTTTTATTGATCGATTTTGCAACAATTATGTATGGGGGAGACCCCTCCTGATTCCCCCCTTTAATCCCTCTACATTTTTTATCCACCTACACCTACCCCCCACATTTATTTGGAGCAAAATAAGATGAATACAATTAGATGAATTCTCATTCGATGAATTCTACTGAGGAAAAAACTGCTGTTACCACTACTCAGCTGTCCAGAATTCATGTTTTTTTGCACAATGATTTCACATCAATTCAAAGGCCCACTTACCACACATCATAGGAACCTGGAAAATAAATTACACACATTATAAATAAAAAACATTTCTACTTTCCCAACACAAAATTTACAAAGACATCATGATTAAAAGGCACATAACTTTAAAGGCAGTCGTTAAAAGCGGCAACATTTCAAACACCATGAGCATATTCAAGCAGGAACAGCGTCACCAATATACAAGCCAACAGCCTGACAGAGACTGCACTCGAAACAGTCCCACACTCCATATATGTTAATACGCCCTCCAGCGCTCTTTCCCACCACTCCCAAGCCCACCTGTAAGTAAATGAACAAACACATTGATTTACAGAGCGTTTTCCTATGGGATTGCGCCATTATAAACCACTTCTGTGAATCTGGCCCAATCATTGCCTTGTAACAAATTTGCCAATGAGCAGCTTGAAAACACATCTGTCACAATTATAAATCATATAGGAAAACTTAAATGTAAACATTTATTTGAAAAGGATACTCTCATCTCTAAACTTTCTTGATGTTTACTATTTAGCTCCATTACAGCCCACCCTGTTGAGAGCCTAAGGGCCCCAGGCCTGTTTGAGGAGTCTTCATAGGGGGAACAACTGTCCTAAATGTGTCCAGCTCTTTCCCCCCTTCACCATATTATTCTTTCCATTCTCAGTCTGCACCGTTTTTCCAAGCAGTGATGAAAAGCAATGGGAATAATAATGAACATGCTGGGGTGTGTAGAGAGGGGTGTAAGCAAGATAAGTCAAGGAGCTGGCGGAAGCAATGGACAGATCAGGACTTAGGTCATTAAGCCACAAAACTAAACACAGATCATTGCAGTGCAGAGGATGGCTGCCAGGGTGGTTCAAGAAACGCACCAGAAACCCCAGAAACAGTGATATTAAACGATAAACTCATAGAAGGAAGGATAGCTCAGGGGAAACGCGATCGTCTTGAAAGCAAGACAGCACAGTGCAACACAGGTTGGAAGGAGAAGGGGGGAGCAGAGGAAAACATTACATAAACACATAGGACCAGATTCTCTATAGGTTTTTGCTTTTGAAAAAATGAACAGCACACATCTTGGATGCCCTCATTCAGATGCATTCCCCCTTTGTGCATTTCAGCAGAAAAAAGGGTGTTTCTGGGCATTTAAAAGCACACTATGTTATTGTGACTTGTAACGCGCATCGCTGCCATTTTTCATGGTGTCCAGGCACTCTGGCATATCTAAAAAGGAAGAGGTTTGGGTGGTTAGTTAGTTAGTAGGTTTGAGAGGGAGAAGCGCAAGAGAATTTTGATGTGCTGTTGGTAGCTTCAGTTCGGAAAAACCAGTCACTGGGGGTCATTCCGAGCATGGAGGTAAGGTAAAAACCATGTCGGTAATGATTTACCAGCATGGTTTACCGCTCCATGCTATTCTGACCCCTCAGACCGCTAATTACGGCACCATAAACTACAATGCCGTAATTATCCGTCTTGGGTCTTGCGCGCGCCCGACCATGCCGAAATTAGCGGCATGGCGTAAACGGGAGCTGATCGCAAGTGAGGAGCACACGTAAATAACGGCCTCCCCGATGCCGTAAAGTACCTTACCGGCATGGAGTACATACAGGCATCTCAGAGAAGGAGTAAAAACCCTGAGCAGTGTTTCCCAGAGCCACAGGTGCACACATTCATCACAGATGGAGGCTATGGAGTCGGCCACAGCAGAAAAGGAACACACACACACACCACCCCCCCTCCCACACCAAGATGACACCAATAGAACCAGCAAGGCCACAACCACAAAAACTTCTGCAACAACACCAGTCCCCCCCTCTGAATAGACACAGGGGTAGAAGGAGGGGGAGACAGGCCCTGCATGCAGCACCAGTGCAGCCTCCGCCACCACCCCAGCAGCCCCCATGCACACGCAGCATGTCCGGCCACTCAAGGAAAACCCTTAGTAGATAGACACCCCTGACCACTTTGACTGTGACACCGTCCCCACCATATTTCGCCAGAGACACAAAGAGATAAGCGAGCCGCATACAAATATACAGTGCTAACCTGGCACAAGTGACAGTGTTGCCTGTGCCCCACACCCATGCCACAGGCACCTACCAGCACACAGTGGTGCCCATGCATGTCATGTCACAACCATCCATTAGACGGCCACATAAACAAGTGCTGTTACACCTCCCCAAGCACACAAGGGCCTACCAATCCCCAACATGGACCACCAAGGAGATACACAACAGTAAAGCTGGACCTCATGCAAATGGAGGCATGGCAAATGACAATGGTGCTCCTGACAGCACCCACGGGTCGTATGTGGACCAGCATGCCATGCAGGCGGCAGATAGCAACTGCAAACAATACCACTCCCCCTACGTGCAGATGGAATGCAACGCAACCAAGAACCGCACACATGGGTGGGCCCGACACCAAAGAACTACACATGACTCAAAGGGCCAGCAGTTCACCACGCTACCGTGCCACAAGGTCCAACATGCAGGATGACGTGCCTGGCTGTCTGTTGAGTCGTCTGACTGTGTCATGCAAGTGCATTGGTGTCATGAGGTGGGTTCCTGCATGAACCACCTGGGTCGAAATGATGAAGCCATCGTACAGTGTTCACCCCAACAACAAACCTGCCACAGAACCAGTGCAACGGCACATACGGACAGATTCCCACTTTGAAGGAATAAGGCACTCACAATACACTACATCTCCACCATCTGACAAAGGCTAATCACACTACACTTGCACCACTCATTGGCGGCCACCACAACCGTAAGCGCATATCGGAAGACACACTGCATATGCACAATGTGGCAGCCCCCAGCATGGCACCACATCGGAGACCCATCCCTGGGAGTGGATTGAACAGAGGGCAGCAGGGATACCACACCATGTCACCGGCATGGCACACCCATAGGAGTGTTGGGATTCACCATAGTATGTATTTGAGCAGGATGATGACCATGAGCCAAGGACTACAGCCATCACATCCAAATACAAATCTACACAGTACACAGCACCACGTGGATCTAACATCAGGACAGCAGCATGCAACAACGAAACATGTACCGTACCACGAGATGTCCATTTTCATCGTTCACGGACCATCTTGAAGACACAACCCCCCACAGCATTCCATTGTATTGGACACATATTGTGTCCATGATCGTGTGGAATGCATCCATGGAGATGTGCATATGGCCATCAATGAAACCCTGCCATGACAGCCAAGTACTGTTCTCCACCATGACAGTCCAAACACTCACCTTATTTGACTAGACATGCAGCTGTTGGTGGCTGTCCCTTGACAACATGGTACATGACCCCTGTCAGTAACCCCCTGAACAGGCCCAGGGAGCACTCAAACAATGGCCATAACCGTGCATGCGTGTAGATGAAGCAGTCACCTGGCTTGCGTAAAGCACATATGAGTTGGCGAAGCAGGACTGGTGGGTGACCCATCCACTGATATCTGGTGTCCAATAAGCCCAAGTCATATGTGTAGCTGAACAAAAAGTGCATCCCTAGATTAGCGTCTATCACCCCTGACATGGTACTGCTACGACCACATGATAATGCAGTGAAGGTGGAGGGGGAAGTGGCAAGAAAGCATCATGGAGGCAGTGCACTTGAGGGACATGTAATGCGGCAAACTAACAGTGGACAAGATGTCCAGGACACAAGTCAGCAGAGCGTGGCATGACATGGGCACACAGGGCACTGGACGTGTGTATACTTGAAAAAAAATATTTAGTGAAACCATCATCAGCAGCCCCCCCCCAAACTCAACAACAAACCATCACCCCCCTAAGCCCCAACTCCACAACAAACCCACACCCCTCACCCCACTCCCCCCCAACTCCACAGCAGTGGTCCCATGTAGGACGTGAAGCCCACATGTGGCAGAAATGCCTATTGTTTCTTGCTCCCCTTGCCCAGGGGAGGCATATCCATGCGACGCATTGTACGCTGAGTGCGTCTCTCTGGGCTACCTTGTGTGGCCTCACTGGATGCGGTCGTGTCCGCCTGCTCTGGCTGGGTATTGGAAGGGCCTGCCTCAAGGGCGTTCGCTATGCGGCCAAGGATATGACAGAGACGTGTCGTGCTCTCTGTCAGAGTGTCACACAACCGGTTGGTGCAGTCGGTGATGGACTGCCGCATTTCTCTAACTCCATCATGCCATTGAACCCTGACCTGGCGGTTGTCCTCCATGAATTCTGCAATGAGGTCTGCCAACTGATTCACTAGACGCGTGCCAAATGATGGGAAACCATCGGCGAAACCACTTGCCCCTGCATGCTTGGGAGAGGGCTTTTCAGGTGGACTCGGGAGATCATCCTCATACCCCTGCGGGTCGAGTTGAGGACTGTGGACAGGTGTAGGTGCATCCCCACAGTCACTGCATGAGGCCAGGGGTACAATGCAGGGCTCCGGGGTGTGCACTGTGTTTTGGCCCTCCTCCTCGGACGCCCCACAGATGGGTGGCAGGCTGTCCACACACTCATCAGGGCCGGTAGCAGCAGCCTCCCCAGAGATGCTCGACTGTGCCGAGTTAGGGGTTGGCATAGTGGCTGGTGCCGATGCTGGGATGGATTGTGGTTCAGCAGCATCCAATGGCCTTTCCGGAGCCGGGGGGGGGGCGTTTCTTTTAGGTGCTGGCATTCGCCTGACCCTGCCACTACCCGTGGAGGTGCTTGGCCTGCTTGATTGGGGATCTGTCATGGTCAGTGCCTGTAGGGGTAGAAGAGAGGGACAACATGAGTGAATGTGCGATGTCCTATTTGCATACATGGCTGCATACACATTTCAGTCAATTAAGGTTTGTGGCATTTTGGGGGTAGCTATGGCAGTGGTACATGTGCATGGTTATGTCATTTACGCATGTTTGGGAGTGACTCATCGTGGCCTGGTTATGTGCAGTTTGGCTAGTACAATGCCGAGCCGGCTGCACAGTGTGCATGATGGGCTGTGCAAGTTAATGCACTATGGTTGATGTGCGTTATGTACTCGCACTTGGACCTTCATTGCGTGGCACTTGGCTCAGCATTAGTTGGATGGGGGGATGCGTTGGATGGGGGGAGGGAAACACGAGAGGGTGCCTTCGATGGCCCTTGGGTCAGTTTGAATCATGCAATGGACATTGAAAGTGTACACTGTGGACACTCACCTCCTTCGGCAGAAGTCGTTGCCCCGCACTCCATGTTCCCCACGCCCTCGATACATTCTGTGCAAATGAGAGCCGCACAGGTCTCCTCCCACGGCTCCAGTTGGACAGGGGTACTTGGTCCGCCTCCCGTCTGCATGGCCTGACTGCGGTTGCTGGAGAGGAGGCCCTGCACCCGCACCCGCAGGTCATCCCACCGCTTGCGGCATTCCCTAGGAGTGCGGGGGGTGTTGCCTACGGCGCTCACCCTCTGTGCAAGTTTGGGCCAGATGTTCTTCTTGCGGAGGATGGACTTCCTCCGCATGTCGTTGCTGGAAACGACATCGGCATGCTCAGCCAGGAAGTCAACCATGGCCTGGAGTTCCTCGGGGCAGAATCTCCTCTTGAGGATGCGATCCACAGCCTTCTTTGGTGCTTTGGGCATGTTGTGAGTTGTCTGGTCCTGTTCCCGACTTTAGTTAGCTCACAAGGGTGCTGGCGGATGAGGATAGCAATGGATTGTGTTTTTAAAGATGGCTGCCGCTCTCCTTCCCGTTTCTGTGCGATGATGTAATTTCCGGGTCCTTTTTTTAGCGGTGGCCGTAATTTACGGTCTCCGTAAATTATGGTCACTGTTATGTACTGACGCTACAGCTTCCAAGTCGGTGTTGTTATTTACGTGTCGCAGCATGCCGGTAGGGGTTTTTTGGGTTTTTTTGCGGCAGGAGGCTCGGTTCTTTTCCGGCATGCCGAAAAACCCGTGTCCGCGAGCTCGGAATGGGCCGCAATTAGCGGTCTGACGTTAGCCCGGTGTCGTACTTTCCAGCATGCCGGAAAGTACCGGTTTTTACCTCCTAGCTCGGAATGAGGGCCACTGTGTGTTGGTATGACTTTAGTTGATTGGCGTTTGTGTGGTGTTTCGTGGGTGGTTGTATGCAGGTCTTTCATGTGTCTGTTGGGTGTTGTGGAGAGTTGGTAGAGTGCCTGTAGTTTGGGTCTTTTTTTGGCAAAAGACTGCGTTGTGTGGTGGATATGCAGAGCAGTAGAGAGTTTTTAGCAGGGTTGGTCTGGGGTGTCTGGGTGTTTTGTGTTGGGTTAATCCTTCAGCTCCCACATTCACAAACAGGATGTGCTTTGAAGTGGCGACATATGAGGGTCATCTCTCTGTGACTTTTGAAACAGATGAAGGGGGAGGCACACATCAAGGCAGAGTCATTTCTGACGCTGTCATGATTTGTTTTTGTAGTGTGAGAGCAGCGGTTTAAAACATGAATGTCACATTTACATTTACATCCCCCAAACAGGGATGGAAATGCTTTTTCTATCGAGTATTTCGCTGAGAAGCGCTCTTTAATGTCCCGCCCCAGAGAAATGTGCTCCGGCAACAATGTGGTTGCTTGGAGCCTGTCATACATTAGTGTCATGTATGCAAAACGATTGGACAGCACATACTTGCGCTATTGTCCAGCCCATCCTGGAATGCTCAGGTCACAATTTTAGAGTAAGGTGACCAGGACATTTCAGCAAGCAGTGCAAATTAAATGGGTATATTCTCTCGGCTTCTTTCATTTGTACTCATTTTTGGGAATCTGGCACATATATTTTGGAGGAGAAGGGAGCGAGCAGAGGCAGGCACATATGATAAATATATATAAACCGTTGTAAAAGGGAGCGAGCAGAGGCAGGCATATAAGATACACACACATAGCCTGGAGGAGAAAGCAGCTGGCAGAGGCAGGCAAATAAGATACACACATATAGCCTGAAGGAGAAAGCAGCCAGCAGAGGCAGGCACATTAGATACACACATATAGCCTAGAGGAGAAAGCAGCTAGCAGAGGCAGGCACATAAAATACACACACATATAGCCTGGAGGAGAAAGCAGCTAGCAGAGGCAGGTACATAAGATACACACACATATTGCCTGGAGGAGAAAGCAGCCAGCAGAGGCAGGCACATTAGATACACACATATAGCCTGTAGGAGAAAGCAGCTAGCAGAGGCAGGCACATAAGATACACACATATAACCTAGAGGAGAAAGCAGCTAGCAGAGGCAGGCACATAAGATACACACTTATATAGTCTGGAGGAGAAAGCAGCTAGCAGAGGCAGGCACATAAGATACACACATATAGCCTAGAGGAGAAAGCAGTTTGCAGAGGCAGGCACATAAGATACACACCCATATTGCCTGGAGGAGAAAGCAGCTAGCAGAGACAGGCACATAAGATACACACATATTGCTTGGAGGAGAAAGCAGCTAGCAGAGGCAGGCACATAAGATACACACATATAGCCTGGAGGAGAAAGCAGCTAGCAGATGCAGGCATATAAGATACACACGTTAAGCCTGGAGGAGATTAGAGGCAGGCATATAAGATAAATACATATAGGGGGTCATTCCGAGCATGGAGGTAAGGTAAAAACCAGGCCGGTAATGATTTACCGGCATGGTTTACCACTCCATGCTATTCTGACCCCTCAGACCGATCATTACGGCACCGTAAACTAAAATGCCGTAATTATCGGTCTTGGGTATTGCGCGCGCCCGACCATGCTGAAATTAGCGGCATGGCGTAAACGGGAGCTGATCGCAAGTGAGGAGCACATGTAAATAACGGCCTCTCCAATGCCGTAAAGTACCTTACCGGCATTGAGTACATACAGGCATCTCAGAGAAGGAGTAAAAACCCTGAGCAGTGGTTCCCAGAGTCACAGGTGCACACATTCATCACAGATGGAGGCTATGGAGTCTGCCACAGCAGAAAAGGAACACACCCACACAACACCCCCCCCCCACACCAAGATGACACCAATAGAACCAGCAAGGCCACAACCACAAAAACTTCTGCAACAACACCAGGCCACCCCCTCTGAGGAGACACAGGGGTAGAAGGAGGGGGAGACAGGCCCTGCATGCAGCACCAGTGCAGCCTCCGTCACCACCCCAGAAGCCCCCATTCACACGCAGCATGTCCGGCCACTCAAGGAAAACCCTTAGTAGATAGACACCCTGACCACCTTGACTGTGACACCGTCACCACCATATTTCACCAGAGACACAAAGAGATAAGCAAGCAGCATACAAATATACAGTGCTAACCTGGCACAAGTGACCGTGTTGCCTGTGCCCCACACCCATGCCACAGGCACCTACCAGCACACAGCGGCGCCCATGCATGGCATGTCACAACTGTCCATTAGACGGCCACATAAACAAGTGCTGTTACACCTCCCCAAGCACACAAGGGCCTTCCAATCCCCAACATGGACCACCAAGGAGATACACAACAGTAAAGCTGGACCTCATGCAAATGGAGGCATGCCAAATGACAATGGTGCCCCTGACAGCACCCACGGGTCATATGTGGACCAGCATGCCATGCAGGCGGCGGATAGGAACTGCAAACAATACCACTCCCCCTACGTGCAGATGGAATGCAACGCAACCAAGAACTGCACACATGGGTGGGCCCGACACCAAAGAACTACACATGACTCAAAGGGCCAGCAGTTCACCACGCTACCGTGCCACATGGTCCAACATGCAGGATGACGTGCATGGCTGGCTGTTGAGTCGTCTCACTGTGTTATGCAAGTGCATCGGTGCCATGAGGTGGGTGCCTGCATGAACCAACTGTGTCGAAATGATGAAGCCATCGTACAGTGTTCACCCCAACATCAAACCTTGTCATGATCTCTGCTTCCAAAAGGTCAGGGTTTTCCCAACTCCCTTGGAAGCAGATCCATAACCCAGGTTCCGAGTGCCAACCAGTCCCAATTGGGACCTTTTGGACCCAGTCCTGGCGCCGGAGGCCTTCGGCGCTGCATCCCACATCTGAAAGACAAAACAAGGTGCGTTTAAAGACATTGGGGAACTTTAATACTCACGTGCCATTACTCCTTTCCACATCTAACCCAGTGGGTATTCCGGCACCCTGCAGCCGCTCCGAACTTGTACCTGCAAAATAAAAAGACAGTTAGAGCGCATTGTGAAGCATGCAACTAGCGCTTACTTACGTGCTTCCAGGCGCTTCTATTCATCACACGGGCTCCATCTTCAACTCACTTCAGCCCGTCATCCGCCATCGCCGGAACCCTGCAAAACAAGAAACATCATTACTAAAGACTTTAAAGACATTAGAATTACTCGAAACTTACCGTTAGTGCAGTAAACGACGGACAGCAGTCCTCTGAAGTCAAGAGGCCTGCTCCCTTATCCAGTGAAGAAACTGGTTACAGCACCCTGCCCCGAGGCAGATGGAGAGCACGGCGTTCACTTACCTAAGGTGAGAGCGTTAACCTTTGGGGTTCTACAGGAGAAGAGAAAGGGAAGAAGAGAGAGACATTCAATAACCCAGTTCCTTAATCCCATATTTTCTATCTGCAGACATCTTACCCTTCGAGTCAAACATACAGTGCACAGAGGTCCAGCCCAAAGAGCCAGCCGTGTGTTACACATCACCTTTGAAGATACGGTATACGCCCAGTCAAGACCGGCGCCTCTACGGGAATCAGGTGAGCGTTACAGAACGCAAAGCCTACCACAAAACTCCCGTCCAGGCGCTATGGAAACCTCGGATACCGACCAGCTAGCCCAGTTACTTGGGGAACTAAGGGCAGAAGTGCATGCAGCCCGTCAGGAAACGAACGCTCTAAGAAGGGAACTGATTATTTCCATGGAGCGAACAGATGATCTCGCTAGACAATTGCTACAGTCACAAGCCGGACAGACCCCGTTACCCGCATCTGGGGGAAATCTTCCTTCTACATCCTCTATGAATCCAGTGCAGATCAACCTACCTGGGAATGTACCTCTGGCTCCGCCCGAACGATTTTCTGGTGACCCAAAGAGGTTTGCAGTATTTATCAATCAGTGCTGGTTGCATTTCTTATGCCGGCCAGCAGCCTTTCCAACTGATCAAGCTAAAGTAGCTTTCGTGCTTTCGTACCTTAGTGGCAATGCGGCAGACTGGTCGATCCCTCTAGTAAATCAAGATGATGCGGCCCTCCATGATTTTCAAGCTTTTCAGCTCAGTATGGAAAAACTGTTCGCAAGACATTCACAGGGGCAGGCCTTGGACAATGAGCTTCTTTCGTTGCGACAAGGTAATCAAGACCTTTTGGCTTATATTGCGTCTTTCAACAGACTGATAGTGGAAACTCAATGGCCTGAGGACAAAAGGATTACGCTGTTTTATAGAGGTCTACGTGGAGAGCTCAAAGATGTGTTAGCCCAAGTAGTGAATCCCCCACAAGATTGTTCGGACTATATAGACTTAGTCGTTCAAATAGATCACAGACTGCAGAACAGGAAGGCCGATCGTTCCAAGTTTGATGCTCGAGTATTTTCCAAACCGCCAACTCCTTCCAAAGGAGTAGACTCCGGGGAACCCATGCAAATAGGGGGTCTGAAAGGTCCTCTAACACAAAAGGAGCGGGAAAGGAGAAAACAGTTGCAATTATGCCTCTATTGCGGAAACTCAGGGCACTTTCTTCGAGACTGTCCGGTGAAACCTGCCAAGAAGGCAGTAGGAGCTGCAGTTACCAAAGTTACAAACTCTGAGCAGGGAAACAACCTCGCCCGACAAGAATAGAGGTCCTCTTGCCGAGCGTGAAAACCAGTTCCGTGACCTCGCATTTCGTGATACCTACGGTCCTCATTAGCCCTGATAATCCGGATCGATTACATGCAATTGAAGCTTACGTCGACAGCGGTGCCATCGGCAATTATGTGGATCATGAAATGGTTTTGAGGATGAATCTAACTCTTTGTCCCAAGGCTGTAAAGGACATCATTACTACGGTGGATGGTACGGAGATAGCCTCCGGTCCAGTAACGCATACCACTCAAGAGGTGACGCTAGTAAGTCAAGATGGACACCATGAGAAGATCGTGTTCGATGTGATCAAGGCCCCTCAGTTTCAGATTATTCTAGGAATACCTTGGTTAGAGAAACACAATCCTCTGATCGATTGGCGAGCAAGAACGGTCCAGTTTCCAGAATGTGTCTCTACTTGTCACCCTCCACCTGGTGTTGCACTGGCAGCAATTTCTTCAGAGACTCCCCAGTTACCTCCCGAATACCTAGAATACCAAGATGTTTTCCGGAAGGATCAGGCTAACTCTCTACCTCCTCATAGGTCTTATGACTGCCAGATAGACCTGATACCTGGATCTACTCCTCCTTGTAGTAGAATTTATGCCCTCACCGAGCCTGAGAACCTTCACCTTCGACAATACCTGGATCAATACCTGGCAAATGGGTTTATTCGTCCTTCCAAGTCCCCTGCTTCTTCAGCTTTGTTCTTCGTTCCAAAAAAGGAAGGAGACCTTAGAAATTGTATAGATTATCGCTCCCTGAACCAGATCACCGTTAAGAATAGATATCCGTTACCTTTGATCCCTGAACTCCTGGACCAAGTCAGAAAAGCATGCATATATACAAAGCTCGATCTTAGAGGAGCTTACCACTTGGTACGAGTAAAAGAGGGCGATGAATGGAAGACGGCCTTCCGCACCAAGTATGGGCTATTTGAATATCAGGTCATGCCCTTCGGACTTTGCAATGCCCCGGCCGCCTTTCAATATTTTATGAACAATGTCCTCAGAGAGCTCATAGATGTGTGTGTTGTTGTTTACATTGACGACATCCTCGTTTATTCTTCATCGGAATCTGAACATCGGAAACACGTGAAAATGGTCCTCGAAAGATTGCGTCAACACAAACTTTTCGCTAAGTTGGAAAAATGTGTTTTCAACGTGACTGAAGTTGAATTCTTGGGATTCATATTATCACCTGGCGGAGTGCGTATGGATTCAAAGAAGGTCGATGCAGTTCTCAAATGGCCATCACCATCCTCCGTAAAAGGTGTGCAAAGCATGTTAGGCTTCGCTAACTTTTACCGCAGGTTTATCCCCGAATTCTCTCGAATAGTCCAGCCCATCACTGCCTTGTTAAAGAAAAACAAACGTTTTGAATGGTCTACAGAGGCGGAACAAGCTTTCCAGGATTTGAAGACTAAATTTATCTCTGCACCAATCTTAAAACACCCTCGCCCCGAACTCCCCTACATCGTGGAAACTGATGCTTCAAGCCTTGCCATGGGGGCAGTTCTATCACAAAAGGACCCGGTAACCAATCAGTTGCATCCCGTGGCATTTTGGTCCCGCAAATTCTCGCCTCCTGAAATCAATTACACGATTACTGACAAGGAACTTCTGGCTATCAAGTCTGCCTTTAAGGCTTGGCGGCATTATCTGCTGGGGGCCCGACACACCGTTACTGTGATTACGGATCACCGAAACCTGCAATATTTGAAAACCGCAAAAGCCCAATCCTGTAGACAACTCCGTTGGGCATTATTCTTTGCCGAGTTTGACTTCATAATTACCTATCGACCTGGTACAAAGAACGGTAAAGCTGATGCCCTTTCTCGGATGGGAGTGGAAGAACACTTGATCAACCCTACACCTGTACCAATCATTCCCGAACAAAGAATTCTGGGTGTAATCGCCACAGAATCCATAGAGGAAGTTAAGGATAAAGCCAGGCAACTTGTAACTCCAGCAGACATACAGAATTGGCATCTGCAGGGAAAGGACTTTGCAGTAAAGGACAACTTATTGTATTTCCAAGAACGATTATACCTACCCAGCACAGATTTACAGAAAAAAGTAATCTCTTGTTATCACGATTCTTTAATGGAAGGACATCCCAGTCTGGCCAAGACCTCAGAAAAGATCAAGCGCTACTTCTGGTGGCCGTCTTGGAAAAAAGATATCAGAGACTTTATAATGTCCTGTGGAGTATGCGCCCAAAACAAGAGTCAAAAGGAAAGACCAGCAGGCCTCTTACGCCCTATTGACATCCCACCTCGCCCTTGGCATACGCTTTCTATGGACTTCATCACCGATCTACCTCCATGCTCCGGATACAATACGATTCTAGTAATCGTGGACTTATTCTCCAAGATGGCGCATTTCATTCCGCTCAAAGGCTTGCCAACAGCAGCAACTCTGGCCCGAGAATTTCTCGAAAACATCGTCCGACTGCACGGTTTTCCTTCGGTTCTAATTTCGGATCGAGGTAGTCAATTTATTTCTCATTTTTGGCGAAGTTGCTGTCGGTCGGCTCAAATTGATGTGAGACTATCGACCAGTCACCACCCTCAGACCGACGGACAAACCGAGAGGACCAATCAAACTCTGGAACAGTATTTACGCTGCATGCTGCAACAAACTGAAAAAACTTGGAAAGACATCCTTTGGATAGCCGAATATGCCTACAATAACTCTGTCCATTCGGGAACTGGGAAAACCCCGTTTTTTCTTTTGTACGGCAGTCACCCTCGAACCTCGGAGTTGGAACCCCTCCAAGATCTTGAAACACCAGCAGTAGACTACCTGCATTCTACAATCACCCAAGCCTTTAAGGAAGCTGTTTCTCACCTTCAAAGGGCTAAAGAACAATACAAGAAAGGAGCAGATCAACATCGGAAGGAAGCCCCTCATTATCAAGTAGGGGATCAAGTCTGGTTATCCACCAAATATCTACCTCTAAAGGGGCCACGCACATTCAACCCAAGATACCTTGGTCCCTATTCCATCACTACCATAGTAAACCCAGTAGTGGTCAAGTTGGACTTGCCCCCGCACATGAAGATACATCCGGTCTTCCACGTCTCTCTATTAAAACCCGTGCAACCTCAAACCCGACTAACTAAATCTCCAAAACCTATCCTAGTTGATGGAGAACTCGAGTTTGAAGTCAAAAGCATTCTGGACTCCAAGATCTCCAAATCTAAACTATTTTACCTAATTGACTGGAAAGGCTACGGCCCCCAAGAGAGATCCTGGGAACATGCTGAATATGTCCACGCTCCTCGCCTAATCAAAAGATTTCACCGAACATTTCCTGACAAGCCAAAACCCCCGGAGAAGCCCGGTTTGGGAGGGGCCTTGAGGGGGGGTACTGTCATGATCTCTGCTTCCAAAAGGTCAGGGTTTTCCCAACTCCCTTGGAAGCAGATCCATAACCCAGGTTCCGAGTGCCAACCAGTCCCAATTGGGACCTTTTGGACCCAGTCCTGGTGCCAGTGGCACCAGGCTCATAAATATGCCCAGTCCCAGCGCTGGAAGCGCCGGGCTCATAATGCTTGGGTGGACTTACCTGCAGCAGACCATGCTGCTTACTTGCCTGCCAGTTGAGCCTCTGATCCTCTTCTGTTTGGAACTACTTTTCCTGTTGGGTGGGGCAGGAGCCACTCCCTAGATTCAGAACACTGGAACTCTTCTGGAAAGCAGGAACTCTTTTCTTACCTAGGCGTGGCTGTGGAAGGAGACACCTAAGCACTACAGGAGGCTACTTAAACCACACCCGATGGATGAATCTTGCTTTGCGTTATTCTGCATCCTCTGCAGCAGAACGCTCATCGTGTCTTCTGCATCTGATCCTGGGCCTAAGGAAAAAGGCTTACCATCCTGAATCCAGTCTTCAGCAACACCTATAAAGACAAGAAAGAACAGGTTAGCATTACGGTCTTCAGTGACAGCTCTTCACTTACCTGGTCCATCGGCTGTCACCAACGCCTCGCGCTGCATTCCGGCATCTGAAAGACAAAGGCTTACCTACTCTTCGTGCGCTCCGGAGGTCTTCACACTGCATTCCGGCATCTGAAAGACAAAAGCTTACCAACTCTTCGCACGCTCCGGAGGCCTTCGGCGCTGCATCCCACATCTGAAAGACAAAACAAGGTGCGTTTAAAGACATTGGGGAACTTTAATACTCACGTGCCATTACTCCTTTCCACATCTAACCCAGTGGGTATTCCGGCACCCTGCAGCCGCTCCGAACTTGTACCTGCAAAATAAAAAGACAGTTAGAGCGCATCGTGAAGCAGGCAACTAGCGCTTACTTACGTGCTTCCAGGCGCTTCTATTCATCACACGGGCTCCATCTTCAACTCACTTCAGCCCGTCATCCGCCATCGCCGGAACCCTGCAAAACAAGAAACATCATTACTAAAGACTTTAAAGACATTAGAATTACTCGAAACTTACCGTTCGTGCAGTAAACGACGGACAGCAGTCCTCTGAAGTCAAGAGGCCTGCTCCCTTATCCAGTGAAGAAACTGGTTACAGCACCCTGCCCCGAGGCAGATGGAGAGCACGGCGTTCACTTACCTAAGGTGAGAGCGTTAACCTTTGGGGTTCTACAGGAGAAGAGAAAGGGAAGAAGAGAGAGACATTCAATAACCAGGTTCCTTAATCCCATATTTTCTATATGCAGACATCTTACCCTTCGAGTCAAACATACAGTGCACAGAGGTCCAGCCCAAAGAGCCAGCCGTGTGTTATACATCACCTTTGAAGATACGGTATACGCCCAGTCAAGACCGGCGCCTCTACGGGAATCAGGTGAGCGTTACAACCTTCCACAGAACCAGTGCAACAGCACATACGAACAGATTCCCACTTTGATGGAATAAGGCACTCACAATACACTACATCTCCACCATCTGACAAGGGCTAATCACACTACACTTGCACCACTCATTGGCAGCCACTACAACCGCAAGCGCATATCGAAAGACACACTGCAAATGCACAATGTGGCAGCCCCCAGCATGGCACCACATCAGAGACCCATCCCTGGGAGTGGATTGAACAGAGGGCAGCAGGGATACCACACCACGTCACCGGCATGGCACACCCATAGGAGTGTTGGGATTCACCATAGTATGTATTTGAGCAGGATGATGACCATGAGCCAAGGACTACAGCCATCACACCCAAATACGAATCTTCGCAGTACACAGCACCACATGGATCTAACATCAGGAAAGCAGCATGCAACAACGAAACATGTACCACAAGATGTCCATGCCATCGTTCACGGACCGTCTTGAAGACGCAACCCCCCACAGCATTCCATTGTATTGGACACATATTGTGTCCATGATCATGCGGAATGCATCCATGGACATGTGCATATGGCCATCAATGAAGCCCTGCCATGACAGCCAAGTACTGTTCTCCACCATGACAGTCCAAACACTCACCTTATTTGGCTAGCCATGCAGCTGTTGGTGGCTGTCCCTTGACAACATGGTACATGACCCCTGTCAGTAACCCCCTGAACAGGCCCAGGGAGCACTCAAACAATGGCCATACCCGTGCATGCGTGTAGATGAAGCAGTCACCTGGCTTGCGTAAAGCACATATGAGTTGGCGAAGCAGGACTGGTGGGTGACCCATTCACTGATATCTGGTGTCCAATAAGCCCATGTCATATGTGTAGCTGAACAAAAAGTGCATCCCTAGATCAGCGTCTATCACCCCTGACATGGTACTGCTACGACCACATGACGATGCAGTGAAGTTGGAGGGGGAAGTGGCAAGAAAGCATCATGGAGGCAGTGCACTTGAGGGACATGTAATGCGCCAAACTAACAATGGACAAGATGTCCAGGACACAAGTCAGCAGAGGGTGGCATGACATGGGCACACAGGGCACTGGACATGTGTATACTTGTACACCATGCACTGGCAGACGTCAATAAACACATGCTCAATGATGAATGTCCACAATGGTTGAACTTTGCGACACCAATAGTGTATTGTGAAAAAAAAAGATTTAGTGAAAACATCATCAGCAGCCCCCCCAAACTCAACAACAAACCATCACCCCCCTAAACCTCAACTCCACAACAAACCCACACCCTCCACCCCCCTCACCCCCAACTCCACAGCAGTGGTCCCATGTAGGACGTGAAGCCCACATGTGGCAGAAATCCCTATTGTTTCTTGCTCCCCTTGCCCGGGGGAGGCATATCCCTGCGACGCATGGAACGCCGAGTGCGTCTCTCTGGGCTGCCTTGTGTGGCCTCACTGGATGCGGCTGTGTCCGCCAGCTCTGGCTGGGTATTGGAAGAGTCTGCCTCAAGGGCATTCGCTGTGTGGCCAAGGATATGACAGAGACGGGTCGTGCTCTCTGTCAGAGTGTCACACAACTGGTTGGTGCAGTCTTAGAAGGACTGCTGCATTTCTCTAACTCCATCATGCCATTGAACCCTGGCCTGGCGGTTGTCATCCATGAATTCTGCAATGAGGTCTGCCAACTGATTCACTCGACGCGTGCCAAATGATGGGAAACCATCAGCGAAACCACTTGCCCCAGCATGCTCGGGAGAGGGCTATACAGGTGGACTCGGGAGATCATCCTCATACCCCTGCGGGTCGAGTTGAGGACTGTGGAGAGGTGTAGGTGCATCCCCACAGGCACTGCATGAGGCCAGGGGTACAATACAGGGCTCCGGGGTGTGCACTGTGTTTTGGCCCTCCTCCTCGGACGCCCCACAGATGGGTGATGGGCTGTCCACACACTCATCAGGGCCGGTAGCAGCAGCCTCCCCAGAGATGCTCGACTGTGACGAGTTAGGGGTTGGCATAGTGGCTGGCGCCGATGCTGGGATGGATTGTGGTTCGGCAGCATCCAGTGGCCTTTCCGGAGCCGGGGGGTGGTTCTTTTAGGTGCTGGCATTCGCCTGACCCTGCCACTACCCGTGGAGGTGCTTGGCCGGCTTGATTGGGGCTCTGCGCTGTCATGGTCAGTGCCTGTGGGGGTACAAGAGAGGGACAACATGAGTAAATATGCGATGTCCTATTTGCATACATGGCTGCATACACATTTCGTTCAATTAAGGTTTGTGGCATTTTGGGGGTAGCTATGGCAGTGGTACATGTGCATGGTTATGTCATGTACGCATGTTTGGGAGTGACTCACCGTGGCCTCGTTATGTGCAGTTTGGCTAGTACAATGCCGAGCTGGCTGCACAGTGTGCATGATGGGCTGTGCAAGTTAATGCACTATGGTTGATGTGCATTATGTACTCGCACTTGGACCTTCATTGCGTGGCACTTGCCTCAGCATTAGTTGGATGGGGGATGCGTTGGATGGGGGGAGGGCAACACGAGAGGGTGCCTTCGATGGCCCTTGGGTCAGTTTGAATCATGCAATGGATATTGCCAGTGTACAGTGTGGCCACTCACCTCCTTCGGCAGAAGTCGTTGCCCCGCACTTCATGTTTCCCACCCCTCAATACATTCTGTGCCAATGAGAGCCGCACAGGTCTCCTCCCACGGCTCCAGTTGGACAGGGGTACTTGGTACACCTCCCGTCTGCATGGCCTGACTGCTTTTGCTGGAGAGGAGGCCCCGCACCCGCACCTGCAGGTCATCCCACCGCTTGCGGCAGTCCCTAGGAGTGCGGGGGGTGTTGCCTACGGCGCTCACCCTCTGTGCAAGTTCGGCCCAGATGTTCTTCTTGTGGAGGATGGACTCCCTCCACATGTCGTTGCTGAAAACGACACCGGCATGCTCAGCTAGGAAGTCAACCATGGCCTGGAGTTCCTCAGGGCAGAATCTCCTCTTGCGGATGCGATCCGCAGCCTTCTTTGGTGCTTTGGGCATGTTGTGAGTTGTCTGGTCCTGTTCCCGACTTTAGTTAGCTCACAAGGGTGCTGGCGGATGTGGATGGCAATGGATTGTGTTTTTAAAGATGGCCGCCGCTCTCCTTCCCGTTCCTGTGCGATGACGTAATTTCCGGTTCCTTTTTTTAGTGGTGGCCGTAATTTACTGTCTCCGTAAATTACAGTCACCGTTATGTACTGACGCTACAGCTTCCAAGGCGGTGTTGTTATTTATGTGTCGCAGCATGCCGGTAGGGGTTTTTTGGGTCGTTTTGCGGCAGGACGCTCGGTTCTTTTCCGGCATGGCGAAAAGCGCGTGTCTGCGAGCTCGGAATGGGCCGCAATTAGCGGTCTGACGCCAGCCCGGTGTCGTACTTTCCGCCATGCCGGAAAGTACCGGTACTTACCTCCTAGCTCAGAATGAGGGCCATAGTCTGGAGGAAAAGGGAGGGAGCAAGCCTGTAAAATAAACACATATGGGCAGGTTCTCTCAAAGTTTTTAGCATCAAAAAAAATTAACAGCTCATCTTGGATAACCTCACTCAGATGCCCTTCCCCCCCCCCTTCGCGCATTTCCGCAAATTAGGGGGCATTTATGGTCATTTGAAAGCACATGCTATGTTACGTAATTGTGACTTGTACCGCGTGCAGGTGCCATTTCTTATGGTCACCAGGCGAAATGACGGATCTGAGAAGAGCTGGGTGGTTAGTTAGTAGGGTTGAGAGGGAGAAGTGCAAGAGAACTTTGATGTGCTGTTGGTAGCTACAGTTTGGACAAACCGGTCAGTGTTTGCTGGTATGATTTTTTTAATGTTCCTTTTATTATGCAAACCATGACCAGGTAACACAAAACTCGCCAACAACCTCTCCCCGTCCCTCCCTACTCTCCCTCCCCATACCTCGAGTTCATGGCCACCTCCCATCCCCCGAGTCACCAAACAATGTCCATGTGGCTTACTGTCAGTCCATAATGCCCCTTGGTAAATCTCCAATGACCCCCCCAGCATCTCTGTTCTTTCCCTCCCCTGCCCTGCGTTCATGGGGGTCATAAGTCTTGGGTGGATGCCAACTCATTCAACAATTGCCCCCAGTCCTGTTCCAAATGATTTTCCCCTTCGGGCTCATTGTGCCTGCGCTGATGTTCCACCTCTGTCACACTCCACCTCTTCACATCTTGGAGCCGTTGCCTTATTGACGGACCGTTTGTCCCTTTCCATGCAATGCCTATGCAACTTTTAGCCAGAACCAGTATAAACCTGACAATCTTATTTCTGGATTTATATCTCTTTTTCCCCGGTAGCAGACCCCACAGACATATTTCATGCGTAAATTCATACTTGACCCCTGCAACATATTGAGACGTCCCATCACCTCCACCCAGAATCGTGCAATGATTGGGCAACTCCAGACCATGTGCTGAAACCAGCATGACCTCGCCCACAGCGCGGGCACTCATGCATCACTGATGGGTCTATTATGCACAATATCTCTGGTGTTAGATACACCCTGTGTAGGTGATAAAACTGAGTATGTTGGAATCAGCATTTCGAGACGTCTAACTTGTTCCCACATTTCTGCCCATGTCTTATTCAAAATAGGTGACTCTACATCCTTCTCCCATTTTGCATTAATTCCTAATTCCTTGTCTGCTCTTGTAGCTTGTAGTACCCAATATACCCTCAATATTCTTCCTCCCCCACCCTCGAGTTCCAACAACACCTGCATGAGCGGCTCCCTACCGGTTCTCCCAGTATGTCTTCCCACAGCTCTGCCAGTCACCGCACTACCTTGGCATAGGTAAGGAAGTGCTGACGGGCCACCTCATACGCCTGCCTCCATTCAACAAACGTGAGCAGGTTGCCCCGGGCAAAAAAAAATCCCCTACTGTGGTACTTTGCTTCGCCTTCAGGGTAGCTAGTCCTATACTCCTCAGTGCCAGTCTAATGGTTGTATCAAATCAGATAGATACACCACCATCGTACAAACCTTTGACTTTCTGCCTCCTGACAGTCTCTTCCACGCCTCCCGCACCACTCTAAAGATATTCGTATACCCTTCCCCAATAGCGTTCCACAGTAACTCCATATCCTGCCTGTCCTGTGCAATCCCTCCTAAGAGCTCCTTAACCAACCACCCCGCCACCCCCCACCCCCGGAGGCCGTGTTCCAGTGGGCTATAGACTGAAATTGCCTGCCATAAAGTAGAGTTTAAAGTCGGGCCTATTCAGCCCCACTCTCCTCCCGCGACCGACTGAATTCAGCTCCCCTTTCCTCTCGCGACCAACCGAAGCATAGTCATGGCCTTCCGGATGCGCCCCGTTTGCCAGAGTAACTCCCCTAGACTCTCTGTCTAGCATGTTAAAGAACACTTTTTAAATAATATATTGGATATTTATGAAAAAAATACAGCAGTCTGGGGAGCACCACCATCTTGCAGAGAGCCACCCTTTCCCATCAGTGAGATAGGAAGCTTCCTCCAAAACTGCAGAGTCCCCTATGCCCGAGAGTGCCTGCCCTGTGTTGTACACAAAAGTTTCTTCAAAAACATGGAAGATCTGATTCCCCAGATATTTGAAGGATTCCCTTTCCCAATCGAAGGCCCTAATCCGAGAGGGGAGCACTATCTCTGGCAGTAAGGCCTGCCAATCAGTGGTCGAAGTGTATGAAAAGAAGAAGCTGAGCAATGTTCCCAGCTGGCCTGCCCCAGCTCCCCCACAAACCCCATCGCAATGCCCCCTCCCACGCGCAATCCAAACCCCCAAACAAAATTGCCTGCTGTTTAAGAAAATGCTCAGTGCAGTGCACTGAAGTGCACGTTTCAACTTTTCCGACACTTATTTTAAAACAAAGCCATTCCGGAAATAGTTTATTTTTAAAATAAAAGTATAGGAATGGTAAAACTTAATTTTAAAAAGTAGAGGAGCACCGCTCCTGCCCGTTCCCGCCAACTTCGACCACTACTGCCAATGGAAATAGAAGCAATTTGTCTCTATTTACTTGAAATCCCGACAGCTTTCGGAAGTTATCTAACACCTACAAAAGAATGTGCATGTTCTCTACGGGGTTGTCCACCTATAACAGGATATCGTCCGCATAAAGCAAAATAATATGTATCACTCCATCTGCCAAGATACCTGTTTCTGGGATGTATGTCAGGAAATATCGAGCAAGTTGCTCAAGCGCCAGCGAACATAGAATTGGGGAGTCTGGGCATCCCTGTCGCATCCCTCATTCCAGTGTTCACCCCTGAGACACCCATGTGCCCATTTTGACCCTGGCCATTGGATTCTGATATAGTAGTCTCAACCATTTCAGGATCACACACCCAAACCCGTACGCCTCTAATACCTTAAACAGCCAAAGCTACTCAAGTGAGTCGAACACATGACTGCGTCCAGTGCGGCCAGCATCATCTCGCTTTGTGAGCCCTTAATTAGGTCCATTACATGGTGCAGATGACGTAAGTTCATGCTAATGTCCCTTCCTCCCACAAACCAATACTGGTCTGGGTGCACCAAACATGGGGCTACCCTAGCCAACCTGGATGCCATCACCTTTCCCGGCATCTTTGCATTGACATTTACCAAGGAAGTCGGCCTTTCCATATTGGGTCGTGTCCTTGTCCTGTTTCAAGAGCACTGTGATAATGGCCTCTCTTATTGTTGCTGGTAGCACTCCATCCCAAAGTGCACTGTCACAAACCCTCTTCAGTTGGAGGACCAAAACCTCAGCAAAGTCCTGATAAAACTGATAAAACTGTACCGGAAACCCATCGCTCCCTGGGGCTTTGCTTGTTTGCATGGTTCGTATTGTTCTCATTATCTCCCCATCTTCTATGTGGGCCTCCAGTTCCTCCCTGACTTCCCCCTCCAACTTAGGCAAATGCACCAAATCTAGGAAATCCGAGGCTTCCAGATTTGAGTAGGTACCCTCGGTCGAATACAACCGTTGGTAATATCCCTGGAATATTTTATCAATCTCCCATTGTGACGACACCAGGGCCCCATCTTAGTCCTGAATTTGGGTGATCGTCATCCCGCCTGTTTCCGGCATGTCAGCCATGCTAATAGGCAGCCCGCCTTGTCACCAGTACTTGTGTACTACGTGACATTACAGTCAGAAGAGGCAGCCTGCTGAACTCTCTGCCCCTGGCAATCGCGCCGCCCGAGAAAACCAGAAATGTCAACGCCACCAGCAAGGGGCAGGGACCGGGGCAATTGCGCCCCCGTGGCAATTGCGCCCCGGGCAGCTGCCCGTCTCGCCCGGGCCAAGAAATGGGCCTGCTGACGGAGAAGGGAGTGAGCAGAGGCAGGCATATAAAATAAACACATATAGCCCGGAGGAGAAGGGAGTGAGCACAGGCAGGCACATACGATACACACCTATAGTCTGAAGGAGAAGGGAGCGAGCAGAGGATGGCGTATTTCAGCAGAAGATGAGTGGTTCTAGAAGACACGCTCATTAGTTATTTCTTTGTTTATTTATTTGATTGTTTATCACGTGCCAAAGCCCACAGGAATTTGGGCGCACATCAACACAAGAGACACTTCAAATGACAGGACAAAGCACAAGGTTTGGACAGAATACCATTTAATCAACTAACCAAGTTTTTAGGCATTTCCAGAAGACCAGCAGGTTCTTCTCCAGGCGTATATCTGTGGCAATGTTTTCCAGGTGCAAGCCGCCTAACTCAAGGACATACTAGGCGCTTGGTGTTACTCGAATGCAAGGATCTACTTGGTTTGTATTATTCAAGACTTTGTTTGAGACAGGAGGGTGCCTTTCCATAGAGGCACTTTTGAGCCAAGGTATTTACCTTGAGGCACACTCTAGTGGCCACCGGTGGCCAGTGCAGTTCTTTCCTAACAAAGTAGATATGATCTCCTCTGGATATTTCTGACTACCATGACTGCCTCGTGTTGCACCATCTGGAGCTTGTGAATACAATCTTTACTGGTACCACTCAGGAGTGCATTATGCTAATCTGCTCTAGGCATAATTATGGCTCTGACCAAAGAGTCACCATTTTTATTGGAAACAAAAGCTTTAGCTTGTCTGTGTACTCTCTAATGATACTGAGACTTTTTAACAATGACATCAACATGTGCATACGCACCAAGAGGGGGCTCAAAAAAGACACCAAGAGTCTTAACATTGTCCAGCATGGAAATACAACTACCCTCAACATCAAAACTCAGATATTTGGTGTCTAGTTTAGCCCTGGCTTGTGCTGATCCAAAGACGTTAAGTTCCGTTTATTAGATAGCCTATCTGAGCCACTGGTATAATCACCACTTAACTCCATCAGCAGTTGGATATCATTTGTGTAATTAGTAAACTGTAGTCCCATTTTTACTAGTCGATTACAGAGGGGTCTAATGTGAACATTAAAAAGGAGATGGAGATAAACACGCACCTTGATGGACTCCACAGTCTATTTGGGCAGGGTCAGAATCAACATTAGACCAGCACACTCTAGACCTTCCATTGTTTAGGAATAAGCAAATCCAAACTATGGTTTCCGTTGAGCAGTTTCCTGTGGTCAGTACAGTTTTCGTTGTCTAGGAGATTGAATGCTGCTGAAAGATCTAGTAGTATCAGCAACCCTGCCTTGCTTCTATTGATTGTATCTTGCATTTGAGTTTGGAGATCCAACAGTGTGCTCTCTGTGCCATAGTGTGATTGGAAGCCTGATTACCTTGGATAGAGGATACTGGAGCATTCTAGATGTTCCTGTAGCTGAATAGTAGCAATCTTACCTAAAATCTTTAGGAGGAAGTGAATGTTTGTGATGGGTCTCAAAGCGGCAGCTTCCTTAAGAGTTAAGCATGATTTTTATTTATTTATTTTTTATTTATTCAAATTTGTAAATCACGCCAAACCTGGGAGGATCTGGATGCTAGTTACATGAAAATTAATTACAATAATTACAGTAATGGCAGCATGGCATGCCTAAGTGCAGTAAAGTAAAATTGGAAATCCGTAGACACAGTAATGGAAGACATGGTTTGGATAGTATGCTTAGGTAAAGTGCATGGTGGTTTATAGGTCTTGCACGAGAAGCCAGATTTTCAATTTTTTGCGAAATGATAGGCATGATGGGTCTGTCCTAAGGAATAGGGGAGGGCATTCCATTGTTTGACATCTACAACGGGAAGGCTTCGACCTCATGCCTTTTCCTATTTGAATTTTGGAATGGTGAGGAGGTGCAAATGCGTTGACTGGGTGGGTGGGTTGGACTGATGTTTGGTGAATTTGTTAGCCAGAAATGTTGGGGCAGTGTTGGTTAAACACTTGTGGGTGATGCAGCAGGTTTTAAATGTGATGCAATGCCACAGTGGTAGCCAGTTGGCCTTTTGTCTGGGCATGGAGATGTGCTCTTGTTTAGGGATATCTAATGCCGCTCCTATTGCAATATTTTGGATGATATGTAATTTTTGCTAGTTGGAGAGCCTGCAAAGAGGGTTTTCAATAGTCTAGTCTGGATAAGATAAGAGCTATTGCCAGCGTGACTGAACTTTCAGGGGTAAGGAAGGGTCTGGAAGCATAGATCAGTTTGGCAGTGTAGGCTGCTGACGAGACTGTTGCATTTACTTGTCTAGTTAGAGATAAGGATGAGTCCAATTAAGCCCCTAAGGTTTTTACTTCCTTCAGGACAGGGATGGAGTTCCCGTTGATTGTGCAGGATTTGTAGTTGTCGTCCAAATTGTTTATTCGGGATTGTGTCCCTACAAGTAGCAGCTCAGTTTTTTCATCATTAAGACAATGTTCATGTTTAGCCATCCATGCTTGGATGATTTGTCTGATTGTTTTAGCAACGGGGTTACCACAACTTTAATTGTGTCCGGGATGGTATGATGGGTGAAGGTTGCATTTACAAATCATACAAGGGGCAAAGATTTTGAAATTCCCCATAATAAATTTGGGGCAGCATAACAACGCCCAGACAAGTGGTGGGGTGCATACTCTCCATTACTCTCCATCTCAACCATAGTAACAGATGTAAACCGGACGTTTGGTTGTACATCACTTTCCCTGACCTCCGACGTCTCATGCTGCACATCCACACATAAGTTGTTAGCAATTTTTGTGTGGGCCAGGTTGACCTTGTCGGCAAAAGCCTGCTTAACTCTAACACAATCGTCATTTGTAGGAACAAAAGGTTGGTGCCGCACATTGGGGGTTTCAAGCTTTTTAAACATTTCAAAGAGTTTCTTAGGGCCTAATTCACAAAAGCTTTTCATAATGGCAAAACCCCATTGGAAAATGCTCTATGGATACGGGTCTTCGTGTTGTTATCCGCACTTTCAATATCAACTCTTTTTCGTTTCATAGATTTTCAATTTGTAGATTTTCTCCAGCGATTTCCAGACTGCCTTATTAACATCAGTCTTATTTTTTATCCTAGCGCACTCTGCCTGTCTTTTTTTCTTTTTAAGGTTAGTTAATGCAGGTATAAAACAGTTATGGTGACTCAACCCGTCTCTAAAGATTGTTGACTTCATAGGAGCAACTTGATCTAGCAATGTGCCCAAATGCCTTCTGTAGGAAGCCGCTAGAACACACGGGTTGACCAAATCCATGGTAGAGTGCATAAGCAACTTTAGACAATTGCCTACGTCCTCTGATGCTACCTTGGTCCGATTCCTGTTGACAACTCTTTTAGAGGCTGTTTCTCAGCTAGCTGGAGATAGAATTCTACAAAATATGGTCCGAGCAGATACAGGGTTTCGTTTTTATGGTCTTTATATTGATATTTCGGGACGCTACCCAATCTAAGATATTCCCTTTTATGTGAGTGGGCTCTTTATTATGTACTATAATATCAATATTATTGAGATGCTGCTCCAAGTTTAGGGCTTACTTATCGGAGGCGTCTCCATGCCATGGATTTAGATCACCCAATACTAGAGTTGAACAGTTCGATTTGTTCAATAATGCCAAAAGGTGTATAACTTCCTCATTAAATCCAGGCATGTCTTTTGGGGGACGATACAACAAGATAAATTTCACACAGTTGTTATCGCTAGGTGTGATTTTAAGATTAAGGACTTCATTGCCTTCACAAAGGGTGGGGGATAAGAGGGTCATGTAAATGGATGTTCTTCATCCTAGAACGACACTGGATCCATGAAACTGCATTCAAATAGAGCTTCTGGAGAGCAACATCACTAAACATAATACACCTGTCAACGAATAGACACCTACGAGTAAGAGACGCATGAAGGAATAAGCAAAGCCATCAATTCATTGAGGTTTGCGATACCATGCAGAAGCAAAGGCAGATTTATTATTTATTTAAACTTTTATGTAGTGCTGGAGCTTCCCAGATGATCGCGAATTGCTTTGCAGAGTTCAAAGGGAGAAGGTGAAAAAAGTTCCCTTTTTTCAGATCAGGAGAGGAAAATCAGGAGTACTTATCCGGTTTAAGTTTTTATTTAAACAGGCTTGGTGGGCTTGATTTTATATCTATTTTCTTGTTTTGTGTATCTGCAGACCTACCTAGGCAGGGTTAACGTCTAAGTCCATATTTCATTTGTGGCTGCCATTGCAGAGATGAGTTAGTCTGTGCAAAATATCTAGAGACTGGTAGCTTACATTGTGCAGCTGTATAAGACAACTCTTTTTTTGCTCAAGTTTGGGTTGCCACCAGCATCTTTTCTAGCACCTTATAATTTGAAACAATTCTACAGAACTGCAAAAATCTTACTAGAAGGGCATACTACTTGTCTGCCTGATGCTGTGTTTTCTCACATGAGATCACCAAGCAGGCTGATGTGTTGACTAATACAGGTTTACTAAGTGCTTATGCAACTGCCAGGTGAGCTTGTGACTCAAAACAAGTTGCTCAGCCATACACATTGCTATGTTGTGCAGTGTTATTTTCGGGGATGTAGTGTGTCATTTTAAAGTATAACTGTACAATTTGAGAAAATGGTAATTTTGATGACAATAACTTTGATTATTTTTCTTTGTCAAATGCTACAATTTTAGAAGGAAGAGGACTATACTTGAGGTGGATTGGGTCCTGGATGTGATAGTTCATATAGTTCTATGTTGTGCCAAAGGCATTGGCAGTGGCTGGTTTATGGGCGTTGTAGGTAATTGCCTGCTTGGCTTGGTCTATATGGGAGCTGCCGCTGAGCTCACTGCAGGCTGTGTCCACTCGCCGCTCGCATGAATTATTAAAGGGTATTAGTTCCGGTGAATGGCAGACTAGTTTAAGTGCAAAGCTGGCCTGGTGGGAAGATATTAAAGCATGGGGGAGTGTAAGAAGCGGTGCATAACAACCTCGTAAAAAAGGGCTCAACATGTCCGCGGAATGTCTCGATTCGATACGCTCTGAAACTTTACACCTGTGGCGGGAAATTATATTTTTTCAGGTGCACAGGTAAGGGAGGAAACACAAACAATTCCACGAAGGAAATCCGTCTTGGTTTCTGGTAGAAACACAGAACAAGTCTGTGGATGGTTAGTTACCCATATCAGTCTCAGTAAATAAGGAAAGCATGTGTGTATGCAAACAAACGTTTGCAGGGTTATGCGTGTCTGGCCGCCCCTAATCCAGGAACACAGTTGGAATCTGGCCTGCAAGGCAGCGACCCGAACAGTAGGTCAGCACATCAGGCTGTCAGGGATTACGAGCGCCTGGGCCCACCAGGGCCTCAAATGGAGGCCCAGCTTCCCCTCTAATCCCTTCCTCTCTGCGTCTACAATGAGTCCCACTGTGTGAGATGCCACAATCCTTCAGAAGTTTCTAATTTCCTGGACGTTTGGCTGCAATGGTCTTTCCACACCATAGGTGATTTTAAGAACACACGCTAAACTGCTGCGCGCTCTACCCTCCACTGAAGCCAGATTTATGCTGGGCTCCAGTTAATTTCAGGCGACAATACCTTTCCGTCGCCTCAGATTTAGTGACTGTTTCATTCTAGTGTGTGCCAGCCCTCCCAATTTAGGCAGAAGACTCCTGATTTCTCTATGAAAAATGTTGCTATTTTTTTTAATTTCTTCTTTCTAACATAATTCGAACCTCATTTCAATCCAATGAGAAAATTCAGTTCACCAGCTTTCTGTGACAACATCTCCCTCCCAGCTGCTGAAAAATGGTTGGCATGCATGAAAGCTAAAAGCACTCTAAGCACTCTTTCAGTGCAATGTGACATACTCACCCTGAGATTATTATTATTATTATTAGACTATTTTATGAGCGTTGATTTAGCTGCGGGAAGCCACGGAGCACTTTACAATCATAGGAGGTAGAACACAGTGATGGAAGCAGAGAACGAAAGTAGTGGGGAGATACCAACAGGGAGGGGGAGGGCGTGTAATTTAGCAACAGGGGATCTGAAAGCAACCGAGGGAGGAAAAAGTGGCGAGCACATCACCCAATTCCAGGTAGGGTTAGGGGGGTGGACAGTGTGTGTACCTAGTTGTTAGTGATGATTCATTCCTTGAAGAGGGTCCTGAACTGTAGATGCGAGGGGGAGTGTCTGATGTTGCCAGGGTGGAGGTTCCAGAGTCTTGGAGTGTAGACAGAGAAGGACTGTCTTCTGGTCCTTTCCTTCCTGCTCCGGTGGAGCTCAAATCTGCACACGCCCTTCTGGTGGATTGTAGACCTCCGGAGATGCTACTTTTCTCATTGAGGTACCTTGGGGACTTCAGGGTGCCAGTTTTGTAGCTAATGCAGCAGGATTTGAAGATTATACCTGCTTGAAGTCGGAGCCAGTAAAGTTCAATGAGGGTCAGGTGATGCGTTATGATATGATATGATATTTTATTTGTATCACTCTCATACACACATGTTAAAATTTGCTGAGTCCTTTGATGAGTTGTGCTGCAGCTTGCAGGACAAATCTCAGGGGTTCCAGGGCATTCACATGAAGGCCTTCCAAAATGTCACTGCTACCATCCAGATGGTAGAGGACCAAGGTTTGGACAATTAATTCGGAAGATGCCTTCTGGAAAGACAGCCTTGATTTTTCTGCAGGAAAGAAAATTGGTAAAAGAGAGTGGGGGTCATTACGACCTGGGCGCAAAGGGATACCGGGCACCGGTAATGAAACCCGTGCCGGTAATCCTTTTGCGCCCTATTCTGAGGTTCCTTTGCGGGTCCCTCCCTTGACGCCTGCTTTTACCAGGCATCATGGACGGGTCCCGCAAAGGGATACCGGGGTCAATAACGGTACCACAATTTGCGGTACCGTTATTGACGCCTTCCCCCTTTCCATTGAGCCCTATGGGGGAATGGCTTTTCAAATGGGGACTTACCGGTCCAGCATAGGTCGGAATAGACCGGTAAGTCCCCATACCACCAAGTCGGTGGCGGAATGAGGGCCAGCATGTTACATATTCCTATGTTTATAAAAGATGGCTTGCAAAGTACACAAATCATAGTAAGGTACGCACATAAATATATAAATGCTTACATTTATCTATTTGTTTGCAGGCCTTACTATGAATTTGTTTACTTCTAGATGGCATGAAAAGTACACAAACCATAGTAAGGTACACATACAAATATATAGCATGTATATATTTGTGTGCGTACCTTACTATGGTTTGTGCACTTTTCAAGCCTTCTTTTTTAAACATAAAAATATGCAACATATTTCTATATTTATAAAAGATGTCTTGAAAAGTACAAAATTCAATCCATCTTTTATAAAGCTTTGATGACGGACAAAGCCTGTGGCGTCTTTGTCCGTTGGCAAAGCTTTATAAGCGATGGCTTGAATTGTGTACTTTTCAAGCCATCTTTTATAAACATAGAAATAAGTCACATAGTCCACAGTGCCAACGGTCAAAGACGCCTCGGTGAACTGGGGAGGCGATTGGGAAACAAAAGGACAGTAACTTCTTCTTGTGACCCCTTGCGTGAGGGGTCACAAGAAGAAGTTACATTGACTGACAGAAGTGTCAGCCAGCCACAGCATCGCTCAAACTGTAACTTCCAGTTTGAGCGATGCTGTGTCAGGCTGGCACTTCTGTCAGCTTGCCTGACTCAAAAATGGCAGGTGAATCTCCCGCTGCGGTTGTGGCCATGGCGGGATAATGTGCCCCGCTGTGGTGTGGTGGGAGGGGGGGGGCCCCGGCCAGGCCCCGGGCTCAGCCCCACTTTTCGGAGACTGCCGGAGCTGGCCCGGCCCACTTAAAGTACAGAGTACCTCTCAAATGGGTCTCTTGGACGAGGAGAATATTAGCTCCCAGTCTATCACAATATTTTGGGATTTTCTGTGCCTGACAGAGTTAAAACATCTAACATTCCAGCTAAGCAAAGTGCAACTGTCAGAGAGCTCCTCACATCTCTGACCTATGTTATGTGACTTGGATGGAAACACTATATCAGATGAATAGAGTTCAAATGGAGCAGGAACCTAATGGATTCTGCACTGTGCCTTTGTAAAATGATATTGCTAACTAATTCAACCCCTATTAATAAAACCACCCACCTGCCCCCACCTGCACTGCTAACCCCCAACCTGCAGTGTACACACCCTCCCACAGTTTTCCCCATCCCCAACAAAAACCTAGGGCAGTCACCTGGGGGCTCCAGGTAAGGCCAACCTGTGCGAAGCCCACAAACACTGGGAGGGCCAGCTGTCTTTAGAACCAATAAAACTGACATGGCAGGATGGACTGAAGCATTCCAATCATATATACAGAGTACACCTCGGGTGGGGGGGGGGGATCAGGCGACTCACACGCCAACCTCTCCAAAAAGAAGAATCATTTGACGCCCCACCAATTCCAACAAAGAGAGGCACCAACCACTCCCTCCAGTATATTACAAAACATCCGAGGGTAACAAACGAAAGTTAACCAAATCAAACTGCAGGAAGACAACATAACCCACTCAGGAGGTTGTGAGAGAGTCAAGGAAGGATCAGTGAAGAAATTAGTTTAGCTGTTATACACAATTCGTAGTTCAGTTGGGAAAAGCATAACATATTTAATTCCCTTATCTCTGCAGAGAAAGACATTCTCGAACGCTGCACTGCTGCTGTGAAATCTGAAGAGAAGGATATCGTAGTCTCCTGAAAACTAATTTCTCCCAGTTCACATGCTTTTGTAAGAGTAACATCCCAGTCTCTGTAAATGAGCAGAAACATGATTACTGGGTGAGGATTCTGCCCTGGGCATGGAGCAGGGCCTGCCACTCAGTGTGCCCGCTCAACCTGGAATTGGGATAAAAGTGCGGATGACTTGAAGGGCCAGTTTTATGAATCCCTCCATATTACCCAAAGTGACAGCCTCTGGAATTTCCACTGTCCTGATATTGTTGCTCCTGGATCTTGCCTTCAAATCTTCATTTTGCACTGGTAGTCATTTCATAGTGTGCCGGAGATTCCTTATCATGTGGCACAGTTCCCCTCTGCTGTCTTGAAGAACACTTAGTGTTCCACCTCCAAGATACTTCCACCCTTCTTCTCAATTCCCTGCTGCATCCTATCGACCTTGTAGACCAGATTATCTAACTTTGAGGTAATCGATTCAAACCCTGCATTCATCTGAGACAGGATATCAAAAAGGTCTGAGGGACGTCCCTGAGCAGTGGTCAGAGAGCGAATGACTGGATCCCCGGATTGAGACCCCAATGTAGGCTCAGAGATAGTGGAATCTATGGCCGAGGATAGAAGATTCACTGCTGGGATAGGAGAGTTTTTTTTTGGTTTGAATGTCAGCCTATATATCTGCATACCTCCTTTCGCCATATGGCCAGGGTCACTTCACGGAAGCAGTGCAGATAATTGCGATGGTAACAGATATAGAAAGTGGAGGATCCTAGCATCCAGGTTTCAAACACACAGGAGACAGTACACAAGAGATGTGAGGAAGGTTTCCAAATGGGAAAGCACAGGATACAGTTTGCAACCGATCCAGGTAACACAAAGTAATAGTATATAAATAACGTGATGGATCGCCTCTAGAACTGGGCTGAATAAGTTGCTCCTCTGTCACCTGCGCAGAACCATGGCCAGTCCTCAGAGGCAATCTCTCCATGTGTCCTGAGGAGTGGGAAGCAGTGAGAGTCTTCCCTCATGTTTACCATATACTGCCGTGCAGGCTCCCACCGGAAGATGGCAGAATAGTTTGTCACTGTCATGTACCATCTGTCGGCGCTCCAGAATAGAATATCTCAGAATTTCAGCCAGACATTAGTAGCATCCGCATCTCCGCCACTTTCACAGGCACTCAGGGACACAATGGAGGGATTAAGGAGCCCAGCGTGGACAGGGATCGCCAGTGAATGTAAAATAGCAGAAGAGAACACCAAGTCAAGAAGCTGAGGCCTGCCCGATGCTGCCACCGGTGTCAGGGAGCGAGGGGCACCGGCATCATATCCTCTTGCGAGTGATCCCCCTCTACCAGGCCGGGAGCAATGAAACCATGAAAGAGCTTACCATGCACTAGGGCCACCAGCGGGAGACCCCAGCTACGCTCAGAGGGTGAAATAGAACACTAAGTATAAAAGCAGGGGAATGGGCCTAACGTTTCATAATTGTAGAGCGCAGAGATATGCCCTGAAAACAAAAGTTCCTTCACAGATGGCGCATCCAGAGTGCTCCTAAAAAAAATGGTGGAGATCATGTGGCCCACATGACTCCTCTATAACCTGGTGAGATACAGCATGTGCACACCTTGCACACTCGGACATCCCAACAGTACCATTGTACCTGCTTACTTCATTCTGATCGAATGGATTTTTCTCCATGCTTGTTATGTTAGAGGCTTTTCTATAGCGCACTATCACCCAGGGGTATCCTGGCGCTTAAAGGGGAAAACCTACAACTGAGAGGATTGATAACCTGAGACAGATCACTATGAGGAAAGGAAGGTTTTAGGCAGTTTCCCAAAGGGAATGAAATCCTCAGTTAACCTTTGAGAGAGAGAGGGAGAAAGTTCCAAAGGTGAGGGGGGGGGGGGGGGGGCACAAACTCACACAGAACACCATTCAAGTCATGCACATACATCATTCACAGGCAGTAGAAATACAAGTGCGCACAGCCCATCGCACATTCATGCGTAATAGTTTATGTGACATTAGAATGACCTGAGAATAAAATGGCCTGAGAAAATCATATAAGCACATTACTAATGTAACGTCAGTGCCAGGGAAACACGCTTAACATAGAGAGAACCCTAGAACCCATTGCCCTTAGCATGAAAGCCCACTAGCAACACGAGCACCCGCGCAAATATGTGCAGTTAGGAAAAGGCAAGAAAAGAAAACAGTAGTAAGCAGCATGAGAAGCTACTGCTCTATGTATAGTATAGAATAGGAAAGGAGGTGTGGGGTCAAAGGCCAGATATGAAACATTGCCTAAAAGTAGAAGACTTCTTTTTCGGTCCCTAAGATTGAGGCTTTAACTCCCCAACCCTTTCCAGGAATATTATACAAGTGTGTAATGCTTAATTAATTGTGCCTGAGTTACAGAATGTGATGTTGAATGGATGTTGCAGTAGAGTTACTTGGTTATTCAAGGAGAAAAGCGCTGCCCGGGCCATAAGGGTTCAGCAGTCACAGAGGAACATAGACATACATAACCCTGGGGCACAAGAGTTTGAGTACGGCTGGGGTGTGGGAAACAAAAAGGGGGACCCTAAATCGGGAGCAGAAATGGGACAACTTGCAGTTGCAAAGAAAATAAAAATGACAACACTGAAGTGTGATGGCTGGAAGGTTTTGTATGAATTTGAAACCACTGACACTGCTCTGGGCAGCAATGAAGTTGTGGGTAAACACCACCTAATTCTCTCCGTAATCAGTTACTGCACCACAAATGAAAATACTAATGTATTTCTTGAATCTCTCACATTTGAAACAAATAACCCACGTCTGTTTACAATATATGGAAAGTGAAGAAATAGCCTGCAAATATTATAACAATAACCTTTAAAGAATGTGTCAGAGTGGTGGCATTATGTGTGTCCTGCAACCTGACTTGTCATAACATAAGTGGAAATAAAATATGAAAAAACGGTTACTCCCAGCTCAAAAAGGCCAGTCCAGCCCAAACTGCACGATCACATCCCTCCTGCTTGAGAGAGCAAGCAATCCCAGGCATGCTTCAGCCCAAAGAGACATGTCTCATTGGGCATCATCAGTGAGGTGTATCTTGGGTCTCTGTCACCTGTAAATTAATTTCTACCAATAAAAGCAGCAACTGCCTTTTTAATCCCATTAAATGTCTTGCTGTGAGGTGTAACCTAGGCCTTTCTCCCTCTATTAAGGATTCTCAAATGTGGGTGTGTTTTCTACTGTTACAATATGCACTGTCTCAGTATTTAAAATTGCGTTGTGAAACCTAGGCCTTTCTCCCTCTATTCAGGATTCTCAAATTTAGGTGCTCTTCTCTCCTGTCTTAAAATGTGCATTCTGTAAGCTCCTTTAATCCTGATTGTCGTCATCTTGTCCTATTGCGCAACTTGCTTGCCTCTCGCTGTCTTGCCTGCCTACTCTAGTGTCCTTCTCTAGTACCTCCCCCTCTCCCTTCCACCTCTCTCCTCTCCCACCTACTCTATGGTGCTCTCTATCTCTCCTATCTTCTCTAACTGCTTCTCTATTGACTATCCTGCTCTCTTCACTAAATCTGGTAGGAAGAAGTTTAAAAAGGACATCATGGTCTCCAACCCAGTCCTCCCTATCGGTGACATCTACACCAGTGCATCATCTAAGGAAACTCTCACCGACATCCTCTTTGTCGTTCCTTCGCCAGACCTATGGACCCTTCATATGGTCTCTGTGCTCTCTCCTTTCTCCTCTTCTCCCATTAATGGTGGCCCTCGTTGTGATGCCCTCCTGTCCTCCTTCCATTCTTCCTCACTCCTGGCCTCAATCACTCAACTGCTCCTTCTTGGAGACTTCAACATCCACCTGCATGCCTCCTGTCCTCCATCTGGACTCTTTTGTGACCTCTGCGACTCTCTCTCACTCACTCACTATTCTCCGCTCTGGCCTCACTCACTTTGCAGGGCACGCTCTGGATGTTCTGATCTCCTCAGACCTTCACCTCTCTGTCCCTCTCTCCACTCCTCTCTCTTGGAGTGATCACTTTCTCCTCTCCGCCCACCTCACCCTCCCCACCCCTCAGGCCAAGCCACCTCCATCACTGCCACCACCCATCTCGGTCATCCGACCCATGAAGCGCGTGTCAGTTGAGGCTTTCCCCGCCACTTTCTCTCCCCCTCTGGCTGACTCTCACCCTGACACAGCCCTCTCCACGCTCCATTCTGCTAGATCTGATACTCTTGATATCCTTGCCCCTGTCTTGAGAATCCGCCTGAAGCCCCAAGCCAAGTGCAACTCTTGGTACGACTCAGACCTCGTCACCCTTAAATGCTAGTGCACAGGTGGCCGAGAGGAAATGGCTTGCTTCATGTACACCCTCTGACAAACTGGCCTGCCGCCTGCTCCAAAGGCAATACCGGCCCTCTGTCCTAAGCAAGAAGAGAGGTCATGTCCAAGCCTGCGTCTCTGCGGCATATAACAACTCGGCTGAACTCTTTAAAATCTGCAAGGAACTGTCCAATCCTGCTGCAGTCTCTACCTCTCCTGTCCCTTCCCAGGCCCTCTGCATGGCACTGGCTTCTCATTTCATCTCTAAAACTCAGGACATCCTGTCCTCACTCTCCTCCTATCTCCCCCCTCCCTCTACTCCCTGCTCTTCCTCTGGCCCTTCTGCAGCCCCCTCTCCTCCCTCCTTCTCTGCCTTTCCCCTGTTTTCCGCAGACAAGGTTTCTAGACAAGCCCAATCTATGAAAGTCTCGTTGAAAACTATCAAGGACCAAATCGACTCCCTGGCTCCTACCCTGGCTGATTTCTGCAATCACTCCTTCGCCACTCAAGTCTTCCCATCCCCCCTGAAGCACTCCCTTGTGCACCCTCTTCTTAAGAAACCCTCTGCCAACCCCTCATGGCCGGCTAACTATCGCCCAATCTCCATCACTCCCTTCCTGGGCAAGCTCATGGAAAAACTTGCCATCTCCCAGCTTAATCTCCACTCTGAATCTGTTGGTTGTCTTCATGACCATCAGTCTGGCTTCAGAACAGCCAGAAGCATGGAAACCGCTCTCCTGAACATCTGTGAAGACCTGCTCTCCAACCTTGACACTAACACGCCCTGCGTCCTCATCCTGCTTGATCTCTCTTCTGCCTTTGACAGTGTCAACCATGCCATCCTGCTCAACCGTCTCCGTGATAACCTGGGTATCACTGGTCAGGCTCTGGCATGGCTGACTTCTTTCCCCTCTGACCGACCCTCCCAGGTCCAACTTGGGTCCTTCCTCTCTGCTATATTTTTCTCTACTTGTGGTGTCCCCCAGGGGTCTAACCTCTCTCCCTGGCTGTTCAACCAATACCTGGCACTCCTTGCCCACTGCATCGCTGTTCTCTGCCCCAACATTTAGTGCTAAGTGGATGACACCCAGCTCATTTTCAGGCTACCCTCGGCCTCCTCCTCTCCTTCCCTCATCTCTGACTTCGACTCCACACTCTCCTTCCCCCCTCATGTCTCTAACGTCTCTAAGAAGTCACACTACCAGCTGCATCTCCTCAGAGGTATTCTTCCTTTCCTCTCCTTTCTTCTCCTTCCCCCAGAAGCTCACTGTCTCCAGAGCTCTGGTTCTGTCTAGGCTGGACTATGGCAACAGCCTCTTTCTAAATCTGCCTGCTTCCACTCTCTGCCCTCTGCAAATTCTCCAGAATAGGACTGCGAGACTTGTCCTTGGCCTCAAGCCAATATCTCGCCAGGACTGAAATCTCTGCCCTGTCTCCCAGTGGCTGTGAGGATTACGTTCAAAACCCTCTGCATCATCCACAAGGGCTTCTGGGTCCTGGGGCCTCAATACCTTCAACTTCCCCAGAGCCAGTCGTTTCTCTAAGCAACAAGTTGGTGGTAGATCTCTTTCTTCGGCTCGGGCCTCCCGCTGGAATAGCCTCCCTGCCTCCCTTAAACTTGAGAACCATCTCCGGTTCCGGAAGCACCTCCAAACCTTTCTCTTTGCTTCTGCTTCTGCTTTTTCTCCTCCTTTCCTCTGCTGACCTCCTGGGTGTTACTGGAACTGCACCGGCTACCTGGACACCCTCTGATCTCGGACCCAGGTCCCTCCCCCGCCAGCGTCACACACCTGCACTGCCCACCTGGCAACCCCCACACTAGGGGACTGTTTCTGCATCCCTACAGTCCCCCACCAGCCCTTGACACCTGATGTATGCACTTATCCATGCACTTGCCACATGATGGCTGTTACTTTACTTATTGTTTTATCTATTCCCATGTACTGCAGTGTACTGCACTGTCCCTGCCCCCTTCCCACGCTCTTGCGCGATCTGAATGACACCTGGCCTAGTAGGATTGTTGTCTGTCCTCGCTTTGTTCCTCTCCCTTGCCTTGCCTTGTCGCACCTTGAGACATTGTTTATAGGTGCATTATAAATGCCATATCATATCATATCATATTCTTCAGGTTAATGGGAAGGGAGGTGGATTTAGGATCTGGGCCAGTAGGAGCAGGCGAACAAGGCGACTAATGCATCTGGGAGTGTCAATGTGTGGGCTTGACAAGACTATAGGGGGGGCGTGGCCAGCACGCATGCAGTAAAGTCGGGCTTCCGTGGAGCTCCGGTCCGTGATCCTGTCAATACCTGAATTATCACCTTAAAATTGTCTGCACGACGGCGAAAAACATAAATCCACGAAGGAGAACCGGCCTCCAGCACTTGACCCTGCTCCCGTGGAGAATCGGAGTAGGGAAGAACAATAACGCGGGACGCGAAGCCGAGCCCCTGTGTCCCGCAAGATGGTGGCGCATACGGCGTGACGGATACGAGGGGAATTGGTATCCGTAGAAGCACGGCGGCGGTTCGCCTGCCCCCTCGTCGCGGCCCGGCCCGCTCACTTGAAGGTGCTGAAGGGCTGCGGAGACCACGTCGGAAGAGGAGCTCCGCCGGGAAGTGCGGCGGGAAACGCCGAGCGGCTGAAAAGGAACCAGCCACCCAGAGGAGTCGGAGCGGACTGCGGAGGGGGGAGCACCATCAACGGCGGGACGAGCCAGAGGCGTACTGGCCGTGGCCAACGAAGCGAAAAGACCCAGCCAGGTACCAGGGACTCAAAGAGAGGGGGAGAGCCACGGGCCCCCCCCCACACATCGCGCAACTGGGAGGCAAGTGCCCCATCAGTAGACGGGGGTAACAGGCGTGGCCTACGGACCTGCGCCGAAACACAAACGACTTCAACTGGGGGCGACCTGGGAAGGAGCCCGCCGACTCCAGAGGGATCCCCAAGGGCCGACATCGGAGCGCCGAAGGTAAAAACTGGGCTACCCGACGCATCTCGCAACAAATAATAAGCCCCGGGTTGCCCTGCGCTGTAGAAAATTAAGGACACCCATTTGGAACACCGCTCCGACAGGACCCAGCAGCGGACAGAAGCCCGCCCCACTGTAGCCGTGGAGCCCGAACACACCGTTTGAACTCAGGGTGAGGGGCACTCTCCCTGAGACCCTCTGAAACTCAGCTGGACACCGCCACCCCACCTGAAGCCCAGCGCTAACGCGGGGGAGGAGCGGGAACCCGCAAGCTTCCGAAAACCTAATTGCACCCAACGCCATCTTACCAAAGAGCAACATACAGTCGCACTGGTGGGTAAAGGGTGTGGCAATACATTGTCGGACTGTTGCCCCCTAGGGCAGTTATCGCAGCAAACAAAATCAACGGCGAGGTGAGACCATCGAGACCAGAGAACTAAAGGAGGCTAGGTACGGCCAAAATCAACAAAAGGACCACCCTGAATTGCTCAGAACGAAGGTGGGTCGCCAGGGCAGCGTCAGATCCGGGCCGCTCGGCATCGACTGATAGGGGATCTCACCCAGCAGATCACACCTGGCGACACACGTACTATACCACAAGCCAGGGACCGAAGGAGAGGCCGATATACCCTCCAGAACCAGATTGGACACACGAGGCGAGCCTGGAAACGGGGGATGTCCCCCCCTAGAGGCAAACCGAAATTGGTCACGATGGACTCCTTCACAACAGTCAGACCCCAAAGACAAACACAACCAGATCGGGAGGCACCGGAAGAGCCACCCCATCAAGAAGATGATCTCAAACACACACAAGTCCTACAAGCAATAGCAGCCCTCCGCACGTCGGTCGAAGGAAAGATTGAAGAAGTGAAATCGGACATACAGCTTATGCGTCAAGATGCCCGAAACCTAACGGAAAGGGTCACGGCGGCAGAAACTACCCTACAAGACAAAGTGGAGAACACCCAAGACCTAAAAACAAAAGTTCAGGATCTAGAACAGAAGGTGGCCAGGCTGGAGGCGCGCTCCGAGGATGCCGAGGGTCGAGCCCGCCGAAATAACATACGCATACTGGGGGTCCCTGAAGACATGGAGGGCTCGGACCCGACGGAATTTATCGAAACACTGCTGCTACAGGAAATTGGTCCAGGGAACCTCTCCCAAGGGTTTTCCGTAGAAAGAGCCCACAGATCCCTCCAGAAGCGCCCCCCACCCAGCTCACATCCACGCCCAATCATCGCTAAAATTCTGAACTTCCGAGACCGGGAAATCATACTGCGGTACTCTAGAGAAGGCGGAGAGATCAAGAGAAACGATGCAGCAATAGTCATATACCCAGACTACACCCCCACAGTGCAACGAGCAAGGAACTCTTTTATCCCAATAAAAGCATGATTACGGAAGCTCAACCTAAAGTACATGTTGCTATACCCGTCGCGCCTCAAAGTTTTATATAAAGGAAGAACGATATTCCTTGAGACCCCAGCCGCAGCAAACATGTGGCTAGAACACAATAACCTGGCTGAGGGCAAAGATGAACCACCACAACCGAATCAGGGCTGACCACGCACCTGCCACGACAAGAAGAAAACAGAGACCACCCCACAGGAATGCATAAAGCAGACAACCGCACCATATTTTGAGTCCTACTGAGATCTAAGCTAGATCGGACAGGAGCTCGGAGGAACACACGGAAGAAAGAAAAGCGACCCACCCCACCGAAAACTGTGCAGGCAGTCTGCCTACACACTACCTGATCCGGAGGGCCAGGACTGGCCTGGAAGGCTCGGGACCCCCTGAGCGCTGCACGTGGAAGCAACTGCTAGGGACAGTTAGTTTGTTTTCCCCATGCACATAATGGGAGTTACCCAAGTTAAAAAGTCTCCAAGAGTAACAACAGAAGATGCCGGAGAGGACGAGCAGGGAGAGGGAGAGCCGAAACTGGACGAACAAACGGAAGAAGTAGGTGATTGCACGACGGAACCAATGGATACCCTCTTAACACACCATGACGACTAGAATAAAAATAATATCTTGGAATGTAAGGGGCCTAGGAACGTATCCACGCCGAAACAGAATTAAGTCCTACTTGAACAGAAAAGGAGTGCAAATAGCACTGTTACAAGAGACACACTGCACGGCGGACTCGCTGGCCAGACTATGCGAGCATTGGGGAGGACAAGGAATTGGAACCACTTACTCCAAATTTTCTAGAGGAGTATACACCTGGATTCACCCTCAACTCCCATTCCATTTAATTAAGTCGGAAGTTGACCCGGAGGGCAGGTTTGTGATAACGTGGGGCCGACTAGAACAAGAAGAGGTATGTATAGTGAACTCCTACCTTCCCAACACTAACATTCCGGCATATCTGAACTCGATGTACCCTAAACTTGCACCATACAGGCACGGAATCTTTTTTTGGGGGGGGGACTTCAACTGTGTACGAGACCCCATACTCGATAGGTCCCAGCCCCACCCGAAAGGTCCCTCAACAGCAACAGCGGCCCTGTCCTTATTAATAGATGGATTAGACCTGGCCGACACGTGGAGGGAACAACACCCAGACGCCCGGGGATACTCGTTCTTCTCCTCCACACATGATCTCCATACGAGATTGGATTATGTCTTCGTAAGCAAAGAGCACCTATCACAAATAGACGGCGCAAAATTCCTAGGGAGAACCATCTCGGACCACTCACCACTCTTAATAGAGTGGAATCACGCTGGCCCTAGACCCCCTATACCCATGTGGAGGATGCCGACAGACGCCCTGGGAGATCTAGTGTTCAGGGAAGAACTACACGACTTTATAGATAACTTCATAGAAGTGAACACCGGAAGTGTCGAACACTTGAGTACAAAGTGGGACGCCCTAAAGGTAACAACCAGGGGGGAAATCAAAGCTAAAGCGGGAGGAATCAGAAAACAGCTCCGGGCCGAATTAGACCAGTGGGAGCAAGAGATTGAGCAATCGGAGGCAGCCCCGGTGAACACACACCAAAGAGAGGACACCCTCAAAACACTTAGAGCTAAATGCTCACTGGCATGGGACAGACTAGCCAAATTTGATTATACCACTAAGGCTAACAGCGCACACACATAAGCTGACAGGCCAAGCAGGCTGCTGGCCTGGCTGTGCAAGAAAGAACACCCACGGCACAACATCGCCATGATACAGGATGAAGACGGCAACAAATTCCATACACAACAGGGCATAAATGACGCCTTCAGGTGCTATTATGAACACCTATACTCCCACGCAGACCAAGTTCCCCGAGAACAGATTACAGATACCTTAGAGGAAACAGGCCTCCCCAGATTGACCCCAGAACAAATTGAGGCCCTAGAGGCAGACATCACTACCGACGACATAACTGAGGCGATCAAATCACTGGCCACCGGCAAAACCCCTGGGAACGATGGGCTACCTGCCGAATTTTATAAAGCATATGAAAGGTCCCTTACACCGTTATTACACAAGGTTTTTCGAGAAGCATATGAGAGAGGGCGGCTCCCCGACAGTATGAGAGAGACCCTCTTGATCCCGACCATCAAACCCAACAAACCCGCCGACGATTGTGGCTCTTACCGCCCAATAGCCATGCTTAACTACGATGTGAAAATTCTGACGACGATACTAGCAAAGAGGCTGGCTAGAATCATAGGGGAGATCGTGCACATGGATCAGTGCGGCTTTATACCGAGCCGCAACACGGCCATGAACTTACGCAGACTGCAACAGGTTATAAACCAAACGCAGGACCTCGCGGAGCCATGTGCACTGCTATCCCTGGATGCCATTAAGGCATTTGATTCGATATATTGGGAGTGGCTCGTAGCGGTTCTAGAAACTTTCGGCTTTGGCCCGGGGTTCATTAGGTGGGTCAGGATTCTTTACACGGAACCCAAGGCTAGAGTGAAAACCGGAAAATACATATCTGACGCCTGGGACATATGCAGGGGTACTAGACAGGGATGCCCACTATCCCCCATGCTCTATGTATTGGGACTAGAACCTATTGCCATCTACTTTCGGAAACAATTTTTTGACGCCGGGATACGCTTGGGGGGAGAGGATCACATCATCTCACTTTATGCAGACGACGTACTACTGTACGTTAGGGACCCACACAACAACGTACCCACAATGCTGGACGTCTTAGACAATTTTGCAAAGTTCTCAGGTATACAATTTAACAAGGCAAAGTCCTGCCTCTTCCCTCTGGCGGGCCTCAGGAACAAGGACATACCGGAACTCCCTTCCCTAGGGGTACAATGGGAGGTCACCACATTCAAATACCTGGGAATACACGTAATGCACACCCCGGCATTGACGCACGAACACAATACGAAAGCAGCAATCCCTGCCTTGAGAAAATCCATGAACTTTTGGGCAAAACTCCCCCTGTCCATGATGGGTAGAGCCTCAATAATTAAAATGATTGTCCTTCCCAGATTTCTGTACAAGTTCCAAAACATACACTACTATATCAACGCTTCCTACTTTCGCCTCCTAGAAGGGATACTTCGAGATTTCCTATGGGGGAAAGGGAGGCGCAAGATAGCACTCACCACCTTGGTCCTCCCGTACAGCCAGGTGGGGATCCAACTCCCAAACTTGGAAAAATATTATTTGGCAGTACAACTTAGTTTTGTGTCCAAGTGGTTGGCTGATGACGCCACATCTGAAACTCCCCTGCTCCAGTCCTTGACCTCCCCGATCCATTTGAGGGAACTTATCTGGGCCCCCAGTCACCTGATGCAAAATGCCCCCTTTATGGCAGCCCTAGGGCGAAAAGTTTGGCGCAGAGCAGAGATACTCGCTCACGCAAGACACCAGTACTCCCCGGACATACCGTTGATTTCGGACCTATGCAGATCCGACTCGGACCTACAACACCTCAGATACTGGGAAGGGAAAGGGATATATACATGGGGGGACCTATACGCTGATGGCACCTTCAAGGAATTTGAAAGACTACGCGAAGAAGCTGGAGTGCCCACGGGCCAGTTTCTTTGGTATCACAGGATACGAACTACAGCACGAAATAAGTGGGCAACATGGCCGGAGGAACCGGAATCAAACCCCCTAATTACACTATTGTATAACCTAGGCGAAGGGGGGAAACCAGTGTCCCAAATCTACGCTCAACTGAGTGACATCCCTAACCCACGTAGTGCCGATCTGAAAAGCAGATGGGAAACGGACTTGGGCCGGGAGATAACAAGTGGAGAGTGGGAGAGGGCCCTAGCGCATCCTAAAACAGTCTCCAGGAACCACAGATTTAGACAAATTTAACTGAACCTCCTACATCGAACATACTTAACCCCATCCAGGCTGGCGAAGCTCACCAAATCACCGCAATCTCACTGCACCTGGTGCGGGCCGAACAATGCGGACCTGATCCATCTGTTTTGGTCGTGCACCAAAACACAAGCCCTATGGACCGCTGTACAGCAGACAAGCGAGAAAGCTGGGTCGACTAGGTACAAATGGACTCCAGACGAATGCCTACTAGGAACGTACCCCAGGCCAGCCAAACTTAAGCACCTAGTCAAATTAATGGATATTATGTGCATACTGGCAAAAAGAACCATTGCAATGTCCTGGAAAAAACCTGCAGGACCCCAACAAAAAGTATGGCACAGGGAATTGGAACGCTGGATACAGGCTGAAACAAAGGCATGGGAAAACAGCGTAGCTAGATCGACGGATGCCTCGAGCATGACCCTAGCGGCCTGGAAAGAACTCATAGGATCCCTGTCTCATCCCTCGGACGACAAGCCCCCATGAAAGGAATAAACCCATGGCACACAGCCCTACGACCAATGTCATTGAACCCCAAGAACAACCGACCTTCACCTTACTAGGTTCCTACAAGCTCAAACCCCCTCTCCCCCCCTAACACCGGCTAACCTGACCCCCCGTGAACTGGCAATCCGGGCCACCGTAACGAACGGAACACTTGGAGACAGTTAATGTTGAATTGTTAATTTGTTAATGTTAATGTTCTCTCACGGAATCCACACCATCCTTTAACAATGCACATTTCTATGTCAAGCTACTGTAATAACATTGATAAATGTCAATAAACAAATTTAAAAATGAAATTGACAAGACTATATATTTCTCACTGTAATTATAGTCTCCTGGTAGCTATGAAACATCACATTACATTAAATATACACTGGCCACTGTATTTGTAGCTTGAACAACTTTAGTTTTTCTTTGTGCCACTAGTGGGTTCTCACCACATTCAAGGGGGCCTGCTTCTTCAAACCTCTCTTGATAACTAACTGCCAAAACGTCCCCCTGGTTAACCCCATAGATTGCAGAATAGTAAAATGGCTGCCAAAGGACAGCCAGGCCTAGGGAGAACATTCTAAAGTAATTATCAACAGCCAGAACTCTGGTGTTGTTCTCCTGCACTCTTCTCTGAGAACTATGCTCTTCCTTGCATACTATATACTACAATGCAATAACATTCAATGGGCCTCATTCCGGGTTTGGAGCTAACCATGGAGTAATTAGATCCATGGTTGCCTCCGAAACCGTCCCAAATCCGGCATGGTGAATGGAATAATTACCGGTCCATTCCAGGGTTGGAGGGACCGGTAATTCCCCATTCACCTTTTGCCCTTCCCCATTCCCATTTCTGCCCCATAGGGCTCAATGGGAATGGGGAAGGAGGTAATTACAGCACCGTAAATTACGGTACCGTAATTACCTCCGAAGTACCTTTGCGGGTCCCGTACTTAACTCCTGCTAAAAGCAGGAGGTAAGGAAGGACCTGCAAAGGGACCTCGGAATACGGAGGTAAGGGACTACCGGCATCGGCACCCTTACCGGTGCCGGTAATTCCTTACCTCCAACCTCGGAATGACCCCCAATGACTTTTCATTTTTTTTACACTAAATATTAATCAAAATTCAAACCTTCATTAAACTTTATTTTCATATTTTGGTAGAATAACGTTTTATGTATGTACAGAAATTCATAAACAATTATAAAAACATGAAAACACCTTTTACCATAAGAATCATTTCATTCAAAAACTTTCATTCAAGAATGTTCTTAGTGTTTTCATGTCTTTATAATTATTTGGGTACATACATACAATAATTTTCTACCAAAATATGAACATAAATTCTCATTCTTCCCTAGTGGAAGAGATGCAGTAGGGCATCCTTTTGAATAAGGGTCAAAATGCTTCTAAATGTAAGGAGGGGGTTAACATTTTACCTCCACTTCAAACTCCTAATCATGCAGTATTTAAAGAATGTGGCATTCCCTGGAATACTGCATAAGGACAATAAATCATTGCCCATAATAAGGTTGGCTTTGTAAACAAGGCAGTATTTGAAATAACCCTGCTGTTACTGTTACCATTTACCTCATAAGAGCCTGGCTTTTATAACCCTTCATGTTCAAACTATGCGACAGATATGGAAGAAAGTACTTACAGCAATGAAGTTGTGGGAAAACACCACCTAATTCTCTCCGTAATCAGTTACTGCACAACAAATGAAAATACTAATGTATTTCTTGAATCTCTCACATTTGAAACAAATAACCCACGTCTGTTTACAATATATGGAAAGTGAAGAAATAGCCTGCAAATATTATAACAATAACCTTTAAAGAATTTGTCATAGTGGTGGCATTATGTGTGTTAACTTGGAGGGCTGTATTGTTTCTGCTGTTCCTCAAAATTCAAATTTGTGGGAAGGAGACTCAAATGCGCCAACCTGAATAATTAATAACTCTTGAAATGCTTGTTGGTGAGTCAATAGATGAAATTATACATTAAAGCTAGTTCGGGTTAAAAGAAAGGGTCCAATTTTATTCTTTGCAAAAATAATGGTTCTGAAAGTGACAGGGTGTTATATTACACCTTGTTGAATAATGTTATTTTCCACAGTTTCTAAATACCATTTAGTTGAGTATTCTACTCAAATTAACACATCCTTCTGGTGTTGCTTCATACTTTATAAATTAATCACAGTTGCCAAATATCATTTTGTTAAGTATTCCACTCAGATAAACAATTCTCTTCAAATCTTCCGGGTGTTGCTTCACACCTTATGAAATAATCACAGTTTACAATTATTCTTTAGTTAAATATTCCACTCAGATAAACTATTCTCTCATAAGCAATTCTCTCAACACGCATGTGGCAATGGTTCATCAGGACAGAAAAGGAAGTTCTAGAAAGGAAGAAAAAGATGTAAATAGAAATGGGTGCAAAGGTTTAAACCTGTAGAAGAAACGTTTTTTTAGAGTTTTGTATAAAATGAAGGCTTTTGATTCACCCTCATTCGTTTTGCAAAAGTACATTTTTCTTGTTAATTCCAATTTGTTAGTTTAGATGATACTGAAGGTCCAATTATTGCAATGAAGGTCCTGTGTTAGGTTTTATCTAGAGTTTATTTATGATTAGGCTGTCCCAGGGAGAGAAAGGAGAAAAGAAACATGTATATATTTTTCTGAATGTAAATAGCATTATCCTAATAGTGGATGTAACTTAGGTTTGGAGCAAAAAAGTTCTCATGGCTGGGAAAGGAAATTTAACTTAAATAAGGTTAAAAAGTCTTACCTTTAAAGTACTGGTAAATGATTTGCCATGATAAGCACCAAAATGTGGTTCTCCTGGTGGATGCACGACTCTCAGATTCAAACTGAGGTCGTTTTATAATCCTGCAAAGGTGCGATTGAGCAATGACGTCACGCGCACCGCAACATAGCATAGCGTGAGCAGATGATGACGTCACATGTGCTGCAACGTGGTGGAATGTGATGACGTTACCACGTCTACCTCGTATTTCGCAGCCATATTGGATTAGATAGAAAAAATAAGGGTTTTTGGAGGAGTTAGGTGGCCGCTAATTTTGTATTGGCCAGGATGTTAAATTTTGTTCTATTTAAAGAAGTGCACTTTCTTTTGAAACCTGAATTATGAGCTTAAATGATGATACTTTTAAGGAGAACATAAATAAAGATGATTATTTTGTCAAAACATATTTTTCCCAAAAATAAAATATAGATATTTCAACCTTTTTTTTTACTTGTTGATACATGTAAAGTAATTCAATTATGAAGAGGTTCAAAATTAATGGAGATGACAGATGTTGAATTAAGGAAAGAATATGTAGAAAAAGAGAATATACAGGCTATCTCATTGTGAGGCATACATTTTTATAACATATACAGTTACCAATTTATAACAATTAAACATCTCTGTATCGCAGTTTAGTCCTGATACACAAGTATCCATTATACAAATCCATTTCGATTCCCCTTTGCATAGAAGGATTTCTTTGTTTCCTCCTCTCGGGGGTTGTAAGACCTTTTCCAAGCCAAATACTTTTATATCTTTGATGTTGAATGTTTGATGATTTGTTAAAACATGGACTGCTAAGGGAGATCTTAGGTCTTGATTACGTATGGGTCTTAGATGTTCGAAGATTCTGACTTTAAGTTTTCTAATGGTACTTCCAATGTAAATTTCTTTGCAGATACATTCAATTTCATAAATTACAGTTTTTTTATTGCAATTTATAAGTTGTTTAATCAATGTGATTCTTCCATTTGGTAATTGTATTTCTTTTTTGCCATGTTCTAAAAAAGGGCAAAGTTTAAAATGTCCACATTTATGGGTACCCATAACTGGGTTCTGAAAAAACATCTTGTGAGAGCTTTCATTGGAGATCGGACTGAGAAAGCTTGGTCTTATTAGGTTTTTGATTGTAGGAGCTCTTCTGAAACAGATAATAGGTGTGGTATCCAAATATTTGTGTAGGCTGGAGTCCGTACAGAGAATGTTCGAATGTTTTGTTAAAATTTGCTTTCGTTTTTTTGTTTTGGTACTAAATGTGGTGATGAATTTAGTGGTGGTCTCAATAGTCCAACATTTAGGTTTGTCCGTTATTGCATTGAGTTGAGGGTGGGGTTTGATGGTAAATCCTTACAAATCTCCATGATTCTATAGGTTCAATTAAAAAAGGTTGCCCTTACAAGTATTCTCAAAAAAGATATGCTAAGCTTGGATACATATTTTTGTAACTCTTACTCCTCACTTGCTCACTCCTTAGTTTTATTATTATTATTAATATTATTAATAATATCTTTGGCCATTTATAAAGTTATAAACAAGTAACACATCCTATCTGAAATACCATTTAGCACTTTTAGTTACTACTTTAACTGCTTTAACTAATGACTTCATTGCATTCAAATAGGCAACATTGATTTGATCCCACTATTTGAAAAGTACTCCTACAAAGAGGTTAAGCAAACTATTTTCTGTCATTATCCCATACATCAACTATTGATAGATATTCTGAATGTTTAAACGTTAATACAAGCAGTATAGGTGGTGGTAGTGATTTATTGCTGATTTGATTATTTGGGATTTGTAATGCGCATATACTTTCGGAAACCAAGCAGAGAGCCTGCACCTTGGCGCAGATGTTTAATTCCTATGACCACTCAAAACATTACCGGGAACAGGAAATTATTAGAACAAATAAGTTTTCAGATTTTTTCAGAAGAGAGTAATGGAGGATATATTCCATAGTTCAGCTGGTAGTGCATTTCAGAGATATGGGTCCCTGATAGAAAAATATCAGTCACCCCACGACATAAAATGAGAGGGGGGATACAACCAACACATTTTTCCCCAGTCAATCGCAACTAACGAGACAGCTGATAAAGCTTGATTTTAGAGACCAGATAATTGGGTGCCACACTGTAAATACGTTTATGTGTTAGGCACAATAATCCAAATTCAATCCGTTTCCAAACAGCCAGTGCAGCTTCTTCTGATACTCAGAAATAGATACCATTTTTGGCAGATTATATACCAATCTGCCAGCAGCATGTCTCCTTCCTCAGTGGCCCTAAGGATGTCATCCCACACAGCCACCAGAGCTGCCTCAGTCCCGTAGCCAGGTCTAAATCCACACTGGATGTTATTGAGAATGGAGTTGTCGTCTAGATAGCTCTGAAACTGTTTGGTGACCACCTTTTCCAGAATCTTCGAGGGCCATGGCAAACCAGCGATTGGGCGATAGTTGGCAAGAACTTGATGATCCACTATTGGTTTCTTTAATAATGATTTAAGAAAGGATTTTTTAAGTTCTTCAGGTAGGTTTCCCTGTGTTAAAGCAGCATTCACAAAATCTGTCAAAAATTGTTTGAGAGACGAAGCATGTTGCACTGCCAAATAGGCTGGAATGGGGTTGTAATCGTGATTCGTTGGTTTGAGTTGTTGAAATCGGAAGTTGGTATCAAAGAGGACATTGGTTGCGAGGCTTGAGTGAGGGAGAAAGAAAGTCAGGAAGTAGAGAGGAGCAGAGGGGGTAGGGATTGCGTTGGAAGCCGGGAGAAAGATGACTTTCATTTTTAAAGAGTTCCGCATGAGGCAGTGGAGAGCCATCCAGTGACTGATTGCAATGAGGCAGTTAGTAATCTGTTCAGAGAAGGCTGGGGAGAAAGAGTATAAGGAGGACAATATTTGAGTGTCATCAGCAAAGAGTTGAAAGTGAAAGCCAAAGGACGAGATAAGTTGTTGAGCTGGTGCAAGTAGATCTACATCAAGTGACCTAAGCCCCACCTACCTGGCAATCACTTCTGGTCTTTTGGTGCTTTTTGTTTTCCAGCTCTTTTTTCCCTAATTAAGTTGCCCTACGGACACTTTTCTTTTTCAGCTGGTGAGATGGTGCAAGTGGATATAGGTTACATTAACTTAGTTCCTCCCACCTCGTTTGTTGCTCTTTATGTTAGCAGCTTTACAGCCTCTTTTCTGTTGCAGTTAGGGAGCTGGCTCCAGTGGATTTAGGTCAAGTGACCTAAGCCCCACCCACGTGTCAATCACTTCTAATCTTTTGGTGACTTCTCGTTTGCCACTCTTTTTTTGACCCACGTAATCAACCTTAGAGCATTTTTTCTTTTGCTGTTGATGAGCTAGTGCAAGTGGCTCCACATCCTGGGACCTAAGCCCTATCTACCTGGCAGTCACTGCTAATCTTTTGATGTCTTCTTGTTTTCCAGATATTTGCTTCCTAATTAAGCAGCTCTACTGCCTCTTTTCTTTTTCAGTTGTCGAGCTGGTGCAAATGGCTATAGGTTACATGACCTTAGTCCCTCCCACCTGTCAATCGATGCTTATCTTTAGGTGACTTCTTGGTTTGTTGCTCTTTTTTACTTATTTAAGCAGCCCTACAACCTCTTTTCTTTTGCATTTGGTGAGCTGGTACAAGCAGATCCAGGTCATGTGACCTAAGCCCCACCCACCTGCCAATCACTGCTAATCTTTTGGTGCCTTCTCGGTTTACCACTCCTTGTTCACCCTACTTATGCAGCCTTACAGACTTATTCTTGCTGTTAGTGAGCTGTTAGTGAGCTGGTTCAAGTGGCTCATTGTCACGTGACCTAAACTGCACCAACCTGTTAATCACAGCTAACATTTTGATGCCTTCTTGTTTTACAGGTATTTGTTTGTCTACGCAAGCAGTCCTACAATCTGTTTTCATTTGAAGTTGGTGAGCTGTTGTAAGTGGATGGAGGGCAGAGCCCAACCCACCCACTTAGCCCTGCCCCTTCCTTTCCCTTTGTAACTGTTAGTTCACTGGGTGTCTTTCTCCCAGTTGCCCAAAGCAAGGGGCTGACAAAGAAAAAGGAAATCCTTGTTTGACCTTGTTGCAGCCTAGAAGGGGACATGGGCCAGTTACTCTGCCTGTATTACACTAGGTAGACATCACCATGTTTTACAGAGTTGTGGGTGGGAGTCCCTCTACCGAGGACAAACATGGTTCAAATAAGCTGCTCTATGGGCTCGACCATACTCAGGAGGCACCACAACAACGTTTTTGCTTGCTGCACCCTTTACAGAGGACAAATATCCATTTGCATATGGGTTTGGTCCCACCCCAAAGGGTACTCCAGGACCGAAATGCTAGGCAATTTTTCTCTGAACAAGAGTACATCAGAAACCCCAGGCAAGTGTTTTTCATCCTTGTTGGGCATCATCAGTGAGGTCACCATGTGTCTCCTTTCTCCCCAATCGATTCACATCCAATCCAGGCATAGGCACATGACCAGGACAGATATCCAAGTGAACCTTGCCAAGGACTGACCTGTGGATCCAGGAAGGGGAGTCTGCAGGAAGGACGACTTGAAGTAGCAGGACCGTCAATGAGCCCTGTAGAATTAGGGCAACAAAGGAAACCATAAGGGCCAAGCCCCTTAATGGGAAAAAAAACCTGTGATGGGGAAAAACCCAGCATAGAAGGTGATGGTGTCTTCAGGAAGAGATTCATGGAAGATCAGCTTTCAGCATCAGAGATGATTATTTCCAAGAATGCAGCTGAGAGTAGAGTGGAGCTGCCACAGGTTAGCAGGGAGTGGAATGAAATCACGCTGACAGCTTGAGACCAAAAAGCAGCAATCCAGCAAGCAGCGAGAGTTGCACAGGTAAGGATGCAGCGGGAGCCACAGCAGCTGAAGAAAACTATCTGGCAAGCAGCAAGCGTCGCGCAGGTAGGGAGGCAGCGAAAGCCGTAGCAGCTGAGGACAGCAATCCGGCAAGCATCGAGAGCCACGCAGATAAGGAGGCGGTGAACCACAGCGGCTGATTGAGAACAGAAGAAGAGTAGTCCAGTGCGAGCGGCTGGGGCTGCACAGGATAAAGGGGTGGCAAAGCCGCAATGAATCGAAAAAGAACAGAAGGCGGCTCAGACCGTGACAGAGAGCAGGCAATGAAGCCACAAGTAGGGCGGGAACCCAGAATGGGAGAGGAAGAAAAGGGGGAAACTGAGAGGGCTCCAGAGAGGAAGAGAGGAGCAGAGCAGGAGATGGAAGGAAATGGCCCCAGGGACAAGTAGTAACAAACAGGTTACAGCGTTGTGGCTTTGGATAGAAAAATAGAAGCAACGCAGTTGCTCTACCGCAAGTTGCTCCTTAAGTATGAGCACTAGAGCACTGTTTATAGGTTTAACAAAGGAACTAACCCGTGACCATCTTGGAATTCCCCAAGGATGTGCTCTCCTCCACCTATGCCAGATGGACCAAGAGCTGGCCGAGGCCCTAACAGAAACATGGTATAGATCCTCCTCCTCCTACATCTTCGATGCCCTCCTACCCCATGCCAAAAGTATCCAAAATAAAGAACACACATGAAAATCTAGAGGTGGGATGGCAGTCATCCATAGCATCAACTGGCCCTGCATAGTAATTCCGACCCACAAACCCAACTCCTTTGAATCCCTCTCATGCTGTTTCCCCATCTCAAGCAACAACAAAATTACATTCCATCTTATTTAGAGGCTACCCTAAGGGAGTGGTAACTTTGTTTATGCTTTTTCCAAATTTCTCTCCTTAGCAATGGTCTCCTACTCTAAAAACAACCTTTTCTGAGATGTCAATGTCCCTGAGTCCCAACTAGAAGAAAACACATACCTGACTCCCTGTTCTCTCTGATTGACTCCATGAAACTTAAACAGATAGTACTCTCCCTCAAGCATGTTTCAGGCCACACACTCAACCTTACCTTCTACTCCTCCTATCTCCTCTTGTGCTTTAATACTCTCCCTCCTGACTGGACCCACCACACCACAGTCTCCCTTTGAATATCACACTCTAAGCTGTCCTACAAAGGCCTGGATAAATGCCCTAAGATTGAACGATGCTCCTTTAGAATTTTCCGCTAGGCACTCGAGATGCAGCGTTTACAACATTTCACACCAAAGGGAATACCTGAGCCCTTGTGGATGCATTAAACCCCTTCACCAAATAACTAGTGGATTACTATGTCATTCTAAAGTCTAGTTACAGCAAAGTCAAACCGTTTGCAACCTGGTACACACCCAAGCTTGCTGCCAACAAACGCTCAATCAGATCCCTTGAATAGAGGTGGCAGAAAGACTGCAGCCCAAGGGAGCTCTCATTTCTGAAATCCCTGTGCACCAAATGCAGAAACATGATCTCCAATGCTAAGTTCGATTACTACACTTCTACCATTAAGGCAGGTAGCAAAGCCCCATTAGAAAGAGTCAAACACAGCACCAAGCCCACACCTTTCCCTGAGGTGATGGATTCACAAGAAAAATGCAATGGCATCAACACCGTCTTCATTAACAAAATTGCTTAGTTCAGAGGTGTCATCGATCCCTAAAAACCAGGCAGAGCCCTGGTATGCATCCCTCCAGGCACACAAATCCCTTCTGGACCGAATTCACCCACCTCTCTCCTAAGATACTCTCATGCACACTTGCTTCCCTCAAACCTACCTTTTGCACTGACAACTTCCTACCGACCTCCCTCATTAAACAACTCACTGGTTCATCACTCAACACACTCCTCTGTAATGTGTATGCCTCCCTCAGTGAAGGTGCATTGTGAGACTCATTGAAGACTGATCTCATTTAACTCATTCACATAAACCATTGCTTGACCCAGAAGATCTAGCCAACTATAGCCTCATCATGAGCCTACCGGTTATAAAGAATTGTTTTGAAAGAGTAGTTGTGACCCAACGTCTTGCCAAAATTGACCATCTTGACCTTCTCTGTGATTACCAGTCCGGTTTCCACCCCAAATGCAGCACTGAGACTGCAGTCATACAAGTGGTTGATGGTGCCCTGAAAACCACTGACACAGTGTACTTGTCCCTTTTAGTCCTGCTAGACCTCGTGGCTGCCTTCTAAACAGTTGGGCACCTAACACTCCTGTTCCCTCTTTTTTGACAGGATCAACTTCTATAGAACTGTCCTAAAATGTTTTGCTTTTTACCTGCCTGGCACACACCAGACTATACACGTGTGCAGGTGCGCTCATTCAGATACAAATGACTCCCAGACACAAATTGTCTTCAATGTATGCACCTGGGGGCTAGTTGCAGCCTCTACTCGAGACGGAGAGGGCAGGAGCCCTTCTCCCCTCACCCTCTGCAGCTGCATCCTGCCAATGAGCACACAGAGCTCATACGATCTGCTCTGAGCAGCGTTCTACAATCTACCAGAATCCGACATCTCAACCCCGGATCTGCCGAGCAGGTTCCTGGTGAGCACAATCTGCGCTTCCCTCCACTCAAAAACACCCTAATTGGTGAGTTTGCACTGTTTGTCTCTTCCCTGAGCCTTATGATCAGCTGTTTTCCAATCCTTGCCTTTCCACAAGATGGCCGGCGCAATGCGGCCCCACATTGAGGCTGTGTACCGTTGCTAAGCAACGGGCCTCTATTTTAAATCTTGCAGGTCCGCTAGCAGGCGGAAACCGCCCGCTGACAAAGGGTGATTAAAAAAGCCCTGTTTTGCACCTGTTTGCGCACTGGTGCACTGGCGATACCCTTTACAAGTCCATTAGTAGGTAAGCCTCATTCTCTGTCCCTCGTTCTTTGTCTCGCCAACCTCCCTGCTCTGGATACTAGCCATCATGGATCACCAACCATTGCGCTGATATACTAATCTCCACCTACCGCCGTGAAATTGACTGCTGTATACCCGCTTAAGATGATTGCAGCCTTTTAATGTACCTTTTCCCAAGCTTGCTAGAAATTGTCTCCGCACATTTTCGCTTACCTCAAACTGCCTCTCACGCTGACTCTGTCTGTCTGCCATTTGCCTACCATTTTAATTGCTGTTGCAAAGTCTGCCAGCCGACCTTGTTTGTAATCCCATTGCATTCCACTTGTTGCCTCCCTATCCCTGGTAACCTATATGGCTGATGCTATTGTCGAGCTTGACGGCCGGCTATACATGTACTTATATTGCCGCATGCGCTGTTATTGCTTGATTTGCCACCCTGTGATCTCCATTTAGGCATCATTGCAGACATACCCTGTCTTTGCTTGAACTGCCACCCTGTGATCTCAATGTAGGCATCTTTGTAGACACATCCTGTTTTTGCTTGAACTGACACATTGTGACTTCAAATTAGGCATCTTTGTACCTCACTAATTGGACATCTATGCCGTATGTATGGGCACTTCACAAGTGATTTAAGTTGACTTGCCCACTTGTCAAGTTCCTACCCCAATATGTACATGCCTAACCTATTATGTTGCACACTCCTGCTACTTTACACGACAATATTGTTGGCTTGGTCTCACCCTAACATCAACAGTGCCTTATCCATCCAGCCTACTGTCACTGTAAAATTGTTTCTCACCATGTCGTGCTTATCACTCACATCTAGCTCCAGTCCGCCTCCGCCAGTGAGCACTCTCACCTCCCGGCCCCCTTGCCCTCAGCTTGCTGTCAATACCATGCCCTTTTGCACTATGCTACCCCCCAACCCATACCTGAACTTTCCTGCCTTATGGTTGGAACACTTTGCAACCAAACCGACCCTGAATCAACTCTGCATACTACATCTTAGGAATCTTAGACTAGGCTCCAGACTCTCTTGCGCAGCTCGCCGATCACATGTCCCACTACTACTGCGGAATCGCTCTATACCCCCGACAATCTCACACCAAGTCCTAAGTTTATAGATATTAAGAACACCCTTTCCATAGTCTCCTTGAACTCCAATAATATTAATTCTACCACTACCAAAGAGAGTGTGATTAAAGGTGCCCTTACCAATGCCAGGTCACCCACTGCTCACACGCTGGACATTGAGGACTTCATCTAGGTCCAAGATTTAGATTTCCTCGCCATTACGGAGACCTAGTTACATGCAGCAGCGGGACCTACACTCTCCTTGGCCATCCCTAATGGTTACTCCAACATTAGATGCGACCGAAATACTAACCAATTCAAAGGAGGAGGTGTCACCTTTATTTATAGAAACTTCCTTGGTCTCAGACTCATACCTAATCAGCATATGCCTTCAGCAGAGTTATTATCTGTCAAATTGCTTATATCACCCCACCAAACCATCACCTTGCACCTTAACTATAGGCCCCCAGGACCAGCCTCCACCTTTGTAGATGACATCACATCCATCCTAGCTACTAACACCAAGCCCAATTCCCAAATTATCCTACTAGGGGATTTCAATTTTGGTCACCAAGATCCCAACGACCATAAAGCATTGGACATTGCTAGCACACTAACTGATCTGGGCTTTGTACATCACATCCTGGAAGCTACTCACAACAAAGGGAGAACCCTTGATTGGTTAGTCGATCTGAATTGCAACATCAACATAGTGTCTAACACACCTTGCGCCTGGTCAGATCATCATCCGATAAACTTCGATATCAAAGCAAATAACCAATGCTCTAAACAGAACATTGCACCTTCCATTAGCACTAGAAACAAAAGAGACATTACTAAGGAGAAAATGCTCTCTTTAATCCTACCTATACTAAACAATGCCTCTGTGTTGTGCGCAGACTTCACAGTCCTAGTCGATACCTTCAATCAAACCATTCTTAAAGCCATGAATACCATCGCCCCTATCAAACTGCGGAAACCTAAACCTCGTGCACACCTCATCCCATGGTTCACGCCACACCTGAGAACACCTGAGAAAGAAAAAGAGAAACTCTGAGGCCCATTGGAAAAGCCATCCTTTAGATACAAATAAGGACAGCCTTATCATAGCCTCCCTCAACTACAAAGAGGTAATTTTCCAAGCTAAAAAAGACGGGTATAACAAGCGTATTCTTCAAGCGGAATCAAATACTAAAGAGCTCTTTAAGATACTTAAAGAATTACAATCACCAGCAGTCCCACCTGATACCGGTAGCAATGATGCAATGATAACACATGGTGCGCCAATATACAAAAAGCGCTTCTTGACAAAATATCCACACTGCAAACTAAAATCAATGCCAGAAAAGCAGTTTACAGACTGACTCGCAGTACAATAATCCCACTGGTAAAACTAGCCCACCCTTACACACCCACAAACCTTTTAGCTTTGCACCACTATCCATTAACGAGGTGGAAAACATCATCCGTAAACTTAAACCATCAAATTGTCAAGGAGACACATGCCCAGCCCTCATCATCAAGGAGGCTACCTACGAATTAGCACCGGTCATCACTGCCTTCATAAACTCGTCCTTCCACACAGGCATCATCCCGGATAACCTTAAGAATGCTTGGGTCACCCCCCTACTCAAAAAACCCTCCTTAGCCCCAAGCAACCCAACCAATTACAGGCCCATCCCCATTGTCCCCTTTTTACTTAAAATACTGGACTGAGTCGCCTATCTGCAGATCCAGGATTATCTAGAATCTAATAAACTCCTAGGCCTCAGACAATCTGGCTTCCGGCCAAGGCTTGGAACAGAAACCACTCTTATCGACTTAAAAACCCAAGTAAACAAACTTAAAGTTAAATGCAAATTGGCCCTCTTACTATTGCTAGACTTATCGGCAGCATTTGATCTGGTTAACCATCAAATTCTTTGCCATCATCTTAAATCTGCAGCCCACTTCTGCGACAAAGCCACAACATGGATTAGATCCTTTCTGGCGAATAGATCCATGAGGGTCTTCTCCTCTTTGGCCTCTGCTGAACCCTCCTCAGTCCCGTGCAGGGTCCCTCAAGGATCCTACGTTTCACCTACACTGTATAACGTGTTCACAAAGCCACTCTTCAATGTACTTGACTATTTTGGTGTCAACTACACTAACTACACAGATGACACCCCAATACTCATTTCTATCACTGGTGACCACACAGCCGATTCTAAAGCCCTCAACAATGTCTTTCTGGTCATCCAGGCTTTGATGGCACAACACGGGCTTTGCCTCAACCATGTGAAGACAGAGCTTCTCATCCTTGCCTCCACCACAGACTCAATAGATTAGATCCAGCATTCAAATCCTTCATCATTGATGGCAATACTGTCAAGGTATCCAAGGACACAAAAATTCTAGGCATTTATCTCGACGCGACCCTGTCACTCACTAGACAAACCAACGAGGTTATTTCGTAATCAGCCTGCACATGTAAACTCATCACAGCATGTCGAGCCTTCCTTACCACAGCCAATTGCACCATCCTTGCCTGAACCCTCATCATGGCGAAGCTTGACTATTGCAATGCCCTTTATCGAGGAACAAGTCAAAGGAATTTAAGCAAGTTACAGGTAACTCAGAACAATGATATTAGGGCAGCACTAAATATCCCTAGGAACCAGCCTCCAGACGCAGCCTACACTGGCTCTCGATCTCCCAAATAATCTCCCTCAAAACACTCGCACGCATGCATAAATGCCTGTCCAACCAGGCCCCAGAATACCTGGTGAACCGCTTTGCACCACACACCTCCATCCGTCCACAGAGAACAGCCCAAGCACACTCTCTTTCACTACGGAGGTTCAAGCTTCACAAAGCAGGGGGTGCCAGCTTCCCAGGCCTCACTGCTAAGTTGTGGAACTCACTTCCCAATCCACTCAGATCTGAATCCTCCTTCCACTCATTTAAGAGCAAAGCTAAATTGTGACTTATAGCACAGGACTTGCAAAGCCACCACCAATCTCAGTGATCTCATCTATCACTACTGCTCTCCGGCCGTCCTATTAGCTCAGATGTGCCATTCTGACCAACACCTGTAATTATCTTGTATATTATCTGGCAAATATATTGTAAGTACTGTTTGTATATATAATGTTATATAATGTTTGTATATATAATGTTATCTGTTTCTGCCTAACATGTCTCTGTAACCTCAAGAAATGTGCACAGATGCCTTTGGGCCAGGAGCGCTATATAAATAAATAAAATACAAAATACAAATACAAATGCATGGAACCCTTGGGAATTCTCTTAAATGACCCCAACATAGCCAGCCATTGGTACGTTGATTACGCTCCACTGTACCTTACGGTCAGTGATCCTTAGCTCAATGATTGCCTCCATGAATACCTGACTACCATCTCAAAATGGATGTCAAATGCCAATCTCAAATTAAACCTCAACAAGAGCGAATTCATCCTCCTCAGCCCCCACCAAATAACAACGAGTGCAACAATGGCTGCAAGACATGTGCCTTGAAGGACTCACCCCTCAGTGGTCAACCTCATCCAAATCCCTGGGCTTCATTTTTGACAGCAGCCTTTCCTTCCAAAAGCACATAGCCAAGAAGGTTAAAACCACTTGGCTACAGATCTCCACACTCTGCAAAATCAAACCCTTCCTCCCTGCATGACATCCTCATGGTTGTTTAAGCCCTTTTGATCTCATGCATCGACTGGGGAAACATCCTCCTTATAAGGGCTTCCGGCCACACATCTGGCCACCCTCACACAGCCTTCCTCATTACAGGTGGCTGAAAATTCGACCGTACCTCTTCAACACTTTGTGAGTTCCACTAGCTCCTACTTGATCTCGGAATTATATTCAAAATGACATGCATCATCTACAAAGCAGTCTCAACCTGAACACCAACATACTTGGTGGTTAGAATCCACACCAATGGAGGCTTTTGCACCTCATGTATTAAAATTATCAAAAAGTTGGAGTCGCAGCTAGGGAAAAATGACAAGGTTCACAACCTGATGTCTGCACTTACCCTTGCACTTGCCACCAGCTGGCTGCAATGTTTACTTTTATTTATTCTATGTATTTTTTACTGTCGATACCATGTACTGCACTGTCCCCTTCCGCTCCCCCCTTCACTTTTCCCCTGCACTTGTGCAATCTCAATGGCACCTGGCCTAGTAAGATCGTTGTCTCTGTCTTCCCTCTGTTCCCCCTGCCTTGCCTCGTCGCGCCTTCAAACTACTATTCTACTAACAAACTTTTGTATAGGCACGTTATAAATGCCATATCACATCATATCATAAAGGGAGGTGATTAGCTTTGTGATGTAGGAGTGGTGATATTGATGCTTGTGCAGTAAAATTGCAAGTTCAGTGTGGTAAAGAGAGACAAACTTACCAGCTGCGATAGTAGCACTTGACCTGGGAGTGGGGTAGTCCTAATAATCTCTTCTCCTTTATGACTAAGCTAAAGAATGCCTTAAAATAACAGTGTCTCATGTGTAAGAAACTGAACCTATATAATAAAGATGGACCACAGGTAAGTAGGAAAGAAGTTAACATTAGTCTGAGGTGCAGTAAAAAGGCTTCAAGGTATGCTTTTTCTAAAACGTGTGTTCAGTTTATTAATCGCTTGGTAGTCGTAGCAGCTGGTAACACATTGTAAGTCTCACAATCCTAGAATGGCATAGTAAGAGGCAACAACAATGTTTGTTACTTTCAAGGATGTAATGGGAGTTCACGGGTCTCGTTGAAAGGCAATGAATGCACAATTATTTTATAATTCAGCATATTTAATCTATGAAGCCTTGTCTACTCGTGGCTTAAAAAATCTCACAGCAGTTTCAAATTGCCCATCCAATACACTTCTGCCTGAGAAGGAGTCAAAGGGTTCCTGATGTGTTACTTTAAAGCAATAACTTTTTTTTAGTTGAAGGCTCTGACAGTGTCATGGTAGAAAGCTTTCTCGTGAGAATAAAGATCATATGACTGGAACAGATGAATAAAGTTCTGCTGGTCATCTGAAATGTTTCAATGGTTTGACGTATAATGTGGGAATGGGGGGTTGGATTGTGACATCACAGGGGCTAGTCACGGGTGATGTGGTATGTTTCGTTGAATCCAATCACAATGCAGCAATGTATATTTTTCCATAAGGGTTGATATGTATTTACCAATTAGCTGTGTGCCGAAAGACTTATTTGGGGGTCATTACAACCTTGGAGGTAACCATGCCGCAATTTGCGGCATGGTTACCCCCCTTACCGGGTTACCGGGTCCGGGTTCCTTAAATGAGGAATTACTGGGCCATTCCAACCTTGGAGAACCCGGTAATTCCTCATTCGAGGAACCCGGACCGGGTACATCCCCATTTCCATTCGAGCCCCTATAGGGCTCAATGGGAATGGGGAGGGAGCTAACAACGGGCCCGTTAATATTGGGCCCATTGTTAGCTCCCTGGTCTGCTAGCGGGACTCGCTAAGGGCGCCTGGTTTTACCAGGCGCCCTTTGCGATCCCACGAGCAGACTCTTAATGGGGCGGTAAGGGGTTGACGGCTCCGCCACCATTACCGGCGCCATTAACCCCTTACCGCCAAGGCCGTAATGACCCCCATTGTGTTGCAGAAGTACTAATGCTAATTAGTTTAGATTATTATAAAAACCTCTGAGTTAGGGGCGTTACTTTGACAGTGCCTTTTCATGCAGATCTGCTCCGTGCTCTGTTTGAAATTCTTATCCCAGCTGCGTCTTGGCCCAGAGTAAAACTGTGTTACTTCTTGCTCGGAGTACACTCCTTCTTTGGCTACTTTTGTAATTTTTAAGACCCAACTTTGCGTTAACCCTCTGCACACCTGCAAGGTGTTATTTTTATTTATTTATTTATTTATTTATCATTTTTTACATGCCCAGACCCTGGGGTATCACAGTGTGGTTATAGACATCTTAGTAATTAGTACATGATATACACAACATTTTTTATACTTATAATACATAGGGCAAATTGGTAGTCATTTGAGATAGCATGGTGTTGGGCTTAGTATTGGTTGAACAGCCATGTTTCCAGTTGTTTTTTTAACAAAAGGAAGGAAGTCTCTTTTTTTTTAATGTGGGTAGGGAGAGAATTCCAGTGTTTGTGTGCTAGGACATTGATTGATTTTTATTTTGATTGATTGATATTTTATTTCTATCGCTCTCGTACACAAGTGTTTCAGAGCGCGACAAGGCAAGGGAGGGGAACAGGGGAGAACAAAACAGCGATCTTACTATGCCCAGTGACGTTGAGAACGCGCAAGTGCATTGGAGAGGGGGAGGGGAAAGTGCATGGAAGGAGGGAGAAGTGGAACGTGCGAAGCAGAGGAGAAACAGATAAATAACAATAAATAAATAATAAAGGCGACAAACAGTGGTAATGCAGCCAGCAATTTGCAAGTGCTAGGTTTAAGGCAGCAGACAGGGTAGGTCTGATAAGGGCAGATGGAAAACGGGGGGGGGGCTGTATGACTGTATGGGTACAAATACAGACCCCAGTGCAAGGGGTGGCCCGGAGGCAGTGCGGGAGGGTGGCAGGGTGTGCAGGTGCCTGGGCCCGAAGGACAGAAGGTGGCCAGGTGCACTGTGCCAAGAGAGAACAGATCAGCAGGGGAGAGGGGGAGCGGAGGCAGAAGAAAAGAGGAAGGTCTTGAGGTGTTTCCGGAACCGGAGATGGTTCCCCTCAGGTTTTAGAGTGGCAGGGAGGCTGTTCCAGAGGGGGGCCCCAGCCAAAGACAGAGATCTACCCCCACCTTGTTTCTTTGAAAAATGACTGACCCTGAGGGAGTTGGAGATAGAGGAGCAAAGAGCTCGAGAGGGGAGGTATTTGCGGATGGATAGCTGAAGGTATTTTGGACCCAGGCCCTAGAAAGCTTTGTGGACAATGCAGAGGGTTTTGAATGTAATCCTTGCATCCACTGGGAGCCAGTGGAGAGAATTCAGAGCTGGAGAGATACGATCCCTGGGCTTGAGGCCAAGGACAAGTCTCGCAGTCCTGTTCTGGATTAGTTGCAGAGGGCGGAGAGTAGTGGCAGGTAGATTTAGAAAGAGGCTGTTACAATAGTCCAAGCTAGAGAGAACCAGAGCTTGGGATACCATTAGCTTCTGGGGGAAGCAGAGGAAAGGCCGAGTACCTCTGAGGAGGTGCAGTCAGAAATTTGACTTTTTAGAGACCTCAGAGATGTGGGTGGAGAAGGAAAGGGTGGAGTCAAAGATGACCCCAAGGTTCTTAGCCTCGCAGGTGGGGGTAGGAGGGCCAAGGGAGGCCGGCCAGAGAGTGAGGGGAAAGGATGGTGAAGGTGTGCCGATGAGGAGGATCTCCGTCTTGCTGGCATTCAGACAAGGATCATTGGCGGAACACCAATCTTGAGTGGCAGTTAGGCAATCAGAGAACAGAGAGGGAGAGGAGGTGACAGAGGGCAGCCTGAAAATGAGTTGAGTGTCGTCAGTGTAGCACTGGAAATTTGAGCAGAAAGTGGCAATGCAGTGGGCGAGAGTTGCCAGGTATTGGTTGAAAAGCCAGGGCCAGAGGTTAGACCCCTGGGGAACACCACAGGTAGAGAGGAAGATAGTGGAAAGGAAGGACCCAAGTTGGACCTGGGAGGGTCGATCTGAGAGGAAAGAGGTCAGCCAGACCCAATGGGGGTTTCCTGATAGAATTCATGGAGTCAATCTCTTTAAAATTATGGACATTTCACGCATGAGCGGAACATATCAAACCAATAACAGCTGCAAGAACAATGGATTTGTTCAACTATTCATTAACTTAAATTTAGTATTTATACTTCTGAAAATTGAACCACCCTGTATTTCATAAAACAGGGCCTAGATGTATACACTTTAGAGTTGTAGTATACACAGAGAAACCTCTGGCGTATGAACCTAACACCCAGAGTTGTTACAGTTATTGCAAAAAATGTTCCCTGATAAATAGTTATTTTATTTTATTTTTAGTTTCTCACATTATTATTTTTGCATTAATCTTTTCCTTTTGACCTGACTCAACTCAGGGATGCTTGCCTTTTGATACTCTTTCACTCCTACTCCTTTTTCCCTCCAGCACTGGGTTTCTGTTCACCGGCCTTATTGCCCTTTCTAAGTCTGGCTCTTTACTATTCCTCCTAAACAACAGGAATGTGCAACGAGGTTCTTTACCTTATTAAGTGTACTTACATTTCATGTGTACTTACATTTCATGTCTTATATATCAAAACTTCCATGTGTATATATAATTGTTCTTTTTTATGCAAATTGCAGTGTGCCATTATCACATTAATAATCATTTACCAAAATGTTATGGCTGTTGTGGCATTTATTTTCTTGATTCATGCACAAATATGATGCGGCTCGGGGAAGGAGAAGATACATTTGCCCCGACTAAAAAGGTATCTCACTAAGTTAGCAAATATTGAAGGTGAAGAATACCAGTTCCAATGCAGCGTTTATTGTTGTTTTTTGTGTTAGTCAGCCAGGCCAGAGCCTGATCAGTGATACCCAGGTTTTCACGGAGACGGTTGAGCAGGGTGGTATGGTTGACCGTGTCGAAGGCAGAAGAGAGATCGAGGAGGATGAGGACAGAGGGAATGTTAGACTCAAGGTTGGAAAGCGGATCTTCACGGATGTTCAGGAGAGTAGTTTCCGTGCTTCTGGCAGCTCTGAAGCCAGACTGGTGGTCATGGAGACAGCCAACAGAATTGGAATGAAGGTTAAGCTGAGAGATGGCCACCCTTTCAAGGAGTTTGCCAAGAAAGGGAGTAATGGAAATTGGCTGATAGTTAGCTAGACAAGAAAGATCAGCTGTGGGTTTCTTGAGAAGAGGATGCACAAAGGAGTGCTTCAGAGGGGAGGGGAAGCATCCCGAGGCAAAGGAGTGATTGCAAAAATCAGCAAGGGCCGGAGCAAGGGTGTCAATGTGGTCCTTGACGGTTTTAGAGGAACAGGGATGAACCTGTTTTGACGAGGCTTTCATAGATCGGACTTGTCTGGCGACCTCGTCTGGGCTGAAAAGAGGAAAGGACGAGAAGGATGGTTTGCAGGGTGGCTAAAGGAGGGTCAGCAAGCACAGATGGAGAGGGGAGAGGAGGGCTGTGGGTGGAGAGGATGGACAGGATGTCCTGGGTTTTTTAAATGAAGTGAGAGGCAAGGGCATTGCAAAGAGCCTGGGAGGCAACAGGAGGGGTAGAGACTGCAGCAGGGTTGGCCAGCTCCTTGCAGATTTTAAAGAGTTCGGCCGAGTTGTTAGATGCCGCAGAGGTACAAGCTTGAATGTGGACTCTCTTCTTGGTGAGGACAGAGAGTCGGTATTGCCTTTGTAGCAGGTGACAGGCCAGTTTGTCAGAGGATGAACAGGAAGTCCTCAATTTCCTCTCAGCTGCCCTACACGTACGTTTAAGTGTAGCTAGGTCAGAGTCACACCAGGAATTGCCCTTGGCTTTGGACTTCAAACGGATCCTCATGACAGGGGCAAGAGCACCAAGCATATCAGAAATTGAAGAGTAGAGCAGAGACAGGGCTGTGTCAGGATGTGAGAAAGCCAAAGGTGGAGGGGGGGAGAGAAAGTGGCGGCAAAAGCCTCAACTGACACACTCTTCATGGGCCAGATGTCCGAGAACGTAGGTGGCAGTGTTGGGGTAGGCTTGGCTTGGGGGGAAGAGAGGGAGAGATGAGATGAGAGGAGGGAGTGATCGCTCCAGGAGAGAGGAGTGGTCAGAGGGATGGAGAGGGGGAGGTCAGAGGAGATCATGACATCGAGTGTGTGCCCTGCAGAGTGAGTCGGGCCAGAGAGGAGGATGGACAGGGAGAGGGAGTCACAGAGGTCACGGAAGAGTACAGAGGAGGAGCAAGGAGAGTCTAAATGTATATTTAGGTCACCGAGGAGGAGGAGTTGAGTGGTAGAGGCCAGGAGGGAGGAGGAGAGGTCTGCCCACTCAGAGAGAAATGAGGTGATTTGACCAGGAGGCCGGTAGATGGTAACCACAGTAAGAGAATGGGTAGGCGAGAGAGAAAGCCTACAGACAAGGCATTCAAAAGAGGAGTAGGTCTGAGTGGGAATGATAGAGGCAGGAATCCACTCAGGAAAGATCAGGGCTACCCCCCCACCAGACCGGGTGGATCTGCGTGCTGAGGGGATCTTGTAGCCATCATGGAGGACAGTGTCAAAGCTTGTGACAGAGCTGGCCGTGAACCATGTCTCAGTAAAACCAAGGACATCAAGGTCTAGTTCTTCAAGGAGGTGGCAGATGTCAGAGGAGTGTTTGACGGCAGAGCGAGAGTTGAGAGTGGCAATATGAAGAAGGTTGCCAGCCTTAAAGACCTTCCGGAGAGACGTACAGATCAGAGGTACGCCCTGCGGAGGAGAAAGAGCCCTAGTAGGGGCAGAGGAGGAGGAGGAGGAGGAGGAGAGAGAGGGCAAGGTAGCCATGGGGGAAGAGGAGGGGACAGCAGGAGATGAGAGGAAATTGATGAGGCGAGGGAAGCGCCTATCAAAGAGGAGGCGATTGGCCTGAGGGCCTTAGACCATGACAGTGCCATTTAGGTAGACATTAATGATGACTTTAGAGAAGTCGAAGGAAGCCATGAGAACTTCCCGGCGAGTGCCACCATTAATGGGAGAGGAGGAGATAGGGCAGAGCACAGAGACCATATGAGGAGTCCATAGATCTGGCAAAGGAACGACAAAGAGGATGTCGGTAAGGGTCTGTCTGGCGGAAGCATTGGAATAGGTGTCAGCGATAGGAAGACCAGGGTTAGAGGCCAAGATATCCTTTTTGAACTTCTTCCTACCAGACTTAGTGAGAATGGAAGGATAGTCAATGGAGAAGCAGTTGGACAAGATAGGAGAAACAAAAAGTGCCATTGGGGTGGAAGTGATGAGAGGATGGAGATATTGGGGGGGCTAAGGCAGCTAGGTGTGGGACAAAAGAGAGTGGTGAGGTCACTGGGCTGGCAAGTTACAGAGAAGAAACAGTATACAAGCAAAATACAGAGAATTTCACAATGGGCAGCAAGATTTGACTTTTAAGCACAAAGCAAAAACAGCAAGATTTGACTTTTAAGCACAAAGCAAAAACAGCAAGATTTGACTTTTTCAATCTTGGAATCGGGTGTTAGCAAAGGGTTTTAGGAAGCACTGCGCAGCAGGATGACAGAATGGGAGTAACAAGCAGAAAGAACAGTGATAGTCAAAGGCAGTAGGAGTGAGTCCATAAGGAGGGAACTAACCCATAGTTCTGGAGGTGGCAAAGTCAAGGCAGTCCGGATTTCTTAGAGGAGTATGGTGGCAGCATCATTGTGGTTAAGGTGCAGGGAGGACTCCAATTAGCGTTCTAGAAGCAGACAGGGGCCTTAGAGTGGGCCTTTGCTAAGAGGGCTGGCTGAAGCCTGCCGGTCCCTAATTGGATGGAAGAAAACACTCAGCAACCAATGGGAGTGCAGCACAGGGTAAGGTGGTTCAGCAGATTGAAGCTACTGCCCCCTGTTCTGTTGTTGTTGTAGCGTGGTGTCACTAAGCATTGGCTGTAGTTGGATCTTCGGGTTCTGACATTGACTTTTCTGTGTAGGACATTATTTAGATAGATTGGAGCTTTTTCAGTAGTGCATTTGTGCGTAATGCATAGCGTTTTAAAAATAATTCTTGCTTTGACAGGCAGCCAGTTGGCGTCCTTCCTGACTTTGGTTACATGGTCACGTTTTTTGAGATCCAGTGCTGACCTAAGGGCTTTATTTTGCAAAAGTTGCAGTTTGTTGGTGTTAGTGTTGGAAATCCCTAGTAATAGCACATTACAATAGTCCAATCTGGATAATACCAATGGTCTGGCCAGGGTAAGGCAATTGGTTGGGATCAGGAATTGTCGACTTAATGCTATGAGTTTTGATGTGTATGCTGTGGAGGATGCAAGTGTGCTGATGTGCTTAGTCATCGTGAGATTGGCGTCTATGTGTACGCCTAATGTTTTCACTTGCTTGAGGACAGGGATCAGGGTACCGTCAATATGAATGGAAGAGTAATTTGTGTGAAGGGCGGCTATTTTGGTTGGAGATCCAACGATGAGGACTTCTGTCTTTTCATCGTTAAGACAGAGGCTGTTTAAAGCCATCCAGTTTTGAATGATAGAGTACATTTTGTTAATGGTTAGGGTTTCTTGGATGTGGACCCCTGTGATGGGGATGAGGATCGGGGTGTCATCTGCAAAATTAGTGTAGATGACACCCATATCGTCTTGGGAGTAGAAGAGGAGTTTAGTGTAGGCCTTGTAGAGGGTGGGCGATAGACAGGAGCCCTGGGGGACTCCTATGGGTACTGGTATGGGGTCTGCTGCTTCCTTTCCTATAGCCACTCTGGACGCACGTTCATCAAGAAAGGATTTTACCCACATGGTGGCATCTTTGAAGAAGTTAAAGTTGTTGGCTAGGGAGGTACATAATTTATCGTGGTCAACAAGGTTGAATGCTGCAGAAAGATCTAACAGCATTAGATACAGAGTTTGCCAGAGTCTCTGATGTTGTCCATGTGGATTTTAAGATCTAGGAGGGCCGTTTCAGTGCTGTGGTTGGGCCTGAATCCTGATTGTCTAGTTCCTTGGAGTTTATTCTGTTTGAGATGGGATTGTATTTGTATATTAGCTATTTTGTCGATGATTTTCAATAGGAAGGGGACTGATGTTATTGGTCGATAGTTTGTGGGCACTGTGGGGTCGAGGGAGTTTTTTTTTCGAAGAAGAGTAACCCAAGCTTCTTTGATGCTTGCTGGAACTGTGTTTGTATTAAAGGAGGCATTGACGAAATTAGTGATAATAGGGGCAAAGGCAGGTGCACAATCTTTCACTCATTTCGCTGGGACACTATCTCCTTCACAGTTGGATGCTTTTATTTTGGACATAGTATTGAGAATCATTTCTTGGGTGACTGGGGCAAAATGGAATAAGGAATTAGGCTTTACAGAGGATGTGACGAGAGGAGGGGTGGACGTGCTTTTCTGTGCTGGTGATTGTCTTGTGGTGGAGATTTTTTTTGTAACATGGTGATTTTGGCCGAAAGCGCATCTTGAATGGTAGTGCACCATTCCTTACTGGAATTGGTGGGGGTTGTGATGGGGATAGGGTTTTCTAATTCTCTGAGAATAGCAAAAAGCTCTTTAGAGTCTGAGGAGGCATTGCTGATGCTTGTGTTGTAGGTGTGTGTTGTAGGCGTTTGCTTTGTGTGAGATTATGGCTGCTTTATATATTTTGTAAGCATTCTTCCAGAAGTGGTTCTTTTTATCTTTTTATCGGTTTGGCGCGTTTTAGTTGTGATGGGTGCTATATCATCAATGCTGAGGGTGAGACATTTGTGGTAATAGTCGGCAATGATACTTGGGTCGTTGCTAGTGACTGAATTGGTTTCAAGGAATTTGTTGAAGGTGGGGGTGAATTTCTCTACCATGAGTTTGCGTGTGTTTCTGGTTTCGACTGTGTCTATTGTTTTAGTTTTGGGAGGATGGGGTTCATCACTTAATAGAGTGAAATTAATGCAGGAGTGGTCCGTCCAACTAAGGTGATTGATTGAGTCTATGTTAAGTTCAGTGTTAAGCGATAGGATCCAGTCCAGGATTCTGCATTCACTTGTTGGTTAAAGTTCATGTCTTTTTTAGTGCTGTATGCAGGCTAGCTGCATTGGGGTCTAAGTTGTCGTTGAATCCTAGATTCAGGTCTCCAAGAATGATACATTTTGTGTTGGGTTTGATCAAGTATGTGATAAGAAGTGGGATGTCAGTTTCCGGGTAGCTATTTGCACTGGGAGTTCTATATATCACTATGATGCTAATCGTGGTTTTTGCATTCATGGCAAGTTTCACGAGTAGGAGTTTGTCGCCTGGCGTGTCTTCAATCGGGCAAGCTCTGAGTTGTATGTTGTTTCTGGCTATGATGGCTACACCACCTCCAGTGGTGTGAGTTCTGTCAGCTCTGAAAATTCTATAATCAGGTGGGGTGGCCAGGGCTAGTAGTGTCCCTGAGGTTTGGTGGAGTCAAGTTTCTGTGACCATCAAGAGGTCTAGATTTTGTTTGGTGATAAGGTCGTGCATTTCGATGGCATGGGCTCCTATTGATTGCGCCTTTATAAGGGCACTTTTGAAGCAGGAGAGGGGCTTGTGGTTATTTATGGGGTCTGTTTTGAGTGTAAGGTGTTGGGTTTCTTGGAGTTTTGGGTAGTGGTTAGGTTCGTAGTTGGCCTGTGTGTATTTTCTTTGTCGGAGGTCATTGGGGTTCGGAGTTTGGGATGTCTTGAATGTATTGGTAATGTTCGTGTGACTTGGTTTGGCACGTGATCTGAGGTGCAGTGTCCTGTCCATACCAGTAATGGGGTTGGTTGGTACTATAGCCTCAATGTTTTGATGGATGGGAGTAGGCTCTCTGGTGGGGGTGCTGGTGTTCAGGTTGAGCGTGTGTGCATGGGTAGGGTTGGTAGGAAAGGATGACGTGGGTGGAAGGAAGGGAGTCGGGCAGGGTATGGGGTAGTGTTGGGGGCATGCCAGTCTTGATAAGCCATTTCTGAATACCAGAAAGTGATCACCTGTGCATTGGGTGCTACTTAGTATGAGGCAGTAGGGAAACATGGTAATGAGTAGCCAGCCTAACACAATTGATATAGGTAGGTGAGAGTGTCTATGAAATGTGAGGTGCAGGGACACACAGTAGCACAAATATCACAGTAGGCTAAATGTGAGTAGTTCATAGTAGAGTACAATGGCTATGATTGAGGGCCGCAGGGGCACACAGTACCACAAATATCACAGTAGGCTATATGTGAGTAGTTCACAGTAGAGTACATGGGCTATGATTGAGAGGTGCAGGGGTGCACAGTAGCACAAATATCACAGTAAGCTAAATGTGAGTAGTTCACAGTAGAGTACAATGGCTATGATTGAGGGCCGCAGGGGCACACAGTAGCACAAATATCACAGTAGGCTAAATGTGAGTAGTTCACAGTAGAGTACACTCGCTATAATTGAGAGGCGCAGGGGTACACAGTAGCACAAATATCACAGTAGGCTAAATGTGAGTAGTTCACAGTAGAGTACAATGGCTATGATTGAGAGGAGCAGAGGCACACAGTAACACAAATATGACAGTAGGTTTGGTGCAATTTGTATGAGGTGATACAATATTGTTAGGCAAGCGGCGAGACTTTAATTTATTCAGTAGTTAATAATGATCTATCTTAAGATATAGTGTATGGATCTGTACTGCACTGCGGTGGTGTCCGATCCTGTGTCCGATCCTGCAGTTAGTACTTTAAGTCACAAGTGACAGCCTCAGGTCGATATGATGGGATCAGTGCTGAGAGAACCTTTTAGCCGTTGGTGTCAGGCAGGCTGTGTGATAGATCTAGAGAAGTGAACGGCTGTATTTCTTTGTTAGTACATTTTGTTTCGCAGGCTTTTGCTGCTTTGTATGAAGGTCGATTGTGTGAATATTGTAAGACAAAGGGAGATAATGATGAGAGTTGGTTAGATGAGGATCTGGAAATGGTCACGCGAAAGGGAGCCTTTTGGTTCAGAACAGTTGGTCTGGTGTTGTTGCAGTGTTTGCTTACCATCTCCATTAACAATGGTCCCTGCTGTTATACTTTATTATAAAGGACAAGAGCACCCCACCCCAAACAAGTCCAATCTCAGGTATTTCTTCACTGGCACCCTGAGTGCTGACCCACTGCATGGTCACGAGAATGTCTTAGTCTGCAAGGTATTACCCAAATTGACCTTTTGTCCTAATTGACCTAATAATAGTGGTCCTAATTGACCTTCTCACAATTGACCTTTACCTTTATTTTAGTTCTTTTATATATGTGTGGGATGGTTTTGGGATAATAAATAATATAAGGGTATTGGGTGGAGGTTGTAGGGGGTTTTGGATTGGGCGAGTGGGTGCGGGGGGTTTCTCCCGCATATATGTCCTAATTGACATTATAAATTAGATCAATTCTCCCGCGAACAATTCTCCTGCAATCAATTGTCATTAGGTCAATTCGTATACAGCCTTCTGCAGTACCTTTCAGTGAAGTTTGTACATATTGCTTTTTTATCAGGGGGTAGATCACATTGTCCTCACAGCTTCATAATATTTTGGCACCAATGTATCTAGGATACTTGTTATACGCAGCCTTCCGAGATGCTTCTTACCATTTCACCACAAGATGGCTCCTTGCCATTCAACAGGGGTGGCACCACCCACACTTTCAGGTGCTGGCCTGGACACGGGTAAGCACATGGGCATTCAGATGAGTGTCTCTCTTCATGCACTGGTGGACATGGGGTTAATGCCTACTCGAGATACCCCATATAGATTGGGTAGTAGGGTTTGAAACTTGTGTGAGCATCATCATCCGGGAATATGCCTCATCAATTTAGTAACCCCTGAATCAACTGGATACCAGCAATTGATCCGCACCACCATCTCTTTTAAAGCACTTAGTTCATAGTTCACTTTACACCCATGAAATAGATTTAGTATTTATTGTTTTTATTTATCCACAGCATTTTTATATACTTTATATTTTGGAGTGCTAGAAATAAGCACCATAAATAAGCACCAGCAAATATGCGGAGTGGTAAATTATGCTTGTTTATTTTTCCCATTAAGTATTTTTACAGCGGATATCTAATACATGGGTAGTAACTGCACGAACAATATGCAACATAAACAGAAACAATATACTGTACAGTACACTTCTCATCAAACCCTAACTCCACCAACGTGTTCAAAAGTGGTGTTCAGCTCAAGCTGCCATTCCCTCACCTTTTTCCCCTAATTGATCACACCTGACAACACATGGGCTTCATATGAAAAGGTGCAAGATACCAGAGGCCATTTCAAGCACTCTGAAGTTGGGTAATATATCCACATGAGTTGTGCCACCTCTGCCCACAGCTTCTGTAGAATTATTTGGTTTTAGTATTCATTTACAGGTTCAGCTAGGACAACAAGTCTAATCTCATGCCCCCTGATGAACAGTCCCAACTCACAAATCCAGGCAATAAGTAGAGAGTGAGTTTTCAAAATACTAAATTTATTTAATAGAAAAAAATGTCATAAAATTAACTTCAACTAAAGTGGTCTTCAACTTTACCAAAAAATCACTACAATCTTATAGATATTAACAATTTCTTAACACAACGCATTTTCCCTGCCTGCTTGAATCACTCTACTGGTTTACACACAAGCATTCATTTTCATTCTCCAATATATGTATATTATACTCTAAAAGATACTAGGCAAATACACTCCTTCTATGTTCGCTGCTATCTAGACAACATATTGACTTTAATGATAACATTGCCATTTTTCGGCTAGTGCATGTATTTACTGATATAAAATAAATTCAAAAGTACTTGATTTTCTCCAGTATCGAAACAAATATGATATCAGAGAAATTACTTGAACAGCCAACAATTAAAAACAAACATCTATTCTATTCAGCTCCTCCTGTACATGTTTGGAGTTGTGAGTGTATTGGCTATGTGCAGTTCATTTTAATGTAGACAATGACCAGCTTAAATTTGACTCACCCAGGACTAATTTCAGAATATAATGCTATCAGCATAGTGTGCTGTTCTGAACATACGGTTGTGTGCTTTCTTTTCAAAATATGTTTGTGCAGCTTTCAGAGAACATGTGTAGATAACTTTCCCTGTACGTGTGTGTATGTGTCATGCTTTACATTCACAGACATATGCAGCTTTAAAAAAACATGTGTATACACTACTTTCAATCTATTCCTATTGAGTTTTCCTTCAGCTCAATAGGTTTGGGCTGGAGATGTAATCTTCCTCAGTAAACATCGTTTCCCTGTCCCATTATGCATGTGTCTGTTTGTGCATTGAAAGATAATGGGCTGCAAGGGTTTAACAATTTGCACTATTTTCCAAAAATATGATGAATTTTCTGTGCTAATTTTGGTTTTTCACAAACATATGAATTAGACTCACGCCGGCATACAATATTTTGCATGATATCACATTAGCTGATAGTATGTCACAAATACACTATGACCTGTTTGAATATGTTTCGGCATGATCCAAGGATTCTATTTAATGGTGCTTAAGTTTACAAAAAACATTTTTCATTCAAATTGCACTAAAATGCATTCAGTTTTAAATTCTGCTTCTTACTACAAAAGGTATTGGGTTTTAATGAAATGACAATGTAAAAGGAGGACATAGGGCATTATATCTAACACTACACCTGGGTCTTTGTCACGTTCACATTTTCTTTGATTCCCAGTCCCTTTTATTCCTAGAAATGTACCATATAGTATTTAGGGACACTTTGGGGTTTCTCTGAATTGTACTAATATTTGAAATTCAGCTTTCCATTTCTTGGATAACCGGCAGGGAACCAGTCGGTCTGGAATAACGCCATCAAAAGCTCTCATTTCAGCTGGCTATATGGAATCCAATTTCCAAGCTGGGCTGACCATCCCCTTCTCAATGGCTTCTGTCTCCAGCCTGCATGAGGATCAGTCATCCATGTAGATTCGGATCCCCCTCAGGACATTTCTCTCTGGCTACCTCGCTCCAGTTGTATCCAGACAATCTTCAATGTTCATCCCCCATAATAATGAATTATGCTATTCTGTGTGCATGCAATTATATACATTTTAATCCTCCTCTGAGCTTGGCCCACAGTTGAGGCTTCCCCAGTCCCATGATCTGCAAAGGGAGGGTAAACTAACTCCTAATGTTAAAATGGCAATTTTGTTTTCTGGACATAACATTGGATGTGAAGGTGTGAGATTAATAAAATCAATATCATCAGATTCTGCAAATCTGTACACACTGTCGCATGTGCCGCCTGTTCCTGTGTGATGTATATTTTCTGAAATAAGTGTTTTTCCTAATTGTCTCCTAATGTTTCCATGATACCCCATATGGATTGTATATGCAATGAAAATAAGTATTTACTATCAATAATCTGCAAATACATTTTATTTTTCTATCTGCTTCCCTCACAGAGATCTGATTTTTCAAGGGAATAAAGTTTTGATTAAAAAGGAAAACAAAGTACTTTCCCTCAATGTGTAACTGAAGGAGATGCTGACTTCAGCCACTAGGTGGCAATGCTGATACAGCACCAGCACATTCTTCTACCTGATATGAAATGATGTGAAGGCAAGGTTTCTTTTGGTTTTTTTTAGTGGAGATCAAAAGAAGTATTGCATGACTTCGGCTAATGGCTTTTATGAGGGGCCTGAAATTATATGTGTGATAGGTTTCTTTGAAGTTTATACATTAACTAGCCAAATGTTACAAAAACAGTTTAAACTTGTGAATTAAAAAGTAATGTGTGGCCTTCTATCTTGTGACTGCATTCTGAACTGGGGTCACACTTTAGAAGGGTCAATCTTTGAATAGTTTCAAGTTTCCTCAAGCAACAACAGCAACAGCTACGGTCTTGTTTCATTTGAGTTTTAACTAATGCACCATATAATTCAAAGTGAAGGACATGTAATGCAAAAGAAAATGGTACTTTACATGATACTTTTTCAGTGGGAGCTTTTACATTTTACATTATTTTAGCTTAGAATAAAAAATATGCAAAATACAATAATTGAAGACAAATTACATGTTTGCAACACAAGTGAATGTTCCTTCTGTATAGGGAATAAAGAAACATAGCCCTGGTGGTGTAATCCCAGACATTTTTGTTTGTGTCATATTCTCCAATAAACAGCCTGCTGAATTATTTTGGGTTGTAAATACACTCTTTTTGCGTGTGCACCATTCTGAATTTCCTGTGCAGTTTTCTGCATGTCCTTAGCACCAATGACGCAACAGTTGAACATAAAGTATGAAATCAGGCCTCTTTTATTGTCACATATAACATGTACACATACATAATCATAGTTTCCGGCCTATCTTTAACATTGAAAATAAGCTGTATCGTAGAGGACCTCAGAAATGGGTGCAGTCTGTGAGAGTTTCTGTTACTTAGTTGAAAAATGTTCTTATGTGCGCACATATCCCCCTACATTTCGCAATATATTAGGGGAACGCTTTTCATTGTGGTAGCGAGCAAAATTCTCAATCAAATATGAAGCGTACATTTGTGAATAGTGTCTCTCTTGCCCTTTCAGGAAGACATTTATGTTGTTAGTTTATTTTAGGGGAATGGCACTCATTTTTAAAATTCCTCACACTTCCAAAACCCGGAATTCAAATATACTATAAGAAAGGTTAGAAGTAAGCACATCTGGATCAAACATGGACTGTTGATAGCAATGTGGCAATGCTGATACAGCACCAGCACATTCTTCTACATTCTTCTACCTGATATGAAATGATGTGAAGGCAAGGTTTCTTTTGTTTTTTTTTAGTGGAGATCAAAAGAAGTATTGCATGACTTCGGCTAATGGCTTTTATGAGGGGCCTGAAATTATATGTGTGATAGGTTTCTTTGAAGTTTATACATTAACTAGCCAAATGTTACAAAAACAGTTTAAACTTGTGAATTAAAAAGTAATGTGTGTCCTTCTATCTTGTGACTGCATTCTGAACTGGGGTCACACTTTAGAAGGGTCAATCTTTGAATAGTTTCAAGTTTCCTCAAGCAACAACAGCAACAGCTACGGTCTTGTTTCATTTGAGTTTTAACTAATGCACCATATGATTCAAAGTGAAGGACATGTAATGCAAAAGAAAATGGTACTTTACATGATACTTTTTCAGTGGGAGCTTTTACATTTTACATTATTTTAGCTTAGAATAAAAAATATGCAAAATACAATAATTGAAGACAAATTACATGTTTGCAACACAAGTGAATGTTCCTTCTGTACAGGGGATAAAGAAACATAGCCCTGGTGGTGTAATCCCAGACATTTGTGTTTGTGTCATATTCTCCAATAAACAGCCTGCTGAATTATTTTGGGTTGTAAATACACTCTTTTTGCGTGTGCACCATACTGAATTTTCTGCATGTCCTTAGCACCAATGACGCAACAGTTGAACATAAAGTATGAAATCAGGCCTCTTTTATTGTCACATATAACATGTACACATACATAATCATAGTTTCCGGCATATCTTTAACATTGAAAATAAGCTGTATCGTAGAGGACCTCAGAAATGGGTGCAGTCTGTGAGAGTTTCTGTTACTTAGTTGAAAAATGTTCTTATGTGCGCACATATCCCCCTACATTTCGCAATATATTAGGGGAACGCTTTTCATTGTGGTAGCGAGCAAAATTCTCAATCAAATATGAAGCGTACATTTGTGAATAGTGTCTCTCTTGCCCTTTCAGGAAGACATTTATGTTGTTAGTTTATTTTAGGGGAATGGCATTCATTTTTAAAATTCCTCACACTTCCAAAACCCGGAATTCAAATATACTATAAGAAAGGTTAGAAGTAAGCACATCTGGATCAAACATGGACTGTTGATAGCCAGGAAAGATGCACTCCACCATTGGAAGGACTGTCACACTTTTCAAATAGGCTGGTAGTAATGTAAGATCTGAGGCCATAAAAAGAATGGACCACTGACTAATTCACTGATAGGACTTGTTTTGAGATATCTGGGACTCTTTCTTAGTACTAAATGTTTGAAGATGAGATCAAACAACTTTTTGCCAAGAGTGACCGAAGTTGTTGATTGAGGTTACAGTCACATAGGTACCTGTTGGTTTGTACAACTGGTCCAATATGCAGTGTAAAGAGATAAGGGTACAAATGTGCAACTCTCTGTTATGACTTTTTCTTTCTCACAGTGTGTCTGAAACAGCAACACAAAAATAGTGTCCCTGCCCTAAAACTGTTTATATTGGTGTTTGTGCTACAAATTACGATAAAAAAGTTTCAAGTATAAAAAATGAAAGAAAGAACAAAATCAACCCAAATTGTAGTGCACATTTAAAAAAAGATGTGATACTAAAGAGACACCATTGTTATTGCTATCATGTCACTGTAAAAACAAAATTGCACTGGTTGTCAAGCAGTTGTGTTATTTGATTCTTGAAATGATTATTTCACGCTGTCCTTGGGATCTTAACGCATGGAGAGAGTATTTGCAGATAACAAGCCATTACACAGAAACCCTGGCTCAACCAGGCCCAGATTGTGAATGCTGCTCCAAGGGCACATAAGCATACAAAAGGTAAACTGTGATCCCGATTCTTTTGTTTTCTGTACCCTCTCTATTAGTATCGTGCTTATATTTTTTGTTTTTTTGTGTTTCATTTGCTTGAAGATGTCAAAGGAAAAGCCTCAAAATACATTTAAAAAAGGCTCATACTAAAAGGTGTTAGAGAGGTAAGCATTGAACCAGCTATGCTAGCTTCTTGCCACCGGAAGGTAGGCAAAAGCTCTTGCCACTTCACCATGAAGACAGAGCCTGGAGAAGCATAATTGAGATTCACCCCCATACGTCACAATGCACTGTGACACAAACTGACAGTCAAATTGCACGATGCAGTACTGCAGTATGCAAGCCTCATTGTTACAAAAGCAACAAAACAACGTGTCTTGGGCAAAACCTCAGCTCAGGAAAACCTGTGTGCAAAGTTACCACAGTTTTCACTTGCGCCTTTTGGCCATGGCCACAAAACAGTGGTCAAACACCAAGACAAAGGGTCTCATATTGGGGAAAAGGGTGCATTGTGTGTCTGCCGATATTTCAATTATTGATGACAGCACCTGGGCAGTCTGATCTACCGGCAGTCCTTGCCTTTATGCAGATTAGTGGCTTGATCATGTCTTTTTCTGCAGAGGAGGCTATTTGTGATCAATGCTAACTGTTAATTGAATAGCCAGGTGTTCAGAAATGTTATGAAGGTCAGATGTTTTTCCTCGACGTGCAGATATTTGGGCATTGAATCCCAGCTTAGAGAAAGGATCACGAATATCCTCCATAGCATTTCTAGATGAAGCTTGACCCCTACAAAAGGGCATTCTGCTGCGTCAACGGTTTCTTGATGGTTCGTAATGAATGAATTCGCTTTTGGTGGATTCTGGGCATCTCATGTGGAAAGCACGGTGGCCAGTGGTCAGAGTTTTGAAGTGAATCCTCAGTTTGATCAAGAGCCAGTGCAGTGTTTGCAGGGCTGGGCGGATGTGTTTGCATCTTTGAAGTCTCAGAAGAATTCTAGCTGTCCTATTTTGGACTCTTTGAGGCTCATTCAAGGTACGCTGGGAGCCGGCATAAAGGCTGTTGGCATACTTTACTCTTGAGAGTACTAGAGTGAGTCCTGCCATGGTTCAGTGTGTGAAAGTCAGGTAAGGCATGATGTGTGGGATTGTTCCGAGTTGAAAGAAAGCAGCTTCTTTTGATGATTTTAACCTGTGGTTAAAGTGTGTGGTAACTGTCCATGAAAATGTCAATGTTTTTGACCATTGTTGTAGGCTGAGAGCAAGATCTAATTTTGTCAGGCCAGCGGACTGATGAGGGATTTATTGGTATGCTGCAACAAAATGTAATCTCGGTATTGTTTGGGTTACGTTTCAGTATATTTGTCATCAATCAGGAGTCCACGTGCTTGAGGCATGTGGTAATATGCAATTCATTTGATGAAGGCTTGTATATGAGTTGGGTGTCAGTGTAGTTCAAGCATGGCAGCCTAAAAAACTGATAAGATTCATGAGTGGGTTCAAATAGATGTTAAAGAGGAGAGGTGACAGACTGGATCATTGGATACTCTACATGTGAGTTTGTGGGAACAGGACCTGAAGGGCTCTTATTTCAGGATGCATGTCCTGAATGGTCAAAAATAAAATGTCACCTCAAGGCTTTCAGGGAGTGGTGTTTTCTGCATAGTTTGGTTATCTTATCTCTCCTTTGTTGCAGCAATGGTAGATGTTGCAACAATGCATCTCTTACTGTGTTTATGATTACAACCATCCCTTCGTGCTCTGTTGGAAAGTCGAAGAATGTGTGCAAAAAAAACCTCTGTGATTCCATCGTTGGTGTATGAATTTTTTGTGAAGTGGTAAATCATATGCCACGCCTGAAATAAAATGATGAACTCACACCCTCTCTGTTACCAGACAAAGCAATGCATATATCTATGCAGAAAACTGGGAAGGGCATTTGTGTATCACGCCATATGTCAATTATAGTGTAGTGCAGTAACAATATTAAGATGAGTTCATTTCATCTGGAACCTCTCACAAAATGCAATCAAGCTGTGCATAAGAAGTTAAACTCCAAACCAAAGCTTGACAACGCCATGGCGCCCCACCTACTTCTCTGAGCACATCTGCCAGTCAGTCTCACGAACCCTGCAATAACCACTTCCAGACAGGCAGCAAAGCTATGATGTGCTGTATTTTTCCTTGTAAAATACACAATGCAAGTCTACGGTATGATGAGAAATTGACCACATTTCCTGAAACTTTTCCAAAGGTATGCCATACATTTTTCTGCTGGAGGTACATAAAAGAATGCACTTAAACAAATGTATTGCTAACGCAAGCACTTTTGGCTTCTTTGTAGAGGCATGGGATAGGCATTTTTCAGGCGCTGCCAAAAAGTTACTATCTGGCCTAACATGTCAACAGCTACCAAATAGTGTTAGCACATGGTCAGCTTATGGCGGTGACTGGCAAATGCCTTTTTAATGCTTATATAAGATCCAAAGCTGTTTACTTTGCCAATGCTTGTTTTCAAAAGGAATTCAGTGCAGAGAAGGCACAAATGGCCTGTCTCCAAATCTCCACCTTTTAAAAATCAAACCATTCATCCTGCCGTAGGACTTCTGGACTGCAGTAGTGCATGCCCTTGTGGTCTCGCACACATCGGTGTGGGAAGTGCCCTCATAGCAGGGCCCCCGCTGCTCACTTGGCTCCCCTAAATGCAGTTCACCATGATCCACCATATCTTATTACGTGTGCACGGACATTGACCAAATCACCTCTGTCCGATGCAAACTACAATGGCTTCCTCTACAAGCCAGGATACTGTTCAAAACTGAATGCATCATCTACAAAGCAGTCACAAGTAGCACACCAGTGAATCTGGTTGCTAAGCTCTACATATCTGGTGGCACATGCTCCTTGCGAAGCAAATTAACCAACCAGCTTGATTTGCAACTAGTCCACCAAGAGAGGACCCACAAACAATCCTTCTCTTTTTAGGCACCCGCCCTTTGGAATTCAATTCCGGTATCAGTACGGCATGCCCCACAATTCTACAATTTCGCAAATCGCTCAAAACATGGCTTTTTCAACAACACCTGACTATGGACTCATCCCAATGGATGCACAGGCCACAACTCACTGCAGTACTTGTAAAGATGCCAGCACCAAAATCTGGCTACCCACACTCTGTACAGCACTCTTTTGCTCTCGAGTTAGGTCCGCCCTTTAAACAATAAGAACTGATGTGAGGAACCGCATATTACTTATAAATTAAGTGGCCGAAGGTACACTAGGTTAAGACATTTGTATTACAACAGGAGCCGATTTATTTCAACAATTAAGCCATTATATTTCATTAAACTGCTGTGAAATACCAATGGCATCTTCTTAAAAGCACAAAGTAGCCCCAAAGAGATCCCTGGCGGAATTTTGTTACTGGGTGGAAATGACTATAGGGACAAGAATGGCCATGGGCTGTCAATGGGTAGATACAAAGCCAACAAAACTCACAGGTTATGTATGTGTCTCTCCTTAGAAGCCATTTCTTTCTTATAGTCCCTTCCTGTGCCAACCATTTTAGCTTATAGGTAGCTCTTCATACTACCTAACAGCCAAAACTAAAAAAAGAAAGAAGAGCCATTAAACAAGGCAGCCCTTGATCAATGGCACTTCATGCCCCTCTCTGAGTTCTCCTTTGAAGCAGTTCCAGAGTTACATGAAACATCTCTTTCTTGGCTCGCGGTCTCTCAGACAGCTGAACATCGCACAACAAACATCAGGTGTGCTTGCAGTGGAAATGATAAGACTGCACGTGTGCGACCCCTGATCCACTTGTGTCGGCTCCTGGTTCTCGCCTCGTGGCTCTTTATCCTTTCTGGGGTTTGAGCTGAGCAGGCGCTGCAGGGATTCCGCCAGCAGACACTCTAGTGCGCCTGCCCAACCCACTGCCAGCACTGCCCTGTGTGCCCAGAGAGTTGTCAAGAAAAATCAACTCTGGAATCTCCCAGTCCTTCGAGAAATATTTAAACGCCAGGGGAAACAAATCTATTTCAGTGTGCGGGAGCGTGTGCCAGCTCATAACAGGGCTGCACATGCGCACGGATCTTCCCTTTTATGTGTTCACGCTGTGAATGAGAAGAGTTACATTGCTTGTCTACCAGTGGTAGAAGTGTACCGAAAAAAGTAGTGGATCTGTGGTCTCGGCAAGGGAGAGGGTAGGCGGAAGCATAGTGCAACATGTGACAAGGTGTTTTGCGGCCGAGGCATTTCAATAGTCTAAGTGACTAGTAACTTATTTATTTATTTATTTATTTATTTATTTATTTATTTATTTATATAGCACACCGAGCCCTGGGGCATCTCCCATTAGAACTTCACATTTGCACTGGGACATTAGTGCACAAATCCTCTGTATAGAATGGTGGATATGGTCGTAAAAAGTAGAGGAATAGTAAACAGAAAACTATTAAAGTAGTGGACCATTGCTCCCTTTGATCACTGTTGTCTACCCACACTGATGCCAGAGGTAGACAGACATGTAGGGGTTAAGAGAAGAGAGGAGCACTGCCATGCTTTTCCATTAAACCATGCCCCCCTCGCCCAGTCAGCTAAAGCACAAACCCATATCTTCTGAGGGTTTAAAGTTATCTATTCCTTCGAGTGCTTGGCACTACTTAAGACTGCATGTAGCACTAGAAACTGAGCAGCAGGACAGAGACACCATCGTCCCCAAATCTCCCATGAGCCTTTATCAATCCCAAGAACAGTGCATTGGCTTCCATGCTGTCAATGTCAAACAGTGCTTTGTATAGCGCACAGATGTCATTGGGATGACTTTGCAGCACTGTATCCTTGTCCAGGTGTCCCACAGAGCATGGTCCGAATGAATGGTGCCTTTGGCGTTCTTTGGCTAAATGTGGTGTAAAGCGTTGGACTGGTGTGTCGAACTGGCGCTGCAAACTTGTTGCAATGGCTGAATTGCACTGAGATGGGCAGTTCCGTGAGAAGGGTGTGCAGTGACCAAAGCGGGGTTGGGCAGGACTCTGGAATTAGGTTAATCACATACATGTGGGGTGGGTGATAGAGAAATAAATTCGACCAAATGTGATTAGGTCAAATGTTTTAGGTCAAATAGACCCAAACCAACCAGCAGAGTCCAACTTTAGTGCTGTCCTGAAAAGTTAGAGTGACCTGATTGAGGTGTGTCTGAGGGGTGTGGGTTGGATGAGTCAGGCCTAGGATGTGGGCTGAGCATGATGCTGCGTATTAATGCTACGCATTGGAGACATATGCACAGTAGCCAGTGCCACCGCTGCAGGCTACGCAGTCTTTGGAATTAACCCAATGTTGTCGAACTGACAGCTGTACAAGTGTGTCAAGACCACGTGGCGATAGGTGCATGTGATATAGAGCTACAACTGTACAGGCAGTGCTGAAAATAAAGGTTGAGGGGCGAGGTCGAGCAGTACCCCCATCCTTCAAGGAACCCCATCTTGGCAATTTGCATAAAAGCAAATCGCATTTTGAGAACCTGAAAATGCCCACACAATTTTATATGTTTTATTTGAAATATGTTTGTGATGATGATTCTGCAAGAAACCCTTCTGAGAGGTAATGAAACTCACCCTAACAGAAAAATGACTCTAAATTGTAGGACCTATATACCCATTTTTCAGACAGGTTGTGAAGCCTGGCTCTTTGCTGCTTGGAAGCCCTGATTTACAAAACCTGATTGAAAGACGCATTGTAAAAGAGACCCTCAGTCTTGTCAGCCTTCTGATGCGTTGCACGTGGCTGAGGTTTAGGGGTCGATTTTGGGTAGTGCTGGGCTAGCCCAACCCCAGGTATTTGGGCCGCAGAGTGGAACGGTGCTCTGGCAATACAAACGTCGGGGCGCAGCTGCTCCTGTACCGGCCCATTTCCTACCCTGTGCATCAGGGGCTGAGAGTGTAATACAAGTGCCACTACTTAGGTATGTGTGCTGTAAGAGAATAATGGCACAGGGAAGAGTGTATTTAGGTAATACATAACACAGAGGAGCAGTGTGTTGCAAGGGTGCAATGAAGAGAAACTAAATCAAGCTTACTGAAGGTGGCACCGTTGGATGCTGCACACACACGGCGCTCCGTGAACATAAATTGACAGAGGAACAATAGCAGTGCATGAACGCATGCAAATTTCACTCTGCGGCCTCAGATGCCTGGCACCACTGCTGGAATGAATAGTTACAAAATAAGACCAATCAAACGTAGAAGCCCACCCATGCACTATCATTTCTCATGCCATTCCTGCGGGCCATATGCTTCCCGTGGGCCCTGCACAGATTCCAGATGGTTAGTTACTCAATACTACATCTACCTTGCCCCTCTAGCCCACTTAATCTCCACCTTCCCTTCTAACTTCCAGTTTTATGCAGACGCGCAGCTTTCCTTCAAGCTTCCCTCCACTTCCTGCTCTTCTTCCTCTCTCATTCCTGACTGACTGCTATTCAGTCATAGTGCACCGATAATGATCTCTGCCTTAATGCCAGTAAGACTGAGATCCTTCTCATTGGGACCCTTGCTCCCCCCTACCATCCTAATCTCTGGCCTCCCTCCATGGGCCCCCTCCTCTCCTCTGTTTATGAAGCAAAAAACATTGGTGTAATCTTCGACTCCTCTCTTTCCTTCTCTCCTCACATCAAGGACCTCACCAGGAAGGTCCACTTTCAGCTGAACCTCATCAGAGACATTCCCCCTTTCCTCATCTTCTCCCAGAAACTCATCGTCTCCAGGGCTCCGGTCCTCTCTAGGCTGGAGTACTGCAACAGGCTCTTCCTCAGTCTGCCTAAATCCTCCCTTCGCTTCATTCAACTAATACAGAATAGGACTGCAAGATTTATCCGTGGCCTGAAGCCCACGGACCACATCTCTCCAGCCCTGAGATCTCTCCACTGGCTCGCAGCTGTTGCGAGGATCGAGTTCAAGACCTTTATCATCCTCAAGGCTTTCTGGGGCCTGGGACCGCGCTACCTCCAACTCTCTGTTCCATAAATACCTCCCTGCTAGAGCCCTTTGGTGTTCTAGCTCCAACTCTTTGCAGCTCAGATGCTTTTCCAAGCAGAGTGTGGGGGGGTAGATCTCTCTCTTCCGCAGGAGCCTCCCTCTGGAATGGCCTCTCTGCCCCCCTCAATCTTAAGCCGGATCGCCTTTCGTTATGGAAGCTTCTCAAGACCCTCCTTTTCTCTTCTTCCTTCCCTCTCCCCCTCCCCAGTTAATGTCCCACTCTGCCATATTTTGATTGGCTGCCTCGTTCCTTCTGAGTCTTACAGGGCACCAGGCCCTCCTCGCCTAGTCCACCCCAGCACTTCCCTGATACCCCCCAAACCTGCACTTGCCCTACCAGGCTTCCTCCCCTGTACTCGCCTGGTGGGGCCTACACCCCTACTGAACCAAATCAATCCCTGTCCCTGCACTTCGCATGTGGACCCTCTTTCCCTGCACACCCTGCTTCCCCTGGCACTGGTACACCTTGCCTCCCCTTAGCACTCGCCTAGCCCAGGGGCTCACTACCCACCTCCCTCACCACCCCCTAACACTTGCGTGCTCTCCACTCTTCCCTTTCCATCTTAGCATTAACGTTATCTTATCTGACCGGCAATTCCACACCCCCCCCACTCCCCTGCACCTCTTGTTACTGCACTTGCACGATCTGAACGACACAAGGCCTAGTAGGACCGTTATTTGTTACTCTTCATCCCTGTCCCCCCAGCCCCCTTTTGTCTTCTGGTGCCTTGAAACACCTATCGCTGTATAGGCGCATTATAAATACCAAATAAATGAAATACATAAAATACAATTTGTACTGCAAAATGCGCACAGATCAGATTTGGTGATGCCCAATATGAAATGCATAAAATGTGTGAATTATTTGGGGCACGCAGACTCACTTGAAGCATTCTGATATTGACTATTAGTGACCCACTAATGTTACCAACAGATATGTGATAGATGGCCTGCCCAGGACTTACCAAAGCCCACTGTGGCATCGAAGAAACCTTTCACCATTAGCACGGGGCAAAAATTGCACTAATGCAAAAAACATTCTTTCACTGGCAAAGGACCGGGCAGAAGACTAGGGCTATGGAAAGCATTGCCCTGCTGCAAGAATGCTTGGAAAGAACATGTTTTTGCAATAGGACGTTTGCACTAGTGTTAATTGTACTTGCACTGGTGCAAAGTTTCTATAACACCATAGTGTTTTCAACATATTTGATTATTACACACAGTGGCATGTTTGTACATGTACGTTAAAAGAACGTATCACAAAAGATTGAATTACAAAATGACGCAGCCCACTTGCCCGCATTTTGTAATTTGGTCTTTTGGGATTTTGCACCTTTGCCCCCCCAGTGCCTTTAATGTATGTGAGGGACACCCCCACAAGCCCTGCAGCCCATAATACCGAACTAGGGAAGCGGTGCACACCCCATGCAAGCCCTCCTCCAATGTTCAGTATTATTGGCCTCAATCTAATCTACGTGCATTCGCCATTTTAGATTTGATCTTTTCGTCCATCATCTTAAAATCCACATGTATCCTGATGGTTCTAAGATGTCTGATGTACAAGGGTATGTTTCCCTAAGTAGCAACAACTTTGCACCTATTTGGGAGTGGAACAGTTCATGAAGAAAGGAACATTAGACAAAATACTGTTCCTGAATGTTGTGGCTTAGCTGTCATTCAGTGGTCGTGGCATCGCTGGGGGTTTTAAACTTACTTTCTCCCCACTTGCTCAGAGAGTTCGACTTGCTTGTTTTATCCATTCACTTTCCATATTGGCGAATAATCCACAATTTTCAGAATTGTATTTTGCGCAAACATGGAGCCTATTATTATGCCATTCATCCTTGGCGGTCAGCAGCCAAAATGACACCATGAAAGCAGGAAGGAGCATTGCCATTGACATAACATAGAGAATCTTTAAGCACAGTTTCTTTTCCACCTCCAAACGCTAGAGACAAATGTCTTCTCCTGATCTCAAACCTCCACAAAATTAGACCTTAGAACTCAGCAAAGAGCACTTCAACCACAAAGCAGCAGCTTCTGTGCTGCAGAGAATAACAGAGGAATCAGGAGGCAACATCCAGAGCAGCAAACGCCAGGGACAGTCGCCAGCAAAGCCACCAACCCCGTCCAGGGTTCCGGGCAGGGAGGGATAATACTAGCCTCTACATATTTCATAAAACAATAACCTACTAAAATAAGTACAGAGAAAATCTTCCTTCTAATGCAAGGTGCAGAGGCCAGCATTCTGACAATGACATAGGTCACTCGCTGATTTTCCCATGATTCTCAAATGGCATCAAGTAGAAACACAGGATGGTAAAGGCATTAGCCTGATGTCAGGCTTTCAAATACCCTGGAGCCCACCACCAGCGAATTGGATCCCAAAGGCCAAGGTGCCCCATCCTGAATGAGCCTCAGAAACGGAATGATCCACATCACAGAATGCACCAAAGCAACAGGTGGGACAGACACATTTGGAAAAGATCAGAAGCAAATCCACAGATGACAAATGCACCAGGGCGGTCTTCACCTCAGAAGTACAAAGACAGCCCATAGCACGCACATGCAGTTGAGCTTCAAGGGAAAGAATGGATAAAAGAAGCAGGCAGTGTAATTGTTCTTACAATTAGGAAGGACAATTGAGGTGGAGTGTAGTGGCGACTAGTAATGCCAAAGGCATACAGGTCCAAAGAGCTCCTAAAAGATAGAAGTAGAGGAACATGGTCATCTGAGAAGACAGAAGGTAGAAAGAAAGGTCCTTCTGTGGCTAAGACTAGAATGGCAGCAGAGACGCTCCACCTCCCATAAAGAGAAACATCTGGGAGGGGGAGGTCACAGCGGCATCAGACCTTTCAGAACAAGATCATTTTCCCCACTCAAAATGTGAATGAATCTCAGATCGAAAGCAACAGCTGAAGGCTGAATTTGCAGAGCTGGTAAGCCGCGCCAGCTGGCAGGCAGTTTTACCATGTAGTAGGCAGGTTGGTGGTGTGGCTACTTTGTTGCTCTAGCGAGGGATATGCATTGCTGCAGGGATTGTTGTAAGGTTGCCTGGGCAACCGTGCAGCGCACCTTGGGTTGTATAGTGTGTTACGACTGCAGGAGGTGCCACATTGATGCAGTGGTGAAGTGTAGAACTGCACTTAAGTAGGGTGTTAGAAGTGTAACTGCGGGGCCCAATCAGGACTCTAAGGTACCTATCTGTATATGGAAGTTGGGGTCTGGTGAGTTGAGAATGAGTGCCCAAAGGTAGGAGGATGCCCAAAATGTTAGCAATGTGTGTCCAGCAGTGCTGTAGTGTGCAAGCATAGTTCATGCTGTGTCTATTGCAACCCAAGGGCGGTGCACACTGCAAGCTGCGGTGTGCCCGGCTCTCCTAGTACTGTCTGTGTAACCTCTCCTGAATCAGTGATGTGGTAGCCTGGGATAATGTTGGTGTTATCCGTTCAGAAATACACTGGTGTTTCCTCATTTAGTCCTTTTGTCCTATCCAGTGTATGTAGGCGATAAATCGACCTAGCTTCCTTGTTAGTGAGACTTCTTTGAATGGTAGGTGTATTTTTCACTTCATCAAGAACCCACCACTTTAGATCATCATCGGAGTGCTGGAATTCTAAGAAATGTGATACTAAGGTTGCTGTATGGTTCCTGCACCGGATCCTTGACCTGTGCTCATTTATCCTGATGTGTACTGGTCTTGTAGTTTGTTCAAAGTAACAAAGTCCACAGGGACATTCTATACAGTATACTGCGTTGCTGGTCTTGCAGTTTGATATGAAACGAAGATCCCATCTCTTGTTTTCAATCTGGAAATTGAGTGGCTTAGTCGTAAATTTAGATGCCCGGCAATTGCTGCATGGACAGTGTCCCACAATTGGTCGTAGATCCCAGTTACTGATGTTTGATCTCATCTGCTTGGTTTGCGAATTTACTAAATGATCTTTGAGGTTTTTTGAACACTTTAAAGCGAATAGAGGTGTTTGGGTGTTCAGTAAGCAAGTTGAGATCATGCACCAATATTTCATCACGGCTTTCCTGATGGCAAACGATTGAGTACTATAGGTGGTAACACATGTTATCCTCTCCTGTTGGTTAGTCTTCCCCTTTGCCTGTAGTAGACTTTCTTCAGGTGTAAATGTCGCTCTTTTTAGTGCCTGGGTAACCAGTTTTTCGGGTATCCCCTTTCACTTAGGTCAAAACTCAGTTTATTGACATTGTAGTAATAGTCAGCTATTGACGTACAGTTGCGTCTTAATCTAAGGAACTGACTGTAGGGCACATTTTCTTTAAGTGACATGGGATGGAAACTCGAAAAATGGAGAGTGGTGTTGCGGTCCATCGTCTTTTTTTATAGAGTGCATGCCAGGTGTCCAAGTTCTACCTTTATGGTCAGGTCCAACAATTAATGCATTGTTGATCATATTCCATCATAAACTGTATTGTTGGATAAAGGTAATTAATACATTGTACAAAGTCTGTTAATGATTCTTGGTTCTGTTCCCAGGTAAAAATGACATCATTGACATACCTGTGACATTTCTTGATCTGAGGTTTATATTGATTGACATCAGACAGGATAAATTGTTCTTCAAAATTTGGCATAAAAAGTGTTGCCATACTCTGGCCAAATGCTGTACTCATAGCCATTCCTCGGGTTTGTAAATAAAATTGCCCTGCAAATTGGAAAAGGTTATTTCTTTCAGCGATGGGCATCAGTTCCACAATGAATTCTGCCAGCACTCTTTGCTGTGTGTCATGGTGTGAAGAAGAAGGTGGGCATAACCTCTCTCATCAGGTCAGGTTGCAGGCGAACGCAATGGCCGAAGCAACTCTCCAGAGTCAGAGGGCCAGGGTGTCCATTGAGTCCATGAACTTGAGTTCGACCCTCTTCCTTATCATCCTGATTAGATGCTTGTGCCAGATTGCGCCAGATGACTAGCCTCGACAGAGCCTTGCAAACCCACCCATCTCGAGCAGTGAGTACTTCACCAACATCCTCCCCTGCTAGTGTCCCTTGAAGACTGCCGCTCTCCCTCCTGCTGCTTCCCCTGGCTGCGGAAGAGGTCGAGGAGGAATTAGATGGATTTGTCTGGGCAAATGTATTGTCCTAATGGGATGGCGTGGGGGTACTTGTGTTATGGGAGGGGGTTGGATTGTGTGATTTAGGGGAGGGAGTGGGTGTTGCTGGGTTTAAGAGAGAGCGTGGTTGTAGTTGTGGATTGGGTTTCGAACAATTGTTCTTAAAATAAACGATCTCTTACCCAAGACGATGCTGTATTTGATTGTCATATGTGTCCATGGGTGTATTGTCATCAAATGAAAGTTACTGGCACACATTATATCCCTCTCTTGCATCACTCTGGTTAGGTGGAGCCTCTGCCTCCTTCTTCTGGCTAGTGTCTGATTTGTGACCTGGGCCCTAGTGCATGATCGCTGTATTGCGCTACATGCAGCACAGGATAGGAATCTTGGAAACCTTCTCAGGGCTCTGTATAGTGCAATGCAAGAAGCAGAACAGGATAATCCGAAACCCAAATAGCCGTCTTTGGAGGCCCAGGTCCAAATATGTGCCTGGTTCTCCAGACGTTGGACTCTGTGGTCCTGGATGGGAGTCTGGAGCCATGGCAGGAGTGGGTACCCAGCATATACTGCAGGTTAGACTTGAATGCAGTGATGGCCAACAGACACAGATATGGGATATTGATCAGAAGCATTATGCATGCAGTCACTGTGATTTAATTATATCCTACCCCACGTTGTGCATAGTTTGGTCGAACAGAAGTAGGGCACAGAGCCTCGGAGGACATTTGCAAGGTGCATTTATTAAATAATAATATGAATGCCTAACTATACCTATCGCAATGGGGTGTTCCCTACCTATATGAATAACTAAGATGCTCATCAGTCATCTGTCCAAAAGAAAATGTCCGTGGTCCAAGAACTAATGCTAACTGACCCTACCACTAACTAAACAACTAAGGTCAAGAGATTGACTCGCTTCTCCTGATAGGCGCTTCACGCACTAGTCATCTTAATCTTCAGGTTCCTGGCCAATGTGTAACTTTGAAATAGTTGTGAGGTTGCAGAAGTGAGAATCTTGACACAAGTATAGTGGAAATGGGTAACATAAACTTGCATTTATTCAAAAAGAAAGGAAAGGAGGGTTGGGGAAAGGCCTAACTGTCCCTTACTACTATGAGGGGTTGCCCTGCCTGAGCAAAAGAATACTATGAACCCATTCAGGATATCTGTCAAAGAAAAATGTCCACCGCCCGGTGTCTAAACCTATTTCCGTCCCTTACACTTTCAATCTAACTAAAGGAAAATTGGGTATTTTCTTAATTCCTGAAGAAGGCCTCTCTCGATCTGGATGCGGACATCAAAACGCAGTGCTGCAAAAGAATGTATATAGTTCAATGTTAACTTTTCACAAGTTCACCCCACTTAAAGATGACCCAGTTCGCCATTCTCCTAGCGGTAATCTCTTCCTCGGTTCCTGGTTCTGTTTATTCACAAAACAAAGTCCCTCAAATCCTCTGTGGAATTCCACTTCCCCAGTCCATAGCACACAAATGAGCTTTCCCAGTCTCTTGTCAGGTTTAGTTCACTAACCTGCCGGACCTCACCATAGACATTTCCCATAGTGTATCAAGTCTGGTTTACTCACCTGCCAGACTTGATTTCCACAACTCTCAGTTTCAAAGATATTTGTGTTTTATGCTCCAGCCCAACGGTTATAATTCTTCTTGTGTTGAGGTGGGTCCTTGACCCTTATGCATTCCACTAGTGTGGTTTGCCCGTTTTCATCTCAGTCCGTGACCCTGTTCTTTTGGCTTTGCAGGATCCTTGTCCCTCTGTTACCTAGTGTCCACTTGGATAGACCTGGCATACTCTCCAGTCAGGTACTGTCCCACCTACGTGCACTCTCAATATTCATATCTAATTGTATGCCTTTTCTCCTATTCCCTTGTGTCCATCTGGTTGTGTTTATCTGCTTCACACAGTTTGTATTATATTTTAGATTCTCTTTCTCACCCCCGTGTGCTCTTGGCAATGTTCTTAATGGGTTTATAAAGTTCATATCTATTTGTATGCTTCCTTTTTCATCCCCTTATAATTTTACAGGTGTTTTTATAAAGTTTGCAAAGTTGGCTGCTCGACCTCAACGATAACAGAATGAGTGCTTCTTCCATGTTTATCATCAGCCTTTCCTTTGGGCAGCTGTACCGTGTGTGATGGTTCAGCAGTGGGGCTTCGTCTCCTTGCTTCATCTTCCTCATCACAGTGATATTTTGCTCCATATATGGGTGAGTCTTCTTTTCTTTGTTCCAGTCTTTTTATGGATGCCCTCTGCGAAACCACAGCAAACAGTGGTGTGGGGGACCTGAGGGACTTCAGTGGGGTTTAAGGAAAGTGGGGACACCAATGGTGTGAATGAATACTGCGTTCTCTCAGGGCCATTGTCACCAATCGCATGATGAATGATTTCCCCTCCCATGAGGGCCACCCACTAAGTGCCAACCCCTGAGGGACTATCAGGCAGTGGCCTCACCTCTCTGGCCTCAGGGGCTTCTCCCATGGAAGAGGTGACAATACCCATGGATTTGGCACATAGTCTTTTGTGACTTTTCTTTAAAGGTGGTGTAGCTCGCTAATGAGATTCTGAATGATACTTTCCTCTTTGGAGCACCCGTCAAGCAGCACACGTAACAGTGTGATTCAATAAGTGGTCTAGAAGAACCACTGTACAATTTTGACAAAATGTCTCTTCAAGAAGTCAGACAGAGATTAAAAGAGATTTTTTGTCAGAAGTGTCACTTATATTTGTATATGTTTCCTAGAGTTCTTTTAAGAAGTATTATGTTTTGTGGTTTCAAATATTGAGATTTTTAAATTGACATTGTGAATGCAATTTTTAGTGGTTTGTTCTTGAGGGAATAACTGTTGATAATCCCCTTTTTCTACTTTTCAATTAATGATCAATTTCATATCCCAAAACTAAGGTAGAAGATCACTTCTGTTGAGTGATTCTTTGGGTTCTCCTAAATTTTGGAGTTTCTTATGGTGGCTAACGGTCACAGAGATTTTTTGCATAGTGTGGATTTTGGTGTCTGAACTAATTGGTAGGGTGCTCAAAACCCTCTGTTGCTTTAGGCTTCACCAGTAACTGTTGAGGTAACAGTATATCTTTTTTTAAAACAATTAGAATCCAAGTGTATAAAGGCCTCCACCAACCTGTCCAGGTTGGACAGACCACTTAGAACTCGGTTCTTTCTTGTTTCGTTCTGTTCCACTATGGCGGAAGAAAAAACACTTGCATATAGTGATGATTATGCATAGGCTCTAATGTATGCGATATCGATTATCGATAACAGTGAATTTAGTGAGAACATCAACAAAAACTGATGAATGGGATGAGATAATCCAACTGAGAAAAAGATTAATAAGAACTGAATTACGTGGCCTCATAATGTTGGAATATTTAAAAAACAAAGCGCTCCTCCAAGGCCTAACAGTCACTAACGAACCCCAGCTTTTTCTGGATAACACTAAGTTCAAATTACAATGGAGCTATTTTACTAACTGCTGCAGCCATGATTGGTTAATACTAATAATAGATACGGCCAAAGAAACAACTGAAAAAATTGAGAAAGACCTATAAAAATTGGAAGAAGACATAAAGAAACTCATTTCTACTGAACATTTAAAAAAAAGATTAGATGAAATAGAAAAAGAAATGAAGGACTTCAAACAGCCCAATACATTAGAATGTATTCAGAGGATGAAAAAAGATTTAGGCAGATACAATCATGAAAAAGCCTACCTCTATACCAAAGAGGGTTACAAAATACAGATGACACAACCTAACGGGACAACATGACAGAATAGAAGAGTCAGGTTCAGGGCAACTTCATTTAGCTCGAGCAACACAAGCAGCGATTCGGATAACCCAGTGACTTCCACAAGTGCTCCGAATAGAGGGAGAGGAAACCCAAATTATAAGAAAGGAAGAGGGAATCAAAATCAGGGCTCTCATCCTTTTTTATACAAAGGCCCCAGGTGGGGCAACTGAAACAGGAACCAGAGATACACACGAAGCAGCAATCGCTTTTAGTGAACTTATCCGACTATGAACCAACACAGATGGAAACACAAGTTCTGAATAAAGGTCTAGTATATGTTATTTCTAAAAAAGCATGATCCTTTTCTGTTCTGCACTGATTTTTTCAAATTCATGCGGAAACTCTGTTTGAAATAATTTTTTTCTAACCAGACTGATGACCAAATTGATTCCTGCATGGTGAATCATACAGGGCTAAAAAAAATCCATCGACTTGTTGCCCATCTCACCCCCACCTATACCTATTCGCCAGAATCGATAATTTTTGAAAAAAGATTACTTGCAGATGTGGCTAAATTGGAAAAACGGGACAGCCCCATGTTCCAAAACCTGAACACCCCTGAAAAAGAGGCTCTGGAAGCTTTCTCTTTAAATGACAACGTTATTATTAAAAAAGCCGAAAAAGGCGGATCTATAGTAATGCTAAACAAAACGGACTACATTGGAGAGTGTTGTAGAAATTGCCTTCAGACCCTACTGGAACACTTAAGACCTTGATTGAACTTAAAACCACCAAGGCTTGCGATAGAGACTGGATCATCAAACAAGAATGGGGCTTCCTGAACAACCCAGACCCTGCCATTCCAACCTTTTACTGCCTACCTAAGATCCATAAAACCTTGGTCAACCCCCCCAGGCAGACCTATTGTCTTGGGGATCAATCCTATTCTTGAGCCCCTTTCCAAATTCTCAGATCATTATCTGAAGGGTTATTTAACCAGGATGAAATCCTACTTGAAAGATATGAAGGATGTTATAAAGACGTTTGAAAACCTACCCTGTAACCCTTATATGTCCTATCTGGTTGGACTGGATATTATTTCACTATATACTAATATTCCGCAACAGGAAACTCTTGACACAGTTGAAGAAATCTTATTGACAAGATCAGACAACGATCCTGACCCGAGTGCCTTCATACTATGGTGTATTGAGGTGGTCCTTACAAAGAGCTATTTTGAATTCCAGGGAACCTTTTTCCCAACAAATTGAAGGTACCGCAATGGGAGCCACAACAGCCCCCAGTCTAGCGAATCTCTATGTCGAGTTCTTTGAGAAAATACAGATATACACATCTCACCCATTTGAACTACAATTACAATATTGGGCACGATACATCGATGATGTTATATTGATCTGGACAGGAACTCTCGAGGGAGCCAATGAGTTCTTAGGATGGCTTAACCAGCTCAATCACCACCTAAAATTCACTATGAACATACAAAGAGATGCCATAGATTTTCTGGACTTGACAATTTTCCATGAAGCAGGATAGCTCCTGGGAAAACCTTTCCATAAACTCACTGAGGGCCCTATTCTCATCTAGGTGTTAAGTACCGAAAAGGACGTTAAAAGGCTTAACAACCTTTTCTGTACTTAAGACCTATTCTGAAGGTGGCACATTCCTCCGAAGTCGGAAGGAATGCGCCACTTTCTGAATATATGTGGCGGTTGCTGGGGTGGGTTGGAAACCAACCTACCAACCGCCACAATCAGAAAGTGGCTTTTTGGAAGCCTATCTTTGTGGCACTATGCCAGTTTAGAACCCTTTTGGTGCCGTTAAACTGGAGGAGTGCCACAAGAAGCCTTGTTTGGTGCAAAACTTGCGCTTTCTTAAATGTCACTGGGCCTAGTAAGATTGCTGTTTTTTCTGTTTTTTCTCTCCCTTGTTCCCCTCCCTTTTTACCTGGTCATGCTCTGAAACACTTGTGTACGAGCGCGATATAAATAAAATATAATTTCATTTCATTTAAATGAAAGTGTTTATATACACCGCACTGGTGTATGTGAACACTTTCATTTAAACCAAAGCGAGCAGCTTCAACGTTGCATGCTGCAAAGTTGAAGCTGCTCGCTTTAAATGAAAGTGTTCATATACACCATAAAGGTATATATGAACACTTTCTTATACACCACAGTAAGCAGCTTCAACATCCTGCAATATTGAAGCTGCTCACTTTGGTGTATAGGAACGTGTTCATCTGTGTTCTCAGCAGCATTTTTGTAAAATAACTAATATGTCGTTATTTTGCAAAAATGCTGCAGAGATTGGATTGCGCCCATAACACCTTAAAACAGGCGCAATCCTCACAGATCACTGTTGTGCGTAACGAGAACGCCCAGACCCACTTGAGAATAGCAGTGGAGCCTGGGCGTCCTCTTTTGGTGCAGTGAGTCGTGCTGTTTAGCACCTTCACTGTGCCAAGTTGAGAATAGGTGCCTTAGAAGAATTCACTCTTGCACTATCAGAGTCACCACGTTAAACATCTTATAGACAATCTGCCATAGCGGCAATTTTGACGACTCAAAAGGAATAGTAGTCAACGTACAGCATTTGAGGAAGAAGCTCACAACCTGACTCAGAAATTGAAACAAAGGGGTATCCCAGAAAACTGATTAGGAAATCCACAAAAAGAGCTTTCAACAACAACCGTGAAGCACCATTAGAAGACAAAACAAAACACCCACCAGATGAACGGGTTGTATGTGTGAATACTTTAACCCATCTAAGTTTAAAAATCAGTCAGATTGTTCAGAAACACTGGAAAGTGTTTTCCGATTCCTATGTAGATGTACCTGTTCCCATGTTAGGGTCAGTAGCAGCAAATTGAAAAATAAGAGCCTGAAAATCATAAGTTTGACTGAAAACCTGGGGCTTAGAGCCCCCTTTGGGCCATTATCTATGTGGGAATTGTACCATATGTAAATTAACCACAAAGGCAAAAAAGGTAGACATAGGTCTGCCTAAACAGTGGCAGCAAAAATGTTTGCCGAATTGTAATTCTGAATTTTGTGTATATTCGATCACCTGCCCGTGCAATCTCCATTACATAGGCAAAATGAACAGAAAGGTTAAAACACGAATTATGGAACACAAGAGCTGCCTCAAAAATAAAGTGCTTCTAGCCCCAATGGTGAAACACCAATGGACTGTGCTTTTGACTGTCAATGGAAACATCCAGAATCTGAAAAGTAAGATCCTTCTTGAAAAGGAACGAAGGCTCATTTTCCTCACTCAAAGCGATTCAAGGGGCCTCAAAGAGGCAATAGAGTGGCAAAAGATATGAAATAACATCCTGAAGTCATCCTATACCTCATAATAACTGCTGGGGGTATCTGCAGTGATGACTTTGTTGCCTTACCCTTTCTGTTTAAGTCGGACTTTACTGACTCTCAGTGTGGCCTTCTATATGTAAAAAGTCATCCTCCGACTGATTGTTATGCAATAAAGAAAATTGGTCTAAGGCAACGATCCAGAAGGGATGGTAAACTTGCGGGTAGTATCCACTTAAGAACATGTGTGCTGGCACTTTAATAGGCTAAACACTATAAAATGACCAGGATTACGACACTCATGATGGAAATTAGTGGCCCAACATGGAACCCTGACTGGGGGTGTTTGTTTGGTCTTTTCCATAATTTTTCCGCTTTTTTCGGCTACTTCTGGTTTTCTCAATATGCTGTGTAACTCTGCACTGACACAAATGCGGGAGACTGCTGTTTACTAATTGGAGCGCTGCAGTGAAGCTAGTAGGCGACACAGATACCTTGTCTTAACACAGATAAAGGTAAGAAAAATAATGTGGCTTTAAATAGAGACACCGCAGTAGAGATCTGTAAACACAGTGATACTCTTTACCTATCAGTTTACTTGATACTTAGAGCAAAGAATCTGAAGGGGGCCGTTTTTTGTTGTTTTAATGCTCTGACTATTCCAAATAGAGCGGTCACAAGAGTTTAACGTTCAGATATTGAGATTATCGTCTCTTGGTAACATGACCACATAGTGTCGTGGAACGTGGGCATTATTGGCAATTACCACACTAGATTTAGCTAAGCTATTTCATGAGTTGAATAGAATTTGTGAATCTGAAACAGTCACTGATAACAATCCAATGTAGTCCCTTCCAATGTAGTCCTTAAGATTGAACCAATATCAAGAAGTCAGACAGAGATTAAAAGAGACTTTTTGTCAAAATTGTTGCATTGGCTGTACTAGACCATTTATTGAATCACACTGTTACGTTTGCTGCTTGACGGTGCTCGCCGATGGAAGAGTGACTGCACTACGACTCCATCTCAGAGATTAATGGCCGTCTCGTTTTTCTACTCATCGGTCCTAGTGACAGGTAAGAGGCTTACAATGTCTATGAACATTTGAAAATGTGAAAATGGTTCGCCATAGGGATCAGAGGCATCATAACAAGCGTCCCCTTTGGGAAAGACTTGATTTGTCTTCCTCAAAATAAGTAGTACAACTAGAAGCTACATGACATGTATATCAAAAGAAAATAGGATCTGCATTTGGAAATGACAAATAGAGGATCGTATTAGATCCCCTTGTTTTCCCCGAAGCAAGAGGCAGAATGTTATAAGCAGGTCTGAGCACCTCTGGCAATTCATTGGGAACGTTACTTAGTGGTTCCGATTTTTTGTAATCCACTTACAGGCTTCTTTTGAAGATAAAGTGACTTTCTCACAGAAACCGAGAAGTCAGTCCAAATTTGGACAGTGAATCTCACGAGGGACCTACCACACGGGTATATCCAGGTAATTTATAAACCCGGGTTAAACCCAGACAACTTAATTGTGTTCCAAGTAATATAAGCATTAGTTGCTGAGACTTTGTCCCTTTCCTTTATTTTATCAACAGTTACACCTTCCAATTTGTGAACTTCACTTCAGTGGAAGAAGAGATTTTTTGTGATTGTAACTCTAGTTTCTGGAAATGAATACTCCTGACTAAAGTCCCATAATAACAGAGAGGACTGAAACATGTCGAGTTAATGACTTTGTGTAATAGCCAAGTCTAATAAATTGATTTTGTGTTATGGCTAGACATCGGGATGGGTCATTGTGGCATAGATGGCATTGTGTGCTGTGTTTGCATCTACCCCCTCTCAAGATGGCTCCTGCTATTCAGAGTAATGGTGTAGTCTATACAGAAGAAGTGCCTGGATGTGCTCCTCCCTTTCACCCGGATCCAGTACATCAGAAGCCTAGTCCAGAGCAACTGTGCATTGCTACTGTTATTACAGCTACGCTCCGTGAGTTCTGCGATAAGCAAGTTGTACTGGATCTGGAGCATATCCAGGCACTTCTTCTGTATAGACTACACAGTTACTCTGAACAGCAGGTGCCATCTTGAGAGGGGGTAAATGCAAACCCAGCACACAACGCCATCTATGCCACAATGACCAATCCCGGTGTCAATAATAATATACACAAAATTATGTCAGTGGAAGAAATCAAGTTTAAGGAGGAGTCTGGCAACAAGGACAGGGACAGGGGTCACCAAATTCGGAACCACAGATCAGACCATACAAAAAAAGAAATAATTAAAGAACATGAACATTTTGTTTTTATTTCATTATACATTTAAAACATACATATTAAATCATGTTTGCGAGCTCATGTCTAAATAGCAACATTTGATTCACAAATAAAGTGCATAACCAAGCAGAATGCTTGTCTAAAAACACGGCTGATAATTCAATCAGTTCCAACCTAATGTAGCCGAGCAATCTGAACAACAAGCCGGTTGAAGGGGATCATCCGGCTAGGTGGTCAGAAGCTACGCCACACTAATTAATATACAAACAGCCACAAATACATGGACAAGGCAATTATAATGACTTCTTAAATTAGAACTCAAGCGGGGTGCCATACGTCTGGGTGAAGGGGAGGAGCACATCCAGGCACTTCTTCTGTATAGACTACACAGTTACTCTGAACAGCAGGTGCCATCTTGAGAGGGGGTAAATGCAAACCCAGCACACAGCGCCATCTATGCCACAATGACCAATCCCGGTGTCTAGCCATAACAGTATGCCCCCTCCAAAGGGTGGAGAACCCTGGTTTACCCGGGTGACACCGATGAAAAGAGCGAACTAGTCTTGGGGCATGGACCCCTCATGCAGGTTCCCACGTACGCTCAGCCACCGAGTAACCCTTCCAATCAACTAGGTATTGAAGGACACCTCTGCGATAACGAGAATCGCAAATCTCAGCAACTTCATACTCCGGACCCGAACCCGTCATTATTGGGGGAAGTGAGCCCGAGACCTTTGGATGGAAACGGTTGTGAGAATCTGGTTTCAACTGGGACACATAAAAGGTAGGATGTTTGCATTTCCAAGAGGGGGAAAGTTGTAATTTAAAGGCAGCAGAACCAATGCATTCCAATACTCTAAATGGTCCAAAGAATCTGGGTGACAGCTTTGAAGGGACAAGCCGCCGGGGAAGGAATTTACTGGCTAACCAAACAGAGTCGCCCACTTGAATCCGGGGGGCTGTAATCCAATGCCTGTCAGCAAACTTCTTGCTGTGAGATTGCGCTTCCTGTAAAGCGATACAAGTCGTTCTATGTCTTAGTTGAATGGTGTCAACCAGACACTCAGTGTCTGGGAATGAAGAAGCAGTAGACTCCAAGGATGGAAACGATGAGGGGCGAAATCCATATGTACAAAAGAAGGGACTGAATTTGGTGGCAGAATGCGTTGCATTGTTATACGCAAATTCCGCCAGAGGCAAGAGACTCTTCCAATTGTCTTGGGCCGAGGAGATTATTGTAGGTAACTTTCCAGAGTTTGGTTCAAATGCTCTGTCTCCCCATTGGTCTGGGGTTGATAACCAGAATTTAGGGCATGGGAAATTCCCAGAATATTATACAGTTGCTTCCAGTACCTTGAGGTATAATGTGGACCGCAATCTGACAGGATCGTATCCGGTAAACCATGTAGGGAAAATATATGATCCAAGAACACCTGAGCCATAAGAGAAACAGAAGGTACGTTGGGTAAAGGACCAAAATGTGCCATCTTAGTCACCGAATCAATTGTAACTATGAATGTAGTGCAACCCTCTGATATGGGAAGGTCGACTATAAAGTCGGTAGAGATGATTTGCCACGGCCTGGTGGGTATTTCCAATTGAAGAGAGATGGGGCAGGAGGCAATGTACTCCTGTACATCCAGTTTGACGGAAGGCCACCAAAAGTATCTTTGTATGCAGTCTAGTGTGTTGCCAACCCCTCAGTTACCTGCTGCCTGAGAATCATGACATAGGGCCTCATTACAAGCATGGCGGTCTGGGAACTACGGTACCGGTACAAATGCTGCTACCGTAGTTCCCAGGCTGCCATACTACAGGCTGTGCTCGCGGTGTCTGACAGCCCGCCAGGTTTTTCCTGGCGGGCTGACGAGCACCCGGGAGCACAGCATGTTGGTGTACCGGCACAACTCTGCATGTGCCGGTGCATCCGACGTCCCATCCCCATTCAGACCTATGGGGCAGAATGGGGATGAGAAGGCCCTTGATTCCGGCACCCGAAAATGAGCAAGTACCGGGTCCGCCTAACTCTGCATGACCTGGTTCTTGACCATTCACAGGTGCTGGAAAAAATGCATCTCCGGCGGCAGCCGTGCCGTTTCTAACGGCACGGCTACTGCCAGAGTTGTAATGAGGCCCATAATCTCAAAACTTCCTTTTGTAAGAGTACATCGGGAACAAATACCATCTGTCCCTTCTCTTAGAGAGGCTGTATTGCTGTATTAGCTCAGGGTGTAGGGTTTCCAAGATTCTGGAATGATTCTCAATTTTCTGCAAGAGTTGTGTAACCACAGTCACTGCCACAGTCCTGGGAATTATAGGTTCAGATTTGAATAGTGTTCTTGAGGTCGGATCTTTCCTGGATAATGCGTCTGCTCGTAGGTTCGTTCTTCCTGGGATAAGAGAGAATGTAATCCAAAAAGGGGAAAAGAAATGTGCCCACCGTGCCTGTCTACCAATACAGGTCTGAGCGTGTTGGAGAGCGCAGAGATTGTGATGGTCTGTGAGGATATCTATAGGATGTTGGGCTCCCAGTAATAGATGACGTCATTCCTCAAAGGCCCATTTGATGGCTAACAGTTCTTTCTCCAAGACAGTATAATTAAGTTCGGCAGGAGACAAAGTCTTAGACAAATATGCCACAGGCCTTTCAACCTTCTGAGCGTAAAGTTGTAGTAACACTGCTCCCAAGCCATGATATGAGGCATCCGACTCCAAGATGAATTTCTGGCGTTGATCGGGGGTGATTAGAATAGGGGCTTTGGTGAACAATCCCTTCAAGGTGTCAAAGGCCTTCTGAGTCTCCTGTGACCAAGAGAACAGGATCCCTTTTTTGAGAAGATAGGTCATAGGATGAGTGAGATCAGAGAAGTGAGGAATAAACCGTCGATAGATGTTTGCAAATCCTAGGAATACCTGAATTTCCTTGACTGAAGTAGGTTTGGGCCAGTCCATTATTGCAGTTACTTTGGAGGGATCCATTTCAATCCCTTCCTGCGAAAGGATGTACCCCAAATATGCCACCTTGGATTTGTGGAATTCACACTTTTCGAGTTTACAAAATAGATGATTCTGCTGAAGCTGGTTTAAAACCTCCTTGACAGGGTGAACATGATCCGAAAAAGATGAGGAAAATACCAGTATATCATCTAAGTAGATGAATATGTAATGAAGAGAGATGTCAGCAAACAAATGATCCATGAACCGTTGGAAAACAGCTGGCGCATTGGCCAACCCAAATGGCATAACTCTATATTGAAAGTGACCAAAAGGAGTTCTAAGCGCTGTTTTCCATTAATCTCCTTTCCTGATACGGATTAAATGATAGGCACCCCGTAAATCTAACTTTGTGTAAATGGTGGCACCCCTGACTGCTTCTAGAATATCCGGGAGAGATAGGATAAGCAAGTTTTCTACTTTCTCTTCCCGCTTTGATCTGCTCTTTCCTTTCTCTGTCTAACTATTTATCTTTCTGTTTCATGCCTCATAATGTCGCAGCCCGTCGTACGGCAGTCATCCACCCCGGTGCCGATCTCCCGAACATGAACACAATTTCCAGCATTCATTACACCCTTTGAAACGTAGGTATCCTGTCTGCTTAGAACACATTCATTCATCCATCAGACTAGGATACTTGTTTACGTTCATTCTATCCTTCAGAACCTCCTAGGTAAATATCCAAACATCCAAACTACATTACCCATCACCCGTCAGGAAAGATTAGCCATTATCCCTCTCACTTTAACAGATGAGGCTGCATGACTTTCGAGCATAGGTAAGGCTGCTGTGATTCTTTTCTTTTCTCATCTGTATTTCCACTTCCAGCTTCTATTTCTTGGTTAACGGGGAAATAACTTTTACTTATCAGACTTGTGGCATCCTAAAAAGGCTAGACCTCCAACTTCCTCCAGATGGCATTTTTCCTTATTGGAATCCTAGAACAGGGTAAGGCATTCGACCTTTGTATTACAGCAAACACCAGAGGGATATACGATAGAGAACGCTTCTGACGTCCTCCAGTTCAGCTCCCAACTACACGCGCACACAAGCTACAAAGGGTTTTATCCCCCACAAGGGTTTCCCTTACGGTTTCTCTTCATGCCAGACTGTTCTGGTCTGGTGAGACACAGTTGGGTGAATTACTCAATTCTTCAGGTCAAGGGCGAAGACAAGGTCGGTGTTTTGCCAATTATTCGACTGCTGAATGTTGGGTATACATTATTGTGAATACATTGGCAAATTATCAAGTATTGTAACATTTGGAGACCTTACATAGGTCCGAAGAACAAAAAAGAAGGATTAATCCCTTCACATGTAGTTCTGTTTTAAATATTGGATGCACTTTAACATATTTTCCTGTATTTTAGAAGTTTTTGTGGTGTCAATTATATTTGTATATGTTTCTTAGAGTTCTATTAAGAAGTATTATGTTTTGTGGTCTCAAATATTTGGATTTATAAATTGATATTTTTGTACTTTAATAAAATAATGTGAATGCAATTTTTAGTGGTTTGTTCTTGAAGGAATAAGTGGGGTTCTTCTATAATGTACCACTCTTGAAACCTCAGGTAAGTAGTAGATAGGTTTATTCCGTCTATGTTTCTTGGTACAGAAACACTGGTCATCCATCCAGCCAGCTAACAGCCTAACTGTCACACCTGGAACCCATGGAACACTGTCCCCCACCAACACTCCAGGAGACATCATGACATTACACACACACACACACACACACACACACACACAATCTCTACAACACACGATTTACGCTTCTATGGCACAATTTTCTTTACATTGAACAAGAAGTATTAAACCATTTCTGGCCAATCCCACATCCCAAGCCTCCAAATCCGCCTAATACTTGCCTCCCAAACGTTTTAGGTGTATTTAGAAATTGGTCCCTGTGTGTTTTTTTATAAATAAAAATCAGGGAATGCTTCCTAAATTCCCTTAAAATACTCCTCTTCCCCCACTGTGCTAGCCAGATGACATTATACATTAGTTTATACATTAGGAATCCCCTAGCTATCCAGTTTCCCCCAGAGCCTTGAACGGTCGACCGTGTCGAATGCAGCACTGTAATCTACAAATGCTGCATAGCTGGATCTCTTACGAATCAGCCGGCTTGCTTGATGACAGTGGTGAGGGCTAAGATATTAATAGAAGTCAAGAAGCCCTTTCTGAAACAGGTTTGGTTCTAGGGGAAGATGTTTCCAACCTCTGGACAGTTCTTTAGTTCATCCAGTAAGAACTAAGCAAAGACCCTGGGGGAAACATTCAGCATTGCCAATAGGTGATAATTACGAGGATTGGTGGGAGGACCCTTCTTATGGACTGGGACTAGAATACTGTCATGCCAGAAACGCGGGAGAACCTGGGTGACAGCAATACAACTAAAGTGGTGGTGGAGAACCTTTGCCCAGAGGGAGATGTTGGCTTTGATGATCAGGTTACAGATGCCATCCGAGAGGATTTACTGGCTCTGATAAGCCTGACAACCTCCTGTGAGCTTTTCACACATTTCCAGATACCGGCATCCCGGGGCACGTAGGACTGTCTGGAGTTAGGGTGACGCAGTATAGTTGAGATGTTGGCAATCCATTCATGCTCCGGGATGCCATTGAGGGCCAGAGGGGTCAAGCTCTGGTCATTGACTCTCTGCCAGAACTTCCTCGCATCATGGTCAATAGTTGTCATCACCAGAGCCCGCCATTTCTGGCAGTTCCTGGAAAACCTGTGGGCTCTAAGCCACTTAGTGTAGTTAGCATTAATCGGCCTCCTGCCTTCTGCATGCACAACTGGATCTTCAGCCACATGTGTTAGCTTTCGCATGTCTGCGCGGGTAGATCTCTTTTTATCATGGATTGCTTTGTCGAAGCTATGTCTATAGAGCTTGGCAGGACCTGTAACCGTCTGGTTGTTCCCCTTCTGTACCCTTGTAACACTCTCAGAGACCTGGGCGATAAGCCCCACATGTTGTAATAATTTCTCTAGACCCCAACCAACATTACCCACAGGAGTTGGAACCAGCCCTTTTGAAGAGAAATCAGAGAAACTCTGCAAGCTGTTACCAGGGCAGCCTCAACTCTGGTGGAGTTCCATCCTACTCTAGTCAGTGCTCTATTCAGAGTTAATGACCTGGTTTTGTGGTCACCATAACTGGGGCACTGCACATCAAGTGAAAGGGTGACAGGAAAGTGATCACTCTCCGAACACTGGAGAATGCCTATGTCGATCACAACAGATGGTCTGTTAGCCACAAATATATAAGTCAATAATACTAGAACTGGAGGAAGAGGACCGTATAAACTCTGGCGGGCAGTCCGATGGGCCGGGCCCCATTCATCATGAGAAAGCCTCGCATACAAAGTAGGTTTGCCCAACTCAGGTCCCTAGGACAGCGATGGTCAAGTCGAGGCTCGTGCCTAGGGCCAGAATGATGTGCACCCATGCCTCTGGCCTCAGAGGCTTGGTTACTGAGAATAATGGAATTAATGTCCCCAACCATTATTGTTGTCAGGTCCTTGGTTTCGAGGTGAAGCCATCCCAACAGCTCTTTCATGACTGCGCTATGAGGGTTAGCATAGGGGGGCTCATAAATGTCAACAAGTATAATGTCCTGTGTCCCGGGCAGATCGTTTAAGGACAGTTGTCTGATCAAGGTGTTAGGTGAGTGGCATGGCATCTCGGTCAACCACAGTGTTTTTTTTGCACCCAAAACCAGTCCACCCCTCGGCCTGACAATGTTCCCTTTGATTGCAGATTTTTTAACTACCTCCCACCCATCAAGCACCACTGGATCCACCAGCCAAGTCTCCTGCAGCGCGATAATACTGAAACAATCAACGTGGCCAAACAGACCACCATCTTCACACAAATGTTTGTACCGCCTAGTGTTCCAGCCTATGAGTAGAAGGAGTGGTTAGGGATGCCTCATGTTTCTCTGTTGGACCAACCCCGCAAGCCACTCACAGTGATTATCCTCAATAGTAGGGCTACTGACAACCTCCCTCGTCCCCAGATCAGAAGGCTGGCCAGGGGAGTAACTTTGCTGAAAATGTTGGAGGGGACATGACATCTGAAGAAAAGGTGCCCCTGCCAAATGAATGGGGATGAAATGGTGTGCCATGAAAGTTGGGGGGGACAAACACCCCTGCCCCCCCCCCTAAAACCACACCCATGGTTGTTGGAGTGTGTTACCTGTGCAGCGGACCTATGAGTCTGCCTTTCTTTTCCCTTCCATTGCTGCTGCTGTTGTTTCAACTCCATTTAGCCCCACACGGAGTGTGTCGCAGAGTGTGGTTGTACTGTGTCACCTGTGTTTGGAGTGTTTGGTGTGCTTTGTGTGCGGATATCATCCTGCGGTACCACAGACTGCTTTATTGGTTAAGGTATCACCTACCTCCCCTTACATTTTGTCCTGTTTCCACCTGCCACCAATACTTGAAAAAACTCTGGACCCCTTGCAGGGAGAGCTCCGAAGCCTGTGAAGCGTGTCCAGGGAGCTACCTTCCGTCACCTGGCGACTCATAGTGCCACAGTGGCTGCATCCGCATCCACATTCAATATGACCCCCGGCATTTTGATTGCATCTGCCAACTGCACACAACCTGGAACACAACCTGGGATCAGAAGCCCTGCATCAAACTGCAGGTCAGGAGCCCCCTAAAGCTGAGTGGAGATGGGGGGGCTTAAGCCATCTACCTCTTCTACCAGCCCCTCACCTTACCTGGATGAGGCCCACGCCCATGAGCTCTCGCTCCCTGAGCATGTGGCGAGATCGTGTCCCTGTAAAACCTTCCTTTTTGGAGCTGACAAATCATTACTCCAACTCAAATCTCAAACCAAATTTACAGACGTTTACTCAATGCCTAAGGCGCCCTCTCCCCTAAATCTGGAAAGCGCCACCAACCTGGTCCTGCCCCCTATCGATCCGGCTAGACAATGGGAAGCCCAGTTGCCGGCATCCGTCCCCTGCCTGGGCTCAAAACCTATTCAGTCTGTCTCTTCCTCATTGGGGGCGGGCACCGGTCATGACCCCAACTCTTGTTCACAACCTTTCTTGCTGCCACTGAAATTTTTGCCGTAATCTTGCGTCAAGCACAGTGCGGGTTCTGTGCCTGGCTATCTGGGATGTGAGGCTCCAGCGCCTATCTTGAATAATCTGAATCTGAATAATTCAAATCCTGGGTCCCAGGCCCTGCAGATTCCCCTGTCTGATCATCTGGGAATCAACAGTGGTGCGTCCCCATCCTAGCAACTCAGTAGTGCAAACACAATCCCCTGCCTCTATCTCCCCACCTACTACCAGTGTATGTTGTTACGATCAATCAGGTGGTCGTTTCTGCAGTTGTTCACCCAACTTCTGCTGGACCCTTTTCTGTCCTTCCCCCTTGATGGCTCACCTGACAATCTTCCAGATGAGAATGCTAGCAACGACAGATCATTCTTGGATGACCTGCCTCCCACTTCTCCAATTCTACCCAATTCTTCTCGGACTAGCAGGTACAGTAACAATAGCTGTGACTCTGCATCCATGTCTGTTGCATTGGAAAACCTGAAATCTACTCTTCTTGTGCACTTAGATAAGACCCTGTCCCAATTAAAACAACTGGATCTTGTCATGTCTGCTCATGCTTTCACCCTCAAATCACTGGAATCCACTGTACTCGTTCTATCTGCTTCACTGTCAAATATTGGGTGAAGTCTTGAGCACCTCCTTTCTATTTTATCGGACAAACCCAGATCTCCTACATGGGTCAAAGATCACCTGTCTCAACATTCCATGGTCAAGGAGGCCCCTCAAACCAACAAAGCCTGCTCTGGTCCATCACGAAAAAAATGGAAGGTTATCTGCCAAGCAATGAAATACACAAATAAAAGATCTAATACGGCAAAGACGGGGGAGCATCCACTCCTGTCCACCAAATCGCCCGCTGACTGAAAAGCCTACCTCGACTTCCTCAGCCGTCTTTCCTACAAACTCAATCCTTCCCTGGATTCAAGGGTTAAAGCCAAACAGCAACAAGGCCACCCCTTGTGCCCTAGAAGTCCACCACCAGGCGATCTCCTGTAACAGTGCCTTGATTCCATCTAGTGACACAGTTGGAATAGTCACTCACCATACTGGCCATTGTGTAAGCAGAAACAACTGTGCCGTTCAAAACTCTCTTTGCAATTCAAATGAGGAATCTTCACAGGGCACCCCTTCTGCAGTGCCCACTACAGCAGGCCTGGTAGGCAAAAGGTCTTCTGCTGATGTTTCCAACGTGTCGTTGTCTGCTCTCCCCACTGTTGGCCATAAGAGAAAGGGTCGCGATCCAAATCCCCGGAAGGGGGGAGCGGAGGGTAGCAAACGACAGCGCAATTTTGTCCCTGTGTACAACTTAAAACAACTGTTTTATGTTCCTGTAACTACCTCTCTGTCTCAAGTGCCCACTGGCCCAGCTCAGAAATTCCATCTGTGGCCCCACCAATGCCTATGCCTTCCAGGCCTGACTCTGGATGTCCTGATGCCTGTCCACCCATGGAGAATGTTGAAAAGGCACTGCAAATCAGGAGCCTTTTCCGAAGAGACCAATCAGACTTTTTGAAACGGTGTCAGATTCTGGAGCTATTCCATTCCATCATACCGCTACGCTCCATTAATAGCCATGACATGAAGGCCATGTTCCAACGTGAGGACGTTAATTGTGTTACCTCAATTGTTTATTTATTCTCGGACACTATGATTAACTATGTTACAGACTTTTCTTCACTGTTTTTTTTTAAAGTTGGGTGTGAATGTGCAGCCCTGAGTTGCAAAAAACTACCCCCTCTGAAGTTTGGGGATGGCGTGGCAGGTGGGCCCAAACCCACCGCAAGGCAATGAAAACAGGATCCCGTATTATTCAATCCAGTTGGTGTTCCTAATGCTATGTTACACTCTAACCCAGCTACAACTGACACCTCCCAGGGTTGCCAGCCTCATGGGCGTGATTTTAGGGGGGGACAGGGGTGTTTGTCCCCCCCAACTTTCATGGCACTCCATTTCGTCCCCATTCATTTGGCAGGGGCACCTTTTCTTCAGATGTCATGTCCCCTCCAACATTTTCAGCAAAGTTACTCCACTGCCAACAACACTACCATGTTCTGACCTTTTCATTTCTCTCCTTACCTTCAAGTAATGTTAATTCAGAGGCCTGGGCACTGGCTATGAGTGAGCAAGGAAGTTCAAAGGGAAATCCCTGCAGTCGCTGCCACGCTGCTTGAGGTAGTTGTTTACATGATTCGACCTTTAGGAATCTTTATGATAAACCTTTACAAAAACATTTTAAGTTTTAAACAAGTGCACTAAGTAAACTCCAGACCATCCCCAAAAGATTTCCTTCATGTTACATTGGGTAATCTGTATTTTTGCCAAAATACCCGAGAATTTACTTTAAAGCATTGGCAACGCCAACATTTCTTGCTTTTTTGTAGGTATGGGATCAGCATTTTCCATTCGCTGTCATGAGGGTACTTCCTGGCCATATGATAGCAAAAGCTGCCTAATGGTTTTGTGTTGGGCATACTGTGACAGTGCCTTAGACACGCCTATTTAATGCCTACACAAGAGCCAAAACTGTTGGCGTGCCAGTGCTTGTTTTTAAGAGTATTTAAATGCCAGGAACATATACACGGACATGTATACTGCTTATAAATCAAGGGTCTGAAGGCACACTTGGTTAAGAACCTTTTATTTCACCAGGAGTTGGTGTACCTGGTTTATTGCTGCAATTAATCGATTACATAAAAGAAGGCTGTTCAGGAAGCATATCTAGCTCAAGGAGCTCCCGGTGGGTTGTGTTTTCCACAGGGAGGGGCAGTTAGTGGGTGGGAAGGCCCACTGGACTAGCATTGGCACAGGCATCCAATGGGTGGCTAAAAGTCAAGCCACACACACAGGCTGTGAGTCCATCCTCACATCAGATCTCTCCCCCTATCTTCAGGTCCCGTGGCAAGCTCATAGGCAGTTTACAGTACCGCCAGATGGGCAAAACCCAGAAGAGCACCACCAGTGGCGCACTTTTGTTGTTTATTGCAGGTCATGCTCATGCTATCGAATGCTTTTCAAGCCTGTAGGTTGAGGAAACGTCATGTAGCATCATGTGATATTTACGTTGGATTGAATGGAGCAATGCTTTGCATTTCTCTATCACATGTAAAACGTGTTTTCCTGTGATTAGCTTAAAAATATACCGTTTTCAGAGATCAGTGTTGAAGAAAATAATGTTGACACTCCAAACTGTAAAAATAACAAAAATAATGCACTTTCTTGTAGAACTAAAGAATGGTCCATGGCATTGGCTGGGTCCACCTTGCATTTTGCTTTGCAATTCTCTCCCTGCAATAGTAAACGTGTTTATTTATTTCCCATGCAGGGGCTTATCATATATCCAGTGTTGTTATCATGTCATACCCTTTCTAGTGAGTTTTCCTTTTTAAAGCCAAATTCCTATTCAGACGTTTTTTGTTCTAGCATGTGCCATTACACATTTTTCAAATAAATGTTTTTCCAACATAAACAATCTGTATTCGATAAAATGCCAAGCTCTCTCAAAATGACACACTAATCTATGCGCCATGTCGATTTCTTCAAACGTTAGAATTTAATCACAGCAGCTGCTTATATTTTATTTTCTCGGATGTTAAGGTCACAGGAGTCCGAAAGCTGCTTTTTTTCAGAAAACATTCCAAGATTGTTATGGGACGAGGGATCCAAATATGTTTCTTGCAACATAGCACAATGGAGACAATGGTGATACATGTTGAATTGGTTTCCGTTTCATTCATGTTGCAAGGACAGAGGGCACCTCATGACGAGGTTGCAGGTAAAACCCGTCGGTAGGCGGTGGTTTACTGTCAACCCTGTAACACCATTACCACTACCTAACATCACAGTGCTACCGGGAAATTACAGGCGGCGGCAGTACGGTTATTTCCCATTCCCATGAAGTCCTATAAGACTCCATAGGAATGGGAAACCTGAAGCACCGGCACCATTAGTAATTGTGCTGGTGTTTAGTGAAAAGCTTGCCGGTAGGGGCCTGAACTCCCGGCAGGCCTCACTTGCCGGGAGTTCCGTGCCCCTACCGGCACACTTTTAGTGACTCGGTCTGGAAAAGGTGTCGGTAGCTTGTTGCTGGCATGTTTATTTCCCTACCGGCCACTTGTAATGAGGCCCACACTCTTTCTACACCTCATGGGGTTCCTTGGAGTAATGGCTTTTTTTCAGGTTTTTTAGTTTTGTCTCTTAAATCATGCACAGACTGCTTTTGTTTTGAGCGTAGTAGGCATTCATAGAACAACCCAAATGGTAGCATATTCCAGTGCTGACTTTGAAGCAATAATATCAATTTTCTTACCGGGTAAGCTTAATGAATCACTCCTAAAAAAGGGCTTAAAAGTGCATTCCCAGAATTGTAGCATTGCCTTTTTCCCCATCCACTCATCCACTTCCCTCTCATGCTTACCACTGCCGTTGCCTTCCCCAATCTCTCCTATGCTGCCCTCTTCAAATTGCTTATTGTTTACTCAATCTTAGTCTTTCCTTCCTCTCACCGATGGTACGATCTCTGGCCCAGCCTCTCATCTGTTCTGTTTGAGCTTCTACTGGTGAGGGTGGGCTCGAGTGAAGCACGCAGGCCCACACGCGTCGGTGACACTCAGCGCAGGCAAAATGAAACGGGACCAGAGTGTATGGTGCATGAACCCGGACTGGTGCGAAACCACCAGTTCCGGTGATTACTTTATTTCCGGCTCCCGCCCCCTGCACGTGACCCGGTCACCTGTGACACGTGACATCACATTCCTCCCAAACTTAGAATGCTTTTCCAACAACAACAGTAACATTTCATAAACACTTCACTCTCTATTCTAGTCTCTTAGGAGCACGACCTTGTCATGCTGGACGGTGATAAACACTCTGTATGATGTACCCTTGTAGGCGGTACGACAGTTGCGGCCTCTCCCTAAGATGGTAGAGGGGATGGGTTCTCTCTGTCTCTTCCCTTCGGGAGGTCTCTGGTCGGGCACTGTCTATGTGTGGCGTTGGTTCTCGGGATTCTTGGGGTGAGTCGTTCTCCTCCGTTGGCCTAGGGCCCTCGGCTCGGTTAGGTGATTTTGGATCTTCACTTGGGCTCCTCGGCCCTTCTTTCCACATTGCCGCTGGGACCTTTCGGAAGTGGGATATGTTTCTGGTCATGGTTTCATTCCCCCTGGTGGCCGTGATCATGCTGTGGTTCATGTTGCGTACTGTCCACGGTCGGGACTCAAAGTTCAGTGACATTTTCTTGGACGGAGCCCGGTTCTTTACTAGCACTGTGTCTCCTGGCTGCAATTCCCGGTGGCTGGCGCGTCGGGTGCGGCTCTCCTGTTCGTTTCGCCTGGCCCGTTTTGCCTCTATGAGGGTGATGTCCGGATCCGGGGCTACCCAGTTTGGGTGTACAGGGAGTTCCGCTTGTATCGTCTCACTGAACATGAGAGCTGCGGGGCTGATGCCAGCAGTGAGTCCTCAGGAATCGGTATACGGTGGTTAGCCATGAGTGGTTGTGTTGTTTTGTGATGCGGATCACCTTGTTTAGTGACCCCATAAAGCGTTTGGCGTCCCCATTGGCTTGGGGCCAATATGGAGTGATTCTCTTGTGCTGTATGCTGAGGTCTTGGAAGAACTGCCGAAGTTCTTGACTAGTAAACGGAGGGCCATTGTCGCTCTTGACCGGGATCCCGTGAGTTGCAAATATTTTCTCAAGCACCAGGATCATGGATTCTGCGTTGGTAGATGCTACGTGTTTGACCTCTGGGTAGCGACTGAATTCATCCACTAGGACCAGCAGGTATCCTTCTCCTGTGATGGTGCAGTAGTCTATGCTAATGGACTCCCACTTTTTATCGCTTCTTGGGGCACTGATGATTGGCTCCGGGGTTGCAGCTCTTCTGGTGGATTGGCAGGCTGCACAAGATTCTATGAGGTCCATTACCCGCTGTTGCATGCGGGGCATTCACATTCGGGACTTCAGGTATGAGGTTGTCTTCACTATCCCTTGGTGTCCACTGTGGACTAGCTTGAGCGCTCTTTCTTCCAGCGCTGTTGGTAGTACAATTCGGTGTTCTTTTAGTATTACCCCCTCAGGGCTACGGGGAGCTTATGGCGGATCCCGAATATGGCTTGAAGTTTCTCTTGTGCCAATTCGTGCGCTGGGCCGCCATGGCTATGAAGTTCTTCCAGTTCCCCGTCTGGATGGCTTGAGTGGTTCGAGTTAAGATGGTATCTGCTTTGGTCTCCTCAGCGACTTCTTGCAGTGTGCGGGCCTGAGGTTGGGTGCAAGAGACAACGTGACACACGTGCTCGTCAGTCTCTGCTGCGTGTTTTCTCTCTTGTTCTGTAGCGGCCCGTGGATGGCGGGATAGATAGTCAGCAGGGTTGTCTGCCTCCACCCGATACTGAACCTTAATGTTACAGAGTTGTATTTGCAACATCCACTTCTCAATTCTTACCGGGCGGTGTGGTGTGGAGCCCTTGAGGGTGGGGATGAGGAGTTTGTGGTCTGAGAATCCCTTTGATGTTTTGCCCAGTAAGTACACCTTGAAGTGCCGGCATCCCCAGAGGATCAATATGCGCATAATTATGTTCGGTCTTGGTCAATGCGCGGCTGGCAAAAGCGATGGTGTGTACATTGCCTTCTTTGTCAACTTGAGTTAGTACTGCCCCTAGACCCACCAGACTTGGTCGACAAGGAGTTCAGTATGCCTTTCATTGTCAAAGAACGCCATCGTCGTGGAGGTGGACAGCGAGTCTTTGATTTGTTGAAACGCCTGCTGGTGTGTGGGATGTATTTACCCATGCATCCGAGCCCTACCTCAAAACTGTGCAGTACTGACATGGAAAACCTCATGATGGCCAGAGCTTCCCAGAAAATGCACAGGGAAATGCATGAAGAATAGGCTGCCACTCATTTTTGCCGATGTTATGGGCACAGAAGGACACTGCCTAAAACCACCATTGGACTACCCACACAGTAGTCTGAAACCATTGGGAATGGCAATGCTGATTGCCAAAAGCAAATCCATAACTGTTGGGAATTCATTTTCTTAAATCCCAAAAAGGGGTGCAGTACCAGTACTCACCACTATCCAAAAGCCGGCGTTTTAAAACCACCAGATTTTGTAGAAAACTGAATAAATGAACCCAAAACAGGCCAAAGAAAGACTTACTGAGAGGTGGATCCAATGTAAAGTTATATTCTGAAGTGACTTGAAGGTTTATAACAAGACTGGCTGCGCTGTGGATTTCAGCAGTTTAAGTAAATTTGGACTGAAAGACACTAAAAAAAAATCTAAATGTTTAAATTGACTGAGTGACCTACTTTTGGTGTCACATGCCTTTGTAATTGTTTAAATGTCATAGTTTTAAACTTAGAATCAGCCTTCTAGCTGCATATGTGAAAATGTTTAGTTTTATTTGAATGCAGAAACTGGGGAACAGAAATGACAGCTTAAAGAGATTCCAATTTGCCTGGCAACTACCCCCATCAGGAGTGAAACTTGAGTCACAGCTGTGTTCCCAGGCCTAGCTGCCCTTTTGCTGCTCACACTAAGGATATGCCATCTATCTGATAATTGAATTACCTGTGCTCTGCAGGAGAGTGAACAATGCAACTCCCTTCACCCAGGCAGAGGGTTTATTGAGAGGATCATAAATGGCTTCCTCTTGAACAATGAGCCTCTCCTGACTCAGGCAAAGGTTTTATTACAGCAGTCGTAAAATGTAGCTTCCTCTTGGCAGAAGCTGGGAGGAGCACTGCCTGTGAGAGCAAGCTGGCTTGGCAGAACTGGATAAACCAGTATTTCTACCTTGTGCTGAGAGGAAACCACACCCCTTTGTAGCCAGAATATTGTTTAGAAAAAGATGAATAACTCATAGTACGGACATGTGAAAATTTTATAAATGACACCATAATTCTTGTGATTTTTCTGCCCACATTTTAAGAGGTTTTTCGACCCGGTGGCATGTTCAGGGGGGTTTTAGCGGAAAAGTGGATATTACTCTAAATGTATGCATGTTAAAAATCTGAAACTTCATCAGTTAATGTCCATACTCCCTGCACACATGTATGTAAAGTTGGGTCAATGTCAGAAAGTGAAAAATCAGTTAAAAAGTCAATTATGTGCCATGTCTGAATGCAAGCTCTTAGAAACAGCAGATTTGGACAGAGACATGGCTAAATTCAGCCACACCATGTATATGTAATTTCAAGCAACTGTGTAACTGTGAAATATGTCTTTTATTATCAAATATAGAATGTGTGCAATCTGACAGGGGAGTGTCCTATCTGCAAGCCATAAAATGACATCACGCTGACACACACTTCCTTCCCCAATCAAATGATAAATGGAAGTTTGACCAATTAGAAGCTGAGAGAGAGGTAGGGTCAGTGATGCTAGAACACACCCACATTCTAAACACATAAAAGCAGACAGACAGGACAGATAGGGACCTTCAATTCCATTTGCTGCAACGCACTCTGCCGGACCATACAACATCCAGAGATCCAGACTTCAAATTCATCAACCTCCAGAAAGCCAAACTAGAGACTTCAATCTATCCAGAACTAGAGACCCAGACCAGAGATCCAGAAAGAGAGAGACCCAGATCACTGTGAAGTGCAGAGACCAGAGGCGAGTCTAAAACCCTGACCAGATCCGTGATGAGGCCCATTTCACTCAAGAATATAGTGTGAGTACCTAGAAAACTGTGCAGAACCAATCTCCTAGTTAAAATAATATAATTCTATCTATTTAATCTAAGTAGAACTGCCTCCTAACTGTCACCTGTCATTTGTAAAGCTGTCACTTGTCATTTCCTAGTTGCAAGCTGCACTTGTCTTTTTGAACTTTAAAATTTCAAATCTGAAAAACGACCTTCACAAAATCGCTCATATCTCCGCAACCGTTTGTGCTAGAGACTTGCAGTAACTTTCATTTTGAAGCTGAGATCCTAGGCTTTCCTAGGACCCCAAAACGATAGAGATAGTTCTTGTGGTTCCTCTGTAATAGCGCTCGGCGCATCCGCGAATTTTACCGCGATTTGCAAATTTCTTCACATGTAAAAACTGCTGCTGCTTGCCTTCCATTTGCCAGAAATTCGTTTAACCTGCTAACTATCCCTGCATCATTGCCAGTGTGAGCCTGGACTAATATTAACTAGATACCACTCACCCTGAACCTCTGAAAGGGAATTAAAAGCATTTCCAGCATATTTCTCATCCATTGCTAGCACATATCAAAGCATTTGCCTGTGTTTTAAACTTCTGTCGTGTAAGCTTGCTGGGGTGAACTGATTTACATTGATTGCATTTCTGAGAACTGTGTGTTTTCCTTCCATTTCCTTGCCTTGCATCAAGGGGGAGGGGATTGCCAGAGAAAAGTGATTACATTGTTTGGTTGAAATCATATTGAGTATTTTCTGTACTGCATTCATTGAATATTGCATCCACCTGAGCTTACATAAAGCATCCTCTACCACATTATACTTTTGTTCCTATTTACCAGTGTGCTACCTTATCCATTTCATGTCAACTCATTAGTGATTATAAGAAGTGTGCTAGTGCCAGATTCTCCGTTGTTGATCTTTATCATATCAGATTAAGTGTGCTATTCAATTATTAATTTATTATAAAGTGTGATATATATATATTTTAAATTATCAAATAAACCTTTTAAACTTGCAAAACAGAACTACTTCTTGGCTCAGTGGGGTCAGGGGGATTCCAAGAGAGGGGTGTTATATAGGGGTAGTCATCCAGAACGCATGAACTGGACCTAAAGATATATCAATAAGGGTTTTCATTCAGTATTATAGACTAAGCGTTGACTTAGTTGTAGTGTTGAATTGAATCCTCTTACAGGTGTAGAGGGGACCATTCCCATTTCTGGTCTTTCTTTGCGAGTTCATGGAGTGAGCTCGCTAGGGTAGCAAGGTCCGGGATAAAACGTAGAGAAATATGTTGCCATGTCCACAAAACATCTCACTTCGGTGGCAGATTGTGGGGCTTTGGTGTTTTTGATGTCATTCACCTTCGCTGGATCGGGTGACACGTCCTTGTAATTGAATATGTAGCCGAAGAAACAGAGTTCTTCCTTGCCAAATTCACATTTTTCCACATTCAATGTGAGTCCTGTGTCTTTGAGCCGCTGTAGTACTGCCGCCAGGCGTTCATGGTGTTCTTTGCTGCTGGTTCTGTATAGAATGATATCATCACTGATGTTTGTCGTCCCTTCTAGGCCATTCTGAACCTTCCGGATTTCATGTTGGAATACCTTGGCGGCTGATGATATTCCAAAGTTCAAGCGTTTGTATCTCCGCAGGCTGAGGTGGTAGGAGAAAGTGGTAATATATCTTGACTCCTTCGCTTGCCGAAGTTGGTGGTACCCCGACCTGAGGTCTAGTTTACTGAACAGTGTGACACCTGTCAGGTCGACGATTAGTTCATCAATGATTGGTATGATGTGCCGCTCACTCCCGATGGCTGCATTCGGGAGCCTCATGTCGATGCAGATTCTCACAGCATTTGGTTGCTTGGGCTTTTGTGCCACCACCATGGGGGACACCCATGGAGTTGGTCCTGAAATTTTTTCTATGATGCCGGCTTTCTCCAGTTTCTCAAGTTCTTTTTTTACGGCCTCCCTCATGTGAAAGGGTACCTGGCGATGTTGCGCGGCTTTGGGCTCAATGGTGGGGTCAATGTGCAGCTTGACGGACCTGACTTTCAGGCAGCCGATGGAACACTTGGTGGTGCTTTTTGAGCAGGTCGTCGATCCCTTTGTGTTAGATGCTGAAAGCAAAGTGGATCAACCGTAGTTTTTCCGCTGTTCTGCAACTCAGGAGAGTCTCACAGCCAGCAACAACAACATAAATTCTGGTTCGGCAGGCTATGTTATTGTGGGAGAGGGCGGACTGGAAGGATCCTTGCACCTGCAGCGGTTTCTTGCAACTATAGGTGAAGAGTCATGTCTTCATGTCCTGGAGCGTCGGTCTCGGGCTGAGTCTGTTGAATGCAATTGTTGGCATCACGTTGACAGTTGCCCCTGTGTCGATGACTACTTTCATTGGTTTGCCATCTGAGATGAAGGTGCAGGAGGGCCTTTTCCATTGTTTGGATTTCTTCCCGATCCTGGACTTCTGTGGTTCTACTGCTGAAATGAAATGCACTCAGTGTATCTTCTTGCATGCCTTCTTTCGTTTTTCTCTCTCACGCCTGGCAGGTGAGGCACTGTCATTGCTTTCTTCGCTTTCGCTGCTGTTTGGTGATCTTTGTGCGCAGTCTACGGCTCTTGCCCTACCTTTTCTGCCCGGCTGGCGAGGAGATTCTCGTGGTTAGAATTTTCTTCGGTGCTCCTGCGGCTGTTGTGGTGTCTGCTGTCGATCTCTTCCACCAGCTGGGTGTAAGCAGACTGCTGTATAGTGGTTGAGGCAGTTGCACTTTTGGCATGTAGAACCCCATGTGGGGCATGGTTCCCCTCGGTGCCATGGGCCTCTGCACCATTTGCTGGAGCTGTCCCGTCCTTGAGGTTGGTATGGCCAGGGGTTTGAGCTCTTGCCCCCTTGATCTCTGGTGTTTTGATGTCTCTTGATGGCTGCCACTTCCTCGCTCTTCTGGGGGTTGTCCAGCGATAGACATTGAATCGTGGCTTCGATCACAGCTACCTGGTCATCTGTGCGTTCGTGAAGACGTCCTATCTCCAGGATGTGGTGCTATGTTTTTCTACGATAATATGGCTCTCCTCAGCTTCTCCGATGATATTCCGTTTATGATTTGGAGCCAGATTGCAAATTCTTCATTGGGAAATTAGCATCCTACTGCCATTTCTCAAAGGCGTGTATGGAAGTTGTCTACTGTCTCACTTTCGCGTCGTCTGGCCATACAAAAGTGAAATCTTTCAAAGTCTGTGTTAAGGTCAGGTTTAAATTTGTTCGTCAGCGCTGCTTTGGCTGTGTCGTAGTCGTCCGCATCGCCATTGTTGGGGAGCGTATTGAAGAGGCATAGGGTTGCCGCTCTGATGTTGAGCAGGAGAAAAGTGCGCTTCCTTCTGTCCGCGACAATCTCTCTGGCCTCGAGATGCAACTCGAATTGCTGTAGCCAGATGCCCCAGCGTATAGCAGAGCCCATGGCAAATGGGTCGAAAGGTGCCATGAGAGTGGTCATGTGTGCTGTGGGTCTCCTTTGTCTTGCTTACTTGGGTGAGGTCATGCAGTCAGGAGGCTTGAATATGTGGTACAGGGCAGATTAGTGTATACCCATGTGGATGGAGAATTCAAATGAAAAGAAATTGCCATCAGACTGATAGGGGAGCCTTGTTTGCTGCCTGTGAGCCTTCACAAGGAGGCAGAATGTTCATGGGTTGTAGAACGTTGATGGAGTTTCGTGGTAGCATTTGCGTGCGTACGCAAAGCAATGGAGAGTCCATAATGCAGATGGAACGTTGAGGGAGCCATTCAATAATACGCTTGTGTGTGACCGGGAGGTGGTGAAACGCTCGGTACAGATGGAACATTGAGGGAGCTGGTAAATAATACGTTTGTGTGCAAATGCGGGGCGGTGGAACGTTCGATTTCGCTGAATGATCGGCGCTTCTGTGCGACGTGTAATTTCCTACCAGAGCATGTTGTTGCAGCCCGGTCAGCTACACAGCCGTCGGATTGAGATGGCAGGTTACTGATGAAGAAGGTGCGTGTGGCGGAGTGCCGTTCTCATTGCCAGTGTCCTGTTCAAGCCTCCACTGGTGAGGGGGGGCTTGAGTGAAGAATGCAGGCCCAATGCGGGCCGGTGGCACTCAACGCAGACAAAATGAAAGAGGACCAGCATGTATGGTGCATAAACCCAGACTGGCATGAAACGGCCAGTTCCGGTGATTTCTTTATTTCTGGTTCCCGCCCCCAGCACGTGACCCGGTCTCCCGTGACACGTGACATCACATCATCTATCCACTACCATTCTCACTCATTCATTCCCTACTCTGTTAAATGTGTCCATAACAACAACTTTATCTTTCTTTTCACCGGCTCATGTTACTTCATTCCTCACATGCTTGTTTCTACCCCCTCAGTCTCTTCCCAATTCAACAGTAACTCATAAATCATTCAAACCCGCTCCTCCTCTTCCGCATACTTCAGCACCTCTTTCCTTCTGAGCCTAACGGTCTCCATCTTGCACCCCTTATGTCTCCTTCCCTCAGGTAATGGCCTTTCTAGTCTTGCTCTTATCATTTATTTAGCCCATCAAAATGGGGCACATAAGTAAGCCTGGGTAAATTTGTTTTTCCAAATTATTAAGCACATCATTTCCAAGGACTTCTGAGTTCTGCAAGCTAAATTAATTTTTGGAAGGTTTGTTGTTAGAATACAGTTAAATTAATCTCAGTTTCAGTCTGATGAAATTATCTCTGAACAATGAGCTAAAAAAACAGCGTCTTCCCCCCCACCCCCCGGCGGATTTTAAACATTAAAAAAGTGCCAGTTGGAGAAGTTATATATTGTAAGTGGAGGCTTATTTTAAATAGAAAAAAAAATAACCCTTTGCTTTCTGCTGACAAAAAAGTTAACTTTTCAAAGCAAAGATTTACTGCAAAGATATTGCACTGTATTTCCCAGGTGTAGGGATGCAATGAGCATAAAACATTGGAATACTGCCAGTCTAATTTTCTTATTTTTAAACTGGTTTTATTTGATTTAATGTGTAATACAGCTTTTTGAATAACTTTCTACATAATACAAATGTTACATATAAAAATAAGTCGATTATTATCATCACATAGATTTACACAATTACAAAATGATCCTTATGGTACGTTCCATTTAATTAAAATGCATCACTGGAGGTTACTGAGCATATTCTTTATTACATTCCAGAAATTCACTGGAGCTATTGTTAGCGAAGTTCCCTTTCCCGCTAGACAGCCCAACCAAACCTGATCAGAATTAATATGTTCATAATGGTGCACGATTGAGCTAAGAAGCAAGGATCTTGTCACATGCAATTTCTACGCATTAAATAAAAGGTTTCTTGCAGTTCAATTTTGTTTCTATTCCGGTAAATTATGCACACCTGATTATTGTACTGTATTTTAAGTCGTGGGCCAGTTAGCGCAAAACATGGCAGTAGGTTAAGTCGAAGTTACATGAACAATTTCCTGATGTGCAGGCAGTGAAACATTATCAAGTGTGGTTGAGCTCTATCCCTCAAATAAGTGTGTTCTATTAGTTTCTGGGTCTGTTTATATGATGCAAGCTTGGATATGTTATTGCATCTCTCCCAGTTATGGGCTTTTTTTTAACAATTAACAATTGTCTTCTTAGTAGGCATACTTTAAGTCCCAATCAATATTCCATTCAATCAGGTTCACAAATGTCAGGTTCAAATAGGTGATGTGATCTTCATCTGGCAAAGGGATCGCACCACATTAGATCATTTTCATACTTGGATCAACTCCTGCAATGAATCCGTAACATTTTATTTGAGAGCAGATACAAATTAAATTAACTTCCTTGATCTCAGAATACAGGCGAAAGATGACCAACGACTATGCAGTCTATTTTAAAAGGACACAGATTTAAACACTTTACTTCACTACAAAAGCAGTTATCTGCAAAACCTAAGTGACAACCTTCCATACGGGCAATTTCTGCGGCTAAGACGCAACTGCAGTGAAAAAGCTCTATTCTGCCAACATGCGCAGGAGTTGGAAAGTAGACTACTAAATCGAGGCTATCCTAAAAGGCTGATAAAAACAACTGCAAAAGGACACTCAATATCTCCAGGGAAGCCCTCCCCCAACCTAGTATTAGGAGTGAAGCAGAGGACACCATAACCTGTGTGACCACCTTCTGCCCGGACGGCACAAAAATCAAACAAATTATCAAGAAATGTTGGCCACTTGTTCAACTTAAAATTGCAGATGAACCTTATCTCTGCATTGCCCTGAAATGCTCTAAAAACCTCACTCAAAGAATATTTGACACACGCAAGACTGACCAAGAAATCTTCTAGAAATACCCTCTGGAACTTAAGCGATCTCATTGGGCACCATCCATGCGGTATGTGTTCCTTTTGCAAATTCACAGGAAAAATCAAGAAATGGGATGTATCATGCAGAGAGTGGATACGTTTTCACTTCTCCAACTGTTAAAGTACCAACGTAATTTGCATCATTGAATGTCTCTGCGCCCTCCGGTCTGTAGGGCAAATCACCAGACCTGTACATAAACGTATAATTGAACACCGCTCGAGAATCAAGTGCAAAAACCACAATGCCTCACTTGTTTCCCACTATATAGAACTACAGAATAACCAGGATGACATGAGATGGTGGGTGGCAGACAAAGTTCATGGAGAAACCAACAATGGCAATGCACTACGCCACTTTGAGGCATGGTGGATCTTCAAACTGAAGACTTTTGACCATAGCCTCAATGAGACAAGTATTTCTGCCCCTTTTAGATAAAGGATTTTCTATGCATTGGGCATTTCTTCCCCTTCCAAGTAACCTAGTAGGGTCCTTAGGCCCCTCCCTAACATTGTGCAAGCAATTACCATCTAACTTGCATTACATTCCAAGCATGCATGGCACTCCTGGTTACCGTACGTGAGACAGTTAATCCAGGGCAGGGCTGCCAATGGTGTGGTATGATTACGGGAGCGGCGCACACCATCAATACGAGTCGCCCTCTGAGCGGGCAGATGTTCACTTGATTTTTAACTCCCCCCGCATTTTCAACCTCCTCTGTTAGGCGTGCATACCATTCATGGCAACTCAGCGGACTCTCAGTTTTCCCCAGTGTCCCCGTTGCCATGGCTATCAATCATCCCCCTCGTACTGACATGCGTGCACAGACTCGCACTCCCGCTGTCCCATACCCTGCGCATGCGTACTAATAAATCACGGACTCCAGTTTCCATGACTATGCATACACAGCAACCACTCGCGGTGTACGGCGTTGGAGCCGCATCAAACCTAACCTCCCGCTTTAAGGTAAACTCCTTGTCAAGCCTCGGATGATACGTTGGCAGCTACACAGCAATGCCCGCAACATTCTCTGTTGTTCACCTGGATCGTCTTGCGATGGGTGCCCTCCAGGACAATTAATCTGATGGCTCTCCCTCCTTCTCTTTGCTCTGTCCATTTAGGAATTAACAGACGTGCAAAGCAGATTTCCAATACAGCACACAGCAACCCGCCTCCCTGCTGCTTTCACCTCATTTGAAGTAAGCCCTTCACTTCTCTTCTGCTTATCTGATTTTGTCACACCTATACATGGGAGAGTCCACACTGTGTTATGTGGATCTAATACCATGTCTGACATTCTTGCTCCCTGCACAGCTCATCCCACAACCTCCAAAGTCCGACTCTCCAGATCAATACAGAGGGTTTGCTTCACCGTGAAGCCGTTTCCTACTCTGAAGGAGTCCTGCACCCAATTGAAGATATTACCACCATTTTGGGTTATACTCCCACACCAGGGACCTTCTACCAGGTCAGTGGTGTCAGCACAGGCATTGCATCTGTTAGATCATGCCTTCTCAACATATGTTTGTTTTTCCAAATAAACCCCTTCCCCACACAGCTCTGTATATATGTTCTAGTCAGACAACCTTTTAACAATAACTTCCGTGCTCTCTTCTTCATAGAGGCACATTCCTATGCCCAGAAGAAGGCAGCCTCCACTGCCTGCTGAAACGTTCTTGGACCAAGAGCTCATTGCCCCTCTGCAGTCCATACCACACCATAAGGAAATCATGTTCCAACGTCGACCTTGGACTGGTCTTTCTCTATTCTGTGACCAGGGTTTGGTCACGTTTGAGCTTGGAGCACAACCACTGAATGGTTTATTGCCAATGATTGGAATCTATCACAGTTAGACACACACATACTTTGTTCTAACTGCATTCACGATTGCTATATGAGTTGCTTACATGATAAGCTTCATTCATGTATTAATTGACTGAATTGAAGTGTTCAATCCACATCTGTTTGCAACAGGATTTTTTAGCATTCTTACTATTCATATTTATTGTTTCACAGTGTGTTCACTAATATATGTGTTTTTGATTTTCTGTCTGTAGGAATTATGTTTTAATATATATGTAAAAGATTAAGGGGCCGATTCATGGAACAAACGTGCGCCGAAAATCTACGCGCAAGCAGGCGCAAGCAGGCGCAAGCGGAAAAAAAGAGGCGCACGCGCACGCGTGCGATTCATGGAAGTCCCTGCGCATGTCTTCCTCGGGATGTGCGCCAAACCCGTGCATGGCGCATACGTCACTGCAACATCCCGAAAGACGTGCGCGACGCGCACAGTGAAAGCGCACAACCTCTGCGCATACACTAGAAAGTGGGCGGAACACGGGGCGTAACGCGCGGAATGGGGAACAACTCGCGAAAACAAGGGCGTAACTGGGGATGTACTGCAGGGAAGCAGACGGAACACCCACACGCACCCGAACCACACGTATTCATGGAATCGAATAGGGCAAAGCCACGCACATCGAAAGACACGCACAAGCCCAAACACGTCCGCCACACGAAGGCAGGCGGTAGTGTCCCTGCGCATTACAAAAGTGGCAACATACAGCAATAGTGCCTGTGCGAGCGGGGCACGTGTATTTCGGGGTTGCGCAGGAAGTTACACACGCGATCGGGCCTGGGGGAGCGGACTACGTGTATTTTAGGGGTTCACGTGAAGTTTCTCGCGCGATCGGGCCTGGGGGAGCGGGCTACGTGTATTTCAGGGGTTCGCGTGAAGTTTCTCACGCGATCGGGCCTGGGGGAGCGGGCTACGTGTATTTCAGGGGTTCGCGTGAAGTTTCTCACGCGATCGGGCCTGGGGGAGCGTGCTACGTGTATTTCAGGGGTTCGCGTGAACTTTCTCACGCGATCGGGCCTGGGGGAGCGTGCTACGTGTATTTCAGGGGTTCGCGTGAACTTTTTCACGCGATCGGGCCTGGGGGAGCGTGCTACGTGTATTTCAGGGGTTCGCGTGAAGTTTCTCACGCGATCGGGCCTGGGGGAGCAGGGTACCACTCACTGTCTGCCTTGCGTGTAGAAGAACGCGTAGCCAACACCCGCTGTGAAGTAATAGCGTGTGAACCCCAACGGATGGAAAACACACGCACCGCACGAAAAGCACGTACAGAACATAAAGGCACGCGGGATCTCCAAGCCCTGCCAGGGCAACGCCCATGCGCAAAACGTCACAGACTCACAGACGCGCTTACGCTGTAAGGGCCTTTGGTCCAATGAAATCGCATACGCGTGCTGACGCGCTTACGCGCTAAGGGCCTTTCCTCGATTTTCACACTGACGTGCAGGATTTTCACGTGCCAAATCACTCCGTATCAAGCTGGCCACGCGAAAACACACAGAAGACCACGCTCCTGCCCAGAAGGCCGAATTACTGCCCCCCAGTGCCCCGAGCAGCCTCCCACGTGCCATCTGCTGCTGCCTGCCTGCCTGCCTGCTGCCACCGTGCCCTGCCATTTGGTGCCTGCACATCAGCCATCTGCAGGTGTCCAGTTGCTGTGTCCACCCCTGCTGGAACAGAAGACTCCCGACTCGGATAACATCGCTCCACAGCCCAGCCCCAGGACCCAGTTGCCCACCCACACCTGCCCCTGGGGTTGCCATGTCGGGCACATCAACATCTGGCACCAGTGGCAACCCCCGGCCAGAGGGGCAGAGGGGCACCAGCTTCACTGCCACCGAAGTTGGTGTCCTGGTGGAGCAAGTCCTGGGGCAGTATGATGCCCTCTTCGGATCGTCCCGCGCCAACAGGGAAGGACGGGAGAGGATCTGGGCCGACTGTGTGGTTGCCATCAACGCGGAGGGGGTGGCAACCCGCACCACCCAGAAGATCAAGAAGCGCTGGGAGGACTTGAGGTCCAGGACCCTCATGAAGGCCCGGCGCCTCGTGGAGGGGGGCCGGGGCCGCATGAGTTCCATCCAGTTGAGGGTCCTGGAATGCGCACACCCAGCGCTCCACGCCCAGGTCCTTGAGAGGGAGACCCGTCTGGAGTTGAGCGGTAAGTGGCCAAGCATTGCTGTGTGAGACAGAGCATGTTGCAGTGTGCTGGTTGTCTGATACTTGCCTGCATGTGTGACATAGGCCATGTACGCATGTATGTGTGCAGGGACATCATGGGAATGCATGTGCGACCTGTAATGTGTGAACCGCACGGTTGTTGCATGTGTTTGAATGCGACATGGGGAGCCCTGTGCAGATTGCACACATGAGAGCATGGCAGTCTCTGTTCCTGGACATGGGTGGGGGTGAGGGATGGGTGCTGATGCCAGATACATATGTGGTATCCATGTCTGTGTGCCTGACCTGCGTGTCTGTGACTTGTGAGTGCCATGGATGCATGACACATGTCTGTGACAATGTACAGATTCACTGATGTAGCCTAGTCATCCTTGTATGCACTGTGATTGGGGTGTACGGGGCCAGATGGATGTGACTGAGGTGAAGTGTGTGCATGTGATAGGCATGACCCATGAAGCATGTGAGTCCCATTACATTGTATGATTCGAGAGTCCATTGGACATGCATTGAAATGTCCATGGCACGCACCATGACTGTCACTGTGTGTGTTTTGCCTGGACTGACACATGTGTTGTGGTGTGACATGATGGAAGTGTACTTTGACAGTGGCACTCATCTGCTATTGCTTCCTGTCTAGGGGACCATTGTACAGTACCCTGATGCTTGTGTTCTATGTCTCCCTCTACGCAGCGGCTAGTGAAGGAGAGGGCGGAGACGGCGCTGTGGAGCAAGGCGGCGGGGATGCCCCCACGGCTGCAGCGGAAGGGGTGGGTGAGCCCCCACAGGGGCCTGCTACGGCGGTAGACGGCGAGGAGCCATCCAGGTTGGTGGTTTCCACAGAGGAGGAGGAGGCCGCCACTGAGGCGCACATGGGGCCTGGTGGGGGCATCCCTGCTGGTGCAAGTGGTGCAGTCCAGGGCCAGGGGCAGGAGGCAGCACAGGTCACCGTGGAGGGGCCTGTGCATGTCGCTGTCCCTGAACCTGTGGGTGCACCACCTTGCACCAGCAGGGATGCCCCGTCCCAGGCCCGTCCGCAGGTAGAGGGGATGTCCATGTCATCTGACTCCCCTCCACCTGCGGACGAGGGGACCCCTGGCCGTGTGGAGAAGGTCCTGATTGGGGTCGCGATGCGCACGGCTGTGATTCGTGATGCCGTGCGTGCTTCCCAGGAGGAGCACGCACGTCATCACGAAGAGCACTGTGCCGACGTGGCCCAATTGAGATCGGCCATGTTCGGGGGTTTCCTGCATGTGTCGACCAATCTCGCGGCCCTCTCCTCCTCTGTGGAGACTATACGCCAGTCGTTCTCCTTGCCGTCTTCTGGCCCAGATGCCACCAGGGCCCCCTGTGGACCTGCCCTGACCAATGCAGCCAGCTCGGTGGGGATCCCATCCCTGCCACAGTCGGGAGTCAGTGGTCCAGCAGGGGTGGACAACACAGCAACTGGACCCCAGCAGATGGAGGATGTGACGGCATCATCGGGCAGGGCACGTGCACGACGGCGTCGGTGGTTTCCATCATCCTGGATGCCGTCGTGCTGGCAGAGGCAGTGGCATCGGAGGCAGCAGCAGGCTCGACGTGGGAGGCATCATGGCTCGGGGCCATCAAGATGAGAGGGGCAGGCATCGGCCGGATGGCAGGAGAACCCTGGGATGGTAGTGTCTTCCGTGTGGGAGCAGTTGGTCCAGCGGATAGGTGCGGAGCAGCAGCGGGCGGAAGAGGAGCGGCTCACCATGGTCAGGGCGGAGTTCTCCATGCGTCGGGCGTTGAGGCGGGCTGAGTGCCTCGAGGAAGCTCGCAGGGAGTTTGAGGTGAACATGGGGTTATCCCTGCGAGACCTCGGGGCCAGGACAGAGTCCCGCCTCCAGGACATCGACATGGAGTTCCATGATGCCCTGGCCGGCAACATCACAGAGTGAGCCCAAGGACTTGCCCGCTGCCATTGTATATAGTTCTTTAGTTAGTTAGTGTTAGGTTCCCTTTATTTTTTGAGATTTTTTTGGACCGCTCGGACAATGGCCACTTTTCTGTATATAGTTTTTTTATTAGGTAGTAGTAGGTTTCATTTATAGTGTTGGGCTCATGGACCCTGGAATATTCTTGTGTATAGTTGGATTTTTTAAGATACATTTTTTTGATTCATATTCGTGTTCACCTTGAGGCAATGGTTTTTCCTTATTTTTTTTCACCATGATTTTGCTTTGGACAACATTAGTTTTTGGATTCCTTTGTTTTTTGGATTTTTACATTACTTATCGGACATGGACAATTTATTTTGTTATCCCCATTGTTGTATGTTTGATTTGTTTACTTCATTTTCTTAGAGAATACATGTTTTTATAACTTTCTTTTGTGGTATTTTCTCATTGGTTTCATGCATGTCATGATATGGGTTTTGACATTCACTTGCACCCATTGTGTATGTGTGTGTGACGGACATGTGTTCATTTACATACTTGCCATTGGGGTTGTATCATGTAATTGCATTTGCTATGTGGGTGGATGCAATCCTTGGCTGGGTGTTTGTGCTGGGTATGCTGCCCATTACTGCCATGATTGTGTATCGTCAGGACCTGGGGGCAGGGGGGCATGGTTGGGGGCCTGCTGGCAGGTGCCCCACAGTGCTGGAGGGTGGGGGTGCAAGGGGACATGAGTGGGACATGAGTGGGGGCCTGCTGGCAGGTGCCCCACAGTGCTGGGCCGTGGGGGTGGTGGGAGACATGAGTTGGACATGGGTGGGGGCCTGCTGGCAGGTTCCCCACAGTGCTGGGGGGTGGGGGTGGTGGGAGACATGGGTGGGGGCCTGGTGGAGGCTGCCCCTGGTGACTGGGGGGTGGGGGTGCTGGGAAACATGGGTGGGGGCCTGCTGGCAGGTGCCCCACAGTGCTGGGGGGTGGGGGTGGTGGGAGACATGAGTTGGACATGGGCGGGGGCCTGCTGGCAGGTGCCCCACAGTGCTGGGGGGTGGGGGTGGTGGGAGACATGGGTGGGGGCCTGGTGGAGGCTGCCCCTGGTGACTGGGGGCGTGGGGGTGCTGGGAGACATGGGTGGGGGCCTGGTGGAGGCTGCCCCTGGTGACTGGGGGGGTGGGGGTGGTGGGAGACATGGGTGGGGGCCTGGTGGAGGCTGCCCCTGGTGACTGGGGGGTGGGGGTGGTGGGAGACATGGGTGGGGGCCTGGTGGTGGGTGCCCCTGCACTGCTGGGGGGTGGGGGTGGTGGGAGACATGGGTGGGGGCCTGGTGGTGGGTGCCCCTGCACTGCTGGGGGGTGGGGGTGGTGGGAGACATGGGTGGGGGCCTGGTGGTGGGTGCCCCTGCACTGCTGGGGCGTGGGGGTGGTGGGAGACATGGGTGGGGGCCTGGTGGTGGGTGCCCCTGCACTGCTGGGGGGTGGGGGTGGTGGGAGACATGGGTGGGGGCCTGGTGGAGGCTGCCCCTGGTGACTGGGGGGGTGGGGGTGCTGGGAGACATGAATGGGGGCCTGCTGGCAGGTGCCCCACAATGCTGGGGGTGGGGGTGCAAGGGGACATGAGTTGGTGATCATTGGTGCAAGGAGACATGTGCCTTTGCTGGGGGGCATGCCCATGTTGCGTGGGCTGCCTGTGGGACATGACCAGGGATGCAGGGTAGTCCCCTGTGGTGTGGGCTGCCTGCAGGGGCCGTGGAGGGTGTATAGGGAACACCTGGGAGGACCCACACTGGCAAATCACATGTAGGACTCCCCGGCACCCCTGAAATACACGTACCCTGCTGAAATCGCATGTAAAACTTCGCGCGCACCCCTTTAATACCCGCACGCAGCCCAATCGCGTGTGGAACTTCCCGCGCACCCCTGAAATACACGTACCCTGCAGAAATCGCGTGTAAAGCTTCGCGCGCACCCCTTTAATACCCGCACGCAGCCCAATCGCGTGTACAACTTTGCGCGCACCCCTAATACCCGCACGCAGCCCAATCGCGTGTGAAAATGTGCGTGCACCCCTGTAATACCCGCACGCAGCCCAATCGCGTGTAAAACTTCGCGCGCACCCCTAATACCCGCACGCAGCCCAATCGCGTGTACAACTTTGCGCGCCCCCCTAATACCCGCACGCAGCCCAATCGCGTGTGAAACTTTGCGCGCACCCCTAATACCCGCACGCAGCCCAATCGCGTGTGGAACTTCCCGCGCACCCCTGAAATACACGTACCCTGCTGAAATCGCGTGTAAAACTTCACGTGCACCCCTTTAATACCCGCACGCAGCCCAATCGCGTGTGAAAAAGTGCGTGCACCCCTGTAATACCCGCACGCAGCCCAATCGCGTGTGGAACTTCCCGCGCACCCCTGAAATACACGTACCCTGCTGAAATCGCGTGTAAAACTTCACGCGCACCCCTTTAATACCCGCACGCAGCCCAATCGCGTGTGAAAATGTGCGTGCACCCCTGTAATACCCGCACGCAGCCCAATCGCGTGTGGAACTTCCCGCGCACCACTGAAATACACGCGCCCAGGCCAATCGCGTGTGGAACTTCCCGCGCACCCCTGAAATACACGCGCCCAGGCCAATCGCGTGTGGAACTTCCCACGCACCCCTGAAATACACGCGCCCAGGCCAATCGCGTGTGGAACCTCCCGCGCACCCCTGACATACACGCGCCCAGGCCAATCGCGTGTGGAACTTCTCACGCACCCCTGAAATACTTCTCACGAAATACACATAGCACGCTCCCCCAGGCCCGATCGCGTGAAAAAGTTCACGCGAACCCCTGAAATACACGTAGCATGCTCCCCCAGGCCCGATCGCGTGAGAAACTTCACGCGAACCCCTGAAATACACATAGCCCGCTCCCCCAGGCCCGATCGCGTGAGAAACTTCACGCGAACCCCTGAAATACACGTAGCACGCTCCCCCAGGCCCGATCGCGTGAGAAACTTCACGCGAACCCCTGAAATACACGTAGCCCGCTCCCCCAGGCCCGATCGCGTGAGAAACTTCACGCGAACCCCTGGAATACACGTAGCCCGCTCCCCCAGGCCCGATCGCGTGAAAAAGTTCACACAAACCCCTGAAATACACGTAGCACGCTCCCCCAGGCCCGATCGCGTGAGAAACTTCACGCAAACCCCTGAAATACACGTAGCCCGCTTGCCGTGCTGGTACAGGGTTAGCGCATCCCTTTGCGGTGGATTGGGGATTTTGATGGCTTTTCCCTGCGCGGAAGGCGTTCTTGGGGGCATAACTGGCGCTGCTGCAAGGTCGCTGCGCCACTGTGCGCCACGGCTGGTTTTGGTGGCTGGAATCCATGAATACGCTGTGCGCGGAAATGGGTTTTGGCGCATGCGGCTGGCGCAGGGATTCGCACGTGCACACTGTGCGCCAGCCGCGTGCGCCACTTGTGCGCTGAATTCTATGAATTACCCCCTAAATCTTTAGAAATTGTTTGAAAAAAATTAAAAATTAAATAGCGGCTACAGACTGAACTGCTCATTAAGAAAAACACATGTGTAGGCATATATGTGCGCGCTAGTGGAGCTAAAACCAATATGTTTGGTAGTCCCCTGCTGTTGACCTCGTTCTTCCAGGGCTCTGTCAGGGTTAATTTTGAAGCAGATCTATTGTAGGCCATTGTTTTATGAACATAATACATACTGAGACCACGAGAATGATATAATTGTACCAGTGGAAAGACCACACCCTACTGTTTTCTAACTTTACATTGCCTGCTTTTGTCTTTCCATTGTTTTGCCCCCCCCTTTGGGTTGCCTACTCACAAATGTCATAAAACAGATTCTAAATTCTTCTTACAAGGAATTATTTGTCCAAACCCATTCCCTACATATAAGTTTGTGTTTTCCTACTTCTCAAAGCACGCATATTTTTAAATACTAAATACATCTCCTTATGTTGATCAACGTATTCAAACCTGTAAGACCTAGTGCTAAACGCATGCTCTATATCAGTACACAATTTGGAAGTCCCAGCATTCGGCGTAGTATTATTGCATCTAAGGTATCTAACCAATTGATGTTCGTTTTACTCACTGCTTGAGACAAGATTTTGAAGTGGGAGTATCTTACTCTGTATTTTGTAAAGTTGGGAGTAAAATGATTTTTTAGGGCGGCAAAACTAAATTCAATCCCATTCCCAATTGGAATGTTTTTGTAACAAACACATCTTTGCACCTAGTTTATTCATGCACATTAAGAGATACATGTTTACATCTTCGTATCAGGCAGTAATAATAGTGTCTTTCTGTGGTACGAAGCACACTACTGGTCCACACCTATCCATACTGCTGAGTGGGTGAACGCAGGGAAACACTGCCAAATGTGTCTGTTTCCTATTTTTTGTTGAATTTGTACTCCCTATTTTTATTTTTTGGGAGTATTTGCCTTATTTGCCTATTTTTAGGGCGGAAAAGTTGCTGATACACCCCTTATCTGTAGGGCTGGTTTTACTTATACATTCAAGGCCATACAGTATGTCTAATTAGCAACTCCAAGGAGATGTAGGTCTTCATCGTGCATGCTTGGCATGTGACTGAGTCTGCCCCAGCCCAATTTCCCTTTCTGAGGTTATTACATGGCATGTGTGGACTCTCCTTATTGTGAAATTGCTCACCTTAGTCTTGAGGCAGCTTGAGTAGGAAGAAGTGCTACCTCACACATTTGGGCATTTGAAAGGTAGACTCAATGACACTTATCTTACCAGCGTTGAAAGCATAAAAAGCAGGGGCTCGCATGCCAGACGTTTGATTGTTTTGCCATGAAATCTAATAATTTCTTACTTCAACTATAATTATTTTGTCAACATCAGATGGATTCAAAGGATACGCCATTCTGACCCAGCTTTAAACAAACAGGGTACATACACATCTCACCGGCAGGCAGATTGACCCATTGAGATCTCTTTCTGCAGTTGGATTTGCTCATCAAGAGAATACTCATCGAAGCACAGGGCTTCATTTCATCTTGCTAGCCCCTGTCTCCAGCCTCATCCGCCTCTTTATTTCCCAACACTTTGCACTCTCTTTAAAGTTATTATTGAATGATTTTTTTCTGAGACTCTAACTGAACCAGTTCACGCCCAAAGGTTCTTCTGAAATGTATGGATCTGAAATGTGATTTGGAGCATTTTGGGATGGATGGCAAGTTTGTGAGGACATCCCAGAATCCCACCTGGAGATTTGCAGACACCTGTGCATCACTTCTTAAGAATGTTCACCCTGGACTCCGGGTAAGGTAACAGATTACTCTATAATCCCTTTAACATTCCATTCCTCGTGATTAGTGGTGTGTTGTTGTCGCTCTGTGCGCTTCCTGTGCCCAGTCACGTGTTTGCACTTATTTCACTAATTCCTGACCCAGAACATACATCCATCTCAAACTCTTATACTTTCAATCCGCAAATGAAATTCGATCTTTCCTTTTTTCCTATGTTACCTATGGGTCCATGTAAGAATGTCCCCGTAAAAATGTCTCCTGACAAAAATGTCACAGTTTTTTGCAGAGACATTATTACATAACACATGCATAGGACACCCCCGCAACGCCCACATTTTCTTTTTTTTCACAAGAGGAGCAGGGGACATCCCCGCAACCCGTCCCCATACATAATGTCACCATATATAATGTCGCCAATGGCTTTTCACAGCAATATTATCTATGGGGACATTATTTATGGGGACATTATAACCCGATACCTTACCTACTAATCGTTTTTGTTTTGCTGTCTGCACCTGGTTGCTTTTCAGTCGTTTCTGTGATTTTGTAAATTGATCCACATTCATTTTACATGTGTTACATTTTTACAGGAAGTCTAGAAAAATAAACACTGTGAATGAATGAAAGAAGACTTACGGATTCATGGCGGTAACACGTTTCAAGCATCTGTCAGTGAATACTACTCCTAAAACTAGAGGTAGTGATCCAAGAATGAAGCGGCGGGGTGGCATGAAAATAGGACTAGAGTCAAGATCATAATTGCATAGGGTGTGGATGAACATTCCTTTAAATCACAGGTGCGTCCAATTGTTGTATAGGATGTCCTGTTCAAGTCTTGCCGGGACCTGAATGCATGGGTTGCAGCTTCAGCTGGGGACAGGATTTGACTGCCTTTGGACACAACATTTGGAGGATTGCATCTGCTTCCCTCAAAGCATGAACTGGAATTGCCAGACCCTCATGGCTAATGTGAACACCCTCTATGCAGTAATCCCACTTGTGTTGGTGTAGATATTTCAGCAAGCCAAGACCATGGCTTCTCCTAAGCTTCAAAATGTTGGTCAACGCAAGCATACAACAATGGTTGTCCGAAATCTGCACTCACATCTCTGAGAGTGCAAATCCAATACACTTTGAAGCTTTACTGTGATGTGTTCGTTGTTTTATGAATAACAAGTACACTGATTATAGCTACAGAGGCTTGGATACTACTGCATGGATTGCTTCCTGAATCCCTTAATTGTCTCACTCCCAATTGCACTATTTCTATGATTTAAGATCCTTAAAATTGGTCGATCCCAATTGAATTTGTCATCTATACTTTGGTGGCATGGCCTTTTTTTTCAGCTGGAAGAATTTGGAATGGAGAATCTAAATGCACAGAGTTTCAGGGTGCCTTCAATCCCAATGGATGGCCTTGTATTTTATTAATCTTACCCATGAGCCTTTGTCTTGTTTTTTATTTTTGTATTTTATGTTAATTATCTGTGCATATTTTAGTGGTGCTACAATACTTGCTTAGGATTGGTTGACACATGCAGATTATTCTGGCGATGTAGTGCATCGGAAGTAGCATTGGAGCACGTGCTTTTCGCAGAATGAACGTTTTAATTAGGGCCTAATTCACAGAACGTTTCCAATGCGGTTTGCCATTATAAAAACCTTCTGTTAATCAGGCCATAAGTGCATGGAGTAACCTCTAAGTAGAAAAAGCGCAGAGGAAAGAGGAAGAAAGAGGAATTGAAAATCCATTAAGGGGAACCCCATTGTGAAAGCTGAACTGCAGTCAAGAGGAGGTACGTTAGACTTACACTGTACTTTTCCCAAAATGTTGAGTGAATGTAGTTGTAAGTACACTCTGGTTCATGCATCTTCCTGAATACACTTATTTACTGCTAGGAGACACACGGGGGAGTTAAATCTCTAAAACTGCAAAGGGAAAACTGAAGGAGAACTTCCTGGATCTGTGTTACGTCAAGAAATTGCAGCCAACATGGAGGTGTATATTTTGAAACTATAGTACCTGTGTTATGCTTGCAGAGACATTCCCAACAACGTTCAGGTAACAGGTAAACCGCAGCATGGATGCACTGCAGTATAGGGAGGCATATGCTGGAGAGCCGTTGTATGCAGGCCTGAATTTTAGCCCCGTGCATACCGATTATCTTGGTGTGAAAAAACTTGAGTAGCTGTTGCTCTGAAAGACCGTGCATTTGAGCCAGTTGTGCAGTATGCAATGAGCTATGTGTCTGCCATCCTCGTATATATCACATGTCTTGGTTTCCAGTTGCTAAACTACTTTTAATCTGAGAGGCACTATATTTATTTATTTGATATTTGTAAGGCGCCTTACAAAGGGGTTGGATGCGTTGTATTCAGTGAGGTGTGTAAAGACTGGTAGGGGGTGTCTGCACTTCCGCTCTCTATATGGTAGAGGAGAGGCACAGCGGACCCCAGCCAAGATTCTCTATAAGGTAGCAATGGATGAGCAATCAAGGCCTAGCTTCTCAGGAATTGATGCAGGCGGGTTCTTAAGTACAGTGTAGTCCCCGAACCCCCACAAAGGAATGTCCACACACTGTATTACTGAAAACACAGTCTTTATATAATTAATATTCAAAGGTATGTACACGATCACAATAACGCACTTTGTACTCGGAAGTCAATAATGATAAATATATACAATTCTAAAGTGGTACCACTAATATTATCAAATCTCATTAAAGTACATCAACTGTACGGTTAAAATGTCACACAGATTAATAACGAGGAAACCAGCAATAGAGATAGGCAGGAACGTAAGATGGTTGAAACAATAGGCAGAATGCTGACCCCTACCGCTAGGCACAGCTCTGTGTGGAGATCCCCCCACCTGGGCAACCTGTAAATAAAGATATATAGCACAAGCCCAGTCCATATGTTCAATAGTCTCACTTCTTCCTATTAAGGTTTTACCCCCCCAATGTACCTGGTGGAGTAGAGTTCTCCGACGATGCGTCGACCGATCCTTCTTGAGTGCCTCCCTTTCAGGGGGGAGCCACAGATCATCGAGAGGTGTCGGGGAACTTGGCGTTCAGTGTCGGAGAATCGACGGCCCTTCTTGAGTGCCCTCCCTTTAAGGCGGGAGTCACGGGTCATTGAACGTCCGACGGTGAACAGGGTGAACTACGGCAGGGAAGTGGCAGCTTCGTCCCTAGTGGTGCTCGTCGACGACAGAGCGTTGGCGTCCTGCAAGGAAGAGGCGTGCGGGGCACCTCGGTGACGATAGTTCTGGACCACAAAGAGATGATGAAGAACTGTGGCCCAGCAAGGGCGTCGAGTTGTCGGCATCTCTGTGGTCTTTAGGTGGCGGGAAACCCACCGGTGGGTGCTCCTCGACGGTCGGGCCTTCTCCAGCGGGAGACAAGCAGATGACGATGCAGACGAGAGAGTCCGATGATCAATTGAAGTTCTTAGGCAAACGGGAGCACAGCGGCTCCGGTCGGCGACGGCGGTCGTCGACAGTGGCGGACAACAGTCCGAGTGCTTCTCCTTGGAGTTCCGCAGCAGTCCTCGTATCCGGTCGGCAGCCTGTCGAAAGTCTGTCTACCAGGGACCGTTGGCAAAGATCAGCTGTGCACGATGGTGCCTCGTAGCTCGGGAAGAGGGCGCCTTATCAGGTCCTCTCTGGGTCAGTCCTTGAAGGCACAGCAGCTTTCAGATTGTGAAGAAGAGCCACAGCAATTCTTCTCATCCAGCAGGGCTTCAAGGTCAAGCGTCAGTTACTCCAGTTACTCGTCGTAGTGGACTTCAGCTTCTGAACACGATTCCTAGCAGTGAGAGGTCCCCGGATATACTGTTGATCTCCCATTCATTCCGCTGGGTCACACTCAAGCATCCAATCACGACTACGGGCATTCATGCAGGCAGGCAGCCAATCAGGCCCACAAGGTATTTAGGCCATTCACTTCTCTCCAGACACTCACAACAAGTTATGTGTATTGGGACAAGTATCGAGCCATTCAACACTCCAAGCTGCATTCATACCGGTTTCGGGCAGGGTTGTCTCAGTCATTGTGTCAACCACCAGATACTAGACACCCACAACCCAGAATGCATATTCGTCACACACTCTATTCACCCAGGTCCCACCCACAGGAGGTACCCACAACATACATCAGCGGAAGGCTCCAGCTAGTCTGGCCGGGCCTTCACAACAACACTATATATGACATTTCCACCCAACAGCCAGTCAGGGGGAAGGGACAGAGTCAGGGCTTCCCAGGACTTTGGGAAACAAGGTAATGGGTAATAGAAAGCAAGAGGCCACCGGGGCCATCTTGTTTTCCATCAGGAATCAATGGATCCCAATGGCAGGGCCGGGGTATCCCAAAATGGAGGATACTCCGCGCACCTGTCAATTTCAGGATGGAGCTGCCACCAGCCCATACCCTGCTCTGCGGGCCACCCACAGGTGCCCAAAAACATACACTAGGGGCACAGAGTTGCACCCCCACCCATGGGTGCCATAAGAGTATCCCACAGGTCCGTTTACCAAACCAAAAGAGAGCTGCACTGCCAGGAGTCCCACATGGCTCCTGCGCGGAAAACACGACAGAACACATAATAAAAAGCAGTAAAGGACAAGTATATGGAGGCCCTGTCCCTCCGATGCATTTCCAGCATCACAGTTGCCTCCCCCAGACTAAGGTGGAGGGTGCCTAATCTCCCACGGGATAGACACCCTCATCCAGACGGTCAACATACCTTCTGGAAAGGCCATCTGCATTATCGTGACTCTTCCCTGGTCTGTGCTCTATTGTGAAGTCTAGCCCTTGCAGGCTAATGGACCACCTGAGCAGTTTCGGGTTCTGACCCTTCATCTGCATAAGCCACTTCAGGGGCTTATGATCTGTTTGGATCTTGAAGGTAGACCCCGTAAGGTAGGGCCTAAAACACCTAAGGCTCCAAACTATACTAAAACATTCCTTTTCAACAGTAGCCAACCTAAGTTCTCTACCCTTGAGTTGTCTACTGATGAATATGATAGGATGTTCTCTCCCTTTGTCATCTAACTGGGACAAGACAGCTCCAATTCCGGTGTCGCATGCATCCGTCTGGACAATAAAGGGTCGGCTGTAGTCAGGCGCACACAACACGGGTGCCCGACACAGACTTTCTTTCAAGCCATCAAAGGCCCTCTGACAGTCTTCAGTCCAATTAACCTTCCTAGGCTGCTTGGGTGAAGTCAGAGCTGTCAGTGTTGCAGCTATGGTTCCATAGTCCGCCATGAAATTGGGATAGTACCCGGTGAGGCCCAAAAAGGCTCTCACCTGGGTTTGAGTAGTGGGAGTTTCCCAGTCCTGTACATCCTGTACCTTATTGGGGAGAGGTTGGATTTGACCCCCTCCTACCTCATGACCAAGATACGTGACTTTCCCCTGAGCTATCTGGCACTTGGTGGCCTTGATAGTGAGGTTAGCCCTTTATAAGGCCTGCAACACTCTACCCAGATGTGTCAAGTGCTCTTCCCAAGTGGAACTGTAGATGGCAATGTCGTCTAGATAATCCACACAAAAGGCTTCCAGCCCACTGAGAGCATGATTGACCAATCTCTGGAAGGTGGCAGGGGCATTCTTCAATCCAAAAGGCATGACCCTAAATAGTAGAGTCCCTCTGGTGTTGAGAACGCCGTCTTTTCCTTGGCATGGTCCATCAGAGCTATTTGCCAATAGCCTGAGGTGAGGTCAAAGGTGCTCACAAATTTGGCAGCACCTATGGTGTCCACGAGCTCATCAGCCCTGGGCAATGGGTGCGTGTCAGTTTTGGTGACGGCATTGACTCCTCGGTAGTCCACACAGAACCTCCAATCCTTGGTACCTGCCTGGGAACTTGCCTTGGGGACAAGGACCACAGGACTGGACCAGGGACTGGTTGAGGGTTCAATAACACCCAGATCCAACATCTTGGCGACCTCAGCCTGGATGTGGTTCTTGACCGTATCTGACATTCTGTAGCTCCTGCTCTTGACAGGCACGCTGTCACCAGTGTCAATCTCGTGCTTACACCAAGGTGTAAGGACTGGCATCAGCGAAAACAGAGAGGCATAATGCTGGAGCAAAGTCCTGCAGGCCCTCTGCTGCTCGGTGGTCAAATCGGGAGAAAGATGCACTCCCTCCACTGAGCCATCCTGAGGGTTGCTATGCAGCAAATCAGGAAGGGGCTCACTCTCATCCTCTTCTTGCTCTGAAGCCAGCAAAGGACATGAGACTTCGGCTCGCCTGTGGAAAGGCTTGAGCCTATTAACATGGAAAACCTGAGGGGCTACCCCGGGGACTCCCATGTCAACCAGATAGTTGACCTCGCCCATCTTGGAGATTATTCTGAAGGGTCCGGTCCATTTATCTGCCAATGCTCGAGGCTTGGTAGGCTCCATCACGAGGACCTCCTGTCCTGGAGTCCAATCCACTTGCGATGCTTTAAGGTCATGCCAGTATTTGTTCAATTCCTGGCTGGCCTTGAGATTCGCCGTTGCTTGACCCATCATCTGTGTCATCCTCCGTCTGAGGCCTAACACATAGTCCCCCACTTGCTTGGCGGGACCGGGAGGGGTGGCTTCCAAACCTTCGCTGATCAAGGCAAGGGGCCCCCTCACGGGATGTCCAAAGAGTAACTCAAAGGGGCTGAAACGAACGCCTTCTTGAGGTACCTCTCTGTAAGCAAACAGCAGAAATGCAGGAGGAGATCCCATTTCCTCCTTAGGGGCTCTTCCGAAGCACCTAGCATGCCCTTGAGAGTTTTATTAAATCTCTCAACCAGACCATTGGTCTGGGGGTGGTAAGAAGTGGAGAACTTGTAGGTTACCCCGCACTCCTTCCACATGGTTTTCATGTAACTAGACATGAAGTTGGATCCTCGGTCAGAGACAACCTCCTTGGGGAATCCAACACGGGTGAAAATGGGGGTCTGGGGGTGGTAAGAAGTGGAGAACTTGTAGGTTACCCCGCACTCCTTCCACATGGTTTTCATGTAACTAGACATGAAGTTGGATCCTCGGTCAGAGACAACCTCCTTGGGGAATCCAACACGGGTGAAAATGCTCAGGAGAGCCCGGGCAACCACCTTGGCCGTAACAGTCCAAAGGGGTATAGCCTCAGGGTTCCGGGTGGCATGATCTACCAAAACCAGGATGAACAGATGTCAACATGACGTGGGAGGGTCAATGGGAGCGACGATGTTGATGCCCACCCTCTCAAACGGTGTGCCAACCACTGGCAATGGCTGCAGTGGGGCAATGACACTGCCTCCAGTTTTGCCAGAAAACTGACAAATTGGGCAGGTCCTGCAGTGGGACTCCACATCTACTCCCATTCGAGGCCAGTAGAAATGGGCAGAGAGCCTCTGCTTAGTCTTCTTGGTACCAAGATGACCAGCCAAGGGCACCTCATGCGCCAACTGCAGTAGGAAGGGCCTGTAAACCTGGGGTACCACCAACCTCTTGAGGGCACCAGGTTCAGGCTTAGTGGGCTCACTAACAAGGAGCTCACCCTCCCAATAAATCCGGAAAGTCCTAGGCACTTCTCCTTTTGCCTGGGACAGGGCCTGTTTCCTCAGACCCTCGAGAGAGCTACACTCTCTCTGTCCTTTACAGAAGTCTGCCCGGGAGGGTCCCCCTTCAGCTAACAAGCATTGAAGATCGGGATGATCCTCAAGATTGAGAACCTCTCCCACAGGAGAGTCTTCTGGCTCTTCTCCCACAGGAGTTGAGAGGAGGTTTACCACTGGGCCCAGCCCGTCCGGAGCATGGATCCCAATGGGTGCTGTAGGAACAGCAGGAAGAGAAGGAGCTCCCTCCACAGAGGTGGCCTTCTTGCTCTTCCTTTGTCGTGCCTTAGGCGGCGCCTTCGGCTCGGGTACCTGACTCACAGCCAGACCCGGTGTCACCTGTGACCTAGTGACCGCAGCAGCAGTCATGGGAAGACCATCCGCGATCAATCCCAACTCGACTAGATCGTTACCTAACAGAATGTTAGCAGGGACATTGTCCTGAACCAGGACAAGAAGCTTTGCTGTCTTGTCTCCAATTACGAGTGTGACTCGGGTTACAGGCGACAATTTGGGAGGCCCACTAGCTAACCTGGTGGTTCTCAGAGGAGCAGCTACATAGTCCTCTGGCTTGAGCAGGGTCCTGTCCACCACTGTCATGCTTGCCCCAGTGTCTCTCAAACCAGTAGAAGGCTGGCCATTCAGGATGACACTTCTCAAAATCTACGGGTGTTCTGTGGGATAGTCGCCAGTACTTCCGCGTACTGGTCCGAGGCCCCAAGGGACACTAAGGAAATCTCTACGGGAGCACCAAAGGTGATCCCTGTAGAGGAGGGGAGGACAGTGGCCTCCACCTCAGACATGGGGTAAGGGTAGGTCAGGCTGACAGCCTGTACTCCGAGTGCCTTACCTTTACACTTGGAGTCACCCCTTTTGTGATCCAGAGCCCCACAGTCCCAACAAGTGCCGGGAGTGCGGGGTACGGTACTGGAACCACCGGGAGCCTGCTTTGCAGCAGGTGGACCACTACTCTTATTCCCACCCACAGATGACTTATCCCCACTAGATTTTTGGGTTTTAGGAGAGGAGGGTTTAGGTTTATTCGACTGGGACTGCTTTTGGGACTCCTCAGCTTTCTGAGAGGCCCCTTTTTCTTTGTCCTTGTCCTTCCCACTGGAGTCCTTAGGGGACAACCGGTGGGAGACCCACTTGTCAGCCAACCTAGCCAGCTTAAAGGGATCCAAAATGTTCTGGTCAGCAACATACTGACGCAGCTCTGGTGAACAGGCTTCAGAAAAATGCTCGAACAACAACAGGTGGGACAATTCAACAAAAGTTTTCACCTTGTAACCATCAATCCACCCCATCATATTCATGTGCGCAGCACTCACCCAGTCAACCCAAGACACATTTTCTCTTTTCTTAAAATCCCTGAACCTTTTAAGGTATTGGGTAGGCGTCTTGCCAAACTTGGCAATCAAAGCAGATTTCATACACTCATACTGACCCCTTTCTTCCACACTCAGCTTCAGAATACAGTCATATCCAGTTTGAGGCACTCTGCTTAGCAAACACTTAGCCCAATCTCTTTTGTCAACATCATGAATTGCACAAGCCATTTCAAACGCTTCAATCCATTGGAGGATATCAGAACCCTCTGAAAACACACCAACCAAATCCTTCATAAATTTAGTGGCTGGGGACCTGACACTCTCACTGGTTTTCGCTGAAGTCTCCACTCGAGCTTTCTCTAGCTGGATTCTCTGACATTCAGTGTCCTTGTCTTTGAGTTCAAGATACCTATTTTTGAGTTCCACTTGTTGCGCCAGCTCCTCTTTCTTAAGCTCAGCATCTATTTCCAACTTGCAATATTCAAAGGCCAATTTCATCCTTAATAACACAAATTCCAAGGAATTGCTGGGATTCGGAACAGAGGCAGCAGGAATGACGTCATTCCCAGAAACAGATTCAGTAGAAAGCCCAGGGGCGGAGTCCTCATTGGTTGCATTCCCCCCCTCATCAAGAGTTTCACCATCGGTCTGGTAGTCCACCAGGGCAGCTATCAGCTCAGCCCTAGAGTTATCCACAAAGTCTAATTCCCTGGCTTCACAAGCACTCTGGAGAGCCTCTAAGCTCATCCGAGTCAATTTACCATTTGCAATAGACTCCATTGCTTGTAATGCAGTTATTTTGTACACACCCAAACCTTAATCCAATAAAGTGCGGATATTTTGTAAGTGGCACGGCTATACAGTGATTCTTAAAACCATAAGCATCCCACCGCTGCCACCAGTGTAAAGACTGGTAGGGGGTGTCTGTACTTCCGCTCTCTATATGGTAGAGGAGAGGCACAGCGGACCCCAGCCAAGATTCTCTATAAGGTAGCAACGGACGAGCAATCAAGGCCTAGCTTCTCAGGAGGTGATGCAGGCTGGTTCTTAAGTACAGTGTAGTCCCCGAACCCCCACAAAGGAATGTCCACACACTGTATTAGTGAAAACACAGTTTTTATATAATTAATATTCAAAGGTATGTACACGATCACAATAACGCACTTTGTACTCGGAAGTCAATAATGATAAATATGTACAATTCTAAAGTGGTACCACTAATGTTATCAAATCTCATTAAAGTGCATCAACTGTACGGTTAAAATGTCACACAGATTAATAACAAGGAAACCAGCTATAGAGATAGGCAGGAACGTAAGATGGTTGAAACAATAGGCAGAATGCTGACCCCTACCGCTAAGCACAGCTCTGTGTGGAGATCCCCCCACCTGGGCAACCTGTAAATAAACATATATAGCACAAGCCCAGTCCATATGTTCAATAGTCTCACTTCTTCCTATTAGGGTTTTACCCCCCCAATGTACCTGGTGGAGTAGAGTTCTCCGACGATGCGTCGACCGATCCTTCTTGAGTGCCTCCCTTTCAGGCGGGAGCCACGGATCGTCGAGAGGTGTCGGGGAACTTGGCGTTCGGTGTCGGGGAATCGACGGCCCTTCTTGAGTGCCCTCCCTTTAAGGCGGGAGTCACGGGTCTTCGAACGTCCGATAGTGAACAGGGTGAACTACGGCAGGGAAGTGGCAGCTTCGTCCCTAGCGGTGCTCGTCGACGACAGAGCGTTGGCGTCCTGCAAGGAAGAGGCGTGCGGGGCACCTCGGTGACGATAGTTCTGGACCTCAATGAGATGATGAAGAACTGTGGCCCAGCAAGGGCGTTGAGTCGTCGGCGTCTCTGTGGTCTTTAGGTGGCGGGAAACCCACCGGTGGATGCTCCTCGGCGCGTCGACGGTCGGGCCTTCTCCAGCGGGAGACAAGCGGATGACGATGCAGAAGAGAGCGTCCGATGATCAATTGAAGTTCTTAGGCAAACGGGAGCACAGCGGTTCCGGTCGGCGACGGCGGTCGTCGACAGTGGCGGACAACAGTCCGAGTGCTTCTCCTTGGAGTTCCGCAGCAGTCCTCGTATCGGGTCGGCAGCCTGTCGAAGGTCTGTCTACCAGGGAGCGTTGGCAAAGATCAGCTGTGCACGATGGTGCCTCGTAGCTCGGGAAGAGGGCGCCTTATCAGGTCCTCTCTGGGTCAGTCCTTGGAGGCACAGCAGCTTTCAGATTGTGAAGATGAGCCACAGCGATTCTTCTCGTCCAGCAGGGCTTCAAGGTCAAGCGTCAGTTACTCCAGTTACTCGTCGTAGTGTACTTCAGCTTCTGAACACGATTCCTAGCAGTCAGAGGTCCCCAGATATACTGTTGATCTCCCATTCATTCCGCTGGGTCACACTCAAGCATCCAATCACGACTACGGGCATTCATGCAGGCAGGCAGCCAATCAGGCACACAAAGTATTCAGGCCATTCACTTCTCTCCAGACACTCACAACAAGTTATGTGTATTGGGACAAGTACCGAGCCATTCAACACTCCAAGCTGGATTCATACCGGTTTCGGGCAGGGTTGTCTCAGTCATTGTGTCAACCACCAGATACTAGACACCCACAACCCAGAATGCATATTCGTCACATACTCTATTCACCCAGGTCCCACCCACAGGAGGTACCCACAACATACATCACCGGAAAGGCTCCAGCTAGTCTGGCCGGGCCTTCACAACAACACCATATATGGCATTTCCACCCAACAGCCAGTCAGGAGGAAGGGACAGAGTCAGGGCTTCCCAGGACTTTGGGAAAACAAGGTAATGGGTAATAGAAAGCAAGAGGCCACCGGGGCCATCTTGTTTTCCATCAGGAATCAATGGATCCCAATGGCAGGGCCGTGGTATCCCAAAATGGAGGATATTCCGCGCACCTGTCAATTTTAGCATGGAGCTGCCACCAGCCCATACCCTGCTCTGCGGGCCACCCACAGGGGCCCAAAAACATACACTAGGGGCACAGGTTTGTACCCCCACCCATGGGTGCCATAAGGGTATCCCACAGGTCCGTTCACCAAACCAAAAGAGAGCTGCACCGCCAGGAGTCCCACATGAACTCCTGCGCGGAAAACACGACAGAACACACGATAAAAAGCAGTAAAGGACAAGGATACGGAGGCCCTGCCCCTCTGATGCATTTCCAGCATCACAAGGTGCAACTTCAGTTTTTATTCGTATAGCAGCCATTATGAGAAGGAAGAGATTGTGTTGCCCAACACTTGTGTTTCATTGGTTGTCCATGTGGTGGGAGTGGTGTGGTTCTGTGACTGAATCAGGGCATGTTAAGTGTTTTAAAAGAGGGCCATGGCACAGTAGTGAGTTTGAGGGTTTCTCCTGTGGGGGTTCATCCTCCCTTTCTGGTTTCCACCCAGCTCCCTCCTAGAGGCAATGCAGCACCATAAAGCCTCCTACTAAGAATGACAGTACCTGCTACTAAATCTGCTGCGAAGCTGCTAAACTGCTAAACTGCTGCATCTCCCAGGCTGTCATGGAAATGAGTGTCCACTTTGTTGTGGGAATCTGAGAGGCGCACCGACTCTAGGAGTGAGTTTGGTTGTCTGTTGGGTTGGCCTGCTGGACTGACCACAGACCTAGGGGGTTTCTTGAATTAACATCTCCATTTTATCCTGGCACGTAGCAGAAGTTAGCTCCCAATGGGTCTGCCCTCAGTCTGGTGCTCAACGCCTGTGGCTGACCTATGAGCCAAGGGGCAAACACTGGCTCAAGTGTAAAGCACAACAGTCATGCGATATCCCTCCATGTATGCTCACAGAACCAAGTGACATGACCAACTGCTGAAGAGTTTGGAAAGACCCATTTGTCGGGTTATCAGTGAGCCACATACCAGAGGTAGGATGTCAGTTTTGGTGTGCTGCAATGAAGGGTGGGAGCCATTAACCCACTTTTTTCCCCTGACCCTCTGTGACTCTCCCCAGGTCGTACTTCTGGGTGCCCATTTCACTTATGCTTAATTGCGCATTTTGAAATGTTCTGTCTGCTTCACAATGACGGACCTGTATTGTGGACCCACACTTCATGCTTGCTTACAGGCGTCCGCTGTGAAAAGGGCCTACAGGTTAGGTGCATGGGGCTTTTGGAAGGTGTGTGAAGTACCTCTGCACATCCTCTGTGCTTCTGGGTGATGGCAACAGGGATTAACATGTTCAACGTCTGGAACATTCTCTTGGATCTGTGTGCAGGGAAATGGTGATTAGGTTGCTCATGGAGAGGGGCTTGTCTGGTGGGTCTGCAGTGACAACCTAGTAAGTTGTGACCTCTACCTATCACCTTCGTGAGTTTAACCACCGTAACTTTCTTTCTTGCGCGTTGAGGTCCCAGGCTATAATGACTGCTCGAGTAATTACCACTCTGGCAGGAGCGTGTGTGAACTAAAATGGTTTCTTTCCTATGGGAGCTTTATTTATTAGTCATTGCCATGAAGGCAATGGCATTTACCCTTGTCTTGTCTTGGTCCTGTTGGGGGCTCTTTGTTTTTTTGGGGCTTTTATGGGACCTTTTACAGGTAGACGTGGTCAGGTGTGGATCTCCTGAAGCCATCACATATAATCTGTTTTTATATCTCAAAAGCCCTATGTTGAGTGTGATCCATAAGTACATATTTGTTCAGAGAATCTTACCTTTGCAATGGGGTAAGGGTTTACCGAATTATACATACTCTCCAGTCTCTAGTGTTATTTGTTTGCAGGGTGGAAAATAGGGGAGTAATGTTTATATCCTCACTGAATGAGATTTTTAATAATATTTGGGCTAGCATTTCATTGATGATCAAAGTGATCTGTGATAAGAGTGAAATTACGTACATTTAAATTCAACTTAAATGCAATGTTAGTGATATAGTGAAACGTGTGGGAGGGTGCACTTTTCCATTGCGCGAGAAAATCTGAGAGTGACACACTGCACGAAGGGCCATACACAATTCAGTATGTGCATCATCTATATGGCAGTCTGAGGGTGAAAGAAACCATGACCAAACGGCAGCGTGGAAAACTGCAATAGTTTTCATGGTCATTGGCGGCTGATGATTTATTTCATTGGAGAAGCAAAAACCTTTCCTTTGGGTATTCGGGAGAGTCTGAGAACAGTGAGAGAACTGGAACCAAACAAGAGGTGTGAATGAGAGTGGTTTCTCCCCCAATAACATTTTAAACTAATAGGTTTAAATGGTGCATTTTATAGGACACTGTCTGAAAAAATGATTTATAAAATCACAGTTTAAAATGACTTTTGAAAAATCCAATAGATGCAAAGTCAGCAATAGTGCACAGGATCATTTTACAATGCATTATCATTATGTTGTTGCGAAAAATGTATGCCACTATAAAAAAAAGATTTTCAAGCCAGAATTGCCACATCAGAACATACTTATGTTTCCTTGACCCATAATGATACTATTAATAGACATGTCCATGCTGGCTCTGCCAATATAGTCCAGACACCACGTGTACAAACCTACTCCGGTTGTCTTTGTTTATAATGCCAGTAAAATATGTCATGCCAGGGCAAGAAATCATGTCCTTACGGGCTGCACAAATGTAAGGCAGTATGACAATGACATAACACTCATGTTGGCTTTTCCGATGATACTATCAAAAAACGTAATGCCGCTGTAGGGAAACATGCCCATTCTGGCTGCACCAATGTAGACCAGTATGCCCACATAAGAACTCTGAAGTAAAAAAAATGCAATCCCACCCAAAAGAAACACCAGTATAGACCCAATTGCCCACATAAGACCACTCATCATATCGACTTTTCTAATAATGCCAGTAAATAAATTAACACAACATCAAGAAAGAACCAATGTAGGCCAAAATTACCCTACACAATCACTCGTTAAGTTGACTTTGCTAATAATGACCAATGAAACAGTGAAAATACATTGACACAGAAAGAAAACAATGTAGTCCAGAATGGCCACATAAGAACACATTGGCCCTCATTACGACCCTGGCGGAAATCGAAAAACGATGGCGGAAATGCAATACCGCCATCGAATAGCGCTCGGTGCGATTATGACCCGTCACCGCAAAGTACGATGCCATTAGCGACACCGCAGTGAATGCCAACGCTAACTGCACCAAGTACGCGCGCGCGCCATGCCAAACCGCAATTACCACCATGGCGCAACGGTACGCGAATTCTGACCCCAGCGGACATGCACCTAACGCCATCAAGCACGGCGGAAAGTACCATTCCGCCATGGTGAGAAGTACGGCATCGCGAACCAACCGTAAACGGCCCTACTGAGTGCCTGTACACCGCTCCCTGGCGACATTGTACAACTCCCCGTAGGTGCAATGAAGCCACACAATGCAACCAGTGAAATGTACAAGTCATCCATGCCTGCCAAGGAACAAATGAATCTCAAGAGGGGCCAATGGAAGCTGCAGGGCACAGATGGCACGAATACAGAAGCCACACAAATGGACATGACCTCAGTCTCCCTCCAAGAAACGCACGCAAACACAGGCACCTGTGACCAGCCATATTCTGATAATCACATCATACCACCAATCCAACTGGCTGACCGGCATCTGTTACACAAAAGCCATTCCCCCGCCCCTGAGCATCACATCATCAAAACAGTCACATTGGCAGCCCTCATCCCTGACCTCACTGGGCTTCGTAGGCAAACGCGCCCAGCACAGTACCACGCAACTATACTCCGAAGCTGGAACCCAATGCAGATCTCCTCACAATACATCGCTCCCCAAATAGGAATATGACACATCACCTGCAAAGAAGAACGCTACACGGTTCATATCAGAATAGGAATTTAATGCACAACAAATTCACCAAGCCCATACAGCCATCAGGCCATGAACTCCAAAATACATTTCACCATTGTGGGCTGCATCCGCAATAAATGACCAGCTACTTCTCGTGTGACGCCCTGTACCCTCATGGCACACAGGGGCTACATACTCGTACGAAAAGGCAACATGGAAGCGCCTCGACCCGCAGGGCCGTCCCAATAGGGAGGCACTAGTCCAGCTGAAAGGCCGCAATGTTGCTCCTAGCCACTAGTACTGCGTAAGGGCATGTGGCGCATTGGCGATCGTCCCATAAGATCGTAATGCTGCTCCACTGATTAACACGAAGCAGCAGGTGTCGGGAGTAAAATCCATCTGCAGGAGTGGCATACAGATGGCAGTGGCAAAAGGGGAGGAGATACCTGTCACCCAAACGAAATGAAAAAGAATAGAATGGCCATCAGAACTACATTTGAATTACTCACTTCAATGATCACACCAAATCCACAGCCATATGCATGCTAGCCCACTCCAAAGGATCATCACCAACCAAAAACCACTAGCGAATCATAACTATCTATATCGAGGTGAAAACACTATCACAAACGCCTGCTTCCATACTCACATGACATGTGAAACTTCCATTGAGTCTGTGCGTAATGCAGCCTTCAAAATCCACTGTTCCCCCAGCCCGTAATTCCAGTGTTGTGAAGCAACATGTAATTGGGAACGTCCGGCCTTATCGCCCACTTCGCTATTGCGCATCCCATACTATTCATATCAATCATTGCATCCTCGCCATGGCCCCTGTCCCAAGGACATTGAACAATAGAACGTTACATTCGCAGTCAGACCTGTGGGCATCTCCTCGCCGCTAGCTGAAAACCGAAAGCGCCGTCCTTCGAATTCCTCATTTGCAACATCACGTCGAAAAGGCATCTGTGGCCGCTTGAAATCACAAATTATTCCATCTAGAGCGGCTGTGTGTGAAAATGGCAACTGCCTTCACTCACAAATGGGACGCCCCGCCCGTCGGTGAACCTCGGTGCAGTGTTGGCTGAGGGTCCACCGTTACTCGAGTACTACGTTCCACTGACCCTTCACAAGTCTGTTCGCGACTGAAAAGATAGTATGTGAAACAATGGGACCAAAGCAGAATGAACATATCAACCAATGTTACACTGCCATCGGGTACAAATACATGATTGTAATGGCAAGATGCCATTCGTCGAATTGCAGCGTTGTGTGCGGGACGTGCTCGCCCAAAGGGGAGAGCAGCTTGCACAGGTGGAATGAATCACCACAGGTGGGGGCCATACAGCCTGGAAACACATTAATTGCACACCCAACCCCCTCCCACAACCACACCCACTCCGAAATGCTACCGGAAGGACTAGCCATGTTGGCCCTGGGGGACCTGATAGCACTGCAAGTACTCCAACTTCAAGAAGAAGACGAACACCGACTACAACCGGCCGCACGGAGGAGACGCAGGAGGAGGAGGAGGAGGAGGGCAAGGCAGGGCCAGCAAGGGCCGCCAGCACAGCCACTACCACCACGCAGGCAGCCCGCTATCCCACGCCTCCGAGCACATCCGTTCAACCTCACTGATGAGCAGATCCACACCCTCTACCGTTTGGACCGGGACACCATAACCGCCATTGTGGACATGACACAGGCTGACCTTGTCAGCATGATAGATAGCCCAACCGCCATCCCACCCCTACTGAAGGTGGTGTCTGTACTCCACTTCCTGGCCACAGGCACCTACCAGCACACAGTCGGACAGTTGCATGGCATTTCACAGCCACTGTTCTCACGGACACTATTGCAAGTGCTCGATGCCCTCCTGCTGCACGCAGACGACTACATCTCTCTACCACGCTCGGAGCAGGAAATTACGAACGCAAAAGTGGGATTCCATGCACTTGGCGGCATACCGGGTTGCATTGGTGCCATCGACTGCACCCATGTGGAATTGGTTGTCCCACATGCCATAGAGGCCCAGTACCGCAACCGGAAACAATTTCATTCCCTGAATGTACAAATGGTGTGTGACTCCAACAGGATCATTACACATTGTTGTGCCCGATTCCCAGGATCAACCCATGATTCTATGGTCTTGAGGAACTCTACTATACCACGCTACATGGAGCGACACGCAGGGAACAGATCCTGGCTACTCGGTGAGTCTCATTTCAAGCATGATAGTGTGGGGTATGTGATGCGGCAATGACCTGGCAGGAAGGGGGGGGTGCGTACGTAGCAATGGCATTCCTCAAAATACCTTCATTGTCCACATACAGGTGATGCCGGGTATCCACTGAAGAGATGGCTCCTTACACCAGTCCGCAACCCACGGGACCAGCATGAGGAGGACTACAACCATGCCCACTCACGTACCCGTGTAGTCATTGAACAGGCATTCGGCCTACTGAAGACTTGTTTCCGCTGCCTCAGCAGGTCTGGCGGGGCACTCCTGTACCGACATGAGAAGGTTGCAAAGATGGTCATGGCATGTGTCATGCTACACAACATGTGCGTACGTAGAAATGTGCCCATGCCCCCTGACGCAGAACTGCAAGCACCTGAAGATGGTCATGATGAGGGTGGGGATGTGGCAGCACCTCAAGGAGTCTGCGAGGCACAGGAGGGCCGTGACATTCGTCAGCATATCATAGATGCATGCTTCTAGCACTCACGCCTGGTGGCTGATACATGGACACGGGACTTGTGGCACTGTGTGTGTCTGGAACATGCACAATATGGACTGTACGCCTATAATGGCCTCGTACACAAAGATCAATGTCCACGCATCTCATTGTATGATCGTGCATTGTTCATGGCATATGTGATATCATGTTAAACACCCTATCGACCCGCCACCCAAGTAAGCCCAACACACCCCCTCCACCCTCCTACCTCCCCCCGAACACCAGTGTCCAAAGATGCTCATTGTCAGTGGGCAGACGCTATTGCAAGCCCCCTCTATCATCTATATAGATTTTGCACTTGCCCTTGGTCTTAAGATATTGAGTTTGGTCTTCTCTGTTAATTTGATTGTTCTTTTATGTACTCTTGTGGCGTGTTCCACTAATAATTCTATCATCTTTGTACAGCTACCCACCAACCCGAAAAAAAACATTGTGAACAAATTGGAACAAGCAATCCTCAATTGCCACAAAAAAGGACAAATAACAGATGACGAATAAATGAGCCAAGAATACCAACCATGTACTTTCTTCCGAAAGTGCATAAGGAATATGATAAGATACTGAAGGCCGACCCATCATGAGTGGTATAGGGTGGGCAACGGAGAATATTGCTCAATACTTAGACAATATCTTAAGACCAAGGGCAAGTGCAAAATCTATTAAGTGATAATAATGCCCTGATTTGAAAAAGGCTGGTTTTTAAGCCGAAACACGTGTCATAAGCAAGGGCAATTGTATAAATAAAACCAACAACTGGTTTTTCAATACTAACTTGGCGCAGTCTCGTTTCTGAGTATACTCCATACTATATACCGATTCAAGTGGTTTTGAGTGGCTTTTCAAACCACAACTCAGTGAGACGCGACACATCAGGAATTATAAAGGACAAGAATATTTCCATTTCTTTCATTTTTTTTTTCTTTTGCATAATTCTGTCGCCTTAAACAATACCGATCAAGCCACAACATCAATTTGTTCTGTCATCTATATAGTTTAACTTGTCTATGTGCCACTGTGACGAATCAACTTTCTGGGTACCAGTGGTACAGGTTTGTGAATATCAGTTTCTAAACCATCAATCAGCTCCACACCTCTAACACAACAGAAGGGATACGAAAAGATTGGAATAACAAGCAAATGAGAAAACTCCTTGTTCAATTTTGGTAACGTGGAATGAATGGCAGGCTTATCTCTAAAAGGTTGTGGATTGTTGGTTAGTTGCAACACAGGGAAAATACAGTTATTACGCAATTATAAAAGGAACTGTCACTTCAAGGATGTATCAAAAATATCTACTTTATTTATATCACAACAGACAGTTCTAGCAACACTACAAAATACAACCTACCCTGGAAAGGAATGCAGAAGAAAGACACTTTCAAAGAAGGAAAAGGGATGCACTTTGGATATCTACAGGAGGATAGTCGGTATGGTTAATAATCACAACAGTTTAAGGTTACCTGGCTTCAGCACAAAGGGAGAAATGGGTCTTAATATGTCTCTACGGGCCTTCAGGGAAGGACCAGTGGGACAGAACCACAATTTACCTTTTGCTGCAGGTGTTCTTGGTGCTCAACAGGGTAGAGTCGACTTTAGGGTGCTTTGCAGGCTTCTGTGACAGAGTTCAAGATGGCAGTTCAAGACAGTTCGGCGAGCAAAGCTGGATGAACGGCTGCAGGCTGTTCAGCACAACAGCTTGGGGTCCGGAATCTTTGTCTCAGTGCTGTTCAGCAGATATGAAGCACTGATCGAGATGTCTCAGGTGTCTTTAAGTGACTGTGGATTGACAACGTTCAGCTGCAGGTATCAGGTGGAAAGACAGTTAGGCAAGCAAAGCTGGACAAACGGCTGTAGGCTGGCCTACACAGTGGCTCAGGGTCAGGAATCATTGTCTCAGTGCAGTTCGGCAGATCTGAAGCACTGGTCGAAACATCGCGAATGTCGACTGTGGCTTGACAACGGTCAGCGTTGCAGTCGGTTCCAGCTAGAGGAACTCAACTGGCTCAAAAATGTCTTTTAAGGCGGACGTCGGTAGATGCTCATCGAGGCACTTCTCTCATCTTCTTCAAAGGGCTTGTGTCATTATTTAAGGCGGACGCGCCAAAGCTGAGGAGTGTGTTGCCTGCCTTGTCCTTGGTTTTAGGTTCAGAGACCTTCTGGCACTTCCTATCCAGGAAGCTTGCTGCAGATCCTAGCAGGGCACATTGTGTGCTGGCTGGGTACCGGTTCTGGAGCGGCTAGAGGGTCCTCTGAGTTCTTTATCTCCCTTTGTTCCGTCGGAGATGTTTAGGGAATTTATCTTGCTTCCCTCTTTGTAAATCCTGTCCTTCCTTCACTGGCAGAAGAAGTAAGGCAGACTGTACCTTCAGCCAGGGTCTAAGGATGAGTTCTTCTTCCTGCTTCTTGTGAAGCCTTCAGATTTATTTACCTTTTCACTTATAAAGTGCACTAAGCCCGGAGGCATCAAGGTGATGTTACAAATCCAGTTACACACACATGGAAATACAAAATGTATGACTGAGAAAGTTGATGAGCAAGATAAGCAGCCACCTCGTGTGGTTATGCGAATAGCCACGTTTCTAATGCATTCCTGAAGACACAGTAAGAGTTCTCTGCTCTCAAGAATGGGGGGGTGCAGGTCCCAATGTTTTGCTGTGAAGGATGGGAAGCTGGCGCCTCCAGCTTTTGCTTGTTTGTATTTTGGTTGCAGTAGTTTGTTCTTTCGGCTGCTTAGCAGGGTCTATTGGCTAGATCTCTGGTGAATTTCTGAGTCAAGTAGGGAGGGCCAGTGTTAGATAGGCATTTGTGCGCAATGGATAGAGTCTTAAAGATAATGCGCTCTTTCACAGGAAGCCAATGGACCTTTTTCCTTGTGGCAGAGATGTGCTTCTTCTCGGAATGTTTAGTGCTGCTCGCACAGCATTGTTTTAGATAACCTGTAGCTTAGGGATGTTCCTGCTTGATGTGCCAGCAAATAAGGCATTACAATAATCCAGTCTTGTTTCATTGATTGCCTGAGCCATTGTGATACAGCTATCCTGGGAGAGGAAGGATCTGGCGGCATTAATCAGTTTCGTAGTGTGTGCCGATGAGGAGGCAATCACATTCATCTGGCGAGTGAGCGAGAGTGTGGTGTCCCGGTACACACGTCAAAAGTTTTCACAAAGGATGATACCTTTTTTTGGATCCCATCGATGCAGAATGAGGAGTATTGGGGGATCAAATTCTTGTGTACTGTAGGTGGCCCAACTAGAAGTAACTCTGTCTTGTCGTCATTAAGGTAGAGGCGGTGAGTGGCCATCAAGGCTTGTATCGTGGCATAGAAATTATTAAAAGAGTGGGAAGTTTCAAGACAGTAGCTGGACAGGGATAGGAGGATTTGCACGTCATTGGCATAATTGGTGTATGATATGCCAATGGAGTCTAGTGGGTCGAAGAGGGGTCTTTTGAATATGATGTACAGGGTCAGGGACACACAAGATCCTTGGGGAACTCTGCAGGCTATAGGGGTGGGTGGGGCATTGTAGTTCTCGGCAAACACCCTCATAGTTCTGCCTTCGAGGAAGGAGGCCACCCAAGCGGTAGCTTCTGTCGAGAAGTGAGCTGTGGTCGTGAGGTGTTGGCATAGGATCGGGTGGTCTACAAGTTAAAATGCAGCTGAGAGATCCAAGAGAAGGAGCAGGGTGTAACACTCACCTGGTATCCACAGGGACGTCACTCAGCCTGTTCTGACCTCTTACGACCTCAAACCCTTCTCTGGAGGCTATTCGACTGGAGACTGGTCCTGAAACACAGGATTGGTAGAGTTTAACTCCCTATTGTCTCTGTGTGCTTGAACCCCTTCTTCCCCGGGGTCCAACCCTTCCCTTTGATCCACAGCTCAACTTGTTTTCTTGGATAGTGTGCTCTCCGTCCTGCCTTCAGCGCAGGGGCGCATTGATTGATGCAGGCTCGTTGCTGCCTAGTTACTACACTGGTAAGAGTCTGACAGGTAAGTATAATGAGTCCTTTGAACAGTTCTCTAACTTCGTTCGTTTCCTTCCTTAGATGATGGCCGGCGTCCGGGGATGGCGGTGTGCTGCTGAGATGAGTAGCGCTGAAGGTGAGTGATGCAGCCCTTTCGTATTTGCATTGAACTGAATTATTTTTCTGTGTCTTTTAGGTGCCGCGACGTTTTCAGCGTGGATGCCGGTTATGAAGAACAAATGCGGTGGGTAAGCACGGTATGCGGCGCCTCTAGTTGTTTCCACGCTAAGCTGGAGTGTCCTTTCCCTCTTGCAGATGGATGAGAAGTTCCGGAGACAGAGTTCCCCCAGAGCGGCTGGGATTCAGGTAAGCGTTTGAAGCTCGTACAGTATTTAAAAATAAGCGAAGGTTTGCAGAATGCTTACTAATGCCTTTTTTCTGTTCTTTTCCCTTTTCCTTAGGAAGCGGCGGGCCGGGATGGGAATGACTCCGCCGAAGATGCCCGCAGAACAGAAGGAGCGATGACTGATGGGCAGAAGCGCCGCAAGGTAAGGCTGTTCCTAACGGTGTTCTTGTTCTTGCAAGAGCTGAGCGCAGAAGAAAGATGCAGGCCTACTGGACACCGATCCGAACACGGTGAGTGTCATGCTGCAGGTGCAGAAAACGCAAAGCATGTTTCTCAGCCTGGGTGTGGCTTAAATAGTCTCTTGGTATCCCAGGTGCCTCTGGGCTGAACCACACCCAAAAGACTAGACCGCACATGCAGTTCTGGGAACCGAAATATGTGGGGGCATTCATCTTGTCCCCATCAATGCACTACAAGTCCAATCCCCAATGTTATCCTATGGGAGTGAGTGAGTCTGGTGCCCCAAGCGCCAAGTCTGACTCCAAGTGGGTCTTTGGAGGGATGGAGAGGCCCTTGAGGGCCATGTAGGTGATCGTGGCCTGGCTCCAGCCTGACATCTTGGAGGGCTGGGGACATGAGGGGCAGGAATCATGACAGCTCTCCCCCCCAAGGCCCCTCTCAAGGTGGCTCTTCTGTTTGGTCCTGGTTTGGTTGGATGGTTTTGATGAAATGGTCTAAGCAAACGAGGTGCATGGATGTACTCACAAGGCTCCCATGTCCTGTCTTGTGGACCATACCCCTTCCAGTCTACTAAGTAGTATCATTTGGATCTGACGTACTTTGAATCTAGGATGTCCTTGACTTCGAATTCTGGCTCCCCGGAGACTACTACTGGCTGCGGTGGCGTTGCTACCCGGGTCCCAGGTTGAACAGGATGAAGGAGAGACACGTGGAACACGGGATGAATTAGCATGTTTGACGGCAAAGCTAGTCTGACCGCCACAGGATTTATCACGGAGGTGACGGTGAATGGACCCAGGTATCTTGGACGGAAAGTTCAGGCTCCTTTAATGGACACGTGTTTAGACGCCAGCCAGACTTTGTCTCCCACTTGGTAGTTGGGGGCCTTTTCTCGGTGTTATCAGCAAACTTCTTTTGGTGATTCTTAGCTTGAAGTAGGTGTTCAGCTGCCTTTTTAAAGGTTTGAGAAATGGTTGTGTGCAAGGTTTTTACTGCTGGCATTTCCAGGGTTGTAGGTACGTCCAACTCAGAAGTACGTGGGTGCCTGCCATACATGGTATAAAAGGGTGTCTGCCCAGTGCTGGTATGTAGGGAATTATTCTAAGCATATTCAGCTATCCATAATAGGTCGAACCAGCTTCCTTCAGCTTGGTGTAACATGCAACGCAGATACTGCTCGAGCGTCTGATTTGTCCTCCTAGTTTGACCATCCGTTTGGGGATAGTGACTGGTGGATAGCCGGATGTCGATCTGGGCCATAGAGCAGCATTTTATCCAGATGTTAGATACGAATTGAGTACCTCGGTCTGAGACCAAAACTGAAGGAAACCCATGGAGCCGTACAATGCCTTCAAGAAATACCTTTGCCAGAGTGGAACCATTTGGGAGCCCCTTAAGAGGAATGAAATGTGCCATTTTTGAAAATAGGTCCACGACCACAAGAATAGTGTTAAACCCTTGACTGGGTGGTAAATCAGTAATAAAATCGAGGGACAACGTGTGCCAGGGTGCTGGTGGGATTTTTAATGGTTGTAATAGCCCAGCCGGTTTCTGCTTGGATGACTTGTTTTGAGCACACACTCCACAAGATAGGATGAATTGCATAATGTCTTTACGCCACGTGGGCCACCAATAATTTAGTTTTACCTTGGCTAGGGTTTTAGCGATTCCGGGGTGGCCCACGATCAAGGAATCATGATAACCGGACATGACTTGTTCTCGTAGTTCTTGGTTTGGTAGGAATAAACGATTCCTGAAGTAGGGCAACTGATCTTTTATCATGTAATGTTCTCCTTTTGCACTCCACGCTTGTAATTGCTCCGGACTCATCAGGTTTTGGATTTCTTCATGTAATTCTTTCTGAGTTATGGTTGCTATGATTCCTAGGAGCTTGTCACTCGGGATGATTGCTATTGGGTCAGGGGTCAGATACCCTTGCTCTTCCACCCCCATACAGGAAAGGGCATCGGCCTTTCCGTTTTTCACCCCTGGTCGAAATGTAATCACGTAGTCATATTCCGCAAAAAAAAGAGCCCAACGTAGTTGTCATGAGGATTGGGCCTTTGCTGTTTTTAGGTACTGGAGGTTCCGGTGGTCAGTTATTACGGTGATTGTGTGTCTGGCGCCCAAGGGGTAGTGCCGCCATGCCTTAAAGGCTGACTTAATGGCCAGCAGTTCTTTGTCTGTGATAGCGTAATTGAGTTCAGAGGTGTGAATTTATGCGACCAGAAGGCAACAGGGTGTAACTGGCCCGTTTCGGGGTTCTTTTGCGAGAGGACGGCTCCCATAGCCATGCTTGAGGCGTCCGTTTCCACCAGGTATGGGAGATCAGGGCGAGGGTGGCGTAAGATTGGGGCAGATGCAAATCTTGCTTTGAGTTCCTGGAAAGCCTCCTCGGCTTCTGTTGTCCACTGGAACTTTTTTTTGCTTTTCCCTAGTAATGACGTGATGGGATGCACGATTTGCGAAAATCCTGGGATGAATCGGCGGTAGAAGTTTGCAAAACCCAGCATACTTTGAACCCCCTTGAATGAATTTGGGGATGGCTAGTTCAGGATAGCATCTACCTTGTGTACATCCATTCGGATTCCATTCGGGCTGAGAATAAAGCCCAGGAATTCCACCTCGGAGATGTGGAATGAGTACTTTTCGAGCTTGGCGTAGAGCTGGTGTTGACGGAGTTTCTCCAATACAGATCGGACATGTTTAATGTGGTCCTGCTTTGATGCGGAATATACTAGGATATTGTCGATGTACACTAGAGCACAGACATCAATCAATTCTCGTTGGACATCGTTCATGAAGTAATTAAATGCAGCAGGCGCATTGCAAAGGCCAAAGGGCATTACTTGATATTCGTACAAGCCGTATTAGGTGTGGAAAACGGTTTTCCATTTGTCCCCCTGTTTTACGCGAACAATGTGATATGCTCCCCTCAGGTCTAGTTTTGTGTAGATTTGGGCATCTTTGACTTGATCAAGCAATTCAGGGATCAGTGGCAGGGGGTAGCGATTTTTTACGGTAATCTGGTTCAGTGCGCGATAGTCGATGCACGTTCTCAAGTCCCCCTCCTTTTTCGGTACGAAGAATAGAGGACTGGCTGCTGGAGACTTCGAGGGACGGATGAACTCGTTGGCCAGGTATTGGTCAAGATAGGCCTTCAGGTGCTGGTTGTCTAGTTCCGTGAGTGCGTAAATTCGCCCACAAGGGATTTGTGCGCCGGGTATCAGGTCGATTTGGCAATCATATATGGTCTATGCGGTGGCAGGGTATTAGCCTGTTCTTTCTGAAAGACATCTTGAAAGTCCTGTTATTCACTTGGTAGGTGCCACAGTCGCAAGCGTGGAGGTTCTGGTGTCTATTGGTTGTTTCTCTTGGCGATAACATGTGTGGGCGCAAGTCTCGGGAAAGGCCAATTCTTTTGCTCGCCAATCGATTCGAGGATTGTGAGCTACCAACCATGCTATTCCCAAAATCAACTGGAACTGTGGTGCCTTAATGAGGTCGAAAACAATAGATTCTTGGTATCCATCCTGGCACAGAAGGGTTAAAGCTGCAGTGCATTGGGATACTGGACCAGAAGCTGTTTCCGTGCCGTCGACTGTGGTAACAGTGTCAGAGGTTGACTTAGGGCATAACGGAAGCCCCATCTTTGCCGCAAGATCCTGGTCGATGTAATTCCCAATGGCTCCACTGTCTATGTTCGCTCTTACTGCGTGCATCCGAGATGGTTGTTGGTGATTGATCAAGACCACAGATAGTGCAAAATGGGAGGTCTGTAGTTCACTTTATTCGCTCAACAAGTGGACCCCGACACTTGCCGGGCTGGGGACTTTTCCGATTCCTTGATGGTATCTTCCTTGTCTGTGGCACCTACCGTCCTCCTCGATGGCTTCACAGGGAACTCTTTAAGGAAATTACCTGATCTTCCCTTGTACAGACATAACTGCTGCTGTCTCCTTTTATCCCTTTCTGCTTTAGTCAAGGGGGATCTGACCCCCCCGATTTGCATTAGTTCTCCTGAACCTTCCGTTGTTCGGGCAGTATTGTCCTTTGAACGCACATACATAGGCCGAGGGTCCGGTCTGGTTCGATCTGCTCTTCGGTCCTGCAACCTATGATCCAGTTGAACAACCAGGTCAATGAATTCTGAGCTGTCTTTCGGGGGGTCCACTACTTGTGCGAGAACATCCTTGAGCTCCCCCCGCAACCCCTGATGAAATAACGTGGTTCTCTTCTCCGCTGGCCATTCTGCTTCAACTACGAGTCTATTGAACGTGGCTCTGTATGTTAATAGGTCTTGATTCCCTTGGCGCAGGGGCAGAAGTTCATTGTCTAATGCCTGCCAATGAGTATGACGGCGAACAGCTTTTCCATCTCCTGCTGAAAGCCCCTGAAGTCATGCAGCAAAGGATCGTCTTGGGCCACAAAGGGTACAGACCAGTCCGCGGCGCAACCACTCAGGTAGGATAGCACAAAAGCGACCCGTGATTGGTCATTCGGAAAGGCCCCTGGCCTACAAAGGAAGTGCAGGCAGCACTAGTTCATGAACGTTGCAAACCTCTTGGAATCCCCCGTAAATCGTTTGGGCGGGGCCAAGGGAACTGCCCCAGGAAGGCTTATCTGAACGGTATTGGCTGATGGCACTGGCATCGAGGGCACGCTTCCCGGCAATGGTGCATGCCCTGCTTGTGACTGGAGAAGTTGCCGGCTTAAATCATCAGTGCGTTCTTTGGCTACTATCAACTCTCTCCTCAGGGTGTTGGTCTCCTGCCTGGCTGCATGTACTTCGGAACATAGCTGCCCCAACATGTGGGCTAACTGGTCGGTTTCTGACATTTCCATGACGCCCAGGTGGATTTTGATGTGAGGCTTTGCGTTCTGTAACGCTCACCTGGTATCCACGGGGACGTCACTTAGCCTGTTCTGACCTCTTACGACCTCAAACCTTTTCCTTGGCCGCTATTCGACTGGAGACTGGGCCTGAAACACAGGATTGGTAGAGTTTAACTCCCTATTGTCTCTGTGTGCTTGAAACCCTTCTTCCCCGGGGTCCAACCCTTCCCTCTGATCCACAGCTCACCTTGTTTTCTTGGATAGTGTGCTCTCCGTCCTGACTTCAGCGCAGGGGTGCGTTGATTGATGCGGGCTCATTGCTGCCTAGTTACTTCACTGGTAAGAGTCCGACAGGTAAGTATAATAAGTCTTTTGAACAGTTCTCTAACTTCGTTCCTTTCCTTCCTTAGATGATGGCCGGCATCCGGGGATGGCGGCGTGCTGCTGAGATGAGTAGCGCTGAAGGTGAGTGAGAGCGCGATGCGCGATGCACCCCTTTCGTATTTGCATTGAACTGAGTTCTTTTTCTGTGTCTTTTAGGTGCCGCGACGTATTCAGCGTGGATGCCCGTTATGAAGAACAAATGCGGTTGGTAAGCGCGGTATGCGGCACCTCTAGATGTTTCCACGCTAACCTGGAGTGTCTTTTCCCTCTTGCAGATGGATGAGAAGTTCCGGAGACAGAGTTCCCGCAGAGCGGCTGGGATTCAGATAAGCATTTGAAGCTCGCACAGTATTTAAAAATAAGCAAAGGTTTGCAGAATCCTTACTAATGCCTTTTTTCTTTTCTTTTCCTTAGGAAGCAGCGTGCCGGGATGGGAATGACTCTGCCGAAGATGCCCGCAGAACAGAAGGAGCGATGACTGATGGGCAGAAGCGCCGCAAGGTAAGGCTGTTCCTAACGGTGTTCTTGTTCTTGCAGGAGCTGAGCGCAGAAGAAAGATGCAGGCCTACTGGAGACCGATCCGAACACGGTGAGTGTCACGCTGCAGGTGCAGAAAACACAAAGCATGTTTCTCAGCCTCGGTGTGGCTTAAATAGCCTCTTGGTATCCCAGGTGCCTCTGGGCTGAACCACACCCAAAAGACTAGACCGCACATGCCGTTCTGGGAACCGAAATATGTGGGGGCATCCATCTTGTCCCCATCAATGCACTACAAGTCCAATCCCCAATGTTATCCTATGGGAGTGAGTGAGTCTGGTGCCACAAGCGCCAACTCCAAGTGGGTCTTTGGAGGGATGTAGAGGCCCTGGAGGGCCATGTAGGTGATTGTGGCTGGCTCCAGCCTGACATCTTGGAGGGCTGGGGACATGAGGGGCAGGAATCATGACACAGGGCGGGTTTTCCCTGATCTCGGAGCTCATCAAGATGGTTTTTCAGATCAAGCAAGGCAGACTCTGTATTCTGGCTAGGTCTGAAGCCTGACTGTTATACACCTAGGAAGTGATGGGATTCCAGGAACTGTTGGATTTGTATATATGCAGCTCTGTCCAAAATGTTGAAGAGTAAGGGTACAGTGGTGATGGGTCGGTCGACAATTGTTAGAAAGAGCAGGGTCAAGAGTAGCTTTTTTGATCGGTGGGAGTACCCAGGCTTCTTTCAGGTTGGTTGGGACTTGGCAGGAGGAGAAGGAGGCGTTGATGAATTTCGGAATTAATGGGATCAGTTTGTCTGAGCATTTCTTGATAATAGATGCCGGGCAGATGCATCTGGAAGGTTTAAGGCTCTTAAGGACGGATGTTCTATCCGGCTCTGGTACTGAAGTAAAACAGGAGGTGTGAGTTGGATGATCTGCAGAAAGAGGGTCTCAACCCTCTTTTAAAGCCAAGTGGGCCACAGTGATTGGTGTAGGCTAAGCCCACCTTAATGAACAATCTTGCGGTCCCCACCAACAATCTCCTGTATGAATGAGGACAGAACCAGAGTACTTTGCAACAGGAAAAGTAAAGGGGTGAACATATGTGAAACTAAGTCCCACCCATCTTCCAGTCTGTTGTTGATCAAAGAACCTCTCTGGGTTATCAATCTCTCTGTGGTTCCTGTTTAAAGTGGAAGGTCTCCCTTGAAGCTGCAGTGAGACCAGATTCTCTAGCTCCTGCAATCCACATTCTGCATGGGGCCCCACTACTGGGGAGGCTTACTTTAAACGCACAGTCCCAGACATGACAGTTCACTGTCAATGGCACTGAAGGTGTGAGCTGGCTTCGGGTTGACACAGCTGCATATGAAAGTTTGTTGGGGTTTCCTGTCTCCTTTGTTAACCTCTGCAGCCAGGCTCCATGTGGGCCTCTTTGAAGTACCCTCTAATTGGTATGCTAACCTCTGCCACAAACTGCAGGGCAGAACAAAAAAACAGGGTGGATCCATGGAGCCGTTGTTATTTAATCAGGCTGGCCATGGCAGGGGGAAGCTTGGACCTCCTCCTTCCAGGAGTAGTGTACTCCTGGCTGTCATATTCCAACTAAATATGACTGAGCAGACTGTGCCTGTAAGCTGCGTCCACCCTGAGTACACAGGTCTATTCGTTTGTCGTGATGTGAGCATAGTCTACCATCATTCCATTTAATTAAAAATTTCAAAAAGCCCAGGTGAGCACACGCCCTCCGTGAAGATGGTTGAATTCCTCAGAGCCCCTTTTCTTGGCTTCTCTCATCACCTGGCTATAAATGATGGGTATTTCCAGGGGTGTTGCTAGGTCTGGAAAGGTCTGGGGCTGCGCTAATGTTGGGACTGTCGGGACTCAGGGCTAGCTAGCCTTTTGGTTGTAGCCCCTGCGCTTCTATCTGGGGCTACAGCCAATAGACCCGGGGGTATAGGCCCCTCAGGTTCCCCAAATCTGCACCTCTGGGTATTTCAATTATGATTTGTATCTTTAGATGCAGGTGTTATACCCTCACATATGTGATTCCAGAGGTTTTAAACCATTTGACCCTGCTTTAAGATGCACACACAATGCTGTTCTTGCTCTTACTAGGTGTGTAGGCCCTACGTATTTGCTGCAGTCTTGCCAATAAAGGCAACATGCAATTAACAACTGCAAACGCCATAACTATTGGCTGTGACGAAGCTTGTTTTCTGCTTAGCATTTCCCTCATAATTTTGTGACAAATATGATCTATTTTGTTGCAGTTTTGATCATACGCAGTGTTGTGTTTGCCGATTAGTGTTTTTTTTAAAGTAAATAAATAAATAATGCTAATGTCTCTTTAACGGGTGTTCAAAGCTGGTTCTTCTTGTTTCGGTTTGAATGGGGTCTGGGGATGGCATATGGAATTACAAACATGCATTGGCAAAGCCGCCAGTTTTGTGTTTTGTGTAGGCATGGACAGTATTGACACTGCCATAATGGTACTACCTGGCCATCAGATGGAAACAGCTGCCAGATGCTGTGATATACAATAGCAGTGCTTGGCAGCTACCCAATGCCCATACAAGAGCTAAAACAATTGACTTTAACAATGCTTGCTTTTAACAGGAAATCTGTGCAAGAAACAGATGTGAGGACACACACGTTGCTTATAAAATCAAGCAGGCTGAAGGCACACGAGGTTAAGACATTTGTATTACACTGTTAGTAGATGTATAGCTGCAACTAAGCCATTACCTCTCAGAAGACAGCATGGAAATAACAGTGACAGCTCCAAATCCAGAATTAGTGTGATGATTATTTGCGATAGACATAGCTCTAAGCAATCCAGGGTGTGTTTTGGGTTGGGAGGGTAGGTACTGGGTGGGCATGGCCATGGCGATTATCAAGCTCATGGGCGTCAACTGGTGGGTACAAAGGTAAACAAAACTCCCAGACTATCTGTGCCTCGTGACGTGCCACCTCGCTCCTAGCTGTACACCAATTCCAAGAGTGTAGGCTCATAGGTGGGGCTTTCACAGTGTCTGTTCATTCGTCTCGTTGCCCATTCCAGGGGTGACATTAAAGGATCCTAGAGGCGCTGCCGTAAGCGTTTCAAGCTCCGACAGAAGGGAGCGTGTCCAGCTTTAAGTAACCGTTTTGGGGATGCCGACTTAAATATCTGTGCGTTCAGTAACTCGAATTTTTCTTTTTAAAAAACAGCTTGACCACGTTCAGGCCGTTCGGAATGCTGTAATCCACTTGATTTTTATCAGGAAGCAAGAGGTCGCATTTCTGTCTGCTGTCTGCCCGTCTCTGCTGGAATCCTTTCACGCCTTGACCGCTGCAGTTCAAGGATATGAGGAAGAACTGAGCCTGCCTGCCCCTGACAGATAAACGCTGCCTGCCCCTGACAGATAGAGGCTGCCTGCGGCGCGCGTTCTGATACCTTTGATCAGCCGGGGTCAGGCATCTGCCTGACCCTCACTCCAGCGGAGGCAATGTGGGTGGTCCTGTCCAGTCTGTACTGAGGCTATGCTTCAGTATAGCATGCTGCTACTCTCTGTCGCCCAGCTGACTCCATGCAGGTGCTTAAAGGGAGCTTTAAGGTAGGAGAGCTCAGCTCAGTCAGGCTACCTTTAGCTTTCACATTGTTTTTGACTTTTCTGTGCTCACTAAGTGGGAGGGCGCACGAGACAAGCTAGGGTTCCAGTTAAAGGGTAAGTCTTGGGTAACCTTCAACATTAACATAGATCCGTATTTATATTTGTATTTCTTTAAAGAAAAGGATGGATTTTTCGAACGGAAATGACGTACAGACAAGGCAATAACAGAGACCAGAGGCAACCCTAGGGTCAGGTGCCTGTGCAAAAAAACATTATTTATTTATTTTATTTATTTGCATTTATAAAGCGCACAGAACTGCCCTGGGGCATCGTGGCGCTGTTACAGCAGACTTAGTCATGAACACAAGCATAGGAATGTGTTTACAGATGTAACCGAGTTACATAGTACATTTCACATTGGTAATAAACATTGAGCTTAAAGGTTATGCTATGCTGTGGATACAATGCAAGCATGAGAGTGAATGTGGCAGACTTTAGCGGAATAGGAGGGTTTTGAGGTTTTTACGGAAGGTATGGTATGATTTTTCGTTCCTTAGTGAGGTAGGTAGGGAGTTCCAGTTTTTTGGTGCGAGGTGTTGGAAGCTGGTTCCTCCCGCCCTGGATCTTTGAAACGTGGGGACATCAATCATGTTGGTGCGGTGAGCTCTGGTGGGTCTGATGGAGGCTTTCGGTGTGATTCTTTCTGCGAGATAGGGTGGGGCATCCAGGGATAGGCATCTGTGTGTGATGGTCATGGCTTTGAACAGTATGCGTTCCTTCACAGGTAGCCAGTGGGCATCTCTCCTTGCTTGCGAGATGTGTTCTCTTTTTGGAATGGACAGTGCTGCCCGGAGCGCATTGTTTTGCGTGATTTGGAGTTTTTTTAGGTTGTGGGCGGAGGTGCCTAGGAACAGTGCATTGCAGTAGTCTAGTTTTGTACCTATAGTGGCTCTGGCGATGGACAGGCAGTTTTTGGCGGAGAGAAACGGCTTGACAGCATTTATCATCTTGGTGGTAAGTGCTGAGGAAGAGGCAATGGCGTTGACTTGGCGAGACATAGATAGTGAGGCATCTAGGTGAACGCCTAAGGTTTTAACAGACTTGGAGACTGAGATGGTGGAGTTGTCAATGTTGAAGGATTTGTATTGGGGGGGGAGTTTGTTGAGAATTTCATTGGTCCCTACTATGAGGATTTCGGTTTTGTCCCCGTTTAGGCAGAGGCCGTTGGCCGCCATCCAGGTTTGGATGGCTGTGTAGATTTTGGTTAATGCAGTAGCATCTTCTTCGTAGGTCCCAGTTAGAGGGAGTAGTACCTGCGTATCGTCTGCGTAGTTGGTGTACGCTATGTTACGACAGTCGAGGTCCTTGAAGAGAGGAAGGGTGAATATATTGTAGAGAGTGGGGGCGGTGCAGGAGCCTTGTGGGACGCCGCAGTGGATGGTGGTAGGGGTTGCCGAGGCAGTGTCTGAGAAGACTTTCATGAGTCTGCCATTTAGGAATGAGGCAACCCATGCAATGGCTTCCGGGGAGAAGTGTGCTTCATTTTTTAGGTGCATGCCTAGGATATCGTGGTTGACAAGGTCAAAGGCGGCAGATAGATCCAGTAGGAGAAGGAGTGCCGGTTTGCCTTTATCCATAGTGTCTGCAAGCTGTATTTTCAGATCAAGTAGGGCTGACTCTGTTCCGTGACCTGGTCGGAAGCCTGACTGTCTTTTTCCTAGGATATGGTTGGTTTCGAGATAATCCTGGATTTGTGTGTAGGCCATTTTATCCAGAATCTTGAGCAGGAAAGGCACAGTGGTGATGGGCCTGTAGTTGGTAGCTACTTCAGGGTCGAGGGTGGTTTTTTTTAGAAGCGGGCGCACCCAGGCTTCTTTTAGACTGTCAGGGACAGTGTTGGCTTTGAAAGAGGCATTGATGAATGATTTAAGGAAAGGGGCGAGTGTTTCAGTGCAGTCTTTGATCAGGCTGGCGGGGCAGGGGTCTCCTTTACAATTGGATGGTTTGATCTTGTTCATTATCTCAATAACTTCGTGTTCTGTGACTTCCCTGAATTTGAACGGGGTAGTGGGGGCTTTGGTGGATGTGGTTACCGAGCTAGGGGTGGGCATGTGGCTCGTGGTGGTGTGAGATTTGAGGTGCAGTGATAGGTTTTTGTGGTGCTCCTTAATTTTTGTTTGTAGGAGTTCAATTTTATTTAACAAGGCAGATTGTATGGAATTGCACCAGATTTGGTCTTTAACAATGTCTTGTGATTTGGTGGCCGGTGTGGTGAGTTCGTTGAAAATGGCGAAGAGTTCTTTGGATTCGGAGCTTGCATTAGCAATTCTATCATTATAAGAGACTGATTTAGCTGTGATTATGGCTTTTTTGTATTGGGCAGTGATTTTTTTGTAGGAGGATAGGGTGGCTGGGGAAGGCGATTTCTGCCAGGAGTTTAGAGCTTTTCTTTTCTGTGAGCGGAGTTCTTTGAGTTCAGTGGAGAACCAGGTGTTTGAGTGTTTGATAGCTTTGGCTTTTTTGGTCTGCAAGGGGGCAATGGCGTCAATGGCGGTGCTTATGGTGCTCTTGTAGATATCTGCTAATTCTGACGGGTCAGATGACTTGAGGTCTGTGGAGAGGATGTGAAGGTGGGGAGTAATTTTATCTTTAGTGAGATTTTTTACACATCTTGCCAGTGCTGGGGGAATGGGGTTAGGTTTGTTTGTGTTAGATACAGCGGGAATAAAGATTGTTCATTGTTGGATTGCACCACATATACCAGATGGTGAAGGGATAAAAGTAGGAACAAAAACCAGAGACAAGAACTGGGGGACATTAACAGTGAGAGCATGAGGCCAGTATTTGCATATTTGCAAATAAGTTTCTCATTACGAGTTTGGTGGTAGTTAGGCAGTAATTCCGCTAAATTACTGCCAAATAGAATTACTGCTACTGCCACTTGGTCCTGCTTATTTACAGCGGGATTACAAGTGGTGGTAAGCAGTTTAAGTTCACATTTTTGGGAGTCTGTAGGAATCCCCGGGGATATGGGTGAAATTATCATCACTGGAAATTCTGTTAGCAGCAATTCTGCCGATTTGGCTGATTTCTTTTGGCGGTAAGGAAGAGGATTGAACTCCAGCACAATGCTCGACGTAAATCTTCCACATCAAGGCCAAGTTTGGGATTTAGCACACTGGTAAAAGTGGTGGTAATTCCGTTACCACCAATCTTTTGCTTCTCCACCAAACTCAGAATGAGGCCCAGTAGACTGGTGGGGAGAATTCAGGTCAGTGGGTTGAGCAGTTAGTTTGGATAGGAGGGTGGGTGGGGTTTGTGGGCCTCCATCCATTGCTAACAGGTAGAGTTTGAGGTTTGTTTTGAAGAGATCCAGTGGTCAGAAGGCAAGAGAGGTGGGCTGGGAAGATAGTTTGGATAGGAGGGTGGGTGGGGTTTGTGGGCCTCCTTCCATTGCTGACAGGTAGAGTTTGTGCTTTGTTTTGAAAGGACCCAGAGGTCAAAATGCAAGAGAGGTAGGCTGGGCAGTTGGTTTGGATAGGAGGGGGGATGTGTGGCCCTCCTTCCATTGCTAACAAGAGGGGGTTGAGGCTTGTTTTGAAGAGACCCAGAGGTCAGAAGGAAAGAGAGGTGGGCTGGGCAGTTAGTTTGGATAGGAGGGTGGGTGGGGTTTGTGGGGCTCCTTCCATTGTTAACAGGTAGAGTTTGAGGTTTGTTTTGAAGGGATGCACAGGTCTGAACGCAGGAGAGGTTGGCTGGGTAGTTTGGGATGGAATTTGGGAGGCTCCTTCCATCACTAGCATCTGGACGTTGAGCCTCGTTTTGAAGAGATCCGCTGAAGAGATAGATTTGATAGCCAGAGGGAGAGCATTCCAGTGGAATGGGCAAGTATAGAAAAAGAGCAACAGTGGGAGGAGACACAGGGAACCGGGGGACTGATGGGTTGTGAAGTGACGAGGAGCGGAATGTTCACGAGGGAGAGTGCAGTGAGATGCATTCACTGGAGTAGTAGGGGCAAGATCATGGATAGGTTTAAAGAAGAGTAGCAGGCATTAAAAGAGAGATTGATTTTGTGTGAAACGCTATCCAGCATGCTGAAGGTACTTAGAGGTGGGGAAGGATCTAGTTAGGTTGAAGAGAGTCAGGGCTAGACCAAGCAGCAGGCTTGTGCAGTAGTCTATTTGCTGGGCTCAAGAGTAGAGATAAGGATGTTAGATGAGTGGTGTGTAAGGTCTGGAAGGATTTTTCTAATGTTATGGAGGTTGTGTCTGGCTGCAGTGGCAGTGGCCATGATGAACTGGTAGAGTTTCAGTACAGCCATCATACAAAAGTGTGTGATTCCCTGTAGACACAATAGGCCCATGTTTGTGCAGGCAGAGGAACCTCAAGTCCTACGGCTTCTGTGTAGAACACACAGGGGGAATGCCCTTTCAGCCACTGCACAATAGAGTTTGCAACCGTTTGCTGGCTAGCTATGCATTTTCTCAGTGAGGGGCTGAGCAGAGATTTTTTGGCATACTAGCAAGGCGTTATGTGACAGTGCAGGAGACGAGGTGTAAGGGGGTTCTATGCAGCTCGGCATGCACAATCAGGATCTGTTTAGGTGCCATGCTCTGATTTTCTGTGGGAGAGGCCAGGAACCACTGGGACTGCACTCTGCACTCTGTAACCCTGTGCCCTCCCTACGTGGGTGTGCTCAGGCGGCCTCTAAGACCATCGCTATTACTCCAAAGTTCTGACTAGGGAGGCCCAAACTGTACACCACTGCAAGGGTGGGGTGTCCCATCGATCGTTGCTCAGCACAATACCTAGGGAAAGTGCTCAATATGAAACTTCCCTATCATCTCCAAATTCAAACTGTTTAATTGGTAAAAAAGGTTCTTTGATGCTATTGTGCCTCCTATCTCTCAAGCATCACAGTTGCAGAGCTAAAAGCTTTTGTAGAATGTACACGTAAATACTTCAATGCAATACAGCTCCAGATTAAAAAAGTCCTTGGCGTGCAGTTGCAACAATGTGCACACGCTGCTGGATGCTGTATCTGAGTGCAGATTCAGAGCTCTTTAATAGAGCATCACAATATTTGACAGAGCAATGGGTGCATTTCTCTAAAATTCTGGTTGTGGCACAACCATGCTAATACTTACAGTATGCTTCCTGTTGCACTATGAGTATCAACACGTGGGTGCCATAACTGAATCTGGAAGAGTGGCAGGGCAATCTCATAGGGGTGAGGAGAATGGTAGATATAGGGCCTCATTACAAATCAGGCGGTCCGGAAATAACGGTGGCGGTAAACCCGCCGCCCCCATTGTTTCCGGACCGCCTGATCCCGACTCCTGCAGGCGGCAGGTGATGTTCCCGCCAGGTTTGACCTGGCGGGTTTAACACCGCCCACCTGCAGGCGGACGAGGAAACACCGGCAGCATTACGAGATGCTGCCGGTGTTTCCATGATCCCCATTCCCATTGAGCCCCATAGGACTCAATGGGAATGGGGATTAACACCATTCCGCCTCCGTGATTCCCGGGTAACCGGGGTTGTAATGCCCCGGTAATTCTGGGAATCACGGAGGGGAATGGTAATACGAGTCCAGCGGTAACCAGGCGGTTTTACAGCCTCGGTTACCGCCGGACTCATAATGAGGCCCATAGAAGGTTAGTTATATGTCCCACCTCTGACAGAACCCTGGAGGGTTTTTGGGATCATCCTTCCCTTTCGTTGGGATGGACAGTCTCTTTCTCTCTCGCACACATTTACATCATTTAATATGATAGGATAGGTCATTTATAATGCGCTTAATACCCAGAGATTTCTAAGCACGGACCTTGGGATCGAACCTGTGGTGCTGCATGCCATCTTGCTTCCAAGGCGAGCATGTTGCCCCTGAACTATCCTCCAGAGACTGTGTCAATACAACATCAAGAAATACTGGTTCTTTAAAATATCAGTCGGAGTTCATTAGAACAATTTGTCAACACATTCTAACTCACCAATCACCAATGTGCATGTATCCAAATAAAAAAGATTTTATAACATCCTCTTCCTTCCAACAAACAGGGGTTTCAGTCCAGACACAGCACCATTCAGATCAGCCCCCACCTTCTCAACACACATCCCCCATTCTCCTCAACAATTACAATACAATCACCACACAAGCACTCTACAAAACTGCCCCACAAAAAACACAAAAACCCCACAGCCAACACCAGCGACATTGGTTCAACGGTTCCCTCCTCTCCATCAAGCAGGAAGCCAGATACCTAGAAAGAGCCTGGCAAAGGAACCCATGCCTGGTCACGAGAATACCACTCAAACACTGCCCCAACAAATACAAAACATCCATACTCAACGTCAAAGCCATCCATTACCTCCAAGAACTCTAATCCAACCCCAATCATAAGAACTCTAATCCAACCCAATCACATGTAGACACTTTTCAACATTGTCAAATCCGTCTCCAAACCACCATCCACACCTTCCATGACCCCATCCACTGCAGTATGCAACTCCCTCATAGACTACATCAACTCCAAAATGTAAAACACCAGGCAAGCCCTCCCCTGTGCTCTCCCACTCTAACGCCCGCTCCCAAATTTACCAACACATGGGATACCTTCCACCCAATCGACACAGACAACCTCATCACCCTTACTGCCTAAACAAAGCCTGCACACTCCCTCGATAATACATGCCCATCACAAGCTGCACCCAATTGCATTACCACCCTCACTCCCCACTGGCTTAGGATCATCAACTCCTGTCTCTCACATGGCACTATCCCCTCTGCACTGCACCCTGCATCACTGTTTTCAGAAAGTGCATCACAACATACCTGCTTCGCCACACATAATCCTGCCACCACTTGTCTATCCTAATGTTCCTATCTCATCCTGAATATATATTGTAACTTCAGTTTCATTTCCCACTTTTTCAACCTTTGAAACTTGAAAGGTTCTCCGAGACCCCCTTAGTTAGGCCAGTGAAAAAATGTGCAACCATCCCCATACTATCAGAGAAACAGCACACCAAAATCAGTCCACACAATTACCTTCAAAAATACTGCAGCTCTGTCATTGTTTGGGACAGCAAGTTTTTTCCGCACAATATCTCAGTGATGTATATCAGTTATCCCCATTACGCCACACCAGTCTTGTGGAATAAATTGACCGGGGTAGAAAAGTCAGATGATAGACAGGGCCTACTTAATGCTAACCTGGCCATAATTGTGGCAAGTGGAGAACATTGCATTTTGTTGGTTTACAGGAAAGGCCAGTCACTGCTGGGGAGGTTGTGGGATCCTTTATTTCCTTCTTCAAAGCAGTACAAGACTTTTACCACAAGGCTGTGGTGTGGTAGTTACTACAGCAGTCCCAGGGCAAAGAATTCAACTGCACTATGGACATGTGGAGCAGTGGTCAAAACATTGACTAAACGGTCATCACAGAACACTCAGTGGCCTTTACTAACTCTATCAGACATGAGGGCTTGCAGAGGAATGCAAGGGGGTAGCAGGTGTATGCACTTCAGCACCTGGCAAAGTTTTGAATTCAAGGGCTTCATGGCAGAAGCTGTCGGGAGTTGACATCTGAGAGAAGTGGAGAAGGTGGAGGCGCAGTCCCTATGACCTGTAGGGCAACTCCAGTGATCAGAACAAGAAAATACACACTGTTAGGGAAAAAGACTGGGTGCACCCTCTTTTGAGAAAGACGAGATTTTATTTTGTATACAAAAGAAAAAAGTGACATGGTATTATAAGTCCACTGCCAAAGAGCTCTCTGACATCTTTCGTACAAGATTCAGGTTATAAACACACAAATCGTCACTCATGACTCAAGGGAAATGCAATGTTAATCCCCTACCCTCATTGGCTACCGCCTAAATACATCCTGATGATTACATTGTGTAATCATTAGGATTTGGCTCATTTTCACCACAAGTGAGTAACGTCCTCGTCCATCATGAAATGCTGTAAAGCAATCGATTAACGTCAACTGGCACCACGCTACCTTTCATCCTAACCATGCGACATGCACCTAGTTGTCAATGTGAACTCAGTGGGACTGTTCGAGGTCAGCTTGGTCCTTGCGGACAAAGCAGCCCTTTTCTCATCCGAGGCATGTTGGTGCCCCAATCATGCCCTCCCCACTGTGTGGGCATTATTCTGAACTATCCCAGGCACAACACATAGATCATGTCGTTCTCTGTTTGCCCTTTTATCAGTTCCCACTCCCCGAGAGTGAATTTAGCGTCCCACTAATAAAGCCATTTCACGCAGGATTTAAAACCCATTTCATCTGGTAGTTCAAATAGAGTGACCATCATTCTGGAGGGCACTAGTGTCTTAAATCTTGGTTCATGTTTTGGCATCCCAAGACCTCTGCCTTTGCTCACAGGAATACAACCGGGGTACTAAGCCACAGCCCTTCACTCTTCAGCTGCACACATTCCTACCTAATTAGTTTAAAGGCCTAACTGATTTGGGGGCATATGTGTGTTCTTTACCATTCCTAGTAATTGGGATGCAATAATGAAGCGAGGGATAAGGCCTCGTTGTTCTGTGTTTCTGTGAGAACACGGCCTGCTTGGATTCAGGCCTACTCGTAGATGCAGTGTTAGGTTGTGTTATGACTGTCGTACATATAAACGTACTATATGCTACGTAATTCAATTGCAACACTACTAATTAACTTCCCCCTTTATGGTTTCCTATTCCCGCCAATTATCCCTACTCATGACATACCTCCCTCCCCTCTGCATCGGCCCGTGGTCATTTCCATATTCTAATATATTTTTTGCAATATAAATCTTCTAGGAGGCGCAGTGGTCTGAGCATGCATCCCAACAGACCCTGTATTTTGTATTTGGGCTTTGTTACAGCAAAGAATGGATTGAATGACCTTGCAGTCTTAGGAATTGGCAAGATAATGCAAATTTCCAGCATTGTGCATGAACTTGTGGTCACATTTCATCAGCAATTGTGAACATGTGAAAAAAATGATGGTTGTGGCCTAAAAGTCATCTTATATTTAAGATTGGTTTACCATACCAAACATGCACTGTGCCAATTTAAGGTGCACCACAAGTTGCCAGTACAGAATTTGAAAACCTCAGTGTCCACCTTTTGGAACTATACTTTGCACATTGGACATAACATGTGTGGAGAGAAATGCCACAACCATTTATTGCAACACTCCCAGCAGACCTCTAGATGTGGTATTCTTGACACTATACCATTGTATCATTGAGAGCAGCTGTCTAACAACTGCTCTGCGCTACAACCTTTTGAGGAGGAGCTGTCACAACGCAGATCTCATTGAGGTTTCTCTGTAGCGTACCTGCTTGAGATGAACCTGTGAACATGGCGAGGGCCTCTGCTTCGGCAAGTGTGGTGGATGTGGCATGTCAGCATTACACTTTGTTCCTGCACTTCGGTGAGTGCTGCATTGGCCTGCTAAGACCCTCCTGGGCCGAATTCCTGGTGCCCCAGACCCTTTCTAACCCTGTGCCCAGCCCGCTTCCACCCCGTTTCAGCCCTCCCTTCCCTAGACCCTCTCCCTTCCGTGTTTGTCTCTCCTCCCGCCTCCCTCCTCCCCTAATTGGCCGGACCGCTTCCTCCTTGGCCCTGATTGGCTCACGAGCACACAGCAACAGAGCCTACCGGCCCGCGCTCGACTCGTGTAGGCCACTTTGTTCCTGCACTTCGGTGAGTGCTGCATTGGCCTGCTAAGACCCTCCTGGGCCGAATTCCTGGTGCCCCAGACCCTTTCTAACCCTGTGCCCAGCCCGCTTCCAACCCGTTTCAGCCCTCCCTTCCCTAGACCCTCTCCCTTCCGTGTTTGTCTCTCCTCCCGCCTCCCTCCTCCCCTAATTGGCCGGACCGCTTCCTCCTTGGCCCTGATTGGCTCACGAGCACACAGCAACAGAGCCTACCGGCCCGCGCTCGACTCGTGTAGGCCACTTTGTTCCTGCACTTCGGTGAGTGCTGCATTGGCCTGCTAAGACCCTCCTGGGCCGAATTCCTGGTGCCCTAGACCCTTTCTAACCCTGTGCCCAGCCCGCTTCCACCCCGTTTCAGCCCTCCCTTCCCTAGACCCTCTCCCTTCCGTGTTTGTCTCTCCTCCCGCCTCCCTCCTCCCCTGATTGGCCGGACCGCTTCCTCCTTGGCCCTGATTGGCTCACGAGCACACAGCAACAGAGCCTACCGGCCCGCGCTCGACTTGTGTAGGCCACTTTGTTCCTGCACTTCGGTGAGTGCTGCATTGGCCTGCTAAGACCCTCCTGGGCCGAATTCCTGGTGCCCCAGACCCTTTCTAACCCTGTGCCCAGCCTGCTTCCACCCCGTTTCAGCCCTCCCTTCCCTAGACCCTCTCCCTTCCGTGTTTGTCTCTCCTCCCGCCTCCCTTCTCCCCTGATTGGCCGGACCGCTTCCTCCTTGGCCCTGATTGGCTCACGAGCACACAGCAACAGAGCCTACCGGCCCGCGCTCGACTCGTGTAGGCCACTTTGTTCCTGCACTTCGGTGAGGGCTGCATTGGCCTGCTAAGACCCTCCTGGGCCGAATTCCTGGTGCCCCAGACCCTTTCTAACCCTGTGCCCAGCCCGCTTCCACCCCGTTTCAGCCCTCCCTTCCCTAGACCCTCTCCCTTCCGTGTTTGTCTCTCCTCCCGCCTCCCTCCTCCCCTGATTGGCCGGACTGCTTCCTCCTTGGCCCTGATTGGCTCACGAGCACACAGCAACAGAGCCTACCGGCCCTCGCTCGACTCGTGTAGGCCACTTTGTTCCTGCACTTCGGTGAGTGCTGCATTGGCCTGCTAAGACCCTCCTGGGCCGAATTCCTGGTGCCCCAGACCCTTTCTAACCCTGTGCCCAGCCCGCTTCCACCCCGTTTCAGCCCTCCCTTCCCTAGACCCTCTCCCTTCCGTGTTTGTCTCTCCTCCCGCCTCCCTCCTCCCCTGATTGGCCGGACCGCTTCCTCCTTGGCCCTGATTGGCTCACGAGCACACAGCAACAGAGCCTACCGGCCCGTGCTCTCCTCCCTGCCCCTCCTGCATCCTGGTCCGCCTCCCGACCCGCCCACAACCCTTCCGATTGGCCATCCGGCCTCCTTTCCCAGGCCATTACTGCAGCTCCCAAGGCAGCCCTCTGCCTGGCAGCCCTACGGCGAAGGACCCGAGGCAAAGGACGACTCCAGATCGTATCTGCAGGTATCCGCAGGAGAAGCAAGAAGCCAACAACAAGTAAGTGTGGCAAGGGCAGGGCCAGAAGCAACTACTTCAGGCCATACTACCCTACCACTCCTCTAACGCAGCATCAACAACGTAATTATTGCGCCCAATAACCTCCCTGAGAAAGTTGAATTGAGAAGTGTCCCCAATTGCATATAGAAATATTCCCAATTGCATTTAGAAGTGTACCCAATTGCATTTAGTAGTCGCGCCGGATAGCCTCTCTGAGAAAGTTGAACGAGAATTGTTCCCACTCACATTTGAAGTGTACCCAACAACCTCTCTGAGAAAGTTGAATTTAGAATTGTCCCCACCTGCATTTAGAAGTGTACCCAATTGCATTTAGCAGGTGCGCCAAATAGCCTCTCTGAGAAAGTTGAATTCAGAACTATTCCCACTCGCATCTAGATCTGTACCCTATACCCTCTCTTAGAAAGTTGATTTTAGAATTGTTCCCACCTGCATTTAGAAGTGTACCCAATAGCATTCAAAGTTGCGGCAAATAGCCTCTCTGAGAAAGTTGAATGAGAATTGTTCCCACTCAAATTTGAAGTGTACCCAATAACCTCCCTGAGAAAGCTGAATTGAGAAGTGTTCCCAATTGCATATAGAAATATTCCCAATTGCATTTAGAAGTATTCCCAATTGCATTTAGAAGTGTACCCAATTGCATTTAGAAGTGTACGCAATTGCATGTAGTAATTGCACCTGATAGCCTCTCTGAGAAAGATGATTTAGAATTGTTCCCACTCACATTCTAGAAGTGTACCCAACAACCTCTCTGAGAAAGTTGAATTTAGAACTGTTCCCTCCTCCATTAGAACTGCTCCCACCTGCATTTAGAAGTGTACCCAATTGCATTCAGAAGTGTACACAATTGCATGTAGTAGTTGCGCCTGATAGCCTCTCTGAGAAAGTTGATTGAGAACTGTTCCCACTCACATTTGAAGTGTACCCAGCAGCCTCTCTGAGAAAGCTAAATCTAGAATTGGTCCAGCTTGCATTTAGAAATGTACCCAACGGCATTTAGAAGTGTACCCAATTCCAGTTAGAAGCTGCGCCCAATAGCCTCTCTGTGAAAGTTGAATTTAGAAGTGTTGCTACCTGCATTTAGAAGTATACCCAACAGCATTTTAGAAGTGTACCCAATTCCATTTAGAGGCTGCACCAAATAGCCTCTCTGAGAAAGTTAAATGAGAATTGTTCCCACTCACATTTGAAGTGTACCCAATAACCTCTCTGAGAAAGTTGAATTTAGAACTGCTCCCACCTGCATTGAGAAGTGCACCCAATTGCATTTAGAAGTGCACGCAATTGCATTTAGTAGTTGCGCCGGATAGCCTCTCCGAGAAAGTTGATTGAGAATTGTTCCCACTCACATTTGAAGTGTACCCAGCAGCCCCTCCGAGAAAGTGGATTTAGACTTGTTCCCACTCACATTCTAGAAGTGTACCCAACAACCTCTCTGAGAAAGTTGAATTTAGAACTGCTCCCTCCTCCATTAGAATTGCTCCCACCTGCATTTAGAAGTGTACCCAATTGCATTTCGAAGTGTACACCATTGCATTTAGTAGTTGCGCCTAATAGCCTCTCTGAGAAAATCGATTGAGAATTGTTCCCACTCACATTTGAAGTGTACCCAGCAGCCTCTCTGAGAAAGCTGAATCTAGAATTGGTCCAACTTGCCTTTAGAAACGTACCCAACGGCATTTAGAAGTGTACCCAATTCCATTTAGAAGCTGCGCCCAATGGCCTCTCTGTGAAAGTTGAATTTAGAACTGTTCCCGCATCTAGATCTGTACCCTATACCCTCCCTTAGAAAGTTGAATTTAGAATTGCTCCCACCTACAGTTAGAAGTGCACCCAATCACATTTAGAAGTCACGCCCAAGAGCCTCTCTGTGAAAGTCGAACTTAGAATCGTCTCCCACCTGCATTTAGAAGTGAACCCAATTGCACACCAATCATGAGCGCACCAACTCCACCAATGCCCGTCAGAAACGACTCCCATGAACCTCCTCCACTCTCCGATCTGCCCTCCCTCGCCCCACCCCCCCGCTCCCAAGACAACCCACCCTCCTCCACAATCCCTGCCAGCACCCTCTCCAAACACCAAGCCAGGGGGGCACGATGGCGTGCCACCCACCCCAAGACCACTCATCTCCTGAACCCCACCGCCGACCCGCCAGCACTGCCCATGCCCGCTCTCCCCACTACCACACCCCACCCTGCAACCATCCACCTCCCGCCTCGCCATCATACACCTGCCACCTTCCCCATCCGACTGCACCCTTTCCCCTCCCTAAAAACTGCGCGCCTAGCCCTAGCGAGAACCGAAGCCGCCTCTCTCTCCCCCTCTGACCCTCCTACCCTCTCTCTCACGCCAATCGCAGCAAAGAAACTAAAGAGGAAGCGTTCCTGGTCCCCCTCTACCTCTCTGCTCTCCTCGCCCCCCTTGTCTCGACCCACCACCTCTCTCCCACAACCCCACCTCCCCCGTGGCCTCGCCCTTCCTGAAACCCCTCGCCCTCGATTTCACCACAACCGAAACTCCCAACCGCCCTCCCCCATCCTCAAATCCCCCACCCCAATCCCGATCATCCCATCACACACATCCACCCAACCCCGCACGAAGCCTGCAAAACTCTTGGCTCGCCCACTCTTCCCTAGCACCACCAACCCTACCCCTCTCCCGCTACTCTCTCCCCCTCCGCCCCATCCCGCTCCAGCACCAAAACCAACCTTCCCTGCCGATGTGAACTGTATCCTATTTAACACCCGCTCTGTAGCAAAAAACAGACATTGCATCTTTGACCTCCTCACCTCTGTCAAACCTGACCTAGTTTTCATCACTGAAACCTGGTTCTCTGATGACTTCAGCCCAATCGCAAATGAAGCCTTTCCGCCCAACTACTGCCTCATCCCACTGAACCGTCCGTCCAGAGGAGGGGGGGTAGCATTTGTCTTTAAATCTCTCTTCCGCGCCTCAATCATGGACAACCAACCCTCCATTCCATCCTGCGAATCTCTCCTCGTTAAACTATCCCTCTCCCCGTCGCTCTCACTCACCTTCCTAATAATCTACAGGCCCCCTGGCTACGATAGACATTTCGCAAACAACCTTTGCGACTCTATTGCCACCCTCCAAATAAATCATCCCAACCTCATCCTTCTCGGAGACTTTAACATATGGCTCGACATCCCCACCAATCCTATGACACACGCCCTAATCGATGGTCTAGATGCAATTAATCTCCAACCCCACATAAATGGACCGACTCATTTTAAAGGACACACTCTTGATGCCATCTTTAGCTCCGACACCCAGATTCAGTTAAAGCCCCTAACTCCTATCATCTGGTCCGATCACTTCATTCTCTCGTTTGCCATCCCCGCACCCGGCCCCCTTCCCGTATCCGCATCTGAACCTCCGATCCTACGCAAATGCTGAAAAAAACTAATAATCACCCGTGACCTAGCCGAGGCACTCCTCCAGTCCCCACCACCCACCTGCCACCCTAAAAACCAACTAACACCTGAAGATTTTGACTCATGGCTCAACGCATCTCTGATGCGACTCACCCCTACATGCAAACCATCAACCCGCCGTGGCCCGTTCCCCAGATGGTTCACTCCTGAGCTGAAGACCAGTAAACGACACTACAAATACCTAGAACGCAATTGGCAAAATGAGAAAACCCACGAAAGCAGGACCACCTTGGCCCGTCACTTGTACCGGTACAAGGCTGAAATCGGGAAAGCTAAAAAAGCCCACTACAACACCCGAATCCTAAACTGCAAAAACCCAAGCAAAGAACTCCACAAAATCATCTCCGAATTCACCAATCCAACTTGTAATACAACCGTCCCGACCCCGTCACAATCACTGTGTGACTCACTCTCCCTCCACTTTTACACCACAGCTATTGAAAGGACAAAAACTCTAAACACCAATTGACAATCCTCCACCCGTACCGGCCAGCCCGTCAACTACAACCTCAACTCAACCAACATTCGAATCCTTTAGTCCAATATCACCAGAACAATTTCTCAAACTTCTATCTGCCCGCAAACCATCTGGATCCCCTCTGGACCCCTGCCCAGCCACAACCCTTAAAGAAATCTTTGCCTCCACCTGCGCAGGAGAACACGCAAGATCTATCATAAATGCCTCCCTTTCCTCCGGTATTTTTCCCGAAGCATTCAAAATGGTACACGTCAAACCTCTAATTAAAAAACCCTCGCTCGACCCTCTCGAGCCCAAAAACTACCGCCCAATCTCAAACACCAGATTCCTCGCCAAACTCATTGACCGAATCGCCTACTCCCAACTAAACGCCTTTGTTGAAGCCAACAATCTCCTTGACCCCGCCCAATCGGGTTTCAGAACACGTCACGGAACTGAAACCACCTTAACCTCGATCTGGGACGACCTTAAAATGACAGCAGACTCCGCGGGATGTGCCGCTCTAATCCTTCTTGACCTATCCGCTGCCTTTGACACGATCAATCACTCGATACTCCTAGACCGCCTCCACTCGCTAGGAATTCATGGAACCGCTTTTAAATGGATAGCTTCATTCCTCAAAGACAGGCACCAAATAACGACACTGTCCAGCTTTACCTCCCAAGCCCGACCAGTCAACACGGGAGTCCCTCAAGGAGCATGTCTATCCGCCCTCCTATTCAATCTCTACCTGATCACCCTCCCACCAATAATTCGTTCACACAACATCCTATGTTACAACTACGCCGATGACACTCAACTAATCCTAAAATTCCTGAACTCGAAACCCAACTCCCAACCCGACTTGGAATCCTGCCTCGTAAACATAGAGCGCTGGATGACCCAAGCCACCTCTTGTTAAACCCCTCCAAAACAGAAATCATGGTTTGCGGCAACTCCAACCTTCTTCCGCACCCACTACCCTGGCCACCCGCCATGGGCAACTCACCTACACCCTCCAAAACAGTAAAAAATCTTGGATGCACCCTAGACTCCGACCTAACACTCTCGCGCCAAGTCAACAATGTCTCAAAGTCCTGCCACCATCACCTTAAAAACCTAAGGTGCGTCTTTCCTTACCTCTCATTTCCCAACAGAGTCTCCGCTGTCCAATCAATCGTTATATCCAGACTGGACTACGGAAACCCCCTTTACCTCGGAATCCATACCTACCAACTGAATAAACTCCAAAGAGCACAAAACGCAGCGGCCAAATTACTACTTGCGCTCAGTCCAAGAGACCACATATCCCCAGCCCTTAAAACACTGCACTGGCTTCCTGTAGCCCGTAGGGTAGCTTTCAAAACCTTATGCCTCTCGCATCGAGCACTGCATAAAACTGGACCGCAATATCTTCAAGACAAACTAATACCTTATCATCCCACTCGCACGCTAAGATCAAGCTCAGCCGGCCTCCTAGTAATTCCCAAGACAAACTCAGTCAGGCTAGGCGGATCATCATTCTCTACCCTGGCTCCAACCCTGTGGAACTCACTCCCACCCCACATCCGCTTAACTGGAGACTTAACGTCCTTCCGCAAACTACTGAAAACCTGGCTCTTCCCATAAAACCAATCCAGCATCATCACAATAATACCGACCCATCAAACTACCTGAAGCGAGAAAGACAGCTAAATAAACTCGAATGTAAACTAGAAAGACAAGCAGGCTTAAACGAGTAAAGTAGATTAAAACAATGAAACAGAAAATACGAATAAATCATTGAGAAACTCAGGAAATCTGAACCGATCAAAACGACATAATGAATGAGAAGGGAATACAGTGAATGACATAAATGAAACAGTTAGAATGGATGAAGCGTACAGAACAGACAATTACACTAAACGGAAGCATGTGGATGTGACTGGAGAGCAGATGAGTTGTGGAAAGCGGTTGAGTGTGGAAAGCGGTTGAGTGTGGAAAGCGGTTGAGTGTGGGAGCGGATGAGTATGGAGAGCGGGTGTATGTGGAGAGCGGATGAGTGTGGAGAGCGGATGAGTGTGGAGAGCGGATGAGTTTGGAGAGCGGATGAGTGTGGAGAGCGGATGAGTGTAGAGAGCGGATGAGTGTGGAGAGCGGATGAGAGTGGAGAGCGGATGAGAGTGGAGAGCGGATGAGAGTGGAGAGATGAGAGTGGAGAGCGGAGGAGAGTGGAGAGCGGAGGAGAGAGAGAGCGGAGGAGAGTGGAGAGCGGATGAGAGCGGATGAGAACGGATGAGAGCTGATGAGAGCGAGAGCGTAGTGCAGATGAGAGCAAGAGCGTAGTGCAGATGAGAGCGAGAGCGTAGTACGGATGAGTGTGGAAAGCGGGTGAGTGTAGAGAGCGGGCGAGTGTGGTGAGTGTGGTGAGTGTGGTGAGTGTGGTGAGTGGGTGAGTGTGGTGAGTGTGGTGAGCGGGTGAGTGTGGTTGAGCGGGTGAGTGTGGTTGAGCGGGTGAGTGTGAAGAGAGGATGAGCGTGGAGTGCGGATGAGCGTGGAGAGCGGATGAGCGTGGAGAGCGGATGAGCGTGGGGAGCGGATGAGTGTGGGGAGCGGATGAGTGTGGGGAGCAGATGAGTGTGGGGAGTGCGGAGAGTGCATGAGTGTGGAGAGCGCATGAGTGTGTGTGAGCGGACGAGTTGTGGGGAGCGGATGAGCGTGGTTGAGCACGGTACAGTTGAGTGCGGAAAACGGTTGAGTGTATAGAGCGGCTTAGTATGAGGAACCGAAAAGAGCGGAGGACTGTGGAGAGCGGAGGACTGTGGAGAGCGGAGGACTGTGGAGAGCGGAGAACTCTAGAGAGCGTAGGACTGTGGAGAGCGGAGGACTATGGAGAGCAGATAAGTATGGAGATCGGGCGAGAGTGGAGATCGGGTGAGAGCGGAGCTTGGGTGAGAGCGGAGATCGGGTGAGAGTGGAGATCGGGTGAGAGTGGAGATCGGGTGAGTGTGCGGAGAGCGGTTTGAGAGTGGAGAGCGGACGAGAGTGGAGAGCGGACGACAGTGGAGAGACGATGACTTTGAGAGTGGATGATTTTGAGAGCGGATGAGTGTGGGGAACGCATGAGTGTGGGGAGCGCATGAGTGTGGGGAGCGCACGACTGATTATGGACTGAACGAGTGTCCTACCTCGACCAGTATGTAGACTGGACGAGTGGATAAACTACACGAGCATATAGTCTCGACAAGTGTCTAGACCTGAGGAAGTGTGCGGTCTGGACAAGGGTGCGGTCTGGACGAGGGTGCGAACCAAACGTAGGGTGCGGACTGGACGAATGTTTGGAGCGGTCGAGTATGAGGAACGGACCATTATGTGCAACGGACGATACTTAACATGCCTTGGAATGAAGGAAACTCTTGAAAACATACATCACGCCACACCCCACGCTTACTCTCTCCCTTACACCACCACTCATCTAGAACACAGAGATACTATGACACCATTCGGTATAACTGTTCTCATATCTACATCTCCCGCTTACTCCACATCACTCTAAGTAAACATTGCTGGTTTCTCACCACCCAGCCAGGCGTTTTTCTCAGGCCTAACGCAGCCACACTCGTTCCGGATAAAGCCGACCAGAGCGAACACATACTCCTGATCTCTCAACCACCACACCTACAGCTAAGAAGCAGATACCACTTGTTTTCGCACCAGCTGCACACATACATGGTGCGCACACGCACTTTTTGACTCCCCCTACTCTCTCTACTGACCTGAACTTCGGTTCCCAAGGGCGTTCAACCTACCAGCGCCTTCAGACCATACCAATGGTATATAAGGCGCTATATAAATGCAAAATAACATAACATAACATAACAAGGTGATCCAAAGGTAGTTGGTTAAAGGAAACATTGGGCTTGATTTACAAAAGCATCTTACAATGGTGCAATCCTATTGAAAAACGTTTTGTAAATCAGGCCTATTGAGTACCTGCTAGCTTTCTTTATGGACCCACATTTCAAGATTAAAGTGGCTGCTTTCCATCCGCATTTGTGAATGTCGGGGGAGAAGGACTCACAGCAAACATCACAAGGAGGAGGCACTGTGCACATTTGCATGTGTTCTTTGCTTCAGCACTTTCAACATCAACTGGAGAAAATCACAGGCAGTCAAAAGAACATCAACCATGGCAGGGCTGAAAGGTTACTGTAGATGTCCTTCGCAGGGTTATTAAATTAGCACTTAGCTTGCCCCCAAACGTCTTTGGATGGCACTGACTGTTCACACTGTTTTCCAGGATGTGAGCCTGCAAAATAATGTCAATGTTAGGGAGCTGCTACACAAAAGGAGGGCACCTGGCACTTCCCTGATCAGACCAGGTCAACATATACATACACAGTAAACAATAGATCACACAGGGAGCCCAGATATGTCTTTACCCACAGGTTCAGTACCTTTCTGTCACTGTACACCATGTATGTGAATCAGAGCCACACGTTAGCCGGTCCGATAGCACAGCGAGTAGAGTGCTCGCTTTGACATCTGTGCAGAGCCTGCTCATGCAGGTTCGAATTCTGGCAGGGCCAAACTCAGCCTTTCATCCTTCCGAGGTCAATAAATGAGCACCACACTCTGTGGGTAATAATAAGCAGCGCTCAGATGCCTGAGGGTTTGTAGTGCTATATGAATGCTAAATAATAATGTGCTTTTTTGATTCATCTTTTTAATTCTTAAATATTGATGGTTTATATTTTCCACAAGGAGACACTCAAATAGTTTTTTAAAACTTAAAAAAAAAAAATACCAGCAAGTAGGTTGGACCCTAAGGTGAGGCGACAGTTGTCCACGGTTTGGATTTCTGGGCCTGGTCGGCTGAAGAAGGAACTTTGGAGGGAACAGATGAATGCACTCCAGCATTGGGATGCCAAGCAGTGAATCCTCGTGGCACTGGTGCGTTGGAGCCCTTCACAGGCTTCAGGTCAGCAATGGTTGTTGTCCAGTAGACCTCTCTTCGGGTCTCGGTACACAACTCAGCTGAGGGGACTTCTAGGAGTGGAAAAGAGTCACTTCAGGCCCAGAAGTATGCCCACAAGGTTCCTGCCGAAATTGCACTTTGCAAGATGTTGGGTGTTTGCAGCCTGGGGAGGTCGCAGCTCTTCGTGCGATGGCTCAAAGTGCAGGTAGTCTTGAGACTGGGTATGCCCACCAGTCCATGGGAGGAAGTAGATCTTCAGTCCAGTGGTCGTCTCTGATGTTCAGCTCGAGGACCCTCACCTTTTATGCAACAAAACTGTCTGGGCCCACCAATCACCAGACAAGCCTCTCATGCAAATCTGAGGGGTGGCTGTCCAAGGGGACAGCCAGCTTCCCAGTTTAAACTGGTTCCAGGCAGGCACCCTGCAGGACAAGGATCACAGGAGTTTCGGGTACCTCCCCCATTTCCTGTCCTTTTAGACACTCAGGAAGCCAGGGTTGGCTTTCCAAAGGATACTCACCTAATTTGTACGTATTCTGTGTTTTTATATGTATTTTTTCTACTAACACAAGTGTGTGGTAAGTTTTGAATTGTTAGCTATTTATTCCATGTTTAACATTACTCAAAACTCTGATAAGGTAGCATTTATTATTTTACTATCGGAAATTACATGATTAAAACTATTGTACTTCTATGGTGAATGCTGCAGCCATTGCCTATGTGTATGTATGATTAGGTTCCGGAATTAACAACATTCAAACATATTTTTTTGTTTAGATGAGTACATTCTTTAATACATTGAATACATTAAGTAATTCATGATAGGTCTCCCAATCACCCCTGACATCTTGTTACCAATATTATAAACACAACCCCTTGTTGACACTGTTCATCAAAATTAATTTAATATGTGATGTCATCAGTGATGTCCTCAATTACATTTGTGATGTCATCTTTCATGTCCTGGTTGTTAGTTTTAGCAGTGCACAGTGGTGGTGCGAGTTATGGTTGCTTAGCTTACCATAACGAATTTCTGGGGGTTTTCTGTTTTACTTGTAACCATAAAGTCGCCTTAAAGTTTTTTCATTGAATTTCATAGGTTTTTATTAGTGCAACGTAACCATAACATTCTTTAACAAAGTTTTTTCATTGAATTTCATAGGTTTATTTTAGTTCAACTTAACTATAACGTCCCTTTAACTATGTTATTTCACTGAATTTCATAGGTTTTTATTAGTGCAACTATGATATGATATGGCATTTATAATGCGCCTGTACACATGTGGTTCTAGGCACAACATGACAAGGAGGGGGTACAACGGAGGATAAAACAACAATCTTACTAGGCCTTGTGTCTTCAGATCACGCAAGAGCAGGGAAGGGGGAGGGGAGAAGTGGTGAGGGTAGGGGGAGGATGAAGAAGTGCGGGACAAAGGAGAAGAACAAGCGTGCAGCCAACGGTTCGCAAGTGCGGGTTCTGATAGGTGCAGCCAGCAGGTGGCAATAAGTGCAGGAGATGGGACTGTAGGGTTACAGATACAGACCACAAGTGCAGGGGAGCCAAGAGGCAGTGCAGGGTTGCCGCTGGACAGGCAGGGACCTGGGCCCGAATTCAGAGGATGACAGGGTGACCAGTGCATGGAAAAGGCAAGAGATAAACAAGGGAGTGGAAGAGAGAAGACAGAAGCAAAGAGAAAGATCTTGAGTTGTTTCCGTAACCGGATATGGTTCTGCTCAAGTTTCAGAGAGGCAGGTAGGCTGTTCCAGAGGGAGGCCCCAGCCGAAGAAAGAGATTTGCCCCCAACTCTCTGCTTGGAAAAGCGACTGACCCTCAGAGAATTGGAGGTGGAAGAGCGGAGAGCTCGAGAAGGAAGATATTTAGGAAGAGAGAGTTGGAGGTAGTGTGGTCCCAGGCCCCAGAAAACCTTGAAAAATGCAAAGGGTCTTCAACTTGATCCTTGCCGCCATTGGGAGCCAGGGAAGGGATTTCAGAGCAGGAGAGATACGATCCCTGGGCATGAGGCCAAGGACAAGTCTCACAGTCCTGTTCTGGATGAGTTGTAGAGGACGGAACGTGGAGGCAGGAAGATTTAGAAAAAGGCTGTTGCAGTAGTCCAGCCTAGAGAGAACCAGAGCTATGGAGACAGTGAGCTTCTGAGGGAAAGTGAGGAAGGGAGGAATACCTCTGAGGAGGTGCTGCTGGTATTTTGACTTCTTAGAGACGTTGGAGATGTGAGAAAAGAAGGAAAGTGTAGAGTTGAAGATGACTCTGAGGTTCTTAGCCTCACAGGTAGGAGAAGCAAGAGGGCCCAGGGTGAGCTTCCAGAGAGTGAGAGGCAAGAAGGGAGCTGGTGTTCCGATAACGAGGATCTCAGTCTTACTGGCATTAACTTAACCATAACGTCCCACTTTTTTACATTTTAGCGCCTTGAAACACTTGTGTATAGCTGCGTTATAAATGCCATATCATATCATATCATACACTGGCTCACCACTTGTTCTCATCTTTGTGCTGTTGTACAGCACCCTTCATGGGAATGCCTCTGCCATTTGTAAATGTATTATTGTAGGTCATTTTTGTTCGAAATTGACACCCCCGTTCTTCAAATGAATACAACATAAATACAAATGATAACATCTTTTACCAACTTGATTGGCCGTCTGAGCCAATCAGTGGGCTAGTAAAATGGGAATACTTGGCTAATACATGGCCACGTTTCATGGCTGGGACAGCCACCTGTGCCCCTCTCTGCCATCAGTCTCCCTCTTCCCACTGACCTCCGCTCCCCTCCCACATTCTGAACCCCACACCTAAATGCACATGCCTGATTACCTTCCATACTACCGACCTTCTTGCTCCCAACAACCCACTCAGCTGGCCTCCTTATTTTCTGTATGGTTATCATGGAAATGGGAAAGGTCCTTGGCTGCCCTCTCATTTTCCTGGTGGTGAGCTTGTTTGGGCCCCAATCTATTTTATGAATGGCTGCTCCTGAGAACATCCTTTATTAACCTCTCCTTGTAGTTTGTGCTGTAGCTCTAAGTATCAGCTAATGACGATAATGGCGGCTGCTGCGGGCTGTACCGGCATGGGAATATCACGCTGTGCTCAGGAATAGCCCTCGCTTAACTCAGGCGATTAATTTAGGGCAGCATGTTCTTAACAGGCAGTACGGCCTACACCCAGGGTCATTGTCACTTAATTATTACAATGTTTAGAAGCAAGAGTAATTTGGTATGAAGTGCGCTATCACAATGTAATGTTATTGTTGCCCAAGGGCTTATCTCTTCTCTATTTCTTAACTTTTATCTGGCTTTCCTGCTGACACATTGGTGGATTTCATGATATCATGGCCTACAGGGCCATCTGCTTCTAGCCCTCTTCCCAACTGCTAGAATGTCTTTATTTTCAGTATACGATTAAGTTTCCTATTCATGGCTCCACAAGACATTTGGAAAGGACCCTTCTGCCCTTGTCGCAACAGGTGTTTTTAGAAGCAGTCCTAAAATTGACCTGGGTTTTCAGTGGACCCTAGTTCAACAATGAATTATAATTAGCATTTTGTACATTTTAAACAATCGTGTGCTGCTGGTACATACACATGCCTCTTTTGTGTGCAGGCTTTGTGTGTTGAAGCTAAAAGGGCATGTCCAACATCTTGCAGGCACACCAGAGCTTCATGATCACCGTGTGAGCCTCTCTCTTTGCACCACTTCACCAAACAACTCAGAAGTCATTTTATTCCAACCGCCATCTCAGCATGCTTAAAGGAATGGTTCGGTCAAAATTTTGTATTGTCCCTACGGGTCGGCCATGTGTTTTTAAGCCTAAGTCGCTCGATTTTAGAAAAATTTCCTATGGACCTTACCCGAGTTTTCATCCATTAAACGCACGCGAAAACAGGAACCAGGGCGCTGCCATTTTGTGATAATCTTATCACTTTCCGCATCGCCCTGGCTGACCTGCTTTTGCGGCACTAAATCATATCCCCCGCCCCTGAGCCTGACATTATCAAAACATTCATATCCCCGCCTCTCTCCATGACGTTACTGTGCTGCGTAGGCAAACGCACCCAGTCGTCTTCTATGCTACTTCACACAGAACCCGGAAACCAACACAGATCAACACAGCGCGCCACAATTCGGAATATGAAACTGTACTTTAAAATCAAACAGCAACACGGTACATTTGGTAAAGTACATTTATTTGACATTAAATGTTTAGAGAATATTCAGCAATTGGCATATTAAATCGGAATGTGATTTTTTTTCTTTTCTCTCTATCCGCAAATGCTGTTCTGTTTTATTGTGAGTCACGCGCTGTTCCTTTATGGTACACAGAGTGTTGGTTTTCGTTAAAAGAAGCACTTTGGTCGCACGATGAACCGCAAGGCTGTTCCATCAACTAGGCACTAGGCCAGCGTAAAGGTTGATATGTTGCTTCTAGCCGCTAGTACCGCGTAAGGGCATAAGGGCCCTTGGCGATCGTCCCATAAGATCGTCAAAGTGGTGCAGTTGTTTACGAGAAGCTACAGCTGCCGGTTGAAAAAACCATCTGCCGGGGTCTGAAACTGGTGGCAGTAGCAGTAGGGTAGGATATACCTGTTTTGAAAACATAAAAATTATAAATAGTCTCGCCAGCCGATCTTTATTACTATTATTCATTTTATTTATTAGGGCCGACCACAAACAATTTGCTTGCAAGGATAGTGCAATGGAGTATGTTCGGCTCTAAAATCAATGCGAAAACTAACGAAATAAATCGAGGTTAACACACAATGAGAAACGACTGTTTGTCTACATGCGTGTGGAATGTGGACCTGCATGCCCATGTGCCCGGTACAAAGACGATCCCACAAACATTATACTTGCTCTTCATTCATTCATTCATCCATTCATTAATTCTTCATTCCGGTATAATAGTGTCTAAAGAGTTACTTACATTAAATTTGCAATTTCCATTGTGTCTCTGCGTAATGCAGTCCGTAAATCCCACTGTGCTCGTGACAACGATTTTTCGTATACTGAACTAACATGAAACTCGGTCTAGTTTCCGAATTTTCTGCCTTATCGTCTCTGACGTTATTGCACCCCTCCTTCAAATGAAGTCCTTTCGGCATGGTCCCTATCTCTCAAGGTCAAAAAACAATAGAACCTTATACTGCCAGTGCGAGTTGTGGGCCTCTTCAGGCCGCGAGCTGAAAATCAAAGCCGCTGACCTTCACTCGAAGTGAGCATACATTCTTACTTTGCAACATCCTGTAGTAAAGCCATCTGTGAGAACTTGAATTTTCGAATCCATCTATGTACTGGGCCTCAATGTGCAAATGCGAACTGGCTTCTCTCCCATCTGCAACGGTTCGCTTGGCGCGTTCTAAGGCCCCCAATTTTGTCCTCGTTGTCCGCGAGCTTTGTAGCCCTAGAGAACCATAACTATGGGGATATTGACTTTTTGGGGGAAGGTCAGGGAAAGTATAAAATACCCGAGGAGTTGAGTTGAAAGTGAGATTTATTGTTTGTTTGTTTTATTATTTGCAATACGCAAGCCTCCTCTCGGTTCACAGTGCGCAGCATTTACATGAGATTGCGAAACTTAGTTACATCAACAAAAATATGTACATACACATATTGACAAGGTCAGCGATATGAGGTGAATAGAGAGAGAAGTCAAAGATGACACCCAGGTTGTTCGCCACCCAGGATGGTGAAGGTAGGGGTTAGGGTTTGCATACTTTGTATGTACACTGTACAATAACATTTTTATACAAAAAGACAATCAGATTATAATGATTTAAACCGGGATTTGTACTTCTCAACGAGTTCTTCTTTGGGTGGACATGGCACAGTGGCAATGTCTGGTGGCAATGCATCAGTGCTCTGCACAGAAATGCTCAAAATTCCATATCTGTGCTTCTCGAGTACAGCAACAATAAGGCCTTTAACAAAGTCGAACTCCATTTCCTCATAGACTGGTTTGATCACCCATTGCTTACTTCTTTTTGCAAAGGCCGTAGTGTAGCGAAGCATCCCTACATTACCTGTAGTTCTAGATTGTTCATGGCACACATTCTCGTTATGGGCCAAGACCGCAAGTAGAGTCCTATGTTTTATGCCCTGCATGCTGAAATGCAAGCGCTTTGGCCTGTACTTTAGGCACATATTGTGGAACACTTCCAAACCTCCTGTGTGACAGAATTCTGTCAGCTCCCTCAAATCTCTTGATAGAGTTTTATCGAAAACAATCTTCTCAATGGCTTTGTGTGTGGGTGAAGATGGAACCAACCACTTCTTCTTCCGTGCCTCCTCTGGGGACAAAGGGCCATGTTCACATTGGTGGAAATGTAGGTTTTCTGTCCAGCGGTGAACGTTGGTACAGTGGTGCATCAGTGTCCGCCATTTTTCAAGTAGGATTTCCAGACCCTTCACAAGTTTTGGAGCTCCACCAAAGATGGTTGCTGATAGACTGGGACCACTGTGAAATACTTTCCAAACCTTTTTTTTCCCCTGCAGCCGAGATTTTCTTATTGATTGATTTAGCAAGATGCCATACATCAAATTGATGTTTAATATGTGGGAACTGCTCTCTCATTGTCTTGGCAATTGAAACGTGTCTGTCCGTGGCTATGAGGTCGATGTGCATTCCCCTCGATTGTAGATATTCCACTGATTTTATAAATCCTAGTTTCTCCATGGCCACTGAGGATTTACATTGGGACACCTGCACGACCACCAAACTCACAATTTTCTTACTATCCATGTACTGAAAGTGGTAGGTGAAGTACTTGGCAGAAAATCCAGGGCTGTCGCACTGTCCATCGCCGGCTAGCCTGAATCGTTTGCCTTCGAATGTACTTGCTAGAGACAATTGTTCAATTTTCCAAGCATCACTAATGGCCGGAAATAGATAATCATGTTGGAATTTGTAGTACTGCGTTTTAGAAATGAAATGGAGTCCCACAAACTGAAAGAAAGACTCTAACTTTCTAAAACTGGAGCCACTAAAAAGTGATGCAGCTGCACACAGTAGATTGCCTGCTGGCAGTTTCCCCAACATTGGTTGTGCAGACCATGAGAACGTATGATTTAATCTACAGGTGGCATGTATTGTGACGTTACTGCCTTGTTTTTGACGGGTCACATGAATCAATGGCTTCCCACATACTTTCCCTCTGACGGAATGCCCACATTTCAGCATACTTATAATATCCATCAAACAACTGTCAAATACTATGTATTTGCCCTCTTTCATTAGACTGTCATCCGGCATCACACTTGTTTCGGACTGCATCGTTGCGGACATATCAGCAGAATTGAAAGAAATATCGCCGATATCAGGTTCTGATGCGTTGGTAAATGCTGCTGCTGGTTCATTCTCTGTCATTTCAACATCTGTTACTTCAACATTGATGGGAGAACACAACAATGTTGACAGCTTTTTTGGTGGCAATTCTTTGGTGGGTGTAGATTGTGTGAATTGATCTGCGACCACTTCAGAGCTATCTTCAATACATTCAGTATCATCTTCTTGTGGTGTTGCAGTCGCACTGTAGCAATGGTCCTTTACAACATTACTGAATTCTCCGGACCCATTAATTTCATGTTCTGGCCATTGGACATGAGCATCTCTAGTCTCAACATGCGGCGTCTGAATTAATAGTTCCTCCATAGTGTAAATGGTCTGGCAAGCAACATCTCTCATTCGCTTCACTGTCTGTGTAAGTATAGTTCGTACACCCACGGGTAACTAGAGGACAGATTGGAAAAGGGCTGTTCAGTTTAAACACAAGATAAAGTATAGTACAATTGACTGGAAAAAAATATAAACTAGTCCCCAGCACAAAAACATTTCTAAAGTTATGAACTGTTTGTAACTAACCTTATTTTTGTTTCTTTTCTTTGCAACTTTTTTGACTCGACCTTCAACATCTGCACACTGTAGCTCTGATTCGTTTCCGCATCTCTTCCCTTCCTGTTGCGCTGCAACGACTATATTTTCTGTATCCGCATAGACAGCACGGAATGAGGCTCCATCTACTCCCTGAAACACAGTACTTTCATTACTATGTCACAATATTGTTAGCATAAAACACACGTGAGGACGAACACACAGGTACATCTCAATAGCTAAAAACGATTTAAACATTGTGTAGAACAATCAAACGACAAGTATTCGAGCTCTGATGACCTAGTTCGATGGAACTGTCAGTATCCATACCTCTGGCTCTGCATGGACTGCCATGAATGATTGTATTGGAGAGGATGCATCAGCAACTCCCTGAAACACAGTACTTGCGTTAGTATGGTTTTCAATATTGTAAACATACACACACTTGGGGTCGACGGCACATGTACATATAAAGAGATAACCACAAATGATGCTTTGTCTAAAAGAATCAAGGAATATTTAAATATGATCAGATTTAATCGACTTTTTTCTCTGATTTCTTTACATCTGCATCATCTAAATGGGATGTTGTGATTGTAGTGGAAGCTCCATTGTCTCCCTGAAACACAGTACTTGCGTTAATAGGGAAGAAAGTATAGCAAATGGAATAACGTTATATGATCACGCTCGATGGAGCTGTCAGTATCCATACCTCATGCTGCTGAAGAATATCTAGAGATGTTGTAAATGTAGTGCGCAGTTCCGAAAGCTGTTGTGCCGACTCGTATCCGCATGGTCCCCTGCAATTACTTGAATGTCAGGCTCCGCATCAAGTGCGGGGGTTGACGCTTCAACAACTGCCTGAAACATAGTTGCATTAGTAAGGATTACAATATTGAAAACATAACACACACTTGAGGTCGACCGCACAGGTACATATCAATGGATAACCACGAATGAAACATGGTGTAGAACAAACGACAAGTGTTCCAGTCCTGATGATCACGGTCGATGGAGCTCTCAGTATCCATACCTCGTGCTGCTGAAGAACATCTAGGGTGGTTGTCAATGTGGTGGACGCTTCAGTATCTCCCTGAAAGACAGTACTTGCATTAGTATGGATAACACTCATTATAACTGAAAACAAACACCAGGGGACGACAACTAAGGTGTATATCAATTGGAAAGCACTAACCAAACAATTGGTAAAATAATCACACGATACATAAAAACTATTACTTGACATGCATAAAACAAGTCTGTAGCGGAATAGCCAAGTAAGATTACCTGACACACGCTAGAAGTGGTTGATAACTGCGAGCACGTCACAGAAGTAGAATGTTCTTGCTTCAGATTCAAGGGATAGTCAAGCAGTTGTAAAGGTAAATTATTGTTTGATAATGAAATGCCAATATTTAAAATTGTCATGTAAGGAGACAGAATACTTGAGTAATGCTATTGAAAATGTGCAATATAGCACAGTTCCCTGTGCCCATATATAGATTTTGTTTGTGGGTTATGAAATCTAAAAATAATATATTGATAAATGTCATTATTCAAAAAGCTATACACTTATATCAATGTTGAAAGTATTACAAATTGGAAACAACACCTAAAATATCAATTAATCCATTCGGCTACCTACACACTACCGCAAGGCCTAAAGCTAAAAATGGACACTTGACTCACTAGTGGCGGAATGTGGACGAATAGAGTGGGAATAGCGTTTGCGAGCAATTTCCGTGTTGTTCGCCGTTTATTCTTTTTTGTTACCCAAGATGTGGCGTACATGTTCGAGGAAAAGTGCCAGCTGCAGATGCGGTATCGATCATCCCTCTTGTCCTGTAAGACGTCTTGGACTCTACTTTCTAGCTCATCCAGGGGATATCCGCAATGTCTGACCCATTCTCTTATTCGATCAACATTTTTCAGAAATACATGCATTGTAGTGCCTTCTGATTTAGCATGGGTCTTCGAAGGGCAACCGCTAATCGAACAGGCAGGCATTGTTGTAAATTCTGAAAAGTAAATATCGACATTATTAAACAATCTTGATGAATAAAAATGTAATACAAAAGTAAATGAACCATACAATGTTCAATGCAAAGTTTATTTTAGTTGCCGGAACTATACCAGTTCATCATGTGCGGCTTAGTGTTTGCATAAGTTGCAGAAATTTGTAAATGATGTGAGTAAACTCTGAACATGTGACTCGTCTCTTGGATGTTCTGTCTTGCACGAGAAGGAAACATGCTTACATTATAGACTGGACCCCCGAAGGATGCAATTCGATGACAATTGACACAGATGAAAATAAATAGATCTATCGATAGCATAACAATTGAAACTCAAGTCAATAGCAATGAGCCAAATGAACATAGCACTATTGGGTACTCTAATCGCAAATAGATAGAAATTTAAGAATGACCGAAATATGACTCGGATACATGGCCTTACCTTGACCAACAAACAGTTGGATTCAGCAGGCCGAGCAGTATGTTGCAGGAGAACAGGTAGGTGGCCACTGATGAGTTTGCTCGAAGCGGTCACAGATGGCACGACGACGAGCAGATTAGCATAGATCGCAGTGCTTCTCAGGTAGAACGTTCAGGAGTTGACTTGCAAAGCACAAAGATGGTCTCATGAGACATATCAAGTGGTTTATAAAGTATTAGAAACAGGGGTGTTTTTGTGAATGAATGACGTGTGTACGTCGTGGTATTATGTGGATTGCAGGGGACCGGCCTGCCTGGAGACACGGGGTCTGAGGAGGCCATGTGAGCGATTGCCCCTGGGCGTGGGATATCTTTTGAAGTGTACATGGTGTTTGGCACCTTGGCCGTTATCGCCCCTGACAGCACACCATGGCAGCGCTCATCCACGGGTGCGAAATGCCTTTGATAGGGGGGGTGGATGGATGGGCCTGTGGGTGTGCAGACAAGGCACAGGAAGACTGCTGAATGGAGACACACTTATGTGGATAGCAGGGGGGAGCCTGCCTCAGGGGAGGCCTGCCTGGAGACACAGGGTCTGAGGAGGCCATGTGAGCGATTGCCCCTGGGCGTGGGATACCTTTTGAAGTGTACATGGTGTTTGGCACCTTGGCCGTTATCGCCCTGACAGCACACCATGGCAGGGCTCATCCACGGGTGCGAAATGCCTTTGATAGGGGAGGGTTGGATGGATGGGCCAGTGGGCGTGCACACAAGGCACAGGAAGACTGCTGAATGGAGGCACGCTTATGTGGATTGCAGGGGGTGGCCTGCCTCAGGGGAGGCCTGCCTGGAGACACGGGGTCTGAGGAGGCCATGTGAGCGATTGCCCCTGGGCGTGGGATACCTTTTGAAGTGTACATGGTGTTTGGCACCTTGGCCGTTATCGCCCCTGACAGCACACCATGGCAGCGCTCATCCATGGGTGCGAAATGCCTTTGATAGGGGGGGAGGGGTGGATGGATGGGCCGGTGGGCGTGCAGGCAAGTGTGTGGGAGCGAGGGGCCATCAGGCCCCTCTCATCCTTTACTTCTCAGTAGAAACTCGGACCAAGTGCCTCCAGTAGTGGGTTCGCCCCTTGCCTTTATGTGATGTTAACTTTGGTTGACATTCGCGTAGATGGGACCACTGAGCAGGACACAGGGCATCCATTTTTGTACCCCCTTTCGACTCCATCTTGGTGACCAGGCCTCACTGCGATAGTACAGCGCGCAGAGCACATGGCCCCCACCCTCGTTCCCACTCTGACTGGAAAACTCTGGAGGTATTTACAACAGCTAATAAATGTAACACATCACTCCTCCTCTGAGATCACTGTCCTGCATGTGAACCAGCCTGAGCTAAGCACATAGCTCGTTCATCTCCACAAACTTGCCCTTGCCCACGCAACCACGCCAGTGGAAACTTACTGCCATTCTGACCCTGTGTCCCTGCAAGGTATTCTCTTCATGTGCCAGACCACTGACCACGCCATGATGCCCACCTAGCAGATCCCCAACTAACATTAGACCCCTACCACAGTATATTGTTGCCTATCAATAACAAATGACACATACCGGAGATTCTTGTGAGCACAGACCCACACTTCAACAAGTGTATTATAGTGGTCAAGACCCTTAACCTAAGGCCTGTATAATCCAATGTTAATTGATAGTATAGATATATGTGTGACTTTTATAGAGACATAACCTACTGAAAGACTTTGAACAAGTGTTATTTAGTGCATGCATTATTGAGAATATATTATGTTAGCTTAGATAGTGACCACCCCGCTTCACAGCGACCTGACCTTCACCCATTCGGAGCACAGATGTCTGACGTCCATCCTTGAATGGAGACACACTTCATTCATTTACCAAATTGGAACAACCGTTGTTGAAATATATGTGGTGTTTTATTTTGTATCTTATTTTGATGGCACAAAATTACAAGACTTTACACATTGTACAGGTCAGGTTACAGCACAGCGAGGGAAAATCCCCTGTACTGACCGCTGTCACTCTGGAAAGTTTCTCTTATGGCACGAACGGCACAGGCGGGTATTACTCTTCGAACGCGGTGTCCAAGCCTCCTGTGAAGCCACCATGTAAAGGAACGATAGGCCACCAGCCGGTACCACATGTGAAAAAGAATGATACAAACTGTTTTTAAATAAACAAGATAAGTTTATTAAATGTTTGTTGTCAATGACAATTCTTGTAAGTAATGGCATTCTGCTTGGACAAATGCTATCTAGAGACTGCACACTATTGAACAACTTTCATGCGTTAACATGATATGTATATGTAATTTTGGATATAGTAGAAGACCAAGAAATAGGAGTGGAATCACAAGCAGAGTATACTTACTCGTTACTCGGATTACGAGGACGAACAGTTGCACCATCATTATCCTCAACACGGACCGTGTGAGGCAGGCTGCCCTGAAGTCTGGCAGCTCGTGATGCATTGCGGCCGTGGCTCGACTTCCGAAATGTAGGCCATGCATCCCGAGTTTTCACAGCAGCAGCAGTTCTCATCCTCGGTTGGCATTAGCTCGCACCGATTGCATGTGCCCCAGGTGGAAACACCGTCCATGCGACTAGGTCCAGTGTCTTCATCCATTGATTCATCCTGCCAACTGCCATCCGAAGCCCCATCGTTTTCGCGTGTTTCCCTTTCCAGTAGTTCCTCCTCGGTATACTCGGGCTCGTACATGTAGGGCATTATTGTAGCCATTGTGTGGTAAACAAACAAAAATAATTTATAGCGATGCTACTGGTATCTGTTCACACGGGCTACAAGCAACGAAGGTAGCTGACCAGAGCACAGAAACGAGTCACAGAATACTCAAAGTAACACAGAGAGAGGAATGGAATCGAAAATCTGCTGCTGTGTGTTGTGAAACGGTCTGTTTATACTTATTGAGTAAAGAGGCTTCCTGCCGTTTCCATGGTGACACGTCATTAGCTGAAGCGCAGCGATTGTTGACACGAGACGTGCTTTGGCGTTGTGAAATGGGCGGTACGCGTCTGCTGATGACAGGCTCAGGGGCAGGGGATATGATTTAGTGCCGCAAAAGCAGGTCAGCCAGGGCGATGGGGCAAGTGATGTGATTTTCACAAAATGGCAGGTCCCTGGTGCCTGTTTTCGCGTGCGTGTAATGGACGAAAACTCGGGTAAGGTCCATAGGAAATTTTTCTAAAATCGTGCGATTTAGGCTTAAAAACACATGGCCGACCCTTAGAGACAATAACAAATTTTGACCGAACCATTCCTTTAATGGCATCATATTATGTTTTTACAGGTGAGTCCACAGCCCTGGCTTCTTGTATGGTGCTAAAATATGCTCTCTTCCTTTAATCAAAGCTGTCTATAGAGCGACACTCTTTGAGTGGTGCATGGTGTCCTATTCTAAACACTAAAAAAGGCAAAGTTTGTGCTCTTGTGATGGGAGATGTGAATAATTCTTGACGTGATGTAACTCATTCGCCATACTTGGGATTCCTCCAATGCACAACTCAAAACATGTGGTTATGTCTCTGCATGGTGCCACCGTCTGACTTGCCTTCTTCCTTAGAATCACAGGTTACATGTAAAGTGTTCTGGTTTTCTCATAAGGCATTCTACACCCTCTTGCACTCCATGCTCGCTAATTGATCACCTACTAAATAGAATTGGAAGATGGCTTATATTGACATGGAGCACGTGTATGCTGGACTATCAAACCAATAATACCAATTAATTATTCATTAATCAACCAACACATACCTTTATTTTGGCTGTGTAGCCTTTAAAGTTACACAATGCTGCAATAGAATAGAAACATTCCACAATTAGTTACAATTTTAAATTCCTTTCAGCACATAATACAAATTAGTGTATGAATATAAAAATTTGCACCAGTTTCTTAAATAAAATATATTTTTGGTTCTAGATAAAAAATTCCTAAAATCCATATTTTTGGCACAATTTAAAAACCATAGTAATGCATGTAGACATCATTACAATGTTTATTCTCCCACAGTGGAATCACATATAAAACAGTGCTACATTGATAATATCCTAGAAAAATTCAACCTATACTGCCCCAAAATCCTTGCCAAGCTCTTCCTGACCGAACCCCAGCATTTAACCAGTGAACTATCCATATCCCTTCGTCTGTTATCCCCTCCCATCAGTTTATTACCGATGTCCTGCAATCTTCGTCCAATATTGGGTTGCACTGGAAGTGCAGTTGTATGGTTGTATGGTTGTATGCTTATTGGCACTAGCAATTAATATGATATATCTTGTAGTTCTTCATGTGTCCTGATTTCTTTTGTCAGATATACTTTTGCTTTTGCTTATTCTGTGAGCAGCCATCATATGGTTAGATATGTTTCAAACATGTGCTAGATTGTGTGTGTGTGTTATCTTTTTCATAGAAAGAGTTTGTCACACTCTGATCATTCACTTATCAATTGGTGGTGTGGCTTTGTTTTTATTTTGCATTTGGGCTAAATCCAGTGAATCCATTAGTAGGAGGTTCGCATCACTCTGCTCTTAAGGACGTGTGCAGATTATAATCTTTGTCCCACCAGAACCCCCAGAAGTAGGACTAGTGCACAGTATCACATGGCAATGCCATTTAGATCCTGTATTTTACCGAGTGTATTTACGGTGTATAAGTAATTTGTAGACATATACATTCCACTCGTGCCCTTTGACCCCTATATTACATCAAAGAACAGCAGAAAGGGAGAGGAATTTAAAGCCACCAGTGACAATGAGCTGGTGATTGAGACAGAGAGAGTCAATTTGTTGAGAGAGGTGGTCGAAGGATTGACTTACAGAACCAAGAGGGAGAATTAGCGTGAGATAGAGGAGTAGGTGAGATGGGAAGTTTGGATGATGATATATACGTTATTCACTTTTTCCCCAAAAACATTTTCTGAATGCATTCGTGCTGGTTGTAAATAGATGAATGTATTCATTGCATTGTTATGTGCAGAGAATGGCAATCACACAAATATATTTTTGCAATGCATTTTTTTAAAAAAAATAATACATTTAGTGATTCAGATATGTAAAGTGTGCAAACTATGTATCCCAAATATAATTGTGCTACTTGGTGTGATAAGGGAACAGTCCTAAACCAGCACCCCTTCCAGGAATGCGGGAAGAGTGGGTGAATGTGCAGGCAGGGCCATGAAGCACAGCAAGGGCAGCAGAGTCAGGAGGAGAGATCCAGGTTTCAGTAAGGGTAATTAGGTCAAGAGAAGGAGAGTGAGAAAGGACGTAGTCAGAGGTAAAGGAGGTTTTATTACAGACAGACTGTACATTCCAAAGAGCAATAGCGAGTGAGATGTAGAAGCATAACAATGTTGCGTTTGAGAGATAGGGAGGCACTGGGGGTACTTGCAAGAAGAGGAAGTATATTGGAAACTAGGGTTGGCATGTTTTGAGGATAGGTAGAGAAATGGAGTAAGAGGATGGGTGGCGTTGATTAAAGAGATGAAAGAGATGGGGAGATAAGAAATGGTTAAGGGTGGAGGAGAGAAGTAAAAGGGAAATGGCAATGCATTGTAAAGGGGGGACTAATGAGAAGCTTTGGTGGATACTGGCAGATAATTATGAGGACACAGCAAAGGCCAGGAGATTGCCCTTAGCTGATTGCCTCGGGATAGGTCGGCCCAGTGGCGAGGAGTATAGTAGAAGGGGTGGTGTGGAGCGGCCAGTGGACGGATGATGGAGGCGTGACTAGCGGCCTTCAGATTGAGAGGATCGTAGGCAGGGATATGAAGTCTGGGCCAGCCACCCAGTTCCTCGCTCTCGGTGTCAGGCAGATGGGTTGTGGGAGCAGGCTAGGTGGAGGTGCCGTGCTGGCATGCAGGATCCCGTGGGGAGCTAGGCCACCGAGGTGCTGAGCGAAACTAAGCCTCTCCTCTGGGCTTGTTACATCTATTACAAAGATATTTAGACTGACTGTGGAGAGGGCAATCTCGCAAGATCTCGGCACTGATGAAGATCTCGTGAGACAACAGATGGCACGCGCTGGGGGCAGGGTCGGACTGGGGCATATCATTTTCTTAGGCCCCAATGAAAAAGTGGCCCACCCTTGCAAATGGAAATTAAATCTTTTGTGACAGACTGTTTGAATAGTACCAAGGGGGAAGTTTTTGATCAAATGAGATGAAAATTGTGCATTTGAACAAATAGTTATTCAGTTACACTGGTGAAAACTGCTTGCCGCATGGTGAAGTAACTTATCAAACCAAAAAAGTGGCCCACTTTGACCCAAAAAAACTGGCCTACGCTAGCATTTTGTGTTTTTGGTAAGGGGCATTGCCCGATTGCCCAACAGGCCAGTGCGAGCCTGGCCGGGGTTGCGAGAAGCATGACAGAGAAGAAAAGGAGTGGGCATGGACCGGATGCGCAGCTCAGTGTGCTGAGCCAACAACAAAGACAACAATACTAAGAAGACAAGACAACGTAATTGAACATTTATGGACCTGCATGTAAACAGAATAAAGTGCGATCATCTACAACAGTCTAGTTCTTCATTAGCAACCTTTCACCATGACAGTGACATCCTTTAATAGACCTGTGTTCGGTTCAATGAGGAAATAATGCAGATCCACTTTTAAGCGAAATGATTCTGCGCATGCAGCGCCGCCAGCCAACTCATGTTCTGAGCTGCTCTGTTCAGGACGTGTGCAGATGATCAAAGCAGGCCGCGCTGCAGCGGAGCGCCACGCTCGAGATGTGAAATGGCCGCCCTCCCGGGGAAAAGTTGCAGATGTGTGTCACTTTGCTTTGATGGGGCCAGTCGGAGCTGGCTTATGCCATCTCGCTAACGCTGCTTTTGCCTCGGGCTGCTCGCGCTCTGATGAGACAAATAGAGGAGTGTTATAAATACAAAATATTGTGCTGCACGGGATAGGGGAGGAATTTGCTCTTTCAAGAACTGCGCACACAATGATGGAGCGTCTCGACTGTTTAGTTAAGTGTCCCAATACAGCAGTACAAGAAGCATACAATGGAGGCTATTCTGCCAAACACCCCTATCCTCAAGGTATGGAGAGATTCATCTTGCAGTGGTGTCCTTTTAAAGGAAATCGCTAGTACTTTTCAATTCTGAAACATATCGCAGTAGTCTGACATTCAAAACAAACCTAAAACAAACAAGCGTACTCGCAAAAAAAAAAATCCAATCTCAGGCAACAAAGATGGATTACAAAAATAAAAAGTTACTGTAAATTTGAAGTAGTGACCATTCATTAGAATAAATTAGGCGTATTCATATTTGGAAGCCGTCAATGTTAGATTGCTTCTTCCAATTAGTTACCTTGATTTCCATTGTTGAATTGAATTTCAGGTAATTTAAAAAAAAATAATTTGTAACATCTCATTCACATTTTTCCGAATGTATTAACAGTGATACTTTACAGTTCATTTTCACAATGCACATTACAAGATGAAAACAAACCTGGCTTTGCCATTAGTCCGCATGAGTCCTGTTTCTGTTTTGCTGTATATAAATTGAGATGGGGCAGCTTTAATCCAACTCTTGTGATTAACATATGCTGAAGTGGTTGGCTGGGCCCTGTAAATCCTTGCTTATGTATTGGTTTACAACTGGCTCAGGATGAAAAAGTCTCCTGTGCACCCATCTTACTTATGCCTGCTCACCACTTGATAGCAGTCCCTTTGAAGTGCACATAATTCATCCCTGGCCTGTCCAGGAACTCAGCACCTCCACCTTGGGGGTGAAGTGTTAGATTACTACTGCAGTCTATCAAAGATGTGCTGTGTGCATCTAGACCATCTTTCTCAGGGTGAACATATGAGATGGGAGTGAGTTTGATAGTTCTTTGGCCAAGGCAACATTTTGGGCCTCATTATGCGGTAGGCGGTAAGGGATTACCAGGACCGGTAAGGGCACCGGTGCCGGAAATCCCTTACCACCCTATTCTGAGGTCCCTAAGCGGGTCCCTTCCTTAACGCCTTGTTTTACCAGGCGTTATGGAAGGGACCCGTTAAGGGACTTCAGAGCTAATAACGGTACCGCAAATTGCGGTACCGTTATTAGCTCCATCCCCATTCTCATTGAGCCCTATAGGGGCTCGAATGGGAATGGGGGATGGTTCCCGGAATGGGGATTTATCGGGTCCTCCAAGGTTGGAATGACCCGGTAAGTCCCTATTTCGGGAACCCGGACCTGGAATGCGGTAAGGGGGTAGCCATGGCACTAATAGCGCCGTGGCTACCGCCTACCACGTAATGAGGCCCTTTGACACCTCCTTTCCCACCAGAAGTTAATTGGGACATTGTGGAAAAGTGCAACATCCAAGCCATAGCAGGAACAGGCGCCAGTGTTATAATAGTGTCAGAAGGTTGTGGTGCCAACCAATCAGAACGCGGTTCGATGATGCCAGGTATATGACGGCTTGCATAACGAGGCAGAACCTGGGCATGGTTAAAAATAAGGACCGTCCAATTGAGAGTAGCAATGTATAGGGTAATATATTTAATTTAGTCTAGTAGTCAATGATAGCATGTGGATTTTGTTTTTTATAATTATGACGGTGCATTTTGTTTGGCTTATAACGCCCAAGCTGAAAGGAAATGAATTGAGAACGTTTGTGCACCTTCTTCCGGCTGACTGTATCAATAAAGCTGGTTTCTTCGTGCATCATGGTTTGTTCCCTTATTTTGGTTGGTGTAGATTATTGGGAGCGACTTTACAAAGGAACACTTAAAATATTTTCCAAGAGCAGTTGTATTTACAGAGAAACCTGAAACATGAACTGGCAGTCTGACAGTGCCGTATGTCGTACATACAATGGAACCCAGTCTCTTCTTTACTCCAAACTGGCGTTAGTCACACTTAACACATATTCCTGCCATACACGCCCTGAGCATAAATAAACAGGGATTCAGGCTATCAGAGATTGATATGATATGATATGATCGTTTATTTATATAGCGCCTATACACAATGTGTTTCAAAGTGCTTCAAGGCAAGGGAGGGAACAAGGGAAAATGCAACCACATTCTTACAGGCCATGAACAGTAAGGATGTGAAATTAACTATCATACTCGGCCTGACGACATTTCTGGTAGAGCCGGAGAAAAACAAAAGGTGAGGGAGAGGGGTGCAGAAAGGGAGGGGAGGAACAAAACAAGCGACTATCATACTAGGCCTGACGACATTTCAGATAGTGCTGGAGGCGTGGTGGGGAAAAAAAACAGTAATGGGAGGGTGGAGGAAACAGACGAGGTTGCTATCATATTAGGTCCAGGGACAATTCTGATAGAGTAAGTGCATAGAAGAAAGTAAGGGGAGGAGATAGGAAAAGGGAGAAGGGAAAGGAGGAGAGAAAAGAGAGTAAGCAGTCAAAAAGAGTGGAGAAGCAAGAGTGGAGAGCGAAAACAATTGCAGAAGTCATTAGTAACACATAATGTTGCAAGCCAGGACACAAGATGAAGATGGGAACATCATGATTCAGGGCCACCATGAGTACAAGATGCAAAGGAAGTCCAGCATGAGAGTTGAGAAAGAGGGACGCACCGTGAATGAATGAAGTCCATGAAAGTCAAAGCCAGCATTAGCCACAAGACGGTGATGATCTATGAGTCAGCTGAGAAAACCTCAAAGTAGACAATGGAGTCACCAGTTTTCATTTCCTTGGCACAAAGCTGATCTCACATTCAACCAGTTAAATGGGCAAGCTCTAAACCACATTTAGGGGTTCAGGTTAACATACATAAGCAATATGATGAACTGATAAGACCTGGCAAGGAACCACGTAAGACCTACTTTCTTATCTAATCCAAAAACAGTGCTAACACAGACACATAGCAAGTTAATTTTGTGCAATGCTTACTCCCTCAGTGAACTGGGCCCAAATATGCCAGTTTGCATTCCATAGATAGAATCAAGCGAAAACATTTAAAGGAGGTAAACATAATTAGCTTCCTGGGGAGAGCTCTGGCCCAATCAGGATGCACAGGAAACTGGTATGAACTGCCAGTCCACGTTTCATGTCACCCTCATCCTGGTCGCCGGGTCCACCAGGTTTTTTTTGCAGCATCCTGGACCCCTTATCCCTCTCGCCCCATGGCCCTTGAGCACCTCTAATCCGCCCATTCTTACCCTCAACCATCCCTGTACCCCTAATTACTTGAAATCAAAGCATTCCTGGTTCAGTGCTCCCTCCTCACCCTCCCATTTTAGATGTAGAAAAGGGATAATGTCCCTTTTCCACGTAGAGGGTGGCTGTTTTAAGTTTGCAGTTTTGTAAGAGAATTTGGACATGCATGACATATTCAGGTGTTTTTCATTAAAACCTTGGTGCTAATGGGGTGAACATGGCCAATGATGTCCCAGAGCCGGGTGGACCGTTACTGGGTTTAGATAGAATGCACACATTTTGCATGATCAGGTTGCCTTCTGTACCTTTTTGCTGGCTTTTGGACTTAATCTTTCTCCCAGCCAGACTTATTAGAAGGCTTTACTGAGAGTGTGGCTTGGTTCTATATTCTCTGCCTTAACAGTCCTTATGGCTTCTAAGACATGGGCACCTCAATGGTGCCCCATATTGTGCCAGGGAACATAGCCCTTCTCTGTTAGTCATGTGGCTAGGCGGGTGGCAGCTTTTTCACCTGTTTAATGTGGTTTCGCGGGTTGGAATCAATTTTACCTGGCTGTTTCCCTTTGGACGCCCTCCTCCAGTTCACCAAAATTAAGGTTGTCTTTTTTTGTCTCGAAAGAACTGAGGAGCAACATGTCTATGCCTTACTGAGCTTTGTATATGTGAGATGTGGGATATTCGGCCACTGTATGCCTGTATCCCAGCACTGGGAGCTGTAGCACACCTTAACCGGTTCTGACAGGCAATATACGCAGAGGTCTGTCTGCAATAGTGTGTGTGCGCTTCATTTGTGTTTGTGGGCCTTCTAGAATGCATAGATGTGTTTAAGGCTTCTAGAATGCAGGGGTGTGTTTGGAAGGGTGCCTGCCATATTCTGAGCACCCCTCTCCTTAAATGATTCTTGGTGTGTGATTGGGTGCTGTGTTCATTCACTCCCTCCTGAGAGGGAGGAAAGCACTTCTAAAACTCAGTGACTGCATTTCTCGAAAGCCTGCACCTTGCAGAAGGACCAAAGTCCTTCACAGCCAGGACTCTGAATACTCTCTGTGCCGGACCGATCAGAGATTCTTAATTTCAGGATTTCAGACAATTGCTGTGGTTCCATCTCTCCTTTCTACGAAGTTCCAGGGGTCTATTTTACGTTTGACCCTGCAACTGCTTCATAGAACTCACTGCCTGGTCCTTCTTCCCTGGCTGTCTCCTCTCAGGTCTAACTTTGCAAGGTTTTCTTCAATAATATTTTTTCCTTAGGATCTATGCAAGGTAACCCCATCCTCAGAAGTAGAATCCTGTGTCCAAAAACAACGGGACAACCCTGCCTCGATGACAAGTGCCGACCGCAGCATCTTGTTTTTTCACTCCTATGATATGATATGATATGAAATGGCATTTATAATACACCTATACACAAGTGTTTCAAGGAACGACGAGGCCTGGGAGGGATAATAGAGGGAAGACAGAGACAACAATCCTAAAAGGCCAGGTGACATTGAGATTGTGCAAATGCAGGGGAAGTGGAAAGGGGAAAAGTGCAGCGGGAAAGGGGAGGGGACAGTGCAGTACATAGGATAACAGTAAGATAAATAAAGACAATAAATAAAAGTGCGGCCAGCAGGTGGCAAGTACAAGGGTAAGTGCAGCATTAGGTGTCAAGTGCTAGTCGGGGCTATGAGGATACAGAACAGTGCCTGAGTGCAAGGGTTGCCAGGTGTTAGGCAAAGTTTGTATACAGTACCCTTTGGGGCCACTACACACAACTAGGACTACAGCTGTAAGCAAAACCAACCTTTGGTATAAGTCTGTACCACACAGTTTTTGGTAGTGAGCTGCGCAGCCAGGCTTATCTCAAGAGGGAATGTGAGCTTGCAATGAGGTTACACAGAGGTCTACAGTTAAAGGTATTCAAATAGACACACTCAAGGTTTCTTGGTAAAACAGTTATTCATTTATTACACAGTCAGTTAGCAAACATTCACTAAAAGGCGGCAATCAATATCACACAGAAATATACTACAGTACTTTACACTATCAGGTTCTGAGGCATTTAAACTACTTTGAACTAGGAGCAAAATGGCATTCAGAGCATTTGAATTAGGAGAAAAAAGGCATAAGTTAATAAAACGAATAGTAGAGTTACTCTTAAACAGTGCAATCAGTTTGAGTTCACCAGTGGAGTTGATTCAATACAATAGGAAGGCCAAAGTCAATGGACTAGTGTCTTGTATAGGTAAAAACGGTTCTGGTATTTAAACGGAAAAGTCTTTGCCACGGTTCTCGGAAGTAGTTCACGGATGAAAGGTTCATATGTTGGGTCACAAGCTGACTAGGCCTTAAAGTTGCCAAAGTTTCACATACTTTCGCAGTGAGAGGTAAGTTCCCTCGGTCGGGTTTTCACAATACCTTAGATTGAAGAAAAATATGTGCTCACTGTTCCTGAGCCTCAGTCATGGGGACAAGAGGGAGGACGTCGGGGGACTCCTGCACTGCACGGGGACTGGTCACAAAGCTGGCAACCTGGCAATTCTTCGACTCCGGTAGCTGTCTTCAAGCACACAAGCTGGTGTCCTTCTCCCTGGTTGTTCGGTTTCCTGCAGCACTCTGAGAAAAATACAATCAGCTCTGAGAATGGTGTCCAGGTGGCTTATGAGTTGATTGGTCCTACCAAATCAAAGGAAGAAATTGTCCTTGAAGGACTTCTCTGTCGAGATTAACTTGGCGGTTCAGACCTGTAGCAGGGCTCCATTGGGCAAACCAATTGTCCAGTAGTTTCAGCAGCCGCCCTCTTCCAGGTCGTCTTCGGTTCCTTCGTTCCAGTGGTAAACTCTGCTTTCCAGTCCAAGAGACTCTCCTTTTAAACATTTTTTCCCATTCATTCCAGCCTAGCTGCTACTCACCCAGCAGGGTGGCTGTCCTTGCCGGATAGTCAGCCAGCCAATCACTCATGGCAGAGTGCATTTGGGTCTCCTATGAGACTAAGCACAGGGAGTTTCAGGCACCTCCCTCACTTCCTGCCCACCCCAGACACTCGGGCGCCAGAGGTGGGCTTCAGTCCTGAAGCCCGCCAAAGCCATAGAAACAAAGGGACCAAACCTAGTTTGGCACACAGAGACAAACTCTAGAAGGATCTTTCCAAAAAGAAATGGTGAAAAAAGAATACCGAGACCTGTTTAAACAAAGGGGGCTCAGGCCCCATCTTGAAAAACATGGCTCACACGATTTTTAGCTACCGGTGTTCGCGGTCGGGAAAATTCATGGTAGTTTGTTGTAAAACCACTGCTACCTGCCATTTGGATAGGAGAGGGTAGCATTTGACTGCTACATACGTTTCTAGATATAGGGGATACTAGTTAACCCCTCCAGCACTCTATTGTAAGATAGTGTGTGCTGGGTCTAGGAATTTAAAAATACTAGTAAAGTAAATTTAACTTTACATTCTCTGGGAAACAGTAGCTTATCCCAGAGAAGGTGTTTAAACCTTGGGAGAGCCTAAAAAGCTTCCCTGTGTCACTGCACTGAGGGTGGTGTGTGACATATATGAAAAGATTATGCCTATGGAGTGGTCTAAAACTCCATAATCAAAGAACACAAGAGTAAAACACACATCAAAATACATGAGAGAGTGGGAAAAAAAGCTCACACTCTCTCCAGGTAAAAAAGTCAAGTCCTCAAAATCCAGTAAAGTTGCTGGGGTTCTCTAAGGTGAAGGGAATTAGCACATTTATGAGAATTCTCCCTAACACCAGGGGGGCAGTGCAGGTATGCAACTGGCGGGGAGGGGACCGGATCTGGGCCCGAGATCAGAGGGTAACCAGGTAACCAGTGCAGTTTCAGATTCAGCCAGGAGATCAGCAGGGGAGAGGAGGAGAGAAAGCAGAAGCAAAGAGGAAGGACTTGAGGTGCTTCCGAACCAGAGATGGTTCTCGTCAAGTTTCACAGAGGCTGGGAGGCTGTTCCAGAAGGAGGCCCCACCAGAAGAAAGAGGTCTACCACCAACTCGCTGCTTGGAGAAGCGACTGACCCTGAGGGAGTTGGAGGTGGATGAGCGAAGAGCTCGAGAGAGAGAGAAGATATTTATGAAGAGCAAGTTGAATGTATTGAAGTCCCGGACCCCAGAAGGCCTTGTGGACAATGCAGAGGGGTTTGAACATAATCCTTACCGCCACTGGGAGCCAGTGCAGAGATTTCAGTCCTGGAGAGATACGATCCTAGATGAGGATGAGTTGCAGAGGGCGAAGAGTAGAGGCAGGCAGATTGAGAAAGAGGCTGTTGTAATAGTCCAGCCTAGAGAGAACCAGAGCTCTGGAGACAGTGAGCTTCTGGCTAAAGAAGAGGAAAGGAAGAGTGCAGATGGTAGTGTGACGTCTTAGAGACGTCAGAGATGTGAGGAGAGAAGGAAAGTGTGGAGTTGTAGATAACCCCTAAGTTTTTAGCCTCACAGGTGGGAGCAGGAAGACCCTCAACCTGGGAATCACTGAATCATTCTGGTTAAGGGTCTGGAGTCTGCTGCACTGGTGGATTGTCACTGGAACTTAAGATGGTCGGCAAAAACCGTGCAAAGTGACGGCATATGGAAAACCAACAAACTTCTGCTGCTGGCTGTTTTTCTGGTACTAGGGTATTGCCCCCGTGAGTCTACAATGTTGCTGGTGAACTTTTCATTTTCTGCTTCATCTCTGGGTACTCTTTTCATCCTCAAGGGTCTTCTGTTGGCTTTACTTCACACCACCTCCAGAAACTGCCTTTTCAGACACTTTCACAGAAGGTAACTCTCTCCCATCAATGACCTCTCAAATTCTGCACAATTTGTTGCCTTTTTTATGTAATTATCGGAGCGCTGTACATCAATCAAAATGAAATCCAACAAAACATTCAACAATAAAACAATATGAGTGTCAATGAACATACTCAACCTAAATTACAGTAACTTCCAGCAATATAGAAATTATAATCAGTTGGGGGTCTTCCCTTTTGTAGATGTAATGCATGAATGTTTGATAAAGGATTACTTGAAATCAAAAATCAATATAAAAAAATAACAAAAATTAGTAATTCAAACTATAGACAGCTTCATGTCTGCCTATTGCAATGTCCAAGATGCACCAATTAAAGTAGTCGGTTCCTGTACGTTTTCAGTTGCATTCACAGATGAAGCATTCCAAATCAATACAGGAGCACTGTTCCAAAGTGCTGGGGCTGCACAAGAAAATGCTTGTTTCTGGGTTTTCATATTTTTAGTCTAAGAATTTCCAGAACAGGTTTATACCAATTGCGAGAGCTTGGGTTTCATCCAAGAATGTGTAGTTCGGATGAAAGCTATAAAAGGTACCCTAATATTATGTCTTTCAAAATCTTTAAAAATTAAGCATCCTCATTTGAAGTAGACTTATTGTTTGAGAGGGAACCAGTGGAGATATTTCAAGATCACGGACATAGAATCAAGTTTTCTGATTTCAGTGTTGAGTTTAGCAGCTGTGTAGAAAACCAGCTTGAGAGGCCTAGGAGTACAAGTTGGAATACCAATAAGTAAAGCATATGAAACAAGACTGAACTAATCATCAAAAGGGGGTAGTGGGAATATAGTCCCTCATTCTGCAGAGAAGACAACGTTGATAATGTTTCAGTTGTACTTTTCTGAATACTTACATCCTTGATGATATTTTCCTATCAATAAAAATCCCAAGTACTGAAGGGGACAGAATGAAAGCAGTATTTTGAACAGAGGGAAATGGTACACAAAATTTCATTTGATTGGCCTTATTCTCAGGGCCAAAAGTAGGTTTTATTTTTAGTTAATACATTTTAAATGATTTTTTTCCATCTATTCTTCTATAGGTAAGAGCCAGCATCCCAGACACATGCCATTGTCCTCAGATGTCACAGCTAAATACAGCTGTGTATCATCGGCACACTGATGGATGGTGACCCCAAAGCTTGAAATCAAGTCCCCCGACAGTTCCAAATACAAGCTGAAAAGTAATGGAGACAAAATGGACCCTTCAGGAATGCCATAGCGTGCCAGAAAGGGAGAGGATTTAGCAGCTCCAATTTGAACTATTTTATGTCTGTGAGAGAGAAAGGAATGGATCCAATTAAAAACAACTTGCCCCATGCCCATACAAAGTAACACGATTTTAAGCAGAACTTGGTGGTCCACAGTATCAAATGACACTGAAAGATTGAGCAAAACCGGCGGGCAAACATTCCACAGGTCAGTAACCTGAAGAACGCCCTCCATCAGCTGGAGTGTGGCTGTCTTAATACTGTGATTCACTCAGAAACCAGATTGATAAGGATTCAACACATTTGCTTTGGAAGTAAGATCAAATAGTTGAAAAAAAACATTTTTTCTAAGATTTTCCCTAAAAAATGAAATTTAATTCAGCTGAATCCAGATTACATTGCTTTAATGAAGTAATGAGCCACATATTCAGGGGACTGGAAAAAATACTGCCTGAAAGGGAAGAAATCGTAATCTGGTATAAATCTTCCAGTGATGTTGCTGGTAATGTTTGAAAAATGTTGGCTGGCATCGCTTCATCAGCATAAAAGTATCTTTTAGCCAAAATGTGGAATTCCTCTGTAGTCAATAAGGTGAAAGATTCCAGTTCCTATTTATGCATCCTTTTATAGCATCAGGCCAAACGTCCATAGTTTGATTCCTGGAGCCATCACAAATAGCAAATACATTATTAAAAGTATCACATAAAAGGTCAGAGGCTTCCAGGGTATCAGCTTTTACTGAATTAATACATTTCATTAAGCTCCAAACAGGGCCTTCAGTTCTCAGCTTTAGTAATTATTTGTGACTAGCAGTTGCCTTTCGTTTTTATAATCAACTGCTATTAGGTCGTACCGATTTTAAATTTAAAAACGCACCCAAATTCTTTGGCTCTCGCCATATCTTTTACAATTTTCAAATTCTAAATGTATTATCATTTAGATTTTGGTTATAACATGGGTTGTGAGTTTTAATTTGAATAAATTGGACTTGCAAAGGAAGAGCAATGTTCTAAGCCAGTGATCTAAGTGAGCGGGTACTGTTGGGAGCAGTGCTGTACTACTTTTATTTTCTTCTGTTTACCATTCCTCTACTTTTTACAACCATATTCGCCATTCTAATCAGAGGATTTGTCCATTCATGTCCCTGTGCAAGTGTAAAGTTGTACTAGGAGCCTTAGTTACTAGTCACTTTGACTATTGCAATGCCCCAGCCGCAATACCTTGTCACATGTTGCACTATGCATCCACCTACCCTCTGACCGGCCAAGACCACAGTTCCACTACTTTGCTTGGTACACTTCTACCACTGTTCTAAGCACCAGATAACTTATCAGACATATTATCGACCAGTACACTTGTTCACAATGGTAGAATGAAAATAGAGGCCTAGTCATGTCTTCTAATTCTGCAAAAGGAGCAATGGAGAAATTACGAGAACAGATTTTCTGTCATTATTGTGGATTCTGCGGAATCACAGAAGCACATTAAACATTTAAAGCAACTAAACATTGATCTGTCCAATGTAGCTCATTAGCATTCTGATACTGTAATAAAGATGGTTTAGCAATAATTATATCAAGTGCAATCCCACCAACATGAATGGGCGAGGCAACATATTGAATCAGATTCAAGTTCTCTAAAACCTCATAAACTAAATTAGATAAAGATAAAAGAGACCCTTTAGAAGGTAGGTTAAAATCCCCAAACTAAATATTAACCAAGCAAGTGATTGTCGTATTCCTTAAAGGGTTTAAACCAATCATCTAAAAAGGTAGAGCAGAGAACTAGGGTCTGCTGATCAGATGCAAAGCATAGGTGAGTGTGTTAGTCAATATGCACAATATGGTACGACATTCAAAAGAGGGTGGCATCTTAATAGGTATTATCCTACATGATGTAGAAACTTTAAAAACCAAGGACCACTTTTTGACTGACTCTATCTACATGTAAAATATATATAGATATTTTTATTATGATTTAGTTTAATTAAAAAAAAAACATTTTACACATTTGAATACTAATCCGCCTCATGGCAATCAGGCTCTTGTCTCTTAGGTTATTCATTAGATCAATCTTTCAATCCGGAAAAAGTCAACTTGGTCTCTCTTTGTTGATGTAATGAATTTCTTTGGTTAGATCTCTCACAAATTCTTTGATCTTTCATTTTGACGATTATTCTTTACGTTCTCATTTCTTGATCTTTCATCTGTTTATCTAGCAGGTTTATTCCTGCACATAGAAGTTCTTAGTTTCTTCCTTGTAGAAAGTCACTCCACCAATCTTCTTTCGTCTTGGACTTAAATTGCTCTAAGTATCTATTTAGAAGTCGTGTTCTGTCTTCTATTACTGCAGTACACTCTAGTAGCAGATGCATTACAGTTTCCAAGTTTCCCTGAGTGTTACAGAATCTGCATTTGCCATTATTCACACCCCAATGTCCTTTGGCATGTCGGTACTCATTTGTGGGATACACATTTAGCCTTATCTGCAACATCTTCTCTCGGTGATGTTTGCTGGGAAATTTCATCAGATATTGCGGTATCGTACCTCTTTTTTGATGTTATTTTGACAAGTTTCTTTGCGATTTGTAAGTCAGCTTTGTTGCTCGGGTGTTGATCCAATCTTTCCTCTACTTTCTCAGGATTCATGATTAGTTCTTCTATTAATGAGTCCAGTCGTTCCAATTGTTGTCTCAATTTTTCTTTCCAGCTATTTAATAACACAGCGCTCTTTCCTTTCTCAGATGTTGTTAATATTGTGTAGCCCATCACCGGCTCAGTCAGTGAAATTTACCTTAACAGGGCAAGTGATTTCCATCTTATTAGTGAATGCAGCGACTCCAGGCCTAACTCAGCTCTTATTGCGGCCATTGAGAAGCATCTTAGAAGTTTTAGAATTGGTTTCCAAAACTTGCTTTCTAACTTTGTCCCTGTTTTCCATGACAAGTTAAGGCCTGCTTACACTCCATATGCAAGGATATGCATTACTTTCCAAATCTTCCGTTCAGTATCGCTCCTTGTGAACACTGATTTTTACTTTTAAATGAAGATATTTTTCCCAATTCAGTTCAGCAAAATATTATTAACAGTAGGCAATATCTCACCAAAGCAGATTGTTGAGGTTGTTTCTGTCAGAAACATTAAATCATTTGGTGTTAAGAGTCCCTTTTCTATGAAACAATAATCATTTTCCCGACATTGTATTTGCTGCACAGTGTGTCCTTGGTGTTTCTAGAATGTCATCTGAACATTTGGTGTACAGTGATTAAGTGGTTAGTATACTGAAGCTTTATAGTTGCTATTTTCAGCGGTGCAAGTATGCATGTCTTAGTCAGTAGAGTAGTGTGGGAGTGATGTTCCTGTGCTGCGGTTGTGTGGGGTGTGGTGTGCTCTTCCATTATGACTATTTTGCAGTCCTCTACTGTGCCATATGAGGCAGTGTTCTGTCATGTGTGCATGCACATCACTGTGTTTCCATACTAGCTGAGAACCTTGTAGAGCCTTGTGTGGATTGGTTGCTGCCATGATGATACAGTAATCCTCCCAGTGGTAGAAGTGTACCGAAAAAAGTAGTGGAACTATGGTCTTGGCAAGGGAGAGGGTAGGTGAAAGTATAGTTCAACATGTATAAAGGTGTTGCAGCCAGGGCCTTACAATAGTCTAAGTGACTAGTAACTGGGCTTCTATTACAAATGTATTCTTGGACAGGGACATGAATGGCCAATCCTCTGTATAGAATGGTGAATATGGTCGTAAAAAGTTGAGGAATGGTAAACAGAAGAAAATAAAAGTAGTGGAACACTGCTCCTGACGATTTCTGCTCACTTTGATCACTGAATCCTCCAAAGTGGTTCTGTGGTCAGTATGGAGGGACCTTCCATTTTCAGGTTAATGCACCAAGATACCAGTTCTAGCCTCTGATGCAAGGTGGAAAATGCCACATGTCATTTATAGGGATGTCAGTATTATGTCCTACATGGAGTTAAAAGGTAATGCAAATTCATGCATAGGGTGAGCAGATCCCTACCACTTCTAATAAGTTAATATGCAAGTTCCTGCATGATGATGCCACCTGCCACACAGGTTAGGTGGGTACCATTTCTATTGGAGAGGTGGCAGAGAGGTATATTACCATAATGGAGATACTATTATTTATCACAAAGGTAAAAGATCAAATTCTCTGAAGTCATGGAAAAAAATGTCTTTCATAGAGTAAGTAGAGAGCTTTCAACTCACTGACTCACTCACTGTTCTTATTGCACCAATTAGGAGAGCAATTCTCTAGACCTATGCTCTGTTCTCCTTTTAAATATTTTGCTGACTCTTGTGTAATGATCATATTTCTCTGTACTCTTGAAAGACCAAAGATATATCGAGGGTTAGTACCACCAAATGAAATACGCCTATCAAAGGTCGAAAGATACGAATATCTTTATTTCTGTACATAATTCAAAGCAAAACAGATAGCTATCTGGCTCCCAACACCTCACAGTGTGTACCAGCAGACACAGTGAGGGGTGGGAATGCTGGACATCTTAATGCAAGCTATTTTATACAGTTTCATGATCATTGTCCAGCCCCTCTCCAAACTAATAATTTACATGCTAGGGTTAGTGCCCAGTTCACATGACAAATATGACAATATTATTTAACAGATTTAACAAGTTTGCTTGTCCATGAAGATACAGTGGTAACATTGGTTCTCTAATCCACAGTAAGCCTTGTTTCAAGGGTAGACACAATGCAGTTCAGCAAAAACACACACTGTCTGAATTTGTTCTACATTGTTCCGCTGTGTATATGAGGATGAGGCTTGTAAGCGCAGACAACACTTGGATTTCAGTTCATACGAGTCACAAGGTTTCTTTGCACAAAACAAACAGTCTGTTTTCAGTCAGCCTAAATGTTGACACAACTCAAAAGTCGTTTAGCTCGGCTATATTTGAAAACACAGTCCACCATTTTAGGACACAAAGCAAGAGTTAAAATCAAAATGGCGGATAGTTCTTAAAATGGTGGCAAAGTTGATCAGAATTCGGAGCATTTCGAACACGGTTTTCTGTGCAACGCGAATGGGTTTAGGACAATATTCATAACAAGGCGGTATTATACAAATACAGTTTAACAAACCCTCCTTTTGGCCTAAGTCAAGAGCATTACCCAAACATTTGCTTTATTCAAAACCCCACGCCATAATGTCAGTACATCCTGAATCACATTCTTCAGAAATATCAATCGCCATGAGTTCCTTGATAGTGATATCCTTCATTACTAAAACATTAGCAGTTTCCTTAGGTGTATGTACCTTAGGTCCGAGTGTACCTCTCGCTTGTGCACAACATACTCTTAACATCGAACATATGGCAGGGAGACATTGTACACAACCACAACAAAACAGTAGAGCACCAAGAACTATCATTAGGACTGCAAAGAGTTTCCAACCCCATGATCGTAGTAAGTCCCAGAACCAAGCACTAAGATCCCAGTTTCCCTCTAGGACATGTACTTCAGTACTCAAGGTATGCAGATTTTGTATTGCCTTGAATATGGTAGGGGAGGAGTCAGGTACAAAAACACAGCAGGCGGATCCCACCAATTTGCATAGCCCACCACGCACAGCTAGGATGACGTCTAACAGCATCCTATTTTGGAGGGCCACTAGTCTAATTGCCTTTTGCTCCAGCGTCATGTTGTACAGAATATCAGTGGTCCTATTGATGGTCTTTTCCAGTACCCTTGCCAGTCTTCTAATACTCTCAGAGTTCATTATCTGTCCCCAAAATGGCACAAAGGATTTTGCTACATCACCCATGACTTGTGAATGCGTGTCACCATTCTCATCCCTCCTTGGACGAGCTCTAGAGACTTCAGAGGTGGTAGCCACGTATACCCCTGGTAACAAGATAGCCAAATAACAGGTACCCTGCCAATCTCTGGGTAACCAAGGATAGGCCTCATTGCCACAAACAAAGTAAACGGGGTCTCCTACATACAAAGGTCTATCCTCACTGGTTAGATTCACAATGTTAGTACAACCCTCGGATGTACCCATTGGCTGAGAACCTTCTCTTTGTATACAAAAGGAAACAGAGTTGGGGCTGTAATTAGTAGTACAGGAAGGAGGCATGGCATCCCGGTTGCCTACGGGAGCCATCTTGAAGCAAATCAGTGATTGAAAAGGTCTAGAGAGTCTATCACAAGGCCTAATAGAAGCAACATTGTGTTTGCTTCTATTTGTAAAGAGAGAACATCCCAAAGGTGTTAAGACTCACTTTTCAAATTCATTCAGATTAGTCCCCCTCAAAGTTCCCAGAAATACTATCATTCAGTGACCAAAGAACAGTACCCTGAGCGAGGCATAGCATGCAGTAATTAGAGGAAGAGGATGAATATACCAGCCCAGTCCCTTTTCCCAGTGTTTTGGCAAGTGTGAACACACCCAACAATTCATTCTGTTCAGAATCGCATGGGTCACATTCACGATAATTAAGAGTGTTATTATGATAACCCTGTCTATGTTGGGAGTCTTGAGGAGGAAGGGTGTGCAGATGCACGAAAGGTGGAGACACAGAGGAAATAATTTCAGTGGGTAACAGTTTATCAAGTAGATGCACCCTTTCTATGTACCAGAACCCAAGCGTAAACACAACTATAAAACCGACCAGTACGATGATTACAAAACAGTGGGTCCTCAAGGACCATAATCTCTGATGAACAAATTATTTGTCAGCCACAAGACCAATAGCTTGTTCCGCACGAGTGGATTTAGGAAGGGGCATTTTTTCTTAGAGTTCGTTTAGAAGCCTCTCCGTTAGGCTCTTTTAGTTCATCCGCCGGTGGCTCCTGACCATGTGGCCTATCTTGCTTGAAGGTAACTTTGCCAGTCCCTGGCTCTTGTTTATTTTTCGGCAAAAAGAGTGACAAGGGACTGGCTCAACGATGATTCCTTGTGGGCACAGCCGATGCTGTGCTATATGTTCGGTGTCTAGAACGCAGATCGTACCTCAAGACTCCAGGTACGGTTTTATCTGCGAACAGAGTGTCGTACCTTCCTGAAGGAAGTGATGAAGCGGAATCAAGATTGCTCAACGGTGAAGAAAGATCCAAAGAAAAACTTAAAGGCAAAGCAGCAGTCTTCCCAGGCCCCACGGGCTCAGGAAGGATTTCCGTAGACAAAACAGGCTTGTGATGAGCATCAAAGTGAACAATTTCCTCCTCTTCCCCTTTGTTATGAGCAGAGGAAAAGGTATCTTCTTGATGTGCGTTGCGTGGATCCAGTGTCGTTTCCCTTCCACTCATACAGCGGTCTGCATGGCCAAGAGGCTCTTTCAAATGATTTAACAAGCACCCAGTTGGCAGGCCAGAGTCGATGACCTGGACCCTCGTATGTCACTGGGAGGGCTTCTCGCACCTGTTGATAATTCAAATACAAGTTTTGAGTTAACTGGTCACAGTACTCAGAAAGCAGCCGCTTGGGTTGCCGCTTGGAATTGGGTACATTCCAAATATTGGCTGGTCTCCCCATGATTATCTCATAGGGAGAGAGCCCTGTCCAAGACTGTGCGGTCATCCGCATGGACAATAGAGCTATCGGTAAGCCATCTGGCCATTTCAAATTGCTATTCGCACAGATCTTTGCCATCTTATTCTTTAATATACTGTTGTGGCGTTCTATAAGTCTGGTACTCTGAACGTGTCTGGCCGAATGGAACCGTTTATCGATCTGCAATCCCACGCTTACTTGCAGGATAACAGCAGCGATAAAATGTGGATCATTGTCCGACCAAATGACTCTCGGCTAACCAAACCTAGGAAAATATTCCTTCAGCATGGTTTTTGCAGTTGTCATTGCTGTGGCATCTTTTAGAGGAAATGCTTCGACCCATTTACTGAAAGCGAAAATAACTACTAGAACATATTTGTAATTCTGACAACGCTCCATCTCAATGAAATTGAAGGGTATAACCTTAAAAGGCATAGAGGGGGGACCAAAACTACCCTTCAGTGTCGATGTACCTTTCCCAACATTATGCTGTAAGCATACCATGCAATATTGGACAAAACGCTCAGCAGTTTTTGAGATATTTACATTCACCCAGACAGGTTCTAACAGTTGACAAATCTTTTTAGCACATATGTGAGTTGGACCATGAGCCATCGTAACCATAGCGGTGATATGAGCATCGGGCAGCATCCATTTTTGTGTTCCATTGTCTACCCAACAACCATCATCATCTAAACTTGCTGAACCCTCAGTCCACTGTTTAAGTTCGTCTGGAGTGGCATCCGCCTGAATGTCTTTTATACAGTCAATTTCTACGTCTATTACACAAGTGTTGGTGACCTCTTTGTTATATACATTTTGGAATGCAAATCGGTGACAGTCTGTTTTGCTATTTTGTCAGCAAAAGCATTTCCTTTCCCCATATCATCTGTTACTTTCTGGTGTGCTGCGCACTTCATTATTGCTAACTGGGTAGGAAGCGCAAGTGCTGAAAGTAGCCGAACTATCAAAGTGCCATGTTGTATCTTAGTTCCATGCGTTGTCAAGAAACCTCTCTCTGCCCATAATTGACCAAAATTGTGAACCACCCTAAAGGCATACTGACTATCTGTAAATATATTCACACTAAGCCCTTTGGAAAGTTCACAAGCTCTAGTCAATGCAATAATCACTGCAGCCTGCGCAGAGTTATGCAGAATTCTTTTGGTTTCCACAACAGTGCTTAATGTAGTGATTGCATAAGCAGCAGTGGATGTACCATTTGGAAGTTTGAAACAAGAGCCATTGAAAAACAGCTCACCTTGTGGATCTTTTAATGGTGTATCACTTAAATCAATTCTGCCTTTAGTTTCTTGTTCTGTGGTATAGAGGCATTCATGTGACATTTTGTCACTGCAAGCAATTTCTTGCAGACGAGGCAATAGTTTGGCCGGATTTAATAAGCAACATCTCTTAATTTGGATATTCGGTGCAAATAGAATCAACTTGTATCTTTTTAATCGTGCTGATGTGCGATGTTGCGTTTGCGTTCTGTTTAATACAACGTCTACAGAGTGAGGTACCATCACGGTTTAGGAGTGACCCAGAACCATACCCTCACTTTGTTTTACAGATGCAGCGGCAGCAGCTACAGCTCCCAAACATCTCAGCAAAGCGCATGCAACAGGCTCAAGCGTGGAAGAAAAATAACTGCACAGCCTATTCTTTCCTCCATGCTCCTGCATTAACACAGCCAAAGCACATCCATCACATTCATGCACATATGAAATAAAGGCCATGTCGTAATTTGGTGTGCCCAAAACTGGTGCTGAACACAATGCAGCCTTGAGCAGATCAAAAGCTTTCTGGCAATCCATGTTCCACGGTAAAGGGAAAGAAATGCCATTCTTTGTCAATGCCAACATTGGTTTTATTATTAATGAAAAGTTAGGGATCCACTGTCTACAGTATGAAGCCATGCCTATCAAGGCTCTGACCTCTTCTGCGTATTTGGGACAGACATGCTAGAGATGCTTTGTATCCGTTCAGGTGTCAGTCTTCTCCCCTCCTTTGTCAAGAGATAGCCTAAATAGGTGACTTCCTGTCGACAATATTGAAACTTTTTTAATGAATCCTTATTCCCATGTTCTGCTAGATGGATAAGCAGCAACACGGTGCCCTCCTTGCAAGCAACCTCCGAATCGGCAGCTAAAAGAAGATCATCAACATACTGCAACAACGTGCAAGTGGAAGGCAACTCATGTGTATCAAGCTGTTCTTTCAAAGCTCTACTATAAATGATTGGACTCTCAGTGTACCCTTCTGGCACACAAGTAAATGTAAATGAGCATCCCCTAGGGTAAACGTGAACAAATATCTACTGTCAACATGAACAGGAATACTAAATAAAGCATTCTTTAGATCTACAACACTGAAATGAGTATCTGAAGCTGTAATCATTGTCAATATTGTAGTCACATCAGGCACAATCAGAAATTGTGGACCAACAATCTTATTGATAGCGTGCAAATCGATAATGAAACGGAAAGGAATCGCATTATCCCCTTTCTTATACACCGGTAGAATCAGATTATTGCACAAACTTCCTGCAATTTCCTCAATCACTCCTCGATGTACAAAATCAGAAACTATACTCTTTAAAGCTTGTTCACTGTCAACTGAAATATTATAATGTGGAATATGTGGTAGTTTAACACCTGGTTTTGACACAATTTTAACAGGCTCAATTTGTAAAATACCAACGTCATTATCATCTACCACCCATAAACATGCCGGAACCTTATTCAATTCAGTTGGTAAAGGCCTAGTCAAGAATTGTGAAACATTAGTTCGTTGAGGTGAAATAATCAAGTGCACTCCATCCGGAGAACAGTAAATTACAGAATTCAATTATTTCAACAGATTCAACCCCAACAGATTTTCGCCACAATTCATCATTAAAAGAAATGGACATGAATCGGTGAATGGCCCCAGTGAAATCGGTACCTACTGAGAGACCGGACTAACCACTGGCGTACCAGAGAGCCCTACAGAAATGTTGTTCTGCCCTGACAGTGGAATATCTGGAACCCGCGAATGATCAACGGAACACTTCTGTGCTTCTGTATCTATCAAAAATAGATTCTTCCTATTCCCCACCTTCATCTCAACGGAGGGCCCTTTCTGACCGACGGAAATAGGTATTGGTTCCAGACTCTGCTTCGGGCTGTCCTAACGGAACAGTACATAATCAAATCAAGATCCTCCGAAAAATAGACAGTCGAAGGATTATCAAAAATATTCCCATTATTAACACTACGCTGCTGACTATCCTGTGAAAACGACTGTTTATTCTGAGCGAACTGACTTCTACCAGGACCCCCTATCCCAGGACAGCCTCTGGATCATCTACCCATTGTACCATATGTGTTATTCGATCGCTGCTGAAGGATCGGGCATTGTACGCGCCAATGACCTTCCTGTCTGCAATAGGCACATTGGTTCATGTGTACAGGACCCATTTGCGCATTACTCTGTGGTGCAAACTGGCCTCTGAACTGTTTATTCCCACCTCTGGTTCCACTTGCTATTTGCTGCAACAATACTTTTGTCTTCAAGTCTCCCTTCTTCTTTTCTAACTTCTCTTTTTCAGTATTAACCCTATTCTCATAATACTGAGCCATCTGCAATACTTGACTGGACTGAGATTTAGCTTGCCAGGTGCTTTCGGAAGTCATATTTTGTGATTGTATATCTGGCAACAATTCACACACAAATTTGTCTACAAACAGCCTTTTTCCTGACTCGGTACTTATGTCCCGACCGCTAAAATCTGAAAACACTTGTTCGAACCGATTCAAAAATTCGGTAGCGCCCTTAGATTTCCCCTGGATGCAAGCTGTAAGCTTGTCACAAACTATTCTTCTCTCTGGAACCAAAGTTTTCAATTTAGTTATTATTCTGTCTGGCAGTGTCAATATCACTTGTGGCGGTTTCTCACCAGCATTCCTTTCTCCATCTATATGTACCAAATTAACCCATGTGTCACCTAGCCCTGCCCGATCATCTACAGTTCGAATATGTTTCCATAAATTAGCAGGTAGGATCACAGGGAACAACAAATCTATATCACCCAGTGTGAAAACTGACGAATGCACGACAGACTCAATTTCTTTATAAAATCCTGTTGGATTTTTCCTGATATCTGGAATCGTTTATCTAATGATATTCATTTCCTGTCTAGAAAATGGGACATGAACAAACTGTGATACATAATGGGCTTCAATAACAGCGGCTGCTGCGCCTGTTGCGGCATTAGCTGGAATCTCTACGTTAGGAACGAATGTCGGAGGACCCTCCCTCATTGGCAATTGAGAAGTTGTCATGACCCGGCAAAATTGCCCCTTCTGGACCTCATGGTCATTGTCACGAAGGGCTTGTACTCCTTGTTCCTCCCAACATGGCCGTACCAAGCTCCATGCTACGCACTAGCTTTCACGTCGTGGCACGTACTATAAATTGGTCACGCCCCTGCGGGTCCGCGCATCTCAACGCTATCTTCGGTAGTGACCCGACGTGTGCTTACTCTCTACATTGGTTTCCTTTGATCCTCTTACTTCCTTCCTTGCCTTTTATCCTGTTCCTGGATTTCCCCCCCTACTTACTCGTTCATCGCTAATCCTGGATACCCTGGAACTACGAACTTCCCGGAACTCTGAACGCGTCCTGCAACCTGACGAGGCTCGGGCGAGCCTATTCAAGACCCGAACGATCCACAGGAAGAGTCCTGCGGCCGAACAAGGGAGATCCCGATCACAGGTGAGACGGGGGGAGATTTACGACAGAAGTAGCAAATTCTGATCGTTCATTAAGCAACAAGGCTAAATCAAGTGACAAAGTAGCCAAAGCAGTATCGGGCGAAAACGCTCTCTTATAAATGAACATCAAATCTGTGGGACAATAAAACTTTTTCTTCATAAACTCATCTTGTAGGTACTCTACCATTACCTGTAACACTTTCCTTTGCATTGCCGGAGCATACTGACTAAAAGTGTCATATACTTCAATGGGAGAAATTTAAACTTTCGAAATCCATCTAAGCGCGTCTCTTATGCAAATACGCGTCCCTTCACTTATTGGTTTAGATGAAGGAAGAAATCGTTTCTGCACATATGAGGCTTCCAATCATCTATTTTATCATTCTGTAACTGATCTAACTCCCTCTTAAACTCAAAAATCATCTCAACATGCTCATGTACTTTCTCCGCAGTGTCCCTTGAGCGAGCTAGGACGTTCAATTCCCTCAACCCCTGTGGGACATCATGTCTGTCAAATCACTCCAAACATCAGCCAAATGCATTCCCACCCCCTCTATCAAAATAGTCTGTCCAGGAATACTTCCTTGGTCAGAAATATCAGTTAAAACAGCTGATTTTTCACCTTCTTCTACATATTTCTTAGCCCATGCCTACAATTCTCTTTTTCTAGCTTTAGATACAGTACTACAAGTCACTATTCTTGAATCAGCACTCACCCCTTCAATCGCTACAAGTGAAGCAGAACCACTCAGAAAAGAAAGCTCAGACAAATCTTGTACAATAGGCAGTGGAGACACTACCGCTGGCGGTAAAGACGGAATTAAGGGAACATCAGCTGTCGGTAAGAGCGAGGATGCAGAAGGGGAAACAACAACAGGAAGAGGAGCAACAACTGGAGGAGGAGCGACAACGGGAGGAAAAGGAACAACAAAGGGAAGAGGTGCAACAGCGGGAAGAGGTAAAACAAAAGGGAGAGTATCATAAGGAGGTGGTGCAGTGGCCACAGTCCTGCACTCATTCAATAACTTATTGATCAGTTCGTCTGAGGTATGAAAACCCTGAGACCGATATATTTTCTGTACTCCAAGTTGAAATGCCCTATCCATACTTCTAATAGATTCCGACTGTTTCTGTTGATCATACAATAATGTCCTTTCAGTGTTAGACATATGTCGACTTGCGTGTTTCTCTTTACTCAGAAGTTGCTGCATAGCTTCCTTTCTCAAATCCTTAATCACATCAAACGCTGCATGCCTAGCCTTTTTGTTCAACAATATAGACTCTAAATATTCTATACGGGCAATTTCAAAACTACCATGAACTGGCCACTGAAATTCAGAAGCATGTATAATTTGTCTGTGCCAAATATCGTTAAATACAATGCTATTGAGGCCATACTGATGCCGATGAGCCAACAGTTGGCGTCCGTTGGCCACGTCCCAAAGATTGTCTCTCTCTGTGGAATAAACCCCTGAAACAGGCAGACAATTTCTCAGGCATGTCAGATCACTGGTGTTACCTGGCGTCGTTTTTACTCATGAGAACAAATCTGCAACCAATATCAGGATTCTTAGGAATCTCGGCAGTACTCACCTGATTTCAAGACAAAGGAGGTCCGATTGGATTACAAAGGATCCACGTGGTTGGCGATTTCGGCAAAGAACCCGCCTCGATATGGGGACCCTTGTCAAGATGCCCTCTCGAACAGCGTGCTCACCATTCAGGGATCGGATTGTGCAGTACTGTTGAGGTGTTGCGTCTCATACAAAGGGACCCCTTTTTTCTCACTCTCCGATCCTGGTCCGATAGCCGCGTCTTCTTTTCAGTGAGGAGACATCAATCTTGAGGGTTCCAATTCGGGCGCCATCTGAAAGATCAAAGACATTTCACGGCTTAGTACCACCAAATGAAATACGCCAATCACGGGTTGAAAGATACAAATATCTTTATTTCTGTACAGAATTGAAAGCAAAACAGAGAGCTATCTGCTCCCAACACCTCACCGTGTGTACCAGCAGACACAGTGAGTGTTAAGAGTGCTGGACATCTTAATGTAAGCTCTTTTATACAGTTTCATGATCATTGCCAGCCCCTCTCCAAACTAATAATTTACATGCTAGGGTTCGTGCCCAGGTCACATGACAAATATGACAATATTATTTAACAGATTTAGAAGTTTGCTTGTCCATGAAGATACAATGGTAACATTGGTTCTCTAATCCACAGTAAGCCTTGTTTCAAGGATCGACACAATGCAGTTCAGCAAAAACACACGGTCTGAGTTTGTTCTATATTGTTCTGCTATTTATATGAGGATGAGGCTTGTGAGCGCAGACAACACTGGATTGCAGTTCATACGAGTTACAAATGTTCTTTGCACAGAACAAACAGTCTGCTCTCGGTCAGCCTAAATGTTAACAGAACTCAAAGGTCATTTGGCTCGGCTGTAGTAGAAAACACAGCCAACCATTTTAGGACACAAAGCAAGAGTTAAAATCAAAATGGCGGATAGTTCTTAAAATGGTGGCAAAGTTGATCAGAAATCGGAGCATTTCAAACGTGGTTTTCTGTGCAACGCAAATGGGCTTAGGCCAGTATTCATAACAAGACGGTATTATACAAATACAGTTTAACACTCAGAAGTAAATTCATTACCACCACCGGCTACACCCTGGTTTCACATTTAGCAAAAATGCAACTCTAGCACAGGGAGTGAGGACAGAGAGAGCTGAGCGATTAACATAATTTTGAGAGTAGGCCGTCAGCAGTCTTATTATGTTGCGTTAGAAAGCTTTTGTACTGCCCCACATCACCACTACAGTATTCTCAGAGCGACTAGGCTTATCTGGTGCACAATGCCCTGCCAGGCGTCTATAGGATGTATTCTGCAGGGGGATACGTAAAAGGGAAATGATGTAGAGGTACAGGAGGTAGAGGAAATAGAAGAAATAGGCTAGGTACGTAGAAAGGAGCAGGCCACATTTGTGATAGCTTGGATGCTCCAGTTAAACATGCAATACGAATGAAGCATGCAGAAAACTGCTGATGTAAATTCTAAAGGTGGCCATAGATCCGGAAGAATTCGGTTGAGTGCAAATTCAGGCAAATACATAAATATTGTAAATCGCAGTGCATGACTGTATGAAGGCTCTGAGATGTGCCCAAATAGCCCCTTGGTGTGCGTGGGCCTTTTGTCCGGTAATGCATTTAATGTCTCTGTCTAAAGACATTTCAGCCTAGTAGTACTGTGACTGCCAAGCCAAGAGTCCAAGAGTGGCCAAGTCCAGGATACCGTCTGTGAGAGGAGAATGTGAATGGAAACATAGGAAAAGGAGAGGGTAGGAGAGGAGTCCCTCAATTTATATGTGATTCAAGCATAGACACCATATTCCTGAATATACCCTATAAACAGTACATTTACATTACATAAAATCATTATGCAATGTGACATCTGCACAGCACCAACTACCAGTTTGGCAGAGTGCAGTGTTAATCCATATGACAAATGAAACCCTCTACTGCAGGAGAACAACACACAACATCACACATCCACCACTACATGCAAGTGACAATGCTCGGAACAGAGGACCCGCCCTGCAATGGGATGTCTAGCAGTCTCATGTACTGAAATGGTGCAATTTCAGGAGGAGGCCCATCGAATTAGAGGCTTATTAAAGGTTTAGTAGCCCTCAGGCGTGAATGGAGAGAATTCCCTTTCCCTTTGAGAGAATTAAGAGAGAGAGCTGTACATTAGTACCCGGCGCGGCAAAAAAGGAAAAAGACTTACCTCTGATTGGCTCAATTCCGAGCCTTACAGCATGGTAATCCCGAGCAAGCATCGCATGCAGCTCGTTCCAATCTCCAACAGCCTTTTCAATCCGGAATTTTTATGTTTACTTTTTTTTTTAAGTTACTTCAATCGCCCCCATGGAAAGGGTGAAGGGACTACGTGTATTCTATTTTCCCCTTCCCGGGTGGCTATTTTCTTTTGTTTACTTATTTGGCCACCATGGAAATAGAAACAGGACTACGGTTTCTGTCCTTGGCATCCATTTCTTTAACTTTTTTAACTTTTTTTCAGCTACAAAACGCAAGACGTCTCGCAGCCGGGGAAAAAATACATTAGCACCCCTGTCAAACAAGCCTGGGTACTAATAGCAATATGCCACCCGACTGTGCCCATTACGGCCCCCAGGGGCATTACTGTATGCCGTAATGGCCCGCAGTCGAGGGGCATATTGCCTAATTAATGTATGCAGGCTAGCTTCATCAAAGTTAATATTTGGTAAGGAAAAGCTTGGCAGGGTCTTTTCATCTTTATAGGTTTCTAGGAGTTGTGTCCGGTCGTTTATAAAGTAAACATCCTGCTTACACATCGTGTTTCAGTGGAATATCCTAGAGAGAAAATGCTAGTAAAGCGTGCACATCTATAGTAGGAAAACAGACCCAGTCTATCTAGGCTGTGTTCACTGGCGGAGGTGGAAACCACCTCTCTTTCATCAAACAAAATGACTGAATCCTTCTGTCTACCGACATCTCAGGCCACGTAGCTATGCATGGTTGACCTAAATCATCCTACCGAAAGTACAAAGGAGTCCTTCCATAATGCCAAACTACCAATCATGCCATACAGTCATGGCTGCTACATGCATGACATGGACAAGAAAGTGGCTAAACATCAAAAACTAATAAACATATGTGTTGCTACCTTAATACTTGTCAAAGGATACAAAAATCCAATAGAACTTAAGGAATAACATCTACATGATAAAATAAATACCTGTGGGCGTGATGCAAAACTAACAGTAGGCATGAAATATGATTGATATCTGGAGACGATGCACTAATATGCTGTTTTAGTCGGCATTTGTATGATGCATGTCTGCCCCTAATAGTCTCCAGCCACTGAAGGCCTCACTAGTGCATGGGAGGAAGAGTTTATAAATAGAGTGTGCACTATTTGTGCATTCAGAGTCTTTGGACTGACTTTTTTGGACCGCCCACAAAAAGAGGCGGCCCAGACAATGCCACTCAGACAAGATTGCACCGCAACAGAAGGGCCAGCAGAGCACATGACACACAGAACAGGTAAGTGAATTGTGGGGTCGGGAGCAGGGGACCGGAAAAGGGAGTGGTGACCTCTCGGGGCTGAGGGAGAACCGAGGTCTTAACCTTGAGGGTTGAGCAGAGAGGAGAATGGGGGAGGACAAGCATTGTTGGTTAGGTGGGCGGGAGAAGGCAGGGGCAGAGGCACTTAGCTTGGGAAATCCAGGGGTGAAACCCACCTGCTGGTGGAAAATACTACCCGCTTGAGGCAATCTTTTGTAGGAGCAGCCTCCAAAGGGCAGGATGAAGACAAAGAACACTCTTGTGTCAGAAGCCATGAGTGTGGGCCAGAGATGCTCTCCTATCATGTTGCTGTGAGATATACATTCCTGAGTTGTCACAGAGTGTAAGGGGTCTGACTTGGCCACGTACAGCTTATCATGCGTGCACACATCAGGTCAGTACTTATTTGGTAACTAGTACTGTAGTAGAGCTGGGGCTGCTAGTCATATTGCCAGATCTGGCACACTATTCATAAGAATAATCAGGCATTTAGCCAGCCTGCTAGGGGTCTCAGGTAGCATGCATTCAATTTTGAATCTCTCTCTCTAGTTTGTTATTTTGGATTGAGAATAAGTAACCGCTGAGACAGGTTTCGGAAGCATTATGACTTGGTGATGCACTTTAGAATGAAGGCTGGATATAGGTTTTTATTGTCATAGCTTCAACTGTAGGAACTTGGGGGGCAGCCCCCTGCATGACACAATGGGTTTGATAGAGCTCTGACATGGGCTGGTGAGGAGTGTCCCTGAAGGGTGTTAAATATATATAAGTAGTCTGGTTGCTGAGTTCTTGATATGCTGCAGTTTGTATGGTAGATGCGACGAGTCCCTGAGGCAGAGGCTGGTGGCATGAGGATTAGGGGCACTGTTAATTGAACATAATGTGTGATTTCCTGGAAGGAGAAGGTGTGCCGTGGGATTTTAAGAAGAATTGACTGCATGGTTCAGATGTGGTGCAATGGTTAGATCCATTTAAAACGGTAGGCAAAAAGCTGTGGGGAACCTTTATAATGGACACTCTTAACAGTGGACCTCAGCGCCCTTGGTATAGATAGTGATTGTTGCATGGATTGTGCAACAATGGAGAAAAATATGGTTCCTCCACTCCGTTTTAGAAACTAAAAATGAAGAAGGTAGTTGCACTTATTCCGTCATGCGCCAATTTTAGTTAAATGAAAAAAAGAGACTCCACTCAATTGGAATATAGTGATTGTGAATTTGTATTATTTAGAACGAGTGCCCTTTGTGATAACACGTGTTTCAATGGTCTGCGCTGTCTTTCTCAAATCAGGGCCAATGGTATTGGTTGTAAGTATTGAACGTGGCTTGTCAGCATAGCAAAAATGTAAATTACAATGTTTTTGAACATATATTCATAGTTCATATATAGAGCAAGAAAGGTAATGAGCACAAGTTATTAGTCTCTTTAGGAGTGACTGAACAGGTGTCGTTAGATGCTGAGCATCTATCGACACCTGTTCAGTCACTCCTAAAGAGACTAATCAGCTGCTAAACTATAACAACAATCTCTTTGAATTAATTATGATCAGTAGCAGTGGACATAAGCAACTATATGATTTGTTATTATTTGTATTGCTGATGAATGGTTATATGCACAGTATAAGTTGATTTGAAATATTGTGGAATAAGTTGATTTCTAATTATGAAATATGTTTGACTGTTTTTTTTAACTAGATTCAGAGTTTGAATATTAATCAGCCCCTGAAGAAGAAAATACATCTCGAAACGCATTGGGAAAATTCCCCCATTGATCAATAAATCATATGTATAAAATTGAATAACTTGTTCTCATTACCTTTCTTGCTCTATATATGAACTATGAATATGTATTAAAAAACTTTGTAATCTTTCATTATGCTAACTAGAAATATTTAGCTCACTTAGCCCTAGATAGTGTGCAGGGGACGGGTGTTTCCTAATTGGGAACTTATCTTCTTTCTACTTACTATACAGCCCATATGAAAGGAATTGATAAAGTTACTCTGAGTAAGACTAGAACAATCTACTTTACTTAAAGGCTATAGTATTGTATGCACATCCTATGAGTATTTAGTAGCACTGTATCCTACTAACATTGACCAACATTAAAGGTATTTACCAGAATCGCCTCAGAACCAGCATGGCTAAGGAACCTCCTAAATCGGAACGTGTTCCCCCACCCACCTTTTGCCTTCTTTATTGAGCAAACCACATGACCACATCATCCCACCTCCCGGCACCACCATGCTCCTCCTTAACCCATCAGCCAACAGACTAAGTCAATTTAGGAGCCGTACCAAACCCTTCCATCACCTCAAGCACCCAAGATCGACTTGTACTAGAAAAACACGTTTAGGTTTACGGTCCTGCCATGCCTCAGAAGCAAACTATGTTAAGCCCACAATACAGCGCTCAACCCATGGGTGCCATTAAACCATATCGTAGCCAGTTGAACAAAGGTCTTAATGTCCACTCAGCCATCCACATGCAATAAAAAGAAAATGATAGAGTGCTGTCCCCTTCAATGTGCCCTGATAAATGCGAGATCCCTCCCAGCTCATGCAACTGAAATTTGTGACCTGCTCACCAATTTGGACTTGGATGCTCTAGCTATCACAGAAACATGGCTGCATGAAGCCTCCAGACCATCCATCTCATTAGCCCTTCCTCCAGGTTACACTGTCTTTAGACAAGACAGACCAGTTGCTAAAGGCGGGGGAATAGCCCTCATAGGCAAAGACACCCTAACAGTAAGACAAACCACATCAGTTCTTAGCAAGAATGTAGACTCCCTCTCAGTCAAACTCACTATTTCTCCCAACCTCACCATTGCCATCCACATAGCATACCATCCGCCAGACCCACTTACTGACTTCCAGGACAAGCTGCTCCATCATATTGGGGACAATCTAAAAAACACTACGAAATCCATTCCCTTGGGGGATTTCAATGGTATACAGTTCTTTTGCCGCGGGATTTTTCATCGCGGGACTTTTCATCGCCGTTTTTTATCGAAAAAAAATCATGTTTTTTTGGGAGGGGTTTAAAAATTTAAGAAATATTTGTGGGTGAAAGGGAATAATTTAAAAAAATAAATAAAGGGGGGTTTTGGGTGATAACCCCCCAAAAAAAAAAAAAAACGATGAGTTTTTTTTGATAAAAAAACGGCGATGAAAAGTCCCGCGATGAAAAATCTTGCGGCAAAATAACGTAGAACCATTTCAATCTGGGTTTCAATGATCACAAAGATAAACAAGCCAAGTCCCTAGCCAAAGCCCTCCATGACCTTGTTTTCCAGCAACAAATCATCAACTCTACCCACTCCAAAAGTCGTATCCTTGACTGGGTAGTAGACCACAACTGTGGTGTGGATATCAGTTCCAATACACCATCCCCATGGACCGACCACCACCTTATCCATTTCTACATACCAACCAGTAGCAATATTGCTAAATCATTTATGCCTGTCCCACCTGCTATAGCAAGATGTGTACGAAACCTTACTAAAGATAGGATCCTTCCTTCCTTAGAGACTCCAGTCCTCAAGCCACTATTCTCTCCAAACCCGTTGGTGCTGGCTGAGCTCTACAACTCCATGCTCAAAACTGCAGTTGACACCACTGCCCCGCTAGAGAGCAAGAAAGCCCTAAAAAAGAAACATGCCAACTCTTGGTTCTCCACTGAGCTCAAAGAACTATGTGTCCTCAAGCGTAAAGCAAATGGCAAGGTGCCCCACAGGAGTCCACGCTAACTGCCTACAAAACACTGGTGGCACAATACAAAAAATTATAGTTCTACCAAAATCTACCGCTTATAACGCAAGAATCTCTAACGCTACATTTGAATCAAACGAGATGTTTGCCATCTATAAAGTGTTTGTCTTGTTTGTTGTAGTGTATGTTTCTGTTTATATATGTTTTATGTGTGTATGTTGGTAAATTTGATTTTTTCTTTTGTATGTGATTGTTTTAATTTGTAAATGCATCATGACCCCAGTGTATATGAATTTATTTAATCTATGAATATCGCTTTGAAGAATTTCCTGGGGTATGACGAATTCTAAAAGATGTAGGTGTTGAGATATAGTGTATTTTATGTTGATGTTTGATCTATTATATCTTGCATGTACTGTGTGAATAAGATAAATATAGAGTAAAAAAAAAAAGGAATTGGCCACACCCGTCACGAACACACATGATGTTGTTAAAGATTAATCTTGGTGCACTAGTGTCCAAACAGCCATGATTAAAAACTCCCATCACCAGGCCCTATCCAAAGACAACGTGCCTGTTTTATTTTATTTTTTTATTTTTTATTTTACATTTTTAAAGCGCTCACACAGCCCGGAGGCATCGAGGCGCTGTTACAAGAATAGGTTTTTTTTGTTTCTTAGTTGCATATTTATGACGCACTTAAACACCCAGAGGTTTCTAATCGCGGACCCAGGGATCAAACCTGTGTTGCTTCGTGTGGTCTTGCTTCCAAGACCACACGACCTGTGTCACATATGATCAGCTCAGAAACCAAAGAGAAAACACCTTTCTCGTACAGACAAGAAACTGAGTCAGATGTACTTGATATCATGCAGCTAATCAAACCGACCCACTGTAAGGGCGATGTTTGCCCATCCAACCTTATTAAAGAGTGTGCGGATACCTTAGCCCCTTTCTTGGCAGCTTTCATTAATGCCTCATTGAACTCCAATAGCATCCCTGCATGCCTGAAAGAGGCGTGAGTCCGCCCACTACTAAGAAATCCTTCCTTAAACCCTGAGACTCCCAAAAATTATAGACCTATCACTACAGTCCCATTCCTTCTAGAAATTCTGGACTAAGTTGCCTATTCACAAATCCATCAGTTTTTGGAAGCAACAGCATCCTTCGCAAATGGCAATCTGGCTTCCACCCGGTCCATGGGACTTCGTCCGCCTTGCTTGATCTCAAGATCCAACTCGGCGACATAATGGACAAAGGTAAGCCGGTACTGCTCGTTCTCCTAGATTTAGCGACTGCGTTTGATCTTGTTGATCATGACACCCTATGCAAACAACTCAAACAATGTTGCATACTTCTCCCCTGATGCCACATCATGGATCTCCTCCTTCCTTAAGGGGAGACTTATGAGAGTCTTCTCGGACCAAGCATGTGCAGCGCCCACCACCATCCACTGTGGTGTCCCTCAAGGATCTTGCACTGCACCCACACTCTACAACATCTTTACCCTACCACTCTTCAATGAGTTGGATGATAGTGGCATAGCTTACACAAACTATGCCGATGACACTCAAGTCCTACTCCCCCTCACGGGCTCCTATGAACAGGATGCAGCTACACTGACCAACATATACACAACCATAAAGGCATCGATGGCAGCTAATGGTCTATGTCTCAACAGAGATAAAACAGAGATCCTCCTGGTTGGCAGCAAAGGCACTCTCAACATGTTTGACCCTCTATACAGGACCTTCAACATTGATAATACGGCTATCACTGTGTCACCAGCAGTCAAAACGCTAGTGGTCTTCATTGACTCCTCCCTATCTATGATGCGCCAAGTCAGTGCTATTGCTTCCTCTGCAGCGCTCACCACCAAAATCATTAATTCGGTCAAACCCTACGTGTCATCAAAAAACTGCATCACAATAGCCAGGGCAACCATTGAAACCAAACTGGACTATTGTAATGCCCTCTTCATGGGAACATCGGTTAAAAACCTCAACAGGTTACAAGTTACTCAAAATACTGCCCTCAGAGGCACACTGAGCATTCCTAAAAGGGAACATCTCTCACAGGCTAGAAGAGATGTGCACTGGTTGCCATAGCGCATTCTTTTTAAAACCTTGGCCATCACACATGAGTGCCTCTCACGCACTGCCCCCCATACCTATTGGAAAAATGATTCCAATCACCTCCTCCAGGCCCATTCGAGCTCACCACTCCAACCAGATATATGTCACCAGATTGAAACGAGCTAAAGCGGGAGGCTCCAGTTTCCAACATCTAGCACCAAAAAACTGGAATGCCCTGCCCACATCACTCAGAAATGAAGCCTCATACAGTCTTCCATAAAGCTCTCAAGACCAAACTCTTCAACTAATACTTTCTGACTAGTCCATCATCATCAGACCCATTGGCAATCCACTTGAAATGTATTCCTGCATATATCTTTAATTGCCTATGTTGATGACTTGGTTCCCCAGTAACCACTGATCCTCTATGCCAGACAGCATACCACTGTCACTGTAATTCTAATGTCTTTGGTTTTCTCTATTTCTCCTCCCTTACTGAAGTCTTCCCCACTTCATAAGCCATTACGATCTGGTTCCATTGTAAACAAGGAACAGATGACTAACTCCACCATGTAATTGTAACTTTCAATGTAGTTTTTAACCAGGATTGCCTGTCATTATCCATATTCTGTATTCCTTTCACAACTAAGTAAGCCTACTGTAACACCACCACAATGCCCAAGGGCCGACTTGTGCGCTTTATAAATGTATTAAATAAATAAATGAATAATGCCCTGCTACACATTTTCTAAAATGGACAAAAGTGTAAATATTTATCTTTGTATGCCTTGTATGGTGAAGGTGGTGAGGTGGGGGATCAGGCATGAACAGCTATCCACCCACTTTGGATTTCCCATTGTAAACACTTTTTTTTACAGTATTGAATTGAAGCGCTTGTGCTTCCCTTCTGTCCGCTCAAGGTTTCCAACCTGCAGTGACTTGTCATCGCTCTCATGGGGTCTGGTCTGTATGTTGCTTCATTTAAAAAAATAGTGGAGAGTTTACCTATTTCTGCAGAAAGGAGCACACAGCACACATTGTTATAAATTGTAATAATGTGGACTGGATGACAGTCAGGCACGTGCAGATAAGTGCAAGCGTTTTCTAAAAGAACAACGGGCATACTTTACTCCCAAAAGATACAGCATAATCAGCAACAGGTTACAGCAACCTTACACAGGCACAACAGATGGAGCGGTTAGCCTTCGTGGGTGGCTGGAGATAGCCATGGAGACTGGCATTCCACAACATTATTATGGTCATTTCTTTTTGGAGAGGTATGGTAAAATCTTAAAAAAGAAAACCTGTATTCCTTCTGGAGAAGAGAGGCGTTGTTCCTGTGACATTTGAATACAACTTTTCTAATACATCAAATGTGTTTGCATTTTGGGCCATCGGGTACTGCATGGTCCTGCAGGTTGCACACAATGATAGATTACTCAGAGCTGGTTATAGGTCAAAGATTCGAATGCAAAGGATCGAATGACAAAAGGGTCGACTCAAAAGGACATAAAACAAAAGGGTTGATTTTTTTAAAACTTTTTTTACCTTTTTGTGGTAAAAACCACGTTTTTTTTCCAAAACGGAAACCCCCCAAAAAATATATTTAAAAAAAAAAATTCAACCCTTTTGTTTTAGGTCAAATTGACCCGATCCTTTGGCATTCGATCCTTTTGGATTCAAATCTTTGACCGGACACCCTCAGAGCTTCATTTTGTAAGTGCCACGGGGCAAACAATTTCCAGCACACCTGTGCCACATCCACATATTTGGGGTTTCAGCTGCAACTCCCACCGGCTCATTGGGGGTGATTTGCACACCACCCGGGCACACTGGAGCAATTGAAAGATGCATATGAGCATCTTTGATTTGCTCCTGCTACATTTCCCCTGATTCACAAAGGCCGAAACTGAAGCAAATTTGGAGATGCCTGGAACATCTTTGAGAAGTGATTCACAGCAACTGTCAGAGATGCTGCGGGCATCTACCTATTTGCTCCACTTTTAGGTTATGTTAATCAGATATAAGGTAGCAGGAGCAAATCAGAGATCATCTGGAGCATCTTAGAAGTTCTCAGGTTGCAACTCTTTGAGAATCAGGCAGGCCCAAATGTTAACTGCTTCTTTAAACACATTGGGCCTCATTACGAGTTTGGCAGTAGCCGTGCCTGTGTTACCGTGCTGTCGCTAAACCAGTGATTATACCGGCACCCCGCAATGGGTGACGAACGTGGGTATTCCGACTTTGGGGACCCGGTTCGTCCCCATTGCCGGGTGTCGGTAATGTGGAACTCCCATTCCCTTTGAGGGGAATTAGGAGCTCGGATGCACCGGCACCGTTCATATACAGTGCCGATACATCCGACGAGTTGTGCTTGCGGGTGCCGCACTGCCCACCAGGTCTGGCTCGTACAACTAGTATCATGGCGGTCCAGATGCAGCGGCACAAGTAAGCTTACTGATTCCGTTGTTTCTGGACCACCAGGGTCGTAATGAGGCCCATTCTCCTGTAAGTGACTAAAAATCCAGCACTCCAACTAAGTCAATGCCTAGTATGGGATTCCCAATGGAAGCCCTTATTTATATATTTTTATGTCAAAGTTCTTTAAATCTGGATGATGAACCCTTATATAACGCCCCTCTCTTTGAATCTCCCCGACCTCACTGAGCCAAGAAGTAGGTGTGTTTTGCAAATTAAAAGGTTTATTTGAAGAATTGAACAATATATATATCACACTTTTATGAATAGAATAATATCTGAATAGCACATTTATGAATATGAACGGTGATCAGCAATGGGTAATATTACAATATCAACAATCTCTTTAATCATTTAGGAGTAGGAATAGGAGAATAATGTAGCAGAAAATACTTTGAATGGGCTCAAGAAAATGCAAGATAGGAAAGAACGCAACACAGAAATAAACTTGATATGACTTCACTCAAAAGACAATATAATCACTTTTTCCCCCTGTTACTACTCACTCCCCCCACTATGCAATATGAATAGATGGAAATGAGGGCACACAGGTTTCAGGTATACAATCAATAATGCAGTTCAATCCCAGTTCCCCCAGCAAGCTTAGAGAGAACAGGTATGATTTTAAAACAGGTCAATATGCTTATGAATGTGATTGCAATGAATGTGAAAAATGCTAAAATTATTTTAATTTACTAAAGGAGATTCAGGATAAGTGATAGTTACTTTGGATTGGTTCAGGTCAACACGAGCAATGATTTATTTATTTATTTGTTTATGGTTTGTTTAAACCTTTACAAAATCATTATTCATAATACAGGAAAATACAACATTTAAAACAATTCAATAATTTAAAACAATTCAATCATCGTAAAATAACATAAACTTATAAGATCATTATCGTTTTAAAACCAAAACAGATTAATAGGTCTTTAAGATAGTCATAAAATCATAACCATATAAAAATCGTAATCATCAAATATAGCAGTTTGAGGTATTTGACTCCAACAGTGAAGTTCAAGTAGATCACATTTGTAGGACAAACTACTACAACAGTTATTAACGGAATTCAAAACATTTTAGGATAAATCACAAAAGTTCTTAAGAAAGGTTATTACTCTTATCTTTAGGACAGTAGAAGAACTATGCCTAATTTGATACCACAGGAGTTCAGTATTAACACAGTATAAATGCAAAATAAATTGTTCAAAATACAATATACGTTGTGTCAAAAGGGCGGGACATAAAAGGAGAAGATGTAACAGAGTTTCTTCCATATCTTCCACTTTACAATATCTACACCAACCCCAATCATTTTTAAGCAGATTCAATTTTTTCAGTATATAATTTGTTTTTAGCACATTGAATCGAAATCTCATAAAGGTGTTTCTATATTTCTCAGAAGGATATTTCTGCAAGTATATTTCAAGAGCTGGATTGAATTTCCAAAATGTATAAACTTGGTTAAACATTTTAGATTGTTGGACAATGGATGTAGTGTATTGCCAATCATTACATTTCAAGATTTTTTTAACTTTTAAAGGATTCTTCAAAAACATTTCCAATGAAATGCCTAGTAGATTCAACATTTCTTCTGTCACCAATTTCAATTTCAAGCAGAACAGATTAGTAACATCTTTCCCTGCTACAGTATACAAAGTTTTAGATTCATCTTCTAAACATTTTCTCCATAAAGACATTTTTTTTCCATGTAATCATTGATCTTAATGATTGGAGACCAAATTCATATCTGATGACTTCCATGGGTACACACTTAGGTATAAAGAATAAGCCACCTTTCCATATCAAACTTTCTAGATTTTTTATAAAATCAGTGTTTTCAAGTTCATAAAATTCTAAGCCGTACATCAATTTTGGTATACATGACATCACATAAAATTGCCTCAAAGGGATTGTAGTAAATTTACAATATTTCGCCTCTATTTTACTCATCTGTCTCTGGATCATATCTGATGTCGTTCTTAGATGTCTTTTTATCATTGCATTAGATCCATTACCAGTAAAATAATATCCTAAATATTTGAAAGCTGTTGACATTTAATTTGTGTCCCTTCGCAAAACCATGTTAAAGCCGATAGATTATTTGTGCCTTTTCCTAGCCGTATAATTGTGGTTTTAGAAGCGTTAATTTGCAAATGTATGCGAGAGGTAAAGGCAACAAAAACATTTATCAACCGTTGCAGACCAACTTTTGTACAATCCAGCAATAAAAAATCATCAGCATTTGCGATCCATTCAATAGCTTCTTCTCCTAATTTGGGCGATACTAGACCTTTATTTTTCAACTCTTTACCAGCCTTATGAACATATATATTAAACAGAATCGCTGCTAACTTACAGACTTGTCTCAGCCCATTAGATATGGGAATCTGCGAGGAGAGTCGACCATCGGAGTTCAATCTTACTCGCTTGGAATTGATAAGTCTCTCATAATTAGCCATAAAGTTGAGCGATCTACAAGATCAAAGGCTTTACTGAGATCCATTGAAGCCACAACGATATCTGATCCTTGCTTCGTAAGGGCTTTCGATTGTAAACGTTTTAGTATGAGTCCTCCACAGTCGGTTCCTATCTTTTTTCCAAAACCTGTTTAGTGTCTAGTATGTTGGCATTACCAATCCATTCTTCTAGGTCTTCAAGATCATTGATGTAAATATCTTATATTCAGGGTCTGAAATGGCAATAGGCCTATAACTTTCTGGCGATGTTCTGGGACCCTTCTTGAAAATTGGGATCACAATGGCTACTTTCCATGACACAGGTATCGACTTATTTATAAGAATGTCCTTGAAAAGTATATTTAAGATATTTCCCCACAATATAGGATCAGTTTTCAAAATTTTGTTAGACATATTATTAGGAGCTGGAGCAGCTGATTTTTTTGCTTTCATGATTACATCAGTAATTTTGGAAGCTGAAATGTCTAGTGTCCATGCTTTAGCTTTCGTGTAATTAGAATTGATAACCGGTTTATTGCAATCATATATTTTAGTGAAGTGGTCTTTCCATGTTCTTTCACTAATCTGTGTCAGTAATATCTCTTTTTGAGTTAATTGTATTTCATTAATCATGGACCAAAATGTAGAGATATCTTTCCCTTTAATGTAGGACAGCATTCTTTCTCCATCTAATAGATCTCTTGCGGCTTTGTGAGAAATTTGCCAGTTCTTATATTGTTATTTAAGCTTTCTTATCTGCTTATCACAGTCAACACCTTGTTGTACAGAACGCATGATGTTGCGAATATCTTGTCTCAACTGTTTTTTCCGATTTAGAATATCCATGTCAAAGACATGTGTATGATTAAGTCTCGGTTTTATGACGTTCTTATTCATGCATATACGACGTGTAATATCATTAATATACTTGTTAAATGTAAAAGCAGAAAGATTGCTTAAACATTCTACATCAGACATATCAACAAAACCTTTTAATAGCAGAGATGTAAATCTTTTCGTTTTTGTGTAAGACCATCGAATGCGAGTACCACTAACATTCGTAATCAGGCCTTCATTATATGTTACAGTGCGTTCTAAATTTTCTGTATGTATGATATCTATACTCAAAAGATTGTGGTCGCTTGATGACATTTTCAGCACATTAAGTTTAGATATATATTCGTCCAATCCATGAGAAACAAAGATGTAATCTACAATTGAACTTAAACCTCTGGCATTCCATGTATGATTGAAATTCAACAATTTCGTTAGACCCATAATCTCCAGAAAGTTCATCCATATGGCACCTCTTACTTTGCGGTTACAACAAGCTGATCTGATTTTGTTATCAACAGTTTCAATGTCACACAATAATGTGTCTATCTCTATGTGGGTAAGCTCACAATCAGCATTTAAATTGCCAGTTATTACCACTAAACCATCCACACAGATTTCCCACCATGCCTCTATTTTTAAAGATAAATTGCTTAGTTCTTGAATTAAGTGTTTTTCAGTTACTTTCAAAGGGTTCCAATATACATTAATAAGACATACGTCAATAGAGTTGGTACCCAGCTTCATAGAACATGTGACGATTAAAAAAGAGTTCAAGCTGGACCATGTATTAATGTTTGTAGCTTCCATACTATGTTTACATGCAATAATACGGCCACCCATCGGTCTACCTTTAGTACCTTTAGTGGCAAACAATTGCCATAAGTCATAGTCTTCCCAAACTAACGGCATAGTAGCCCACGTTTCTTACAGAAAAACCAGGTCATAGGAAAATAAAATATCACAAACTTCGGTGTTATTACACAAAAGCATGTGGCCTCTCGAGTTCTAAGAAGCCAGAGTAGTGTTCCTGACCTTGCTAAAGCGGTTTAGCTAAGTCTTTCAGCGAGTTAATGGCTTCCCTAAGAGCAAGGGTCAACCCTCTCCATTTATGCTTATCAAAATCATCATTTTTCGTGATAGTATTAGGAATTTCATTTCCAACAGCCTTAGAGAAGGGATATTTTGCATTATTTTTTGTTTCACTAGGGGTGTACTGATAAATGTCAAACCCTTTGCATTGTAGATTCTCAGCTTCCTTCATCAATAAATTCCTAACCAGAGGAGACGGAATAACCAGGCGTACATAGTCTTACCTTTGTTTGTGAATAAAATCAACTAGTACTATATCTGGAGAAGATATCAAAGACAATGCAGGGATGGTAGCAAATAATGATAGGATATATGGGCGATTCAACGATATTTGTACTTGTTCCCTAAATAGTGTAGTCAGAATCAGACTAGGTAGTTCAATCATTGCTGGTACTTTAAGTTCATGTTTATTGTTTACCGGCACAAAGCTATCATTGGTTTCACAAGACGACTTAGCCCCACATTTGTTTGTAGGGAAACGAATGGGCAATGTTTTCTCTGTTGTTCAGTTGATTGTCTAAGATTTTTTTCACAATAGAGGCTATTTCATCTTTTTTGGTAGTGTTATTACCCTCCGTTCCTATTTTTTCCACGTGCGTGTGGCAATAAGTGCCCTTCTGCATGGCATAATCATCCGTTCTCGTTTCAATAAACTGATCTTCAGTATGTATATCATCAGTAGCCATATCATGTATTTGATCCGCGGCCCGAGAAGGCAAGTCACTCACACGTATAGCATGCAAGCGGCATCTCTCTTCAAAGGTATTAAAAGGTTAAACGCTTTCAGGTTGTGTTTCATTAGCTAGCCGTGAGATCTGCATCATTGATGGTGATTTGGTTTTTAGAAGAGAAGCAAGATTAGGAGATTGCCTCCTACCAGTTATCGCTTGTGGCTTCTCTTTATGCAATGTTTTTACATCAGTAACCGAGTCTTTACTTGGCAAGTCAGGGATTTCTTTCACAATCGACTTGCTTTCAGTCAGCATCGAATTTGCTTAAAAAGATCTCAAAAATATCAACAAGACCGGACTTTATAGAAGTAAGCTGCTAGGCAATATCTATAGATTCATCACTTTTTTTTTTCTTCATCGCGTCAGTAATGGAGTTTACAGCTGCAGAATAACGATCCTGACTCTGGGGGGGTCGTCTTATTAGACATTTTGTGATTCCCCCTAGGTGGGATAGCTGAATTTATTAAAACATTGGTTTCAACCATCCCTTCACTATCTTCAGCAATCAGATTCTTAAAATGAATGTCCCTTAAACATTTCCGGGATGTTTTGCCTACATTTTTTTTTTATTTTGATTGTTTTGTTGGGGATTTTTCTTTTTATCTTTTTTTTAATTTGATTTAGCAAGGGTAGTTGCCCCTTCTATCATTGCAGCAGCCTTTTGTTCCATGAATAGAACCGAGACATCTGAGTCCTTACTCTTACCCTCAAACAGGTGATTCTGATATTGGGAATCTTCAATCGTAATTGTTTCTTTATTGTGTATCTTATTAGAGGGTCGGGAGTCTTTAGGCATCACATCATCATTAGTTTTAAGTGCAGAGACATTGTTTTTCATTAACATTGACGCGTACGAGTAAGGCAAAGGGAGCATTTTTCGTTCTTTTTAAGAGGAATTTGTTTAATCGACGTATCGATTTGAACTAGAATCTCTGTTTGTTTTTTTAACTCGCCAAGAATCAATCTATTAAAAATACCCATCAGGGTACATATGTCCGTGTTGTTCGAGTTGTCAAACGCAATTTCTTTATTCGTCCTTCCTATAGCATTAACCGGAGAGTCTCAGTTATTTTCTGATTGAAAAGCATCGATATCAGCTGTTTTGAACACACTGGGCGTTTCGTCCATCGATAGATTACTTGTATTTAACTCGCCCTGTGAGGTCGCCATTTCACTCCAGAGTGATTTTAGGGTGTCTTTTTGAGGGTGAATTACCAAGTCTTCAGCAAATAGTGATTGTGAACACTCATTTGAGTCGACCAAATTACTAGGTAAATCTGTATTGACTTTTAATTGATTAGAGCATATTAGAGCGCATTGTAGCAGCTCCTCCTCTTCCGAGCATTGCGGAGGTAGAGGTAAGGCAGCAGCTTGCGCTAGACTATCTCGGCGAGTAGAAACAGCAGTAAAAAAGTCAGCAGGAGGATTTTTCATTAGGCTAAGTGATTTCGTTTTTTTTCTTTCATAATTATGCTCGGCAGACTAAACGCACAGGGTGCTGAAATTTCGGGTACGATGGATATGTCTGCCTATAAGTCTTACGTTTCAATACATTAGTAAGCCCCCAGACAGCACAGAGCTAGCCTATGTGAACGTATCAGCTTACTTGAAGGCTTCAAAATCCCTGATCTCTCGTTCACTGTTAACAGTGAACAGTGTGCTTTGGCAGAGAATTCCCTGTGCCCTGATTTGAGAAGGGAGCAGTGTGTCATCCTGCGTCATCATGTGTCATGTTTATGGCTCAGGGGAAGAACCGTCCCCTTTGTCTCTGTACAGTATATCTTATTTTTCATAAAACACATATTTACAATATACACAACTTGTTAATACTACATAAATTACATGACAGATTGCCTACGGTACATTTCTGTTCAACTCTCATCTTCCTAAGAGCTTTGGTTCAGAAATGACAACTTTTGGTGGGTTCCTCAATATTAGTTTTGCACCCATTTTTATACATGCATGCATATCCCATCTGAGCACATTTGTGTCATTTTTCATGTTCCTAGCATAAACACAGTAGCTACAATATTAATAAATTCTGGGGTTCAGTCTCAGAACATCGCACGGATTCCAGCTTAGTCTTAATCTGTGAGCGAATCTTTCATTTTAACAATCTCAAAGTTTCACATTTTTGTCAGTTCGGTACAATATTTTAGAAGTACTTCCTTAAACATATATTTAATCCAATGTTAAATCCACATTTTCAGTCTGGTCCGCCTCCAGAGCTGGGCTGACTCAGAGAGTCACATGTCCTTCTTCCTGCCAGCAGTTTGTTGTCAGTCACACCCGAATTAGCATTCCTATTCAGCCCAAGGACTCCTTTGTCTGCACTCAGAGCAACCGGCCAGGGTGCCCCTCCTAGTTCCTTTTCACAACAGCCTGTCAATTTCTTAGCCCAGGGCAGGGGGAAGTTTCCTTTGTTCAGGGGGAGGTGTGGAATTTGTTTGAAGCATAGTGTGGGAAACATTAACTCTTAAACCCAATGTCTAAAAATTGTCTTGTCTTATAATATAACTCACATTTTTAACACATACATCAAACAATTTCTTACTTCAAGCCTTTTCAGAATATAGTTTTGAATTGTATCCACCTCTTAGGCTTCTGATAGCAAGTCTTTCTTTGGCATAGTTTGCTCAATGTACAACTTTACACATGATGGTTCTAAATCGCCGGCTTCTGATAGAGGTGAGTAACGGTGTTACACCCATTTTTGAGAGATCTCTTCCAGCAAGCAATCCTCAAAAGTGGACTTTGTTCAGGTAACACATACTTCTGTGGACCTTATATTTATGTAGATTCTTGCAGTAGAATGATGTTGACCACCCAACAAGGAGGTTGGATCTTTTTGGGTGGTTTGTGAGCCATGATTTTTTGCAAATTTGACAACAAATAAAAATGGATTTTTGAAACAGCTCTGCTTCTTTAGCAATGATTCCGCTCTGTGGGCAGCCAAATGATGGGTTTTGGCAGTGGTCTCCTGTGTTACCACTGACAAAGGCAAAAGTGGATGGAGGCCTATTTTTCAGCTTTTTACTGTGCACTTTCTGGTGATTTCTAGCTAGCAGCATGCTTTCCAGTGGCCATTTCTGAGGTTTCTGCTGCCAGCAATGCACAGTAATGTTGCAGGGCTTGGATTAGTGGGTTGATACATCCCACAAGCCCCCCTCTTGTGATTGGCATTGATATTCCATCAATGGAAATTTGCAAGACTGGGATGTCAGCCTCATCTCTCCGGATTCCACCAATGGCAAAGTTCGGCATCTTTTCCTCCATCAGGGGTGGGTCAATGGGTTCTCCTTGCCCGTCCTGATGGGAGTATTGAGCGATACTCCGGGCCCTCGGATCTTTGCTCCCAGTCCCCGGGTAATCCTCCTTGGTTAGTCTCCATGGTTTATCTCTCTCTCTCTCTCTCTCTCTCTCTCTCTCTCTCTCTCTCTCTCTCTCTCTCCTAGGATGACAAAGCAAAACATATTTGTAGACATTTCCCTACCACTATTAATGTAGTGGGGCAGACATATACATTTTATAAATCAGGAGACATTTGCATTATTGTATTTTATAGACTATATGCGGAATATTTTAGAGCTGGCATTTTATGGATCTGGAGTGGCCCCATCTGGGGTTCCAGAAGACTCCTCCAGTTGCTGCAGAGTGTGACTAGGATGGCAACACTTTAGTTCATTAATATGGACCCACTTATCTTCCCCTTCTGCCAAACTACCTTTGGGGATGCGGATCTTGTAGGCGACTGGTGAGATTTTGTCTACAATTTCAAAAGGTCCCTTCCAGGTAGGCAGAAATGTTCGCTGTTTGGCCTGGTTCCTTTGGAAATTGTATAGATAGACCTGGTCTCCTACATTGTATTCCTTTCTGGTAGTCTTTAAGTCATAGTGGGTCTTCATGCTATCAGCTGATCTTTCTAGATTTCGCTGAGCATAGGCAAAAGCATGTTGAAGGTGTTTTCTTAAATTTTCAACATACTCATGAGTTATGGAGGCATTGATAAATGTCTGCTCTTGAGTTCTATAGAGCAGATGCTGGGGAAGTACCATATTGCGTCCAGTCATCAGCTCAAACAGTGACATTTTAGTTGCAGATGAAGGAGTAGATCTGATGGCCATTAGGACAAGAGGTAATCGAATATCTCAACTTGGCCCAGAATCTGCCACAATTTTTTTAATATGCTCACAATGGTTTTGTTGCATCGTTCTACTACACCACTAGAGGCTAGCCGATAAGCAATGTGTAGCTTCCTTTTAACCCCAAGTATCTCCCACATCTTTGTCATTACTTCGCTGGTGAAATGGCTACCTCTGTCTGACTTAATCCTTTGGGGTAGTCCAAAACGATAAAAGATGTGATTGATCATCAGGGCAGCTGCTGTTTCTGCCTTGCAGTTTGGGGCCGGGAGACCTTCCACCCATTTAGTAAATAAGCATGTTACGGTCAACATGCACTTATTTCCCCTAGAGGAGCGAATCTCGGGCCCAATGAAATCTACTTGCAAATCTGACCATGACAGTGTCATCCCCCTCTTTTGGAGAGGCGCACGGTGTGTGAGGGATGTTGGCTGAAATTGTCCACACACAAGACACCCCTTCAAATATTGGTCGAGGTCCTGCCCCATGTGTGGCCATTATGCAACCTCTCTTAAGATTTCAAGTGTTGTATGATACTCCCTATGACCGGCTGTGGCCGCATCATGGGCGTGACTTAACATCAGGCTTCGGAATGAGGTAGGGACCACCCACTGATCATGGCCAGCTAGGGATTTCCTTACCAACAAACCGTCTTGGATTCTGGACATTTTTGGACATTTCATCAACACTCTGAGGTCCTCTTTCCCATTGTAATCGGTATCTGTCAGGGGAAAGTTCTAAGAGTCCTCAATATCTTGGTAAAACTTACCAATTATTGGATCCCCTTTTTGAGCCGTAATCAAATCAGCATCTGGGGTCTCCTTACTCCATTGTGCAGTTGAGAGATCATTGTGAGCATTTGTCTGGGACCTAGTGATAGCAGTGACCTGGATTTCCCCCAACAGGGACTCGATCTCTATTAGATCCCCTTGGATGGCCCCGGTTATGGCCAGCTGATCAGCTAAGTCATTTCCAGTTTTGTCTGGTCACTCTACTTTGGAATGACCCTTGATCTTTTTCCAGTAGATGGTCATCCCGTTCGAGGTGACCAGATCATCAATATTTTGAATTAACTTCCCATGTTTCAATGGTTTGTTATTAGTACATAACATGCCTCTGGTTTTCCAGTTAACCAGGTGCTCCACGAACCCGTTCCGTACATAATCCAAATCTGTGATTATGACCAGTTCGTGGAGTTGATGTTGGACAGCAGTGAGGATGGCTTGATGCACTACTTCGGGGACCAATCTTGTACCCAGCGGAGGGTTCTGGGGACTCATTCACCCATGCACTCCCTATGACGGCCACAAGTTCTTTTTCACCGTTGTTGTCAACATGGTAAGAGCATCCATCCACATAGACAGTGGGCATTCCCTCACACTTGTCTTCTTCAAAGACTTTGTGGGGGGAATTGAGGTATGCCTCCATATTGTCCTTGATTTTTAGACTTTCGTCCTAGAGACTCTGGCACAATCATGCAAGTCAGCCAGAGCTTGCGCAAGGGGACTCTTCTTGTTTTGGCCATATCTGACCTCCACAGGAAAGCCTTGCATTGACAGAATCCAGGAAGTAATTCAGGAATTACTCACATTTCCGGGCCGGATTCTGTCACTTTGGAGATATTGCAGGGGCTGGTGTGGAGTCTCCACTATGATGTGTTCCCCCTGGATAAACGGGCGGTAATTCTTCAATGCCCATACCGTTGCCAGGTGTGCCTTCTCACTATCGTTGAATTTTTCCTCCACATAGGATAACGTTTTGCTCGCATAGGAGATTACTTTATTGACCTTGTCATGCTTTTGGTATAATACTACAGTCAAGCATGTATTAGAGAACCCTGTCTCAAAGAAGAACTCCTTGTTTCTGACAGGGTAAGCTAGGCAAGGTGCTTGTGAGAGGCTTCTTTTGAGTTGTCTTACTGCCTCGCCTTGTTCTGGACCCCATTCCCACTTGACCCCACCTTCAAAAGATGAATCAGGGGTCTAGTGATCTCTGCGTAGCCCTCAATGAAATTTCTTCTGTAATTAGTTAGTCCAAGGAGGCTCCTTAGTTGCCGCAGAGTTGTGGGGTCTTTCAGTTTCTGGAGGGCTTCCACTTTCTTTTCCTGGGGACAGAGACCCTGAGGAGTAATCTCATGCCCAAGAAATTAACCTGGGTTCTACACCACTGTGCTTTCTGAAAGGAAACTTTTGATCCGGCGGCCCTCAACTGTGTCAGAACATAACGGATCTCTGCTATGTGTTCCTCCACAGTTGAGCTTTTGATGAGGACATCATCTACATAAGCCAGGTTAGCCCTCTCACCGAGGTCGGGCATGGCCTTATGTAGAAAAATGTTGAACTCATTGCCGGAGTTGAGGTATCCGAAGGGAGTCCGGGTCCATGTGTACTGCTGGCCCCCAAAGGTAAAAGCCAGCTTGTATTGGTCCTCCCTACTGACAGGTACAGTCCAGTATCCATAGGTCAGGTCTATTGCAGTGAATACCTGTGACCCCTGGATCTGGGCCAGCCCTTGGTCAATGTAGGGAAGAGGCCATCGGGAAGTATGGACCCATTTGTTGAGCTCCCTAAGGTCGGCGCAGAGTCTCCACTGGCCGTTTGGCTTCAATATCCCCAGCACCGGATTATTGAAGGTGCTGTGGACTGGACGGATTATCCCACGGGACTCAAGGTTCTTAATTATTTCAGTAAGGGACTCCATTGATGCGAAAGGCAAGCAATATTGCTTCACAAACACTGGAGTCATGCCAGGGTCAGTGGGAATTGTTGTTGTGTGGATGTCGGTGCGACCACAGTCATATGAGTCCACCGCAAAAGGATCTTGAAAATCTAAGAAAACTTGTTTCAACTTTTGCTTCTGTTCCAGAGTCACACAGGCATCAGCTAGGTTGATTCTCTCTTCAACCATCTGCCTGAAGCCTGGAAAGACTTCTGGTTTCGCTATCTCAGCAGCCTCCTCCAGCTGAGTGGAGAAGTCCCTGGTCAGATGGTCAGAGTGCTGATTTGGACTGGTGGCTTCAGGTGGGAAAGGCAGCCCTCATGGACCTGGAAAATCACCTCATCCCTCCTGAAGTCACAAGTCACATCTTCCTTACCATAAGGGCAGGAAGTGTACACCAGGAAGTTCCCCCCATGCCGGGTAAAGATCCTGTCTGGTGTTGTGTTGTCATCACTGTCACTGTCAAAACAGTCCTTGGGGATTGGTCCTAACAGTTCATTTCCTAAATCAATGGAAAATTGTCGGTCATCGACTGCCATTCCAATAACGGTGCCTGCGGCTAGAGTGATACTCTTTAAGTCGCTGTTATGCACCTCTATTGGAATGGTGTCATGTTATATATTCACTTATGGTGTTGGGTTTACCCCCAACCCTTGCCATTGGAAAGAAGCATTTAGATGAATATAGGCATCAAGGTTTTTCAATTTCTGTCCTCTTTTAACTTTCACTTCCAGGGAGAATTGTCGGGTCCTTTCTGGGATGGTGACTTCCTTCCCATTCTGAATTTCAACCGCATAAGGCAGCAGTTGAGCTGACCTAAATGCTTTCTCTGGATCATCAAAACCCATGGGATTATCTGCTAATCGGGACCAAGCTTTGAAGTTTATTAGGTCCAAACTAATGGCAAAGCGATTGAGAATGTCACTGCCGAAGTAAAAGGCGGCAGTGACGTCTCGCACGACCCAACAATTATGAACTATGCTCTTGTTGCCTATGGAGATTTTGAGCATACATCTGCTTGGAAGGAGATGTTTAGAATTGGGTGCTTCCAGATCCATTTCCATTTGTCTATAAGTCTAAATGAGGGAATGGCTGGATCTTTTGGGAGTTGGCGGAACATGGCTTCGCTGATGAAGCTCTTACCGTTGTTCACACACACTTGGGCGAGAACAGAGTCCTTCCCTTCATTTAACTGAACAGGGATGAACAACTGCTCTCCAATTTGCTGAATATCAGCCAGGCTCTGAGCTGATTTCACATTTTTCTGGACTATATAAGTGGGAATGTCTGATTGTGGACTAGTAAAGAATTTCAGAGTGTTTCCTTCCAGTGTGGAATACCACCTTAAACTGGAAGGAAGATTGATTTTCATAAATAGAGAGGACCCCCCATCACCAGTCTGTTATCCTACTGCTATTACTGTCACGTCTAGAATTTGATTGTTCTGGAAGTGAAATTCTACTTGGTCAGATTTTTGTTCAACCGTGTGGCATGTGCCGTTTAAACTAACATGGTTGACACTCTGTTTTAACTTTATTGGTCGGCTAGTCTGGGTCCAGAGGACCTTGTTTACGCAATCTATTACGGGTGACAACCTTCTCAGGAGGTCATTCCCTAGTAAACAAGGGGTGCCCTCTGGAGTCACTACTATGACTGGGTGTTTCACCTTATGTCGCCCAATTTTAATGTCCAAATCCACAGCCCCCTCTACGGGAATTTCCTTCCCGTCAAAGTTCTGAAGTTGTCCAGGAAGAGAGGCGAGAGGAATTTGATAATTCTCCCCCCTTCCTGAATTCTGTTCATCAAAGGCCTTTTTGGACAGAAGGGTAGCTTGGGATCCAGTGTTCACCAGTGCCAAAATTGTACCCTGCCCCTGTATTTGTACCAGGGCATAGTATCTTCCCTCCTTCTCCGCAAGGGGGCACAGATAATGCACATTTTTGGACAACTGGTTGGCTAATTTTCTGATTTTGGACACAGAGAGAGAAAAGATTTGGGCAGAATTCTGTGGGGAGTCTTGGGAATCTGAAAGAAAAAGGTGGCAACTAGAGATGGGAGAGGTTTTGAGTTCCCCTGGTTCTGGCCCTTCCCTCTCACCCCCCTTTTTGGAGGCAGTCACCAGGATGGGTTTGAACCATGGGATTTTGATGCTGTTGGTTCTGGGATTGGATGGTGGGCGGCGCTAGCTCAGTCCCCACATCTACCCAGTCTGAATTTGAATCCCTTGGGACCCATCTTTCTTTGGGAGAAGTTCCCCCATCTCTGAAGGAGAATATTCTTTTCCCAGGATCCTCTGAGGATCCCTCTCCTTCAAATTAGAAGATCTGTACCTCCTCGTCATAATGGGTCTGTTTGGGTCCTTTGTTTCTCCTACCTCCTCTCTGCTCCTTCGGTGGCACACTTTCAGGGGCAGGAGATTTTTGTTCCGGTTCCTGGTTTTCCAGGGGCTGTTTACAAGTGGGGAAGGAAGCTTCCTCCAAGGCTTCACACCCCCCTTCCCCTTGTCCCTCCTCCCTGGGAACTGGTGAGTTGTCGGGGTGCTGGCCCCGTCATTGTTCTGGAGCACCAGGTCCAGAGTTTGGGGCATTCTGCGCCAGCATGCTCATCTGAGGGTTCTGCTGAGCCCTCAGCATGTGACCCAGATCCTGTGCCATGTTTTGGACCTGGCGCTCAAGCTGTGAAACCCGCTCAGGCTGATACGGGGTTCTGTTTTCTCCCCTGGGCTGATCCCAGGAAGGGTAGCTATCCCTTCTCTGGTAGTACCTCGGGTTGGGAAGATTTGGGTACCCCTCCACCCTTGGCCTCCCCTCGCACGGATTAGGTTGTCTGGGCTCAGGAAAGTGGCGAAAGAAGGATTTATGATTTTGGGGTTGGAAATTTTGTGGCTACCTGGGGAAAAAGTTCTGCCCAGTATTTGCGGAATTTCTACCCTCCTGAGGGAAGTTAGAAGGGAAGTTCCCTGAGTTAGGTGCTTGGTTGGATCCCCCCCTTGGGCAGGAGGAGTCCACATATAACCCAGGATGGGTCCCCTTGTAGCGGGGACTTACATAGTCAGGGGAGTGAGGAACCCCATTTGGGGGACTACCTCCTTGACTCCCTGTCTGTGACTGGCCCGAGGGCCTTCTGGGCTTGGAATTATTTGGTGCAGGCACGTTTTTAGGCCTCCCATCTCCAAAGCCAAAATGGGGGCAACCTTTACCTCTGCCACCTTGGCAGCAGCAGGGGTGCTGGTTGGTTTGGGGCTTTTAGCATTATTTTTGTTTTCTATGGGCTTCTGCACCTCATAGATTTGGTTGGCCTGTTCAATGACCCAGTCTAGTGATCTTTTCTCATGTAAATCTCTCACTAGCTGGGTCATGATGTATTTGGGTAAGGCATGGAAAAACGTATTAACAAATTCTTTGCTGTCCGTGCGCACCCTTTTGGTAGTCTGCGCAAAGGCAAGCTTCAACTCCTGCACAAATTCTTGTGGGGCCTGATCCTCCCCACATTGTAAATTGTAGGCTGCCTTGCGAGCCTCTTGGAGATTTCTGTGAACAGAAAAGTGCTTTAAGATGACCGCCCTATATGTGGACCATCTTGAATGATTTTGGTCCTCCAGCCCCGCAAAGAAACTGGAGTATTCTGGGGAGAATGTCCATTTTACGTACTGAATGCAGCTACTGCTGTCTTTCAAATGGAAAGTCTCCATCGTTTGCTCAAAGAGCTCTAAGTGTTCCCAAACAGAATACTTGACGTTCTTGTGATAAGGCATGATGACACTCCTTATTGCCTTAATCTGTTTTAAGGGGTCCTTAAGCAAGGCCCTTTTTGCCTTATTTGACTTCTTGGTTCAGGTAACCCTGGTCCATTCATCCTCTGACTCAGAGGCACTGCTCCCAGAGGTGCCCGTCTGATCTTCTAGATTCTCCCGGATTCTACGAGCCTGGGAATGGCTGGCAGAATGTGGGGAGCTAGTCTCCTGTGTCCTGGGACGTTCAGAGGAGTCTTCTGATTCCTCCTTGCTCCCAGGATTTGATGGGTACCCCCCACTGACCTAACTGGGGAGATGTTTTCAGGATGCCCTTAGTGGGCCTACTCTCCTGGGGTTCCCCACTAAACTTCACAGTACTTGGGTGCCCAACCCAGTTGCCCGCCCATCCATTCCTGGGAGGTACTGTTCTATGAGCCCCATACTTCTGACTGGATAGTAATCTGCCATCCCGTGGCCCTGGGCTCATGTGCGGCAGGGGACATGGGGGTGGCAGAGTCTAGGGACTGGGAGAGATGAAGGCATCTGGTACTAGGACTCTTGAGGTTATGCTCAGGGGTTTCCCTTTCCAGGCGAACCTCATCTCGATCAGCCCCTGCTCCCTGTTGCCATGCAAGAGCCTGAGCTTTCTGTTCCTCAATCAAGGCCTTACTAGACTCTATCAGTCTCTCTTGCATGGCTACCTGTCGCTGGAGCCTATCATTGTGCTGACAGAGAGCCTCATTTTCTCTCTGTGCCTCCTGGTTTGTCTTGGAGTACTGGGCCAGTTTTTGCTGCAGGAGGGTTACCTCCTGAGTCCCGTCCCTACTGGCCTGCTCCTTTCCTCCCAGAGCATCTTCCACCCTCCTGGTGTGCTCTAACAAGTTTTGATGCTCTTTTTGGAGGTCACCCAGTCCCTTGAGGGCTAGGTGATTTTCTTCCAGTTTCCCTTTTAAGTGACAGACTTCCTGGCCTAAGGTATCCCTTTGTTGAGCAAGAGCCTGCCTCTGCGCCACCAGGTCGTCCCTCTGTCTTTGAAGGGCACCAGCTTTCTAGCGCTCTTCCTCAAATTCTGCCTGGGTTTCCAGGTCTTTCAGAAATAATGTATTGCTCTCTGCCTTCTCTCTATCTAGGTAGCTTTGCAGGGTGACTACCTGCTCTGCGCATGCCCTATTGAAATCCAGTTGTTGCTCCAGCTTTTTCTGGCTCTGCTTTAGAGAGTCCAAACCGTCTTGGTACTCCTTCTGCAATACCAGAATTCTTGTATCCTGGTCTGCCCTTTCCTGTTGCAGGATACCCATATCCTTTTTGATTTTAACTACATACTGCCTACTTTTGTTTTCTGACTCCTGGCTCCTCTGCAGCCTCTGCTCAGAAGAGTCCAGATCAGATTGGGCCTTCTCTAATGCAACCAGTTGCCTACTTGCCAGATCTTGGCCTTCGGCAGATTTGTCCTGTATGGCTCCCATCGATAAATATAAATATGCTGCTACCTTGGCAATCTTGCTGTGCTCATCCTTGGCCTTAGGGGCCATATATCGTTCACTCAGGGCCACATGTAAGGGACCCTGATCTCTCCAGATATCTAACCCAGTTGCAGTGATCTGTTGTGTGATTGCCTGCAACCACACATTCTGGTCCTGCTCAGTCCATTCACCTCTCACAAACAATTTATGCATAAGGTGCTCTCTAGCTATCTTGATGTCTACCAATGTCGCCATTCTGGAAATTGATTTCCTTCCTGACTTACAGAAGTTTTTTATTTTATTTTGCAAAACAGACCAATTCCTGAGAGCGTTCCTTTTTGAGGGGTGCTTTTACAGCGTAACACAGCATGGTGGCCCAACAGGATTTATGTATCCTATTAGTTAGCACACTGTATTAAGCTGCACAAGTGGTAGATCTAATCCAGAAGTCCTGCTACGAGCCCCCAATCTGTAAGTGACTTCAATCCAGCACTCCAACTAAGTCAATGCCTAGTATGGGATGTCCATTGGAAGCCCTTATTTATATATTTTTATGTCAAAGTTCTTTAAAACTGGATGATGAACCCTTATATAACGCCCCTCTCTTTGAATCTCCCCGACCTCACTGAGCCAAGAAGTAGATGTGTTTTGCAAATTAAAAGGTTTATTTGAAGAATTGAACAATATATATATCACACTTTTATGAATAGAATAATATCTGAATAGCACACTTATGAATATGAACGGTGATCAGCAATGGGTAATATTACAATATCAACAATCTCTTTAATCAGTTAGGAGTATGAATAGGAGAATACTGTAGCAGAAAATACTTTGAATGGGTTCAAGGAAATGCAAGATAGGAAAGAACGCAACACAGAAATAAACTTGATATGACTTCACTCAAAAGACAATATAATCACTTTTTACCCCTGTTACCACTCACTCCCCCCACTATGCAATATGAAGAGGTGGAAATTAGGGCACACAGGTTTCAGGAATACAATCAATAATACAGTTCAATCCCAGTTCCCCCAGCAAGCTTAGAGAGAACAGGTATGATTTTAAAACAGGTCAATATACTTATGAATGTAATTGCAATTAATTTGAAAAAGGCTTAAATGATTTTAATTCACTAAAGGAGATTCAGGATAAGTGATAGTTACTTTGGATTGGTTCAGGTCAACACGAGCAATGATTTATGAATGATTATCAGATTGATAACGAATTTCAGCAGTTGAAAATAAGAAACAGCTATTTTGACAAATAGTGAAATTGAGCTAAATTGCAATTCGTGGCAACTTTTCTGTGTGTGGGAAACACGATTACAGCCAAACTATAAGGTTTTTGTGAAGGTAGATTTTTCAGAAACAGAGTCAAGATTTCAAAGTGACAGATTGCGCTTTAAAGATTTGGAATCACTAGGACCTATACTAAGGGCTATGAACTACAAGATACCCAACGGGACAACCACCAGAAACAGGGCGCCTTCCGCTCTGATTGTTGTGCGTCAAGACACTTGAAATAATATCAGTGCATAGATGATTATCACTACAATTATCACAGACTATACAATGAAAATAATTCAGGATGGACACAAGATTCTATAATGCAGTTCTGGATAGGTTGAAATGGATGGAATAGGATCACTTTAAACTAAGAGATTGGTTATGTATAGTTCTAGACTGGATACTCAGTCCTATGGCTTTGGAATGGAGTGGGCCCCCGTCAAAGATCTGGTCAAGGGTTTTGCTGGGATTCTCTCACCACCGGAAAGGTCTCAGGCACTGAGTTCTGCTCTCAGCATGGCACTGCGGTCTGTGTGGCCTCTTGGACTGGATCTGACGGGTTCTGGATACAGCTCTGCTCTCTGGGTCTGGATCTGGGTTCTAGCACAGAGTTCTTAGCTAGAACAGCAAAACAGCTCAGCCAGGCTGTTGATTGGTTTGGTTGGGACCCGTGGAAGTTTAGGGGTTAGAATCAGGTTGCAAAAGATTCTGAAGGCCTGCTGAGAAGGGTTCAGCTTTTGGGTTAGGCCTCTCTGCTTCAAAGTTCTAGAGTTTGGTTCTAGAGTTGGGTTCTATGTCTGGAGTTTGGAGTCTGGATCTTCCGGCAGGGTGCTTTGCCAAGAAATTAATTTTAGGAGTGGAAAGTGTATGTCTTGTCTGTCCTCAGCAATCCCTATTTATATATTTCCAAAGTGGGTGGGGAGGCTGATTCTCTATGCCCAACCCTCTAAGGATCCTGATAGGTCAGAGAATTCCCTGTGCCCTGATTTGAGAAGGGAGCAGTGTGTCATCCTGCGTCATCATGTGTCATGTTTATGGCTTACGGGGAAAACCCTCCCCTTTGTCTCTGTACAGTATATCTTATTTTTCATAAAACACATATTTAAAATATACAAAACTTGTTAATACTACATAAATTACATGACAGATTGCCTAAGGTACATTTCTGTTCAACTCTCATCTTCCTAAGAGCTTTGGTTCAGAAATGACAACTTTTTCGCGCTTTTGGTGGGTTTTTCAGTATTAGTTTTGCACCAATTTTTATACATGCATGCATATCCCATCTGAGCACATTTCTGTAATTTTTCATGTTCCTAGCATAAGCACAGTAGCTACAATATTAATAAATTCTGGGGTTCAGTCTCAGAACATCGCACGGATTCCAGCTTAGTCTTAAACTGTGAGCGAATTTTTCATTTTAACAATCTCAAAGTTTCACATTTTTGTCAGTTCGGTACAATATTTTAGAAGTACTTCCTTAAACATATATTTAATCCAATGTTAAATCCACATTTTCAGTCTGGTCCACCTCCAGAGCTCGGCTGACTCAGAGGGTCACATGTCCTTCTTCCTGCCAGTAGTTTGTTGTCAGTCACACCCAAATTAGCATTCCTATTCAGCCCAAGGACTCCTTTGTCTGCACTCAAAGCAACCGGCCAGGGTGCCCCTCCTAGTTCCATTTCACAACAGCCTGTCAATTTCTTAGCTACGGGCAGGGGGACGTTTCCTTTGTTCAGGAGGAGGTGTGGAATTTGTTTCAAGCACAGTGTGGGAAACTTTAACTCTTAAACCCAATGTCTAAAAATTGTCTTGTCTTATAATATAACTCACATTTTTAACACATACATCAAACAATTTCTTACTTCAAGCCTCTTCAGAATATAGTTTTGAATTGTATCCACCTCTTAGGCTTCTGATAGCAAGTCTTTCTTTGGCATAGTTTGCTCAATGTACAACTTTACACATGATGGTTTTAAATCGCCGGCTTCTGATAGAGGTGAGTAACGGTATTACACCCATTTTTGACAGATCTCTTCCAGGAAGCAATCTTCAAAAGTGGACTTTGTTCAGATAACACATACTTCTGTGGACCTTATATTTATGTAGATTCTTGCAGTAGAATGATGTTGACCACCCAACATGGAGGTTGGATCTTTTTGGATGGTTTGTGAGCCATGATTTTTTGCAAATTTGACAACAAATAAAAACGGATTTTTGAAACAGCTCTGCTTCTTTTGCAATGATTTTGCTCTGTGGGCAGCCAAATGATGGGTTTTGGCAGTGGTTTCCTGTGTTACCACTGACATAGGTAAAAGTGGATGGCGGCCTATTTTTCAGCTTTTTACTGTGCACTTTCTGGTGATTTCTAGCGAGCAGCATGCTTTCCAGTGGCCATTTCTGAGGTTTCTGCTGCCAGAAATGCACAGTAATGTTGCAGGGCTTGGATTAGTGGGTTGATGCATCCCACAAGCCTCATTATCAACGTTCTCAGTTTCTATGGGTGGCAAGTGGAAAGTTTTGACAGGCTATTCAGAGAAAATAGTGCACAAATACACATTTTATATGGTAAAGTAGTGGACAAATCCATCCAGACAAAATCCTTGTTGATTTGATGAACCTGCTCGTCGAGCACCTCAACAATCAATAATTGCTGATCAACTCAGCAGGATCTTCTGCTATAGGTCGGCACTCAGCACAGGCACTCCTCCTCCTTGACAGTGGCCTTTTCCCGCCCGTGCCCCTCTGATGATGCTGTTGGCTGACAACTGTTCTGTTGTTGTCCTCTGTGTACCAGGTGCCCCTCAGACTCCTTACTGGCACCACTGATGAACATGAGGCACCGATCACGCAGTCATGTGCCATTGAGTTGGTGGCCTTGCACACACCATTGTACTGGTGCACCCTATGCTGGCTACATAACAGGAGAAAAAAGGGAAGATCCTAGCTTATCAAGGCCCTATATGTGCCTACTGAGTGCTCATATCTGAAGAGGGGCAGCAAATCTGGCGTCATACTGACAGTGGCATATACACATGTGTGTACCTGCCCTCCTGCTGAACTAGTGTGCTGCACCTGCTACCTTGGTTGCATAGCTGCTGCCAGCACCACATGCCCAAGCCACCCACACTACTATGGATCTGCTGCTAGTCATTACAGTAGCAAGGCATGCCAATGTAATGTAGGCGGACCAGAACAGTATTCTGGCATGACGAGAACGAGAGCCCAGAGCTGTCACCATCCCGCTCCTTGCAATGCATGAAGCAAGATGTCAGACGTTGAAGTTTCTTGTTTTATGGCTAAGACTGACTGACATTTAAATGGATCAAAGTTGCCGAACTATCACATCCTAGTTGAACTGAGTCTGAGACAAAAGGTGCCAGTGCTCAGAAAAATGGTCAGTGGCTCAGCTCTGGAAAATAACCCTACAAATGAAACACTCTGCTTTTAGCTGTATGTTGATCGCCAGTTTTCACACTTGCTCTGCTTGTAAGAGACCAAAGTATGAACTGTTACAGTGATCTGTGTACAAATATTTCGAAGTCACACCAGATGGGTGCCCACCACCCTTACTCAAATACTAGCAACACGTTCCTGCCTTGGCCTGTGCATGTACTGTTACCAGATGGTATAGACAGAAAATATCGTTTAAAAAAAATGAATGGTTGAAATGATCGGATTTGGGCTGTAGCAAAATGACGTTCAGCCGAAAATGCCGAACATTTCGGCCATTCGGTTTTCATTATAGCGAACAAGGGAAGTGGGAGTTATGGGGGTGTCCCCAGCACCCTTGTTTGCTATAATAGAACTGGGGGTGGCGGCGTGGCGGTTGGTGTCCCTCGCATCCAAAACAATGTTTTGAAAAAAAAATTGAAAAAAAGAAAAAGACCCTGCAGCGCCGGTTCCCATCCACAAAAGTGAAGGGAACTGGCACTGCAGGGACTCGGCGGCACACAGCGATGTGTGCTTCCAAAAGGTAAGTACGGGGCTGAGGAGAGGGCTATAGAAAGGCCATTTAGCAGTGCAGTGCTTATTTCGAATACGAACATTTAGAATTCGACATTTTCATCTTCGAAATGTTTGTATTCGAAATAATCACCTTACCAGGTGGCTTCATGTCACTGAGAGCAAAGTGCTCTAGTGCTCGGATTTCTTTAACTGATTCATTCCTTCTGGTAATGCTAGATTGATGTGACCAATTATGCCATACTGCCATATTCCAATGCTGTGGACCATTGTCTCTAGCAGGAAGGGTTAGGTGTTAGCTTTAGCCTCTTCTGCTCCCAGGAGTGGCATTTCTAGCCTAGTGGAATGATATTCCAGAGTTCCCCGGATTATTATTTTGAGGCGCACGCACCCACTATAGGTGACTATCCTAGGTAATTCCCTCACGCCACCAGTCTCAAAACAGAATGGCTTTTTAGGAGACATGGCGGTCTTGAGGGCTATTGCCATTAATTATTCCCCTCCAGCAATCTCTATCAAGTGAACTCAGTACCGCTGCACGGCTAGAAAGCATTATGCAAATGCTAGGAGAAAGCCGAGTCAATCTTGCCAAGGGTTCACGCTGGGCAAGGACAGGGGAAATGGAGTGGCCTCCGAGGGAAGCATGTGGTAGAGGCCCGTCGTGTGTGGGGAAAATGCCTCACTTGCGTGTTGTCCCTGCATGTGCTCTGATCATGCGTCACTGCTGTCCTCGCATGAGTGGCCGTAGGGAGTTCCACAGTGACCTTAGAACATGCACAGAACGTGCATGCTTTCTCTTAATGATGTACAGTCACTGACATTGGAACTAGTGCAAAATATGGTCTCAAAATGTGCACTTGCTGGTAGTCACTGGCGAGTGAAAATCGATGAGTCTTGGAGAGTTAGAAACGTTGTGCTGTGTGCTTGAGGAGAATTGGGGGCACATTACTTTTTTGTACCTGGAAAGTAGTATGAAAACCCTAAATGCCAGAGATCACTGATTGGCTGATGAGGATCTTGTGCCAATAGACATATTTCGATGTTTTTTTTCAGAATGCACGCGCATCTTTGTACTCGCAGACCCTGAATGGACAGAGTTCCAGGGCTAAATGGTATAGATAGAGATGAAAGCCCAGATGGGGGTTTGAGAATCAGGGGCGATCGAAGTTGCGTTCTAGAGTGGAAGAGGAGTCTCAGCCAGTAACTGCTTGTTGTGGACTGTAAGAATGCAGGACCAATGTCCTGTGGTGCCAGAGGTGTGTGGAATATGGCGATGAAGGGGAAGCTGCAAGTGACTGCTAGTCAAAGAAGTCGCTTTGAGGACTGGTGATATGTGGTTCCAGGACTCGATTTGCCGCTGCGCTCTGGACACACTGAAGTTCATGGAACACATGATCCTGGGTAAATAGGTCAAGGTGGTTGGTATAATCAGGGTGACAAGGGCTTGGTCTCGGTGAGCAAAGCCGATGAATATTAAGTGCTTTATGTAATATAAAAGGTATCGAATGTTGTTGCATTCAAAATAACATACTCACTACAATGTTTCCAATTTCAAAAGACCTGGCATTTTGAACATCTCGGAGCATGAAACCCAGAGCTAGCTCAACGCGTATGTAATGCCACAACAGTAGTCCCTTGCACGCCGAAATAGGGTAGTGTAATTCATGGGGACGTGTGGTCTAAAGAGGGCTTTATAAAGAGATAGAAACAGAAGCTTCCCTAAGGCAGAGCGGCTCTTGCACACATGCCACTCCTCTACTTGTACATTATGCAGTACTAGTGTAGAAGCCCGTGTACACGGGCCAAAGTGCGGGTCTTCATTGACACAGTTGGGCCACTACATATCTCGTAAGGCAACAGCTCCCTCTAGCGGTGACAACAGGTGAGGCTGTGACTGCATCTGACAAACACACAGGGGCAAACATTCATCTTGCTTTTTATTATATTCTTGGATTAGATTATGGCCCTTGCAATGTCAATGCAGTCCTGTCATCACACAATCTGTAAGCTATAGGAGCCGGTAAAGCCTGCAGACACATATCTCCTGCAGATTGTCAGTACGCCCCGTCCCAGGTCTACATGCAGCAACTTGAAGTGTCCCCACGGTCAACTCCCTGTGACCGAATAGGCATATTCATTGGGCCTGTGCAAATAATAAACAAATCTATTGGAATTGGTAATGGTAGTAGTCAGTTGTAATGCACCCCAATTATCAGCAGAGAACACTTGGGCCCATCAAAGACTCCCACCAGAAGAACAGAAGGTCGAACTGCAGGACCGAGGATGGAATGTTAATGGCCGTGTCTGAGGTCACCATGGAAATGTCTTTGCGCTGTGACACCGTTGCTGCATACTCTGTATCAATCTCCCTCTTTCCTTCATATTTCTGATTCTTGTGGGGCAAAAATCGCTAGGGTGGAAGGAAATAATCATCCCAGTCCCCTACTGGATGCTCAACCTACTTCCTTGCTTAATTCTTTGGGCATGGAATTGACTGAGTCTATTGTTCAGTCACTCACTGCTGATAAAACGGGTAACTCTTTAGCACCTTGTGTCAACATTTGCATCTCTGTGTTGCTAGAGGACACTACCATCATTCCTGCACATGATATCTGTAAAAAGACCTCCGTTAAGGAACCTGCACTGACGTCTTGCTCTCCATCAGTTTTTGTTTCCCCACATAAAAGCATTTTATTTTACTGTAAATACATTGTGGTACAACACACGGATGTAGAGCTAATCGATATAGGCTTATTGGCCATTCCACAACTACCTTTACTTAATTCCACTTTGTTAGTGATTTATATTACTGTGGCAATAAGCCTTGAGCCTTGAGCCTTGAGCCGGCGGGCCATCACCATCTAAGGTAATGCCCCCAGGGCCCAAAGTTATAATGGAGGCCTCTGGGGTGTTATCATTAGGCGGTAATGCCCCGCCGGCAAGGGGTTTATTGCCATTAGTATTCCGAGGTATTCAGCTCTGGGATACTAATGGCGTTGGTTTCCTTTTCAATCGGCATTGGTTTTGCCTTTTGAAAAGGCGGCCGCTGCAGTACACGTTAGTTCTACGAACACTCGAACGCGCGTACTGCTTTATTACTACGGATCAACAGAGCGCCATTTTGGGTCAAGTAGATCGGTAATAATGAATGGGGAGGTAATGGTGAAGAAAGAATTAAAAGCAAAATAAAGGTTTGACACTTGTAATACATTTAGTACGTTTATGGAAACATGTGCAAGTCTGACAGGCCCTGAAGACCCTCACGTCTGGAAACAAGGCACAATCACCATACACGAACTGATACCCCAGACATGAGGCTCAATTTATTGCAAAGCAAATAGTCTCAGTCGGCCGACTGGATCTCACGTCTCGTAACGTGTGTCACCCAGACCTCATGAGACGCAAGAGAGCAAGCATTCTACAACAGTGACACATGTACAAAAAGACCATCATATTATCAGCTTGTGACACATCAAAACCACCCATAATGTATCTTCCTGAGCAAGGGTTCGGTGATTGACAATTATGACGAGTGTGACACCTTCTAAGACATTCATTTAGCAACAGTTGCAATCTGCGAAGGCGCAGACACTATTCTTCGTTACAAAGAACATAATGCTCTTGTTCAGTGAGCGAACTGTGTTCGTAGGACAGACACATTCCAAGACATGCTATCTTCTAGTTTCTATTTGTGAGCTAGAGGTCAGCTCGATCTAAAGGGCCCAGCATGGGGGGCTGTGAAAGAGAGTATAATTCATGCCTCTAACGGTCTATTTCTACAGTTTCTGCAGTTTCAGCGATACCAGCTGGCACCTGCCTTGGTGATTAAATGCCTCTCTGCTCGCCTTCAAGGACTTGTGAGGGAGGAAAACAATGTATTTCTGTCTGGGCTTGTCTCTCACATGTAACTTGTGGCCTCACTCTGTGCAAGAGCAGAACAAAATTAAATTCTTTTTTTTTGCAAAGCGTTTGAACAGAAAAGCAAGAGAAAGCAAAATGGCGAATTCTGCGGGTACAAAATGGACTCTCTATGGTTATGCTGACGATTCTGTAACTGGCGATGCTGGGCATATGATGCGATTGGTTTTCGGCCAACATAATATACCATCTATGATATGGTAGGGTATTTTCTAGACTAACAAACCCTCCTCTTGGCCGTAAGCAAAACGCATCAATCATACATCGCATCTTCCTCTGACCATGTATCTAATTCTGAACTATGCATACTACTGTAATCGTCATCATCAATATCAATGGACACAAACTCTTTCATAGTTTGCGTTTCGTTATTTGCATTCGTATCCACTTTGGGAGTTCTTTTCTCTTTTTTCATGTGTATGCATTCATCACTTATTTCAGAGCAAATAATTGGCAGGCAGTATATGCAACAACAACATGTCAGGAAGATTCTGAGTACTGTTGCTAAAATTACAACTAATTTCCATCCCCATGAGCGTAGAAACTTCCAAAACCAGGAACTTATATTCAATTCCCAACCACCTGTCGGGGGATGTAGGTCAGAACTCAGAATGTATAACTTCTTTATTGCCTCAAAAATCTTAGGGGAGGAGTCACTTACAAATACGCAACACGCTGACCCCACGATTTTACAAACACCTCCATGGTCAGCCAAAACTATATCAAGAGCTATTCTATTCTGAAGTGTCACTAATCTAATTGCCTTCTCTTCTAGGGTCATATTATATAATATATCAGTCGTTTTTTCTAAAATTCTTGACAATCTTTTTATATTATATGAGTTTATTGCTTGGCCCCAATATGGCATACATGATTTTGCTATGTCTCCCTCAATAAATCCTGCTTCATCATCCCACCGAGGCCTTGATCTAGATAATTTCGATATATCTGATGTTTGGGAAAGGAATACCCCAGGGAAGAGGTTCCCTAAGTAATATGTTCCACCCAAATTTCTAGGTAACCAGGGATAAGCTTTTCTCCACATACAAAATGGGGTCACCTACATATATCGGTTCTTCTTCTCTCTCAAGTACTGCAATATTCATGCATCTATCAAATGTTCCTACTGAATAGGAAACTTTCTTTCGTAAGCAAAATGGAACAGTGCGAGGATTGTAATTTATTGTATACGAGGGGGGCACTACATCTTTGTTCCCTACTGGGTTCATGTGAAACTTGATTACAGTTAACTTATAAGGCACATACAGTCTGTCTACTGGCATTACTACTGGTTTTATTAATCTTGCTTTGTTAAATATGGTACAACCTATGGGTTTCATTACCACTTTTTCAAATTCTTCTATGTTTGTCTTGTCTAATTGACCTGTGTCACTCTTATTCCACTTTCCATAAAAGAGTGCACTTAGTGATGTATAGCATGCTGTATTAAGGGGTAATGGCTGTACATACCAACCTATTCCTTTTCCGCTATGCTGGGGTAAATGAGTGCAGACCCAGCAGTTAGTCTTGTTCAAGATTGAGTGAGTCATATTCATAATAAAAAAAACAATGTTTTATTACTATAACCTTCCCTGTGTCTTTCTTCTATTGGAGGGAGAGTATAAGAGAGTATATGGACTGGACTGTCTGTGACAGGTGCTTTTGTGTCAGGCAAAAGAGATCTCAACGGATGCACGCTCACCAAATGCCATAATACTGGGATGATGGTACACAGAATACACAGAAGCATTAATTTCTTACAGCAAATCTTTCTAGATTTTTTTACAGTCTCTATATCTATTACATCATCAGCGTTGGTGCAGGAGGGGGCAGAAGCAAGTATGGTCATTGCGCGTGATTCTTCTTTTCCAACAATGTTCGTCGTGAATACTTCTCACCGCCGCGCTCGTTGAAACACCAAAATGTTCGAAGACGTTAACAAAGTGTTATAGGCCAGTTCCTGGCAGCCTGGATTGCTAAACGTGTGGCAAGATTATCATGCTTTTTGCACTTTGCTCAAAAGTCTCCAGAGCAAACATCAATTGCCTTTGTACCATAAGCACCCCGCTTGTTCGCACGGGGTGATCAACAAATGGATTTTTATTTTCAAAGATAGCACCGGGAAGCCGCGTTCCAGAGCTCCCAGATTGGTACAGCCCCCACGCTCCACTTCCCTAGGCCTCCGATTCCCAATTCATCCGTGATGGGAATAGAGGCAACAACAAAAACGCGAAGATCAGATCACTTCGATTTTGAGAACGTAGGTTGTACCTTATCGCTCCAGGTACTGTGTGATCAATGAACAGTACAGATGCACTTTCAGATGCAGTCTCAGCCTGTGATAAAGCAAGTGATGATGCAGGCTTTATGTTAGCCTGTGGCGATTCAGATTCACCTGGGCAAAGTTGGGGCACATTTAGCCCTTTCTCCTTTTTAGCAATCTTCTCAGGCTTTCTCTCAGGCTCAGGCAGAAGTTGTGGCAGAGAACTGGCAATGGTGTCTTTCGAGTAGGAGGCAGATGTTTCTTTCTGGTCGTGGTGTCAGGCAGTTCTTTCAATGGAGATGGAATTCTTTTCGTGTGGGTGGCGTGGATCCACGCCTTATGACCATCCACACCGACTGCAGTCTGTGTTGCCAGGAGTATCTGGTAAGGGCCCTGCCACCTCGGTGCAAGTGATGATTTCCGTTCAAAGTTTTTCACCAGGATCCACTCGCCTGGGTGCAGACAATGCCCGGGCCTGTATATCTGACAGGAAGAGCCTCCTGCACCTGCTGATGAATCAAACGGAGCTTCTGCATTAAAATGTCACAGTATGTACTAAGCACAGGGTATTCCACTTCACTCAGACGCCTAGGCTGCGGTGCACACCAAACATTAGCAGGTCTCCCCATGACAATTTCGTATGGGGAGGGTCCAGTCCTTGCTTGCACAGACGTGCACATGCACAACAAAGCTAAAGGCAATGCATCTGTCCATTTTAATATACTCCCTGAACAGATCTTACTTATTTTATTCTTTAAAATGCTGTTTTGACGCTCAACAAGACCGGCACTCATTGGGTGCCTGGCGGAATGGAATCGTTTATCAATCTGAAGGCCTGCACAAATCTGTAATATCACAGCGGCAACAAAATGCGGGCCGTTATCTGACCATATGACCCGTGGCAGGCCGAATCTGGAGAAATACTCTTTTAGCATTACTTTTGCTGTGCTTATTGCTGTGCAGTCCTTTAGTGGGTATGCTTTCACCTCTTTACTGAATGTGAAATCAAAATGGATTACTTCAAAAGGTAAGGGGGGGGCAAAACTGCCTGTTGGCATGGCTGTCCCTTTCCCAATATTATGTTGTAGACAGGTCATACAATTGTGAACTAGTCTCTCAGCATTTTTTCTAATGTGTGGGTTCTGCCATACTGTAGCCAGATGCTGAATAATCTTTTTTGCACATATGTGTGTGGGGCTGTGGGCCATGGTGACCATTGCAGTTATGTAGGAGTTGGGCAGCATCCATTATCTACTCTCTTTGTCCACCCAGCAACCTTCTACGTCTAATTCTGCGGAACCCTCAGCCCATCCTTTTATTTCATCAGCAGTTGCTTCCGCCTGCATCTCTTTGACGGTGGCAATCCCATTTTCTATCATGCAAGACACTTCTTCTGACTGTACTATCAACATTTTCGTGTGCAAATCAGTGGCAGTTAGTTTCGCAATTTTGTCTGCAAATGCGATTCCTTTTCCAACGTTACATGTTATTTGCTTATGCGCCTCGAGTGCAGACAACAATCGCGCTATGAAAGGGCCATGTTGAATTTTAGTTCCATGTGATGTTAGAAAAACCCCTTTCAGCCCAGAGTCGGACAAAACCACCCCAAATGCATACTGACTATCAGTATATATGTTTACATTTAGATTTTCTGAAATTTCACATGCTCTTGTTAACGCTACTATCTCTATGGCCTGCGCTGAATTGTATGGAATTCTTTTGCTATCTACAATACTCTTTATTGTCGTGATGGCGTAAGCAGCAGTTGACGTGCCATCGGGTAATTTAAAACAGGAACCGTCACAAAACAGTTCTCCATCTGGCTCTTTCTGTGGGGTGTCTGTTAGATCAATTCTCCCTTTAGTTTCTTGTTCAGTAACCATTAAACAATCATGGGGTGGTTATTCATTCTCACCCGTTCCTTCATTGGGAGGGGGCATTAACTCTGCAGGATTCAAAGCGCAACATCTCCGAATTTGAATATGTGGTGCAAACAGGACAATTTCATATCTAGTCAATCTAGCTGATGTGAGATGTTGCGTCTGCATTCTGTTTAAAAGAACATCTACTGTGTGGGGCACCATCAAAATGAAGGTGTGGCCCAAAACCATTACCTCCGTTTGTTTTACTGACGTGGCAGCCGCAGCGACATCTCGTAAACAGCACAGCAAAGCGCATGCTACAGGGTCCAGCGCGGAAGAAAAATAACCGCATGGTCTATTTCTTCCGCCTTGTTCCTGGGTCAATACAGCCAGCGCACAACCGTCATTCTCATGCACACATAATTTAAAATCCTTTTCATAATTTGGTGTGCCCAGAACTGGAGCTGAGCACAGAGCAGCTTTGAGCAGATCAAATGCATTCTGACATTCCTCACTCCATGGAAAAGGCAAGGCAACATCCTTTTTTGTCAATGCCATTGGTTTCACAATCATGGCGAACTTCGCTATCCACTGCCAGCAATATGAAGCCATGCCTATTATGGCTCTTACCCCTTTCTGTGTTTTTGGAATAGGCATACCAGAGATGCTCTCTATCCTTTCTGGTGTCAGGCTTCTTCCCTCTTTCGAAAGTAGGCAGCCCAAATAGGCCACCTCCTTTCGACAATACTGGAATTTTTTCAATGAAGCTTTATGTCCATGCACTGCTAAATGTGTTAATAACATGGTGGTACCCTCTTTGCAAATGTCTTCTGAGTCTGCAGCAATTAACAGTTAATCAATGTATTGCAGTAGTACACAACCCGCTGGTAGTTCTAACATGTCTAGTTGTTCTTTCAATGATCTGCTATAAATACTTGGGCTCTCTGTGTAACCTCGTGGAATTCGTGTGAATGTGAAAGAACGTCCTCCTAGCGTGAAGGCAAATAGATATCTGCTATCGGGATGTACTGGGATGCTAAAAAATGCATTCTTAAGATCTACAACACTAAAATGTGTTGCAGAGGCTGGCATCATTGTCAAAATTGTGGTGACATCTGGGACCAACGGAAATTGTGCATTCACTTCTTTATTCAAAGCGCGTAAATCAATTATGAAACAATATGGTATCTCATTACCTCCTTTCTTATAAACTGGGAGAATCGGACTATTGCGCGTGCTACCAGTAATCTCTTCAATCACATTTCTTTTAACCAAATCTGAAACAATGCATTTCAATGCTTTCTCAACTTCCACCGAAATGTTATACTGGGGGATACGCGGCAATGTTACTCTCTCTTTCAAAACAACTTTCACCGGCTCTATTTTCAAACAGCCAACATCATTATCATTCATCGCCCATATGCAAGTCGGTACCTTACTTAACTCTGTTGGCAGGGGTTTGGACAGGAATTGGGACACTGGCATTTTCTGTGGTGAGATCGTCAAAAACAATGACGATCAGGAGAACAATGAATAACCGCATTTAGTTTTTTCAACAAATTTAAACCCAACAGATTCTTGCCACAATTTTGTGTCAAAAAGAACGGGCAAGACTCAGTGAATGGACCTAGTGTTATAGGCACTGACTGTGACACGGGACTAATTACTGGGGTGCCTGCGAACCCTACTGAAATATTCTTCTGCCCTGACAGTGGTATCTCTGTAACCAAGTGATGGTCTATTGAGCACTTCTGTGCACCTGTGTCCACCTGAAAAGCGTGCTCTTTATTCCCAACTTTCATGTCTACGTAAAGTCCTTTCTGATCAACGGGAATAGACACTGGTTCTGACCTCTGTCTTGGGCTGTCCTAGCAGAACAATACATCATCTGATGTAAAGTTACCAGAATAGTATGTATTTGATTGAGTATCAAAAACATTTCCATCTCCTGCTCCATTCTGCTGATTTTGATTTTGGCTCTGATTCTGGTTGTTATTTCCTTGGTTATTCTGATTTTGTGGCATCCAAGTGTTCCTATTTTGCCCCTGTGTTTCCGGGCAACCTCTGTTCTGTCTTCTCAGGGGATTCCCATTTCTATTCTGCAAATGTGGGCACTGTGCTCGCCAATGTCCCTCTTCTTTACAATACGCACATTGATTTAGTCAAATTGGACCTCCGTGCATGTTGGAGTAATTCCCCCTCCCTTGTGCATTTCCTCTGCCCCTATTATTAGTCACTACCTGCTGTAGTAACACTCTCGTTTTTAAATTCACTCTATCCCTGACCTCTTTCTATTTCTCTGAATTTACTATATTCTCATAGTATTGTGCCATGTGTAATACTTCACTCTGTGATTTTGCTTGCCACGCGCTTTCAGATGTCATTGTCAAATTTTGGATTTTCGGTAACAATCCTCTCACATATTTGGCAACAAATAGTCCTTTCACAGGTTCAGTGCTTAAATCTTGACCGCTGAAATCTGCAAATACTTCTTCAAATATATTAAAATAGTCAGTTGCCAATTCATCTTTGCCTTGCACGCATGCAGTTAGTTTGCCCCATATAATTCTTCTTTCAAGTACTATGACCTTTAATTTCTGTACTATTTGTGCCCGTAATGCTAACATATTTGACGATGGTTTTTCACCTGCTGATCTGTCTGTATCTTCTTTGATTACATTTTCCCAAGTCGCACTCAAACTTTCATGATCATCTACATTCCTAATTTGCTTCCATATGTCTGCTGGGAGAATTTCAGGGAATAATAGGTCAATATCGCTCATATTAAAAATGGACGATTTCAAATAGGATTCAATTTCTTTATAGAATCCCGCCTTTCTTTCTTGTATCAGGGATTGTTTGTTTTATATTATTCACCTCTTGTCTAGAAAAAGGAACATGTACATATTGTGCTGTGTAATGTGCTTCTGTTACTTGTGCTGGAGCTCCATCAACACCAGGGATTTCTGTTTTCGGGACAAAAGTGGGAGGGACTTCTCTCATCGGAAATATCGCACTGGCCCTCTCTCCTTTCTCTCTCTTATTAAGGACTATAGCTAGATCAAGGGCTAGAGCAGTCTTTCCAGTTTCGGATAAACACGCTCTCTTATATACTGTCACTAATTCAGAGGGACAGCAGTCATTTCTCTCAACATATTTATCTTGCAAATATTCAATCATTACTTGCAATACTTTCCTTTGCATCTTTATCGTATACAGTTCAAACGTATCATACACCTCCATTATAGGAATACTAGCATCCATAATCCATCTAAGCGCTTCTCGCGTACATATTTTCATTTCTTCACTAACAGGTTTTGATGGCGGGAAATATCGCTGTTGTACATATTAATTGCTTCCACCTCTACATAAAATACTCTCCCATGCATTCCAACTGTACCTGTTTTTCGCTGAGCTTCTTATAATCATACATTGAACCCAGCGTCAATCCCTCGTCATTGCCTTCAATGTACATTTCTGCCTGTTCTTTCAGTTCTCTCTTCCTCCCTCTACTAACCGTACTACAGGTTATTCTAGTGCTCCCCCTCTGGGTAGGCCCCGCCTCTCCAGTGCTACCTTCTCTGATGGCAGCTGATTCAAGCTCGGTAGGTGGAGGGTGAAATGGGATCACGTGTTCAGGAGGGGCTGGCACAGATGGAACAACTGGAAGGGTGGGTGGCAACATGGACTGAGGTTGAGCAATGGGCGCTGATGCGATTGTGTCAATTTAACTTTTAGGGCGTTCTTGCCTTTTTTCATTTAAAATCTTATTGATTAGTTCATCTGATGCATGAAACTCTTGTTGAGGATATATTTTTTCTATGCCTAATTGAAGACTCCTATCTGCCTTTCTGATATCCTCATCTCATTGTTTTTCTTCCTGTTCTAGCGCTCTGTCTGGATTAGATTTGTGCCTACATGCATGTTTCTCTTTACTTCTTAAACTGAGGTTAGCTTCCTTCCTCCAGTCTCTAATGATGTCAAATGTCGCAGGGCGTGCTTTCTTGCGCAGCGATACTGATTCCAAATGCTCTATTTGCGGCATCTCAAAACTACCATCCTTGGCCATTGCAAATCTTCTACGTGTCTGGTTTGCCTATGCCAAATTTCGGAAAACATTATTGCCCATATTCGATACTTCACATACATCTCAAACGCTGGCATTCCTACGGGTTGCGCAGCCTGGATAGTTTCCAAAGATTGTCTACCGCAGTGGAAAAATCCCACTAGGCAGGAAGACAATTTCCAAGGCATGTTTGATCTTATTCGTACCTTACCCTGGGCGTTTGATCTTGCAACAGCAACTCTTAACCAATATCAGGGCTATTTAAGAATCGGGGCACGACACACCTGATCAATCAGCTGGTCTCTCAAGACGCAATTCGTCCATATACAGACGCAACCATGGATCGTCGTGACTGCGTATCTGGTTCAATCTGCCTTGTTTCGGGACCCTCACCTTCTTGCTCTCTGGGTGGCGCATCGATCAGGGACAGGTTGAGTACAGATCTGCAAAGGAGTCTCTCATCATTTTTACAGGGGCGCCCCAAACACCTCTCGATCCCGGCTCGACGGCCTCGTCCTTGATTCGTTTTTTCAGCCTTCTTCAAATTTCAACGTACACAATGAAGCAAATGTGGGAGGGTCCCTGTTCAGGCGCCATTTTTTGACAGGCCCTGAAGACCCTCACGTATGGAAACAAGGCACAATCACCATACATGAACTGATACGCCAGACACGACGTTCAATTCCCAAAATCTAGGGTTTATTGCAAAGCAAATAGTCTCAGTCGGCCGACTGGATCTCACATCTCGCAACGTGTGTCACCCAGACCTCGTGAGACGCTAGAGAGCGAGCATTCTACAACAGTGACACATATACAAAAAGACCATCATATTATCAGCTTGTGACACATCAAAACCACCCATAATGTATCTTCCTCAGCAAGGGTTCGGTGATTGACAATTATGACGAGTATGACACCTTCTAAGACATTCATTTAGCAACAGTTGCAATCTGCGATGGGCAAGACACTATTCTTCGTTACAGAGAACATAATGCTCTTGTTCAGTGAGCGAACTGTGTTCGTAGGAGAGACACATTCCAAGACATGCTATCTTCTAGTTTCTGTTCGTGAGCTAGAGGTCAGCTCGATCTAAAGGGGCCCAGCATGGGGGGCCGTGAAAGAGAGTATAATTCATGCCTCTAACTGTCTATTTCTACAGTTTCTGCAGTTTCAGTGAGACCAGCTGGCACCTGGCTTGGTGATTAAATGCCTCTCTGCTCGCCTTCAAGGACTTGTGAGGGAGGAAAACAATGTATTTCTGTCTGGGATTGTCTGTCACATGTAACTTGTGGCCTCGCTCTGTGCAAGAGCAGAACGAAATTAAATTCATTTTTTTTGCAAAGCGTTTGACCTGAAAAGCAAGAGAAAGCAAAATGGTGAATTCTGCGGGTACAAAATGGTTATGCTGACGATTCTGTAACTGGCGATGCTGGGCATATGATGCGGTTGGTTTCTGTCCAACATAATATGCCATCTATGCTATGGTAGGGTATTTTCTAGACTAACAAGTCAGCAATGTGGAATTTGCAATGCAGGTGAACAATGTGTGTAATTTTGAATGACATGACATGCAGAAAAAAATGAAAAGCAGATTAAAGGTGTAGACTTTTATTGTGATATGTATAAGCGAGGAATGGGAAATTAGTAAGGCGTTTCAACAATAAGTGCAATTTAACAATGACAGAAAAATTAATTCAACCTTAACAGTGTATGCTAGTGAAGGACAATAAAGTATGGCAGTTTGTGTGTAGGAGAATACTATCATTGACCATTAAATTGAACATTGCCATGAAAAGTGAAAGAGCAGTTAGAAAACTGAGGGTTGGAGTTATTTCTAGAGGTACTGGACCTAATGGTGGAGAATGAAGTAGAGGAAGTAGTTGCTGTGGCAGAATCAATTGCATTGTGAAGTGGAAGAGTTGTGTCAGATTTCGTGTGTATTTGTTGTGCAGTTTAGACCTTGTGGAGAATGGAAGACCAAGCGTTTTGTTGTATGGCTTGTGGTTGCCAGTAATTGGAAATCGATGAAGCATTTTTGTGTCCAGTCACAGACATTATTTCTCTGGTTTCCAGGCCAGCATTGGAAAGAAGTTGGATTGCGGTGGCGTGAATGCAGTGATTGGTCGATAATTTACTAAGATGTGCACGTTCACTGATGCGTTGCATGAAAGCGCAAGAGTGTTTTTACCCAGCAGACGATTGGTATACCAAATTTGTTAATTTTTGCATTGGTTTTGGATGAAGATACGAGGCATTACAAAAAAGCATGCTGCGTCTGATGGTAATTTTGAAATGTAGAGGAGGAGAGATTTGCCTGGACAGTTGTGGTCGTAGCAATAGCGTACAGTCTTCCTCGAAGGTTACTTCATTGTTGGTCAAATAGTTTGTGGTGGTTCTTGATTAACTCGTTGTATGTGAGTGTGGCATATTGTTTGCCATTTTCATCTGTTACTACCTGGAAAGCATTTGCTGGCGGTAGACAAAGACCTTCATTTTCTCTTCTTGCAAAATGTATCTGTATGTCAAACCATACTTTGTATTGTAATGTTTGTGAAAAGGCTGTATTGAAAATGCTGCATGAACGTAGTTTGGAAAGATCGCTGGAGGTAATTGGTGATTTATGTTGAGCTTGGTCTTTTACATTTCGGCGCTGTCTTTTGATTGTGGCGATGAATACATTGTTGGCAGCAGTAAATTCCTCAGTTTGCATGATGGTTATATTTCTGCTGAATGGTGGATTGTTGAGGTGACGGTTTATACCGGATCAAAGAGAGATGTGACTTTATAGTTGGTATACTGTACCATGTACTGTGTGCACCTCAGCATAAAATGAGCATAGATGGGAGGCCAGAGTATGGAGTGGTTGCATCTCAAAAGCTGTAGAATATCCTTTTTGTGTGAGCCAGCCTTTGAATGCGTCAACTGCCCATTTGGTTGCACATTGTATGTTTTGCTCACATCGATTAATTTCCAATTAATTAAGTTCTTCATTTAAATATGACACTGAAATATGTCTGCCTGCAATGTTACTTGTGGCCACAGAATCGGAAGAAATTACCAAATCCAAAAGTCTGACCTGACAAAAAGTCCGAAAATGCATACCACCAAAGGTTCGAACACCAAAGGTTTGAACCTTTGGTGGCATGCATTTTAGGTAAGTAAATAAAAAAGACTGCAGGGTAAGTGGGCGTGGCCCCCGCAACACCCCGCTCACCATACTATACAGTATAGTGAGGGGGGGCTTGCGGGGGACACCCCTGCAGCACACCCGACAAAAGAAAAAAAAAGAAAAGGACCCTGCAGCGCCGGTTCCCGATCACAGAAGTGAAAGGGAACTGGCGCTGCAGGAACACAGAACGTCTTAAAAGGTAAGTAGCGTGTGCGTGGGGGTATGTTGGGGTGTGGGTGCTAGTGTAGGTTTGCAGGGTTTTTAAATGTATGTTTGCATGGGAAATGTACACACATTTTGTGGTGCGTACATTTCCCATGCAAACCTTTCCGTTACAGACTTTTCCGCGATGGAAAAATCGCATAGATCCGTGGCCACTGTATTCATGGTGCTTTTTTAGTTTGTAGCGCTGGTTGGTCCTTCTTCAATTTCAATGCAGTTCTCATGAAGACACTCCTCTATGGATAGATTGCCATTAATGGAGAAGTTAATTACGGCGCTGTCGACTGACATTTTCCGTCTATGTGCACAGCTTGTAAAGGATTTGAACGGAAGCCAAAAGCTGTTTTCTTTGATAGCTCCAGCTATTTCTGAAGCCGCAACGCGTTGTGGCGGCCTTGCAAGTTCTGCGAGTTTATTGACAGAAATGATAGTGTACGGAGGTGAGTGAAGAGACTTTTACACCCGGCGCGCGATGCACGCAAATGCATACACAGGATTACACTGTGGTATAGCTCGGAATTGAGCCAATCCACGTTCAGTGTTTCCCGTAGCATCAGCGTCCCGGGTACTAATGTAGGTTCTGTTGCCTCTGAAAATCAGTCTGACTCCACAGAAGACTTGGCTGGCAATGTTAGTATTACTCATCCCCAATTGTAGGCCCTGGATTATTTACTTACGTCCTTAGTCAAGTCATGCAAAGATCTATATAAGACTTCTACCAGTTACACTGTACTTTTGAATACTATATTAGATCGTTTAAGTCCCTGCAAACCGTTGACTAATGTTGCCTACACTCTGTTAGATATCATTAATTACTTACAGGAAAATAAAGAGTTGCTCCTGCAATCGTCTGAGGCTGTGGGCAATAATCCGAAGGACTATGCTAACATTGAGGTTGTTCTAGCGGTCCCTGATTGCATCAATATTGACACACTTGAGTGCGAGACCTATTTTGCCCCTCATGATGAATATAATATGAGAGACATTTTCTCAAAGCATGGTGGTATTGAGTTCACAAATCAGCTAACACGTTTTCTCAAACAAAATCATCATTGGAAAGAAAAAAAAAAGGGTCTGACACCCCAAAAATCGCAGAGACGTGCTTCATCGAGTCGACCTATTACTTCCAGTACTGCTTCTTTGACCCTCATAACCAACGGAAAATGGCACTTATGACAACCTTAAGCGTCATAAAGTAGGCAAAAAGAAGAATCTCATTTCCCCTATTCAGGTTCCTATTAAAGAAAATTCACGTGGCTGTAAGGACAATGATATGATATGATATGCTTTGGTGTTTGTAACGTGCCTCTACACAAGTGTTTCTAGGCACCACAAGACAGGGAAAAGAAACAGAGGAATAACAAGCGAAACGATCTTACTAGACCTTGTGACATTCAGATCATGTAAATGCAAACAAGAAGTGCAGGGGAGAGGGTGCAGGGGGAAGTGCAGGGAAGGGTTAAAGGGCAATGCAGTCAGGGCAGCAGGGCTCTGAGTAAGTGCAGGGATGGCAAAGGACTACACAGGTGCAGTTCCAGACCAAGGGTGCTGGCTACGGCAGGAGGCAGGGCAGGGTGACTGGTCGAGGGGCGGAGGGGCATGGTACCCTGTGTGACTCTCAGGGCAACCACTCAGCCAGTCAATATGAGTAGACAGATAGATTAGCAGGGGAGAGGGAGAGCGAAGGAAGCGGAGAAAAGGAAGGTCTTGAGTAGCTTCTGGAACTTCAGGTGGTCTGGCTCAAGTCTGAGAGGAACAGGGAGGTCGTTCCAGAGGGAGGCACCTGCAGAAGAGAGAGATCTACCCCCCAATCTGTGCTTGGGGAAGCGTCTGAGCCACAGAGAGTTGGAGGTAGCTGAGCGCAGGGCTCTAGAATGAATGTATTTAGGAAGAGAGTTGGATATAGCGAGGACGACAGCCCCAGAAAGCTTTGTGGATGATGCAGAGGGTCTTGAACTTGATCCTCATGGCCACAGGGAGCCAGAGGGGAGATTTCAGAGCTGGAGAGATGCAGTCCCTGGGCTTCAGGCCAAGGATAAGTCTCACAGTTCTGTTCTGGATTAGTTGAAGAGGGCGAAGAGTAGATTTGAGAAGATTGAGAAAGAGGCTGTTGCAACAGTCCAGCCTGGAGAGAATCAGAGCTTTGGAGACAGTGAGTTTCTGGGGGAAGGTGAGGAAAGGTACAATACTTTTGAGGAGGTGCAGCTGCAAGTGGACCTGATTGGCAAGGTCTGTGATGTGAGGAGAGAAGGAGAGAATGGAGTCGAAGATGACACCAAGGTTTTTTGCCTCACAGGAGGGTGAGGGGTGGGGGCCCAAGGAGGGTGGCCAGAGAGAGGGAAGGCGGGAGCAGAGGTCCCAATGAGAAGAATCTCTGTCCTGTCTTACTGGCATTAAGGCAGAGATTGTTGGAGGCGCACCATCCCTGAATAGTGGATAGACATTCAGGAATGGGCAAGGAGGTAGAGAAGGCTGGGGGTAACCTGAAAGAGAGCTGTGTTTCATCCGCGTAACACTGAATGTTAGAGGAGAAAGTAGGGATCAGATGGGCCAAGGGTGCCAGATAGACATTGAAGAGCCAGCGTGAGAGGATAGACCCCTGGGGAACACTGCATGCGGAAAGAGAGGTGGTGGAGAGAAAGGACCCTAGTTGGGCCTCGGAGCGTCGGTCCAAGAGGAAGGTCAGCTATGTCAGAGCCTGAGCTGTGATGCTAAGGATCATGCTGAGACGATTGATCAGGGTGGCATGATTGACCATGACAAAGGCAGAGGAAAGGTCAAGGAAGAGGAGGACAGCTGGAACTGGAATCAAGGTTAGAAAGCAGATCTTCACAGGTGTTCAGGAGAGCAGTTTCTGTGCCTCTGGCCGCTCTGAAGCCAGACTGATGGTCATGAAAATAACCAACAGATTCAGTGTAAATGTTTACCTGAGAGAGATGACCAGCTTCTCCGGGAGCTTGCCCAGGAAAGGAGTGATAGATATTGGGCGATAGTTAGCCCGACAAGAAGGATCGGCAGAAGGCTTTTTAGGAGAGGGTGCACAAGGGAATGCATGAGGAGAGAGGGGAAAGATCCAGTAGCAAAGGAATCATTATAGAAATCGGCCAAGGCTGGAATGAGGGAGACAATGCTGTCCTTAATGGTTCTGGAGGAGCAGGGGAGAACTTGTTTAGATGAAACTTTCACAGATCGGACTTGTCTAGAAACATCATCAGGTGTAATAGGAGAGAGTGAGGAGAGAAGGAAAAGAGGGAAAAGGGGGGACAGAGAGGGCCTGAGAGAGGTAGAGGGAGAGAGATGAAGAGAAGAAGAAGAAAGTGAGGAAAGAATGTCATGGGTTTTAGTGGTGAAATGAAAAGCCAGGGCCATGCAAATGGCCTGGGAAAGTACAGGAGAGGTAGAGACTGCAGTCGGATTGGCTAGCTCGTTACAGATTTTGAAAAGTTTGGCTGTACTGTTAGAGGCCGCAGAGACGCAGGCTTGAATGTGGTCCCTCTTCTTGGACAAGGTGGAGAGTCTGTATTGTCTTTGGACCAAGCAGCATGCCAGTTTGTCAAGGAATGTGCCCGAAGCCGTCCACTTCTGCTTGGCTGCTGTGCACTTGCTTTTCAGAGCGGGCAGGTTGGAGTCATACCAAGATTTGTACTGGGAGGCAGGTTTCAGATGGATCTTCATGACAGGGGCAAGGATATCAAGAGCATTGGAGATAGAGAGATGAAGGTTGGAGAGGGCTGTGTCAGAGTGGGAGTCAGCCGCAGTGAAAGGGGGTGGAGGGAAAGTGGAGGCAAAAGCGGCAACTGACACTCGCTTCATAGGTCGAATGACCACGAAGGAAGGTGGCATTGCTAGGGAGGTTTTTGCCAGGGAGGTCAGGCAGTTTCAGGTGAGAGGAAGGCAGAAAGTGGTCAGTTCAAGAGAGTGGAATAGTGAGAGGATTAGAGAGGGGGGATTTCTGAGGAGAGGAGAACATCCAAGGTGTGTCTGGTTGAGTGTGTCAGACCAGCGGAAAGAATAGAGAGGGAGACGGAAAAGCCCAGAGGCAGGGTCAGAGGAGTCCAAGTGGATGTTGAAATCCCTGAGCAAGAGAAGGTGAGAGGTAGAGAGGATGAGAGAGGATGTGAGATCAGCCCTTTCAGAGACAAAGAGGATTACCTGGCCAGGTGGCCTGTAGATGGTGACCAAAGTCAGAGAGAGGCCAAGAAAGGGTTCATAGTGATAATTTCGACAACAAAAATGTCGAAAGTCAAAATTTAGAAAAAAAAATGTCGAAAAAAAAAATGTCGACTTTTTTTTTCAATGCATTTTTTTTTCGAAATGGGGGGGTTCCCCCCCCAACCCCCCTTTTTTAATTTTTTTTTTAAATTTTTCCCTTTTTTTTAACTCCCGAAACCCTAAAATAAATATATAATTAAAAAAAACGAAAGTCGACATTTTTTTTTTCAACATTTTTTCGTCGACATTTTTGTCTGTCGACATTTTTTTTTCGAAATTATGACTGCCCACCCCAAGAAAGATAGAGAGCCTGCAGATCAGGCATTCAAAGAAGGAGTAGGCCTCAGTGGGAATGATAAAGGCAGGAACCCACTCAGGAAAGATCAGGGCCACTCCACCACTGAGCGGATTGGTCCTGGGCTCGGATCTTGTAGCCCTCAGGGAGGAGAGTGTCAAAACCTGTGACAGAGCTGGCCATGAACCACGTCTCAGTCAGAGCGAGAACATCCAGGTCCAGGTCTTTGAGCAGGTGGTAGATGTCAGAGGAGTGATTGACAGTAGACCAAGAGTTGAGAGTACTTACGTAGAGCAGGTAGCCACTTTTGAAAGCCTTCTGGGGGAGGGTACAGGAGAGAGGTACATACAGTGGAAGAGGCAGAGGGGCTTGAAAGTGGGCAGAGGTAGAACGAAGGGGTATAGAGCCCAGAGAGGAGGAAGAGGCAGAGCAAGAGAGGAGTCAGCGTAGGAGGAGGGAAGTGGCTGATGAGCCAAAGGGGCAGAGGAGGTAGGTGGCAGAGGAGCCAGAGACGCAGAGGAGTTAAGTGCCTGAGGAGTCATAGATCCAAAGAGGCAGGAGAGGTAGGTGGCTGAAGAGCCAGAAAGGCAGAGAAGCTAAGTGGCTGAGGAGCCAGAGAGGTGGTAGATGGAGTACAAGGAGAAAGGAGGAAGGTGAGACGCCTATCAAGGAGGGGGAGGTTGGACTGAGTGCCCTTGCCATTTAGATAGACATTAATTATGGTTCTGGAGGACAGGAAGGAGGTCAAGAAGACCCCCTATCTTGTGCCACCATTAATGGGTGAAGAGGAAAAAGGAGAGAGAACTGTGACCATATGTAGGTTGGGAGAGGGAACAACAAAGAGGATGTCAGTGAGAGCCTGTCTGGAGGAGGCACTGATGTGGGCATCAGCAATGGGAAGGCTTGGGTTGCAGACCAGGATATCCTTTTTGAATGTCTTCCTTCCAGACTTAGTGAGAGGGATAGGATAGGTGATAGAAAAGCAGTTAGAGAAAATGGGTGAGACCGAGAGAACCATCGAGGGTTGCAGGGAGAAAGGAAGGGGAAGAGTGTGAGGGTGAAGAGAGGAGAAGAACACAGCACAGAGCTACGCCACAATGCAAAAACAACCAGATTTGACTTTCCTAGAAGGAGGGAAAATGCCAATTATTTAAAAAAAACACAAGCAAATGCAAAACCACCCAGATTCCACTTTCCTAGAAGGAAAAAGGTCACATATTTTAAAAGCAAGAGCAAATGTAAAAACACCCAGGGCCTCATTCCGAGTAGGGCGCAAAGGGATACTGGGCACTGTTAAGGACATTGGTGCCGGTAATCCCTTTGCGCCCTATTCCGAGGTCCCTTAGTGGGTTCCTCCCTTAACGCCTGGTCTGACCAGGCGTTATGGACGGAACCCGTTAAGGGACTTCGGAGCTAATAACGGTACCACAAATTGCGGTACCGTTATTAGCTACTTCCCCATTCCCATTGAGCCCTACGGGGGCTCAAATGGGAATGGGGAATGGATTTTTCAATGGGGACTTACCAGTCCCTCCAGGGTCGGAATGGACCGGTAAATCCCCATTGAACCAGGTCGGACCCAGACTCGGTATGGGAGGTAGTCATGGCGCAAATAGCGCCATGACTACCTCCATACTCGGAATGAGGCCCCCAGATTCGACTTTCCTAGAAGGATGGAAAAAGCCCCATTTAAAAAAAAAACAACAGCAGATGCAAAACAAAGGTGATTCAACTTTCGTAGAAAGAGGGAAAAGGCCCAATTTTTTTTTAAACAACAGCAAATACAAAAACACACAGATTCAACTTTATTAGATGTAGGGAAAATGCTCAAGGATAGTTACGACAGTTCACCTAATGCCCAATATGGATTACCAAATGTGACGTTTAGCAGACTGCAAAAATGACCTAATAGAAGTAATAAGAGAGGAGAGACAGTTAAATAGGGAGCAGTAATGGCTGTTCCCACTGCCCGCATCTTTCTTATCTTGATAGTCGCTGTTGGTTGACGGTTGCGCCGCATGTTCCCACGGCGAACACCGGCACACTCCCTCTGGAGCTGCTTCTGTAGGAGCTGCCCTTAGCCTTGGGGCCCTTAGCTGTAGTGAGCTGCATGGGCAGAGGGCTGCCCTGAGTGCTTCAGTTAACAATGGCAGAAAGCCCAATCAGGGTTGGAGGGATGGCTGAGAGGTGGACGGGAGAGGCTGCAATGGAAGTGGATGCTAACTTGCTACTTACCCCGGAGCCATGAGAAAAAGTGTGTCTGTGATTTCCTGGCAGAAAGTCAATCAGGGGCAGAGAGAGGGCTGGGAGGCAGCAGGAGAGGTAGCAATGGAAGTGGTTGCTAAGGGAGGATCAGGGAGGCACAGGATGCAACAGACCAGTTTCAGCTAAGGATGGCAAATGAAAGCAAACTAACGCAGTGGGGCGTGCAGCAGCTCTTAATTGCTACTTACCCCACTAGAGCCTTGTCTGTGATTTCCTGGCTGAAGACCAATCAGGGGTGCAGGGAGGGCTGGGAGCCGGGCGGGAGACGCAGCAATGGAAGTGGATTCTAAGGGAGGATGGGGGAAGCATGGGATGCTACGGGCTGAGTTCAGCTAAGGATTGCAAATTAAAGCAAACTAATGTATTGGGGCACACAGTAGCACTTAATTGCTACTTGCCCCAAAGCCATGAGAAACAGTCAGTGATTTCCTGGCCAATCAGGGGCAGAGGGAGGGCTGGGAGGTGGGCGCCTGAGGTAGCAATGGAAGTGGATGCTAAGGGAGGGTGGGGAGAGGTGCGGGATGCTACGGGCCGGGTTTCTGATAAGGATGGCAAATTAAAGCAAACTAATGCAGCAGGGCACACAGCAGTTCTTAATTGCTGCTTACCACGGAGCCATGAGAACAGTGTGCAGAGTGCGGGCTGACACTTTTCACCCTGTGATCCCTTGCGATGTACCCACTAGGGAGAACCAGCCTAGCAAAAAGCAAATAAAGTAAATTGCTAATTCCTCTCTGCATAATGACTCTAGTACTTGGCATTTCATTAGATGGTCCCTCCCCCCGTCGCCCTGTGGCCCTCACTAGAAATGTTAGCTCTATGCCTATGGACATAAATGGTAATTTCTAAAAAGAGTGTGCCTATAAAGAAAGTTCTTATACAGTTTCTTTTGTTCCAGTAACAACCGTTTTTTTAAATCGAAGAGTGATTTTGAATTATTCCATCAATGTTTGCCTCTCCACACCATCACATCTGATGTAGATGTAGACATTGTTCAGCTACTTGAGGATACTGTCCTCTCCAGGCCCATTGTGCACTTTTCATCAGAGTTTGCACTTGATGTTTTCTTGTCTTTTGCCTACGCATTTGTACGGTTGGGTTATGATTGTTCCCTTGAACAAGTGAGGTTGAATTGTGATTTTGTTGATCTTGATTTTAAGACATCTCACTCCACTTTCTCTTTGCAAGGCTTATTAGGGTTTACACTTGCTGTTACAAAAACTTTGGACAAGCCTCCTGGTGCTCAATTCCCCTTATTAAGCAGAGATAATATCACGATTGTGACCAAAGGTAATAGAAACAGGACTGCATGTCTTGTAAATGAGGCTGGGACATTGTGAAATTGTCAGCGCAAGCTGCCAGTGGCCGCCTTAGTTTCTCCAGCCTAACAACCTGAGCAGACCCTAACAACTGCCTTTCTATTAAAGCAATAGAACCCGAGGAGGGGGGCATTACCAGCTGGGTAATGCCCCCGGGCGATAGTTACAAGCCAGAGTGAAGCAAGGGCTTGAACGTAGCCCCAGGGGCCTTACCTGATCAGTAATGCCCCCCTCTGAGGGTTCTATTGCTATTAGTACCCCAGCACATTGTACCAGGCACTAATAGTATGTTTACTTGAGTTGAGAAACAGAGTGTCAACCGTTTCTTGACTCGAGCAAAAATAAAAAATAAATAAAAGAAAATGGCCGCTGTGGATTGGGGAGAAGGGTCTACACAGAGTGTCTTCTCCCTTTCCATAGCGGCCATTAAAAGATAGAAAAAAAAGAAAACAAAGAAAATCGCCACCATGGAATGGTGGCTACGTGTAGTCCCTTTTCCCTTTCCGTGGTGGCCGGTGAAGAAAGGGAAGGAACTCCTTGGACGCAGTGCTCAGAGCACAGCAGGTGAGTCTTTGTCAGGCAGGTAACGACTTGGTGAGGGCCAATCAGATTGTGTGTATCAATCTGATTGCCCCTTGCCGAGTAAAGATATACCTTGGAACACACCTGGATTTACACATTTCTTTAGGGAGAATGTACTGAGCTCTATTATTGATGAATTTAGAATGTGTTGCTTTACAGGAGTCCTGGGTTGCGGAAGCTCACAAGATAAATGGCAGATGTACTATTCAGAAGGCAGCTATTAGAGGCTGCAAGGGGAGACCTGGGAGGGGGGCTCCAATTAAGTGTAGAAAATATATTTCCTTTGGTTAATCTTGAGGTACAATCTGATCAGGTCCATGCAGGCATTCTTAAATAGGATCCTCCTATGGGCCTTCCTTGCTCCCTATTGATTATTAATGTACACATTGTTACCTTATAAACCTCACTAGAGATCTATCAGAAACTTATCACACAAGCCTCACCATCTCAGTTATGGGTGAATTTAATGGCAACATTCCTGTAGACTTTTCTTCCTATGATGGGATTCCCACATCCTCTGTCAAACAAGCACTTAATAATGCCAAAGGTCAAGACTGGGCCAAATTATTACATTCCTAGAGCCTGTTTATGCTGAATGAATGTACCAAGGGATTCACCAGGTCAATTTACCATGGCCTCCACCTCTAGCGCTTCTACGATTGACTACATTTTTGCATATCATGGCCTAAGATGTAGATGTGGAAATTGTACGTCATGAGGAAAGTAACAATTTTCCTTTGCTTGCTACTTACTATTGGTCTATATGAACCTTTACAGCAGCATAATAGAATTTCATTAATGCTGGTAACAACAGAATTATTTGCCCCCCCCCCAATTTGAATAGAGCTAATCCAACTAGGGAGCTGAATTCTTGGCCAACTACAGCTGGTGGAATCTCCTTCATCACTATAAAATGGGTTGTGATCTCACGTTGATGGGGCTCCTTCTTACCGGGGATGGTAGGAATCCATCTCCGTATAGTATAGAAACCCTTTCTGAATTCTGTCTTTTTAACATGATCACGTATGCAGTAATCTATCTATCTGTATATAAAAGTCCAAATTTGTCCGTGGGTTTGTGGCAGGATGTGTGGGTTTGTGGCTTGGCAAAAAAGTTGTTCCTTGTACAATTCCACACCGTTTCACAATCTGCACCAAATGTTGCATAGTTACCTGTTAGCACCCTTCGGACAATACTGGCAACATGACATTTGGACACCACACCCCGTTCCTCGGATTTTAGCACAAGTAAAACATTTTTGGTGGGTTTGTGGCTTGGCGAAGCGTTCTTCCGTATACTATGCCATGCTGTTTCACCATTCTACACCAAAGTTTGTATAGTTACCTCTTAGGCCCCTCCAAGCATTGCTGGCTACATGATATTTGGACACCTGACCCGTTTCCCTGGATGGTAGCACCTTCACACATGAGCCGGTTGCCTGAAATCGCCCAAATATCAATGTGGTCGTAGAAGAACCGGTCCCGACACGAGGAACACAACTCAAGGTCCGTGTGGGACCTTGAAACCCCCAATTCAATGCCTTAGGATGCACGATTTCCGAGAGAGTTCCAGCGCAATGCACCGCAATGAACTGTACTGCAGCAGGGTGAGGCGACAGGTGGGGCGAGAGCACAGAATGGCCCAGTATGCAGTAGCACACCAACTCTCGCCTCCCCCAATATGTGCTCTCTGGTATGTCAGCCAGCCACGCACGCCCATTCTCAATGCAGTTTACTTCAGGGTGCAAAGCACATCAACCGATAAGCGAAACAGAACAGCGACCTACAGGATCATTGATTTTCAACAATTATTGAGAGTGTTATCATGTCTGTCTACAGAACCCATCGAAGAACATGTACTTTTGCTAGTAATCAATAAAATCTCTGCCTGCATTACTAGCAATGGGCAGCAGGATATCAGCAAGGTACTGGCATGTAAGAAAGTCCATCCCTCTCACTCTTTAGAGGTTCGTCATGCTAAAATAATTTTAAGAAGAGACCTTAGATACGTCTGTGATAGCTCCTTGTCCACACCAGACTTTATCTGGGCAGTTAGGAATAGGAAAGACCTCTGTCCTAGCTGGAGGAGAGCTCACTGCAGGAGGAAAAATCTTGAATACTGCAACATTTAACTATTTTTGCCAGATCCAACAACACACAGGCTTTTTGGAAACTAGTTAATTCCTTGTCTCCTTCCTTCACTACTCTTGGAGGAGCTCCTAAGGAAGACTGGAAAAAGTTCACTGGAAACACCATTGGTGCTAGAGTTCTTCATGTGTTAAACTTCAATGATTACAACATTAGGTGTTTTTTAATGATCAAGTTTAGGACCTCGTATTGATAATTAAATCCATTAAGAACTCATATGCCCCAGGTCCTGGTGGCCTATGTAATGCCCTCATCAGGGTGAATCTCTTGTTGTGGACTAATCTGCTACATGCATTGTTTTGTGCAGTTAGTATCACAGGCATGATTCTTAGATATGACAAGAGAGCATCATTATCCCTATCTACAAAAGAGGACACATAATGATCCCAAAAGTTATAGATTCATGGCCATGCTTGATGCACCGGCCAACATTTCTGACAGTATCTTACATATGGAACTGAATACTTGGGCCTATGAAAATCACATCATCCCTCACAACCAGGATGGTTTCCGCAAGGCTACTTGCACCACTGCCAGTATATTGGCTTTAGTCACCATGGTGGAAACGGCATGGCGGTTGTGTCAACAACCTATTTATGTTGCCTTTGTTGATTACAGTTTCACGTTCGATACTGTGCAGTGTGAGATCTTGTGGAAGAAGTTGCTAAACTGGGATCTTCCACAGTCTCTCTTAAGATGATCATTGCTTTACATACTAACACTACAGTAAAAGTGGGACTCTCCTTATCTGGCTTAGTTACTGATTCCATACAAACTCACGTGGGTTCCTAGCCTGTAACCTGATTACCAACCCCATTGTCTTGAGGATGCCTTATGCTACCCCAGCTCATCTTTTGTCTCTCGCTGCCAACACGAGAGTGCTACCTTTGAGGCCCTCATTCTGGAATGATTGAAAGAAGTTAAGTATGCACTGCAACTGAAAGGTTCCCCCGCCACAAATGTTTGTGATCTGCATGGCAGAGTGCAAAAGTGCAGGGCAAAAGGTGAAATACACACTTGCATGCTGCCTTTTGCCCTGCACTTTTGCACTTCACCATCCAAAGTGAGGAAAGGCTGCCTGGGGTGCTCGCATGCCAGACATTGTTTACTTTGAATTGTGAGTAGCAATGGGCACATGTTCATTCAATTCGATGGTAGGGAGGTGTTATGTTTGCACTCCAACGTAAACAGCCACAGCGGATGAGTGAACATTTGCACTCCGCGCAAAGTGTGTAAACGCTGCCTAGCGTGCTGGTCAGGGTTCAATTTCAATTGGGAACACTGCTGACCATGCACGCTGATCGCATTTCGGGCAGGCTATAATTGTAATTGTACACATTGCCTGACATGCGAGCATGCCAAACAGCATGTACAATGGATCCCTATGGAGTTCACCTGTGGTGCACAAAGCTGGCGGAGCCAATAGGGATCGCCAGCATTTGAGCTGGCACGAAAATCGCGCCATGCAAATGCTGGAGCATTTAAATGGCGGAGAGGAAGTGAAGTGTCAAAATCACAAGTTGCATTTCACCGATCCTCTCCGCATACAAATGCTTGAAACATTAATGGAAGGATTAAAAGCCTTCCGTGAGGCTTTTACTCCTTTCATTACCGTTACGGTTCTATTGAACATGAGCCACAGCCTGTTTTTATTCGCCTTGGAGTAGAAGGCTACCGTTTAAAGAGCCTTGTGCTTGACTATTGTACAGTGCACTTTTCTTTCTGCTTTTTTTTTCCAGCGCAATGTATTTTTTGCTGATGCCCGACTTGCAGGGTTACACAAGGTCTTATTCAGTGGTCGTGTGACACATTTCATGTTCTTTTCTCCAGAAACATTAAAAAGACCACATCTTTCACTCAGTGGTTTTGTGGATTTTTTTGTATTTCTTTCTGGATACAAAACTGTCATTAAAACTATCCAATAAACCGTTAGGCAAAACAAAGTCTGACTGGAAAGCACTGGTAGTCGGGCTATTAAAAAAAAATCCCACGGATTTTCTTCGAATGAATGCCCTTTTATGGAAAAAAAAAGCCAGACTATTTCTCCTTCCTTACATAATTCCGGTGGTTTTTGAAGATATTAAACAAACAAAAAAACATGCATCAGGCGATTCGTTGCACAGCACCAGCAAGTGCTGTAGGCTTCAGCTGCCTTCATGCCCTTTGAACTTTAAGTCAGGTGACGCGGAGGTCCTCTCCCTTTTTCAGAAGAGAAGGCCCAGCAATGACGGTTATGTTGATTACCAGATTCAGGGCCCAAATATATGTTTGTATAAGGTGGGGAAAAAAACACTCTTCTTAAAGCTTATTCTGTATGTTGGTATGTATGGGACTGATGAAGAGCAACCCCAGCTGGGGAGCAACAGAACGCTGCCCGTAGGGGACGCACACAGGCGGGTTACAGGTATGGTGCAGAGACAAGTGAGCAGCCTTGATTGGTAAGGGAACAGGGATGGGGCAGAGCTCTGGAGGGGGAGGGGAGGATTGAGTGGAGCGAGCAGCGATTAACGGGTTGTTCTTTGATAGGTAGGGTCTTTAGCTCCTTCTTATAAAAGGTAGATGTCGGCTGTACCAAACATATGGCTATTTCTCACAAGACTAGAGTTACAGAGCATGATGAGGCCTTCCAGCCTGCCTTGATGGGCTGAAACGCGCGTTATCAGCTCACTCCAGCGGCTGATAATACGTGGTACGGAGCAGCGAAGATGGACTGTAACAGAATTATAATGTTGGTACATTTCTTACTTTTTCAAAAACAAGTATTTGAGAGAGGGAGAAAGAAAACTCTCCTTCACACTGGTAGAGATCACTGCAGGGATAGATGGGGAGGCGGCCCGCTGGATGTTGAAACAAAGAGCGGAGAAAAGAGAGAGGCGGGTGATGTGAGGTGCAGTGGGAGGTGGTTGCCGGAGCAGACAAATGGACATGCGACAAAGAAATGAGGCAGGGTGTGAGGATCGGCGTTGGCACCCCAGGGGAAATAAGTAGGTGAGGTGAATGCTGGCTGTGAGGCAGGAGCAGGCTTATATCATCAGTTAAAGCCCACTCATGCACATTGTTGACAAGGGAACAGTCAATGTTCTGATGTTTATTATTAATGAACTTTATAGACCCCACCCAATTGCACTACAGGGAGTTAGCGGCCCATAAGACTGAGTTAAAGGCCAGAGCACAACAAGGGCATTTAGCAAGGTATACGGTCTCATAACTCTATGTACACCCTGAAAGGGTGGGTCTATAAAGCTATTATAATCCACTTCAAAGGGAAAAAGATGGAACATTGAACAATAAAGTTTTGGTGGTTTGAACAATATTATTTAAATCCTCCTGGGATATTGTGGGGATGTGGCTGCTTTTATCCATTGAGCTGGCGATGCGCCTACATTGTGAGAAAGTGGTACCAGGGAGAAGCTGTCACAAGGGAAGAGGCATATTGAATCATGAAGAAATTAAGGAGCTAGAGTAAGAGCCGGAGCTGAGTGGGCCCTGAGAGCAATGGACCATGCACTGGAAGGAAGGATGGATGGATGAGCCTGGTGGGAACGTGGAGTGGACCAGTGTGGTGCACTGAATGTTAATGAGCTAGAGCAGAGGCAGCTCCACAACCGGAGTGGACCATTTTCCCATTGGTCAATCTGCAAGCTATATGATATCTGGGATCTATACTGGCTAGTATAGCCCGCAGATTGACCAATGGAGGAAGGTTGTTGGTGTTCCAAGGAAAATAATCCTAGTTAAACAGTAAAAATGAAAAGATGACATCCCAGATGATTCGATAAAAAAAAACATAAAATGCTTAATTTCAATGCACCTAAATGTAAAAGATAGAAGGGCCTTGAAGCGGGTTAGTGCAAACTTTTGCCAGATGTTTTTTCAAGACAATCCGCATGTTTCTATTTGACACACAGCCAAATTATCTACAGCTTTTGACTGGCATTAAAAATAGTCCAATCACATGTGCATGGCCAGTATATAAAGTAACGTGGGTACGATTTAATTGTCTTTTAACCAAATTGCTCAATATTTATTTGTTGTGATGCTCCCAAAAGGCTAGCATTTTTCCCTCTTATCGGACGCACCCCCATGCATATCGAAATTCAAAAGGTACAAGTTCTTCGGTAGTGATCATTCTGCAACCACAGCCGGAGAACATATTATGACAGAGATTTGGGTTTGTGGTACATCCTTTTATTGACAGAAACAAAGGGAAAGACTGCAGATTAATATAAGGAAAGTATATACTTTCAGATCCTGTGCTAATTAACTAATCTCTTTGTTAGTGGTGGGTGTCCTACATCTTGATTGGCAATCCAGGAAACACCACACATTGACCTGTCAGGTTTGGCATGAAGTTCCCGGGGCACAATCTTTTTCTTCTACTTTCCGGAAAACAAAAACATGCAATTTCGGAAGGTGGACCAAGATGCTTTTTCCCACTCCCCTAATTGTAATCACTGGAATTGTGTAGGCTTTTTATAGGCTTGGGACTTCTAAATAGCTGGGTTATATCAAGAGGTGACCCATTTAGCAATAAACCATGTCAGACCAGCACTACATTCTACAGCTGTAAGAAAACCATTTGTTTTCCCATTTTGCACAGCCAATGAGATCTTTTGGTTGGTGACTGGACTCCCTTCTTCTTATTAAATGACCAAGATCCCCAGTCTAAATAACCCTTTATAAGTGGTGAATGGAGTATCCCTACAAATACATTTTCAATTTTTTCACTACCTCATGTTGGAACAAGTGTACCCAAATATTTATTTTCCTAGGTCTGATTAGCATGTGGATAGCATGTGTTTGTATGTTTTTTATACACTTGGAGCCTGATTTATAAAACTTTTTCAACATTGGAATGTCCCACTTTTGTAAATCATGCCCCTGGAGACTTCTATGCTCTAAATGAACAAGCACAGTGTTGTGCAATATCATAATTGATTCTTACAAACCAATTGAGTTGTTCACCTGTTCTTGGGGACACATCTCATTCTAGGACCATAGAAAAACCTATAAAGACATCATATATTTTACAACTTTTAAAACCCTAAGGAATGTATGGGTGGATTGGAAACTAACTCCTGTTTGTTTGGATAGTTTGAAAACCTCTCATAAGTGTATTTTAGGGTTTCTAGATATTCCAAACCTTTAAAATTCTGTTCCTTCCCCTTACAGCAAGGTTGTCCAACTCCAGGCCTCGAGTGTCGTAAACATAACGGGTTTTAAGGATATCCCTCATTAATATTCAGGAGCAAAAATGTGCATACATTTAGAATCATTGTATGCAAATTTATCTCATGAATATTAATGAGGTGTATCTTGAAATTCCGACATGGATCCGGCCCGCGAGGCCTGGAGTTGGACAACCCTGAGTAGCAAGGCCTACAAGCCCTTTGAGGTAGTCTTATGCTAAATACGTGAAACAATGCATAACTACATACATACATACATACATACATACATGTCAATGGGGATTCATTCTTCTAAGTCATCAGTAAAACAATACCAGACGTGTACTCTTTCAGCATGTTTGGTGGATCCTCAGGTATTTCAATTTTGCGACCTCTAAAAACCTGTTTTTTATATTTATATTAGTATTCTTTAAAAAACCTTCAAAGTGTCATCCTTGTGCCAGTACAGCAGATGCCTCCACAGGAAGCTCTCTTCTTTCTTGTCCATCACCAATAACCATCATTGTAGCCCAACTCAGAAACCTTACACGTTGTGGCATGCAGAGAAATCTTCATATCACTTCAATAGTCAACAGCCTTAGCCACGCGTACGAAAAATTGTTAATCACATCACTGCAGCGTGGCACTGCATAATGGAGATCAAAGCCGGGAAAAGTGAACATCAACATAACGCGCCAAAAACTGGTGCAGTGGCAAATCTACTGGGCAATGAGAACAAGCATTTATGCTCCAGAAAAGCCTACAAATAACACTTCTGATAATCCATCTGTTGATGAATACACACAATGCACTTCCAAGTACTTCGCAAATCCATCAATCCCGCTATAAAAGTTTGCATTTACTCGTCCAGAGGAAAAGGCCCAGAGATCAACTTTTTCTTTTTCAAACTCAAATGCTCCCTCATTCTTCCTGTTCAAACCAAACTAACACGAAGACCCACTTAGACTGGTACAGATTCCACTATCTTTCCGGACAGGTTTATAGTTGGGCACCCAAGAGGACACGTCACTGACACGTGACCCTCCACCACAGTGATATTTTCATTCAATCCTCTATGTTCCGAGGGCTTCCTTTGATCGGCAGAATTGCACCCAATGAGCATAGAGCTTTCCCTGATGGGTATTTTGTAAATAATGTTTCGAAATATTGGATTAGAAAGAACTATTTTCCAAAGAAATTTGATCAAAAACAAAGGATGTATTCGCAATTTCGTCCGGAAACAGAGGACATTCCAATTCTTCAGAGGCCTGGTCCTGCTACAGTGCAAAGGAACATTTCTCCACCGCAGCAAATCATCTTTGTTTCTAAACAGAAATGTGTGCACCTATTAAGAACACTTGATGCACAGTAGACACGTATTTGTGACACATCACTCATGCACTGCCCAACAAGGTGTGTCACTACTCATCTGGCAAAAGATTAAATCATGTATTGCATCGCTGTGGAAGCTAAACTCACTTTAAATACTGTGCCAGGAGATATCATTGCTGCACTCCCAATGACAGTATCAGGAGATGTGGCACACATTGTTGAGTTAATACATTCGAACGAAACTAGGCATGAGAAAGCAACATGCAATCAGAAATTATATTCCATGTGGTTTCCACCACCTGCCATGTTACTTCCATACCTTTAGTGCTGTTCAAATAACCCAGGATTCCCTGAGCAACGTTATCGTGATGATCAAGGAGGACAAGCAACTTCTAATGATATTATGCTGAATGTGAAAACCTGCCAGTGGTACTGCTTCAATATGCAAACGTGCATTCTAATAAACCAGAGTGCAGGTACATATGCTAGCCTGTCAGTTTCCACGTTTCCAAGCATATCACCACACTGCCATGTCAGCTTCACACTATCCGTATTATGCATTTGTTTTGCAACATCATTGTTCAAGAAAATTGTCATTGCAGTTTCACATTATGGAAATAACCCATTTACTCGTAGGCCAGTTTGCTTGCAGCCCAGTTATGCGTAAGTATTTGACCACGTTGTTTGTACCTCAAAATATAGATGGGGGTTAGATTTAGGTATTTAGAAAGGTGGGGATATGGGTAAAGGGGCCGCAGGGGGCATTTTTGCAGTAAAATGTGGTAAAAAGAAATTCGAGTATATTGGCTTCGAGCAAATTGCTGTGAGGAAATCAATTTGATCCTAACTTTACTGCAGATATTGTTCCATATGAGTTTCACATTGCATCCAAACAACTGACATGCCAGTTTTGCATTTCTCTGGCTAAACAAGTTGCCATTCCACATCATCATCTGCCCCATAAAATACCAGAACATCACATTTTCACACGAAAATGAACATGCCAGCTTCCCATTGCAGCCATTTTAATATGCACACCAAGAAGGGACCATGGCACTTTCACTTTCCTCCCAGAAAAATTGCATTAGGCAATTTTAATGTTTGGTTCAGAAATTACCCTATGCCACTTTTCCCGAGACATCTACTATGCCACTTCACAATGCTCTCCAAAAATGTCTCCAAGCCATGCACCCCCCTCCAATCTCTATCACAAGGGGGTAGGGTCACCAAGACCTTGTTTATCCCATGACAGATACTACCGGTCGTTTCCCAGAGAGGTTCCTGATGTCATGTACCACCATCAAAGCGTACACGTACACACACACACACCCACACACCCTTATTCTTTCTTTGCCCCGGTTTCAGCAGTAGGTGCACTGGGCAGAGAAATTGGCTGCCCACATCATCAACTGGCAGTGCTCAGGTTCCTGGCATCCTGTGCTTTATGCCTACATTAGTGGTGGGATCACACTGAAGCGTGCCTTCGTGTCTGATAAACATGCACATCAAAGCAAGACCAGCATCCCAGAGTCCAATGGGCTAACTTCGTGGAGGCAGTATAAGGAAGATGCTGCTGAGAGCCTCTCCAACAATGGCTCTGTTCTCTAATTTGAGTGATGCCATTTCTACAACAAAGGAGCACGTTGTCCGTTTACTCTCAGAGCATTACATTATTGCCTATATGCAGGTTCAACAAGATGTGAGGTCGAACCCAAACCTACTGTCTTGAGCCCGGCAATTACCCCTTTACAACAGGCGTGCAGCCGTTGTGGGAAATGAGCAGCCCAGAAAGGGTGAGTGGTTGTGTGGTACGTGTGGGTCACTCTTTGTGAGTTTGTCTATATTTACTTTAATATTGTTATTTTCGTTGCAGCGCAGGCTCACCAATTAACTGTGGTGCGGAATGGGTAAGGGGATCCTACACAGGTAGCTGCCACAGCGGTTTACGGGCAAGAAACAACAGGCTGGTGTCACATGAGGACTGATGGACAGCAGTTTGAGGGTTCAGGCGCTGGGCCGTAGATTCCTTGGAGGAGTGCTTATGAGTGGCAATTCGCCAGCTCATTGCTAGTGTTCAATTCCAAAGAGAGACAGAGACTGGAACAAGATAGGTTTCTCTAAGAAGAGACACCTCTTGCCTCCCACAGTTGCTCCTTACCGTACTTCGCTCATGGCTCTGCCTCACACCACGACTAAGAATGTTCCATGGCCCAAGGCAGAGCCGCAAGATGTGAGAAACAACACCTTCCCGTTGGTGTATGCCATCCTCACGCTGTTGAGCTAGACTCAGCCCCAGAAGGGTATTGTTGTTTTGTTGAAGATAACCCCTCTAGCAATGAACAGTAGTTATCCCATATCCGACATATTGGTTCCAAGAAGTGGCTTGGCCCTAACCCCCAGTGACTGTTGTACATTAGACATGGTGTGGGAGACCACTATCACAACAATGGGGAAACCTCTGTCACCATATTGTTTATCCCATCTTGATACTGTTTCTGCAAGCTTTTCATTATTAGTATTATTATGTGGAGTTTAATACTAATTAAAAATAATTTAGGAGGGTATTTTGGCAGATTCTGCCCTGACCAGGACCCATTCTCAGGATTGAATTGGATAGCCTTGTTAGGGGTCATTTCTGTAGCATATGGAATTTCATCAAACTGAAATGAAAGGGTGACGAGTGACACAGCCCCACCTGGCACTCCGATGAGCAGAACTGCTACATCAACCATATTTCTGTCCCTCAGCCTCTATTTGACCTTTGTACAACATTTTAAATTATTTTAACCTCTGCCAGTGATCACAATTAACTCCAGACCAGATTTGCCCTGGGTTCGCCTCTGAAAGACTGCATGCCAGACAGTAGGTAGATTAAATTCTCTGTCTAAGGCATTTGAATGATCTGGACATCCAGGGATATCAGCAGATGTAATGCTGGTCTGGAGGACCTGATAGCCTACGCGTCATGGGCCGACAGGTGCCATTTGTTAGCCCCGTGTATATTTAATAAGTTGATTTTGGAATGTAAGTTTATGTTTTTGTGAGAAAAGGCTAACAAATCCCAAGATAATTGAAATATTGACAAACATAAATATGATAAAGAATTACATGCAAGGAAAAGGAAATTACGTAGCAACACCAAATTGTTGCAGACATCGATCTAATACATATGGAGTTGAGTTTCCAAAGGACGAATCTAGGTTCAAACGTGAATACAAAAACTGGGTACGGAATCACAAGAGTCTCATGATGCTAAGAGATAGTCAGGCAATGCTACAAGTTCTTATCAGGAGCCATGAAGCAGACTTCTGGGCCTTGACCAACTGCGAGAAAATCAGAGTAGTTAATTTGGAAACTAACGTGATATCAGAGGAAAAGTGGACTAGGCAGTATGGCAAGTAAGATTTATTCCAAATCTGCAAATTCTTTCCCACCTCCAATATGTAGTAATACATTGTAGTGGCCTCTTCAAATTGATCAGGAACACCTTTATTGCCTAATCAACAAATCATGGAACTCAGGAGCTCTAGGCCCTGGTGGACTGATCAAATGCGTTAAGAAAAAAGCTCCAGACATATAGACCATGGCACTGGCAGAATTGTTTAGTGAAATAATCAAGAGGATGTAATTGCCAGCCTCCTGGATGATTGCACGCATGGTACCTATATCTAAAAAGGCAATAGATAAAAACCTGGAAATTACAGACCGATTGCATACTAAGTGAACTAGAGGCTTACTCGTGTTCGAATAACAGAATCCAAAAATTCCAGACAGGCATTAGAAGAGATGTGGGAACTCATTTAAAGGACAAAAAAGGTACCAGGCGCCCCTCTCTAGAAAGAACATGGCACGATAATCTGTTCTGTGGTTTTCTCCAACTGTGAGAGTCTGCAGCCAACACTTTTTGCTCACTATACTTTTCACAAAGGAGGAATATCCATTTGCATCCTTTGTCCGACCCACAAGGGAAGTCCAGCACCGAAATGCCAGGCAAACCTCCTTGGACCAAGAGTACCAACAGCAAGCTCAGACACGTGTTTCTGCTTTGTTGGCCCTCATCAGTGAGGTGGAGCTGTGCCTCTCTGAGCAAAGTGAGAAAGGTGTCCATGTCTGGGTTCCCCCATGTAACTTAGGGTGACCAACCCCAATGTCCTTGCAAAAATACAAAAAGGTAGCAGGCACCCCTCTCTCAATAGAACATGGCATGATAACCTGTTCTCTGGTTTTTTCCCACTTTGAGATTCTGCAGCCATCGCTTTTTGTTCACTGTACTTTTCACAAAGAAGGAATATCCATTTGCATATCAGTCTTCATCCCGCCCACAAGGGCAGTCCAGCACTGAAATGCCAGGCAATCCTCCTTTGAACAAGAGTACCAACCGCAACCCCAGACACGTGTTTCAGCCTTGTTGTACCTCATCAGTGAGGTGGAGCTGGGCCGCTCTGAGCACGGTTAGCAAGGGGTCCACATCTAGGTTCCCCCAGGTAACTTATGGTGACCAACCCCAAGTTCCTTGCAAAAATTCAAAAAAGGGAGCAGGTGCCCCTCTCTAGAAAGAACATGGCATGATAACTTGTTCTGTGTTTTTTTCCAACTTTGACAGTCCGCAGCCATCGCTTATTGCTCACTGTACTTTTCACAAAGTAGGAATATCCATTCGCATATCACTCTTTATCTCGGCCACAAGGGCAGTCCAGCACCGAAATGCCAGGTATGGCTTAGCTGGGGAAACTACTGATTGCTTTGACATCTCTAAGGGTGTAAGGAAGGGATGCTCTTGTGTATCTTTATAGATTAAATGATAACAGCTTTGTTGAAAGATTCCTTGGACCCCTTGAATATGGGCCTACACATTTTCCCTGCTCTGTTCTTTACAGATGACGCTGTGCTATTTTCCACATCCCCACAAGGGCTTAGAGCCACTATGGCTGTATTTATGAGGAAATGTGGAGAATCGAAACTGCAACTGAACATTGGTAAAACCACACCCATAGTCTTCAGACGAAAGCCTGCCAAATATCAAGCCATGGACATTAGAGTAGATGGCCAACAGCTTGAACAGGTTGATTTTTACGACTACCTAGGCACACGATTCCATGAGAATGGGCAATTGTCCGTGCAGTTGATCAAAGTTTGTGCAACACTTGAAAAGCACAGTGGATCTACACAAGTTTTTTTTTTAATTAGACACGGTCGGGGTGAGATAAGACCAGCATTGGAACTATACAGGAAGAAATTACCTCTGCCACTTATGGGACAGAGTTGTGAGGCTATGGCAATACCTCAAGTTTGGCAAAAGTCAAAAATACATTCTTGAAAAACTTGCTGTTATTGCCCCAGGAATCACCTAATATGCTGATCCACCTGGAAACTGACCCTTTGCCCAATCAACATTATGGCTTCTCTGAAACCAACATTGTCTTGGTTGTGGTTATGGCAATCTCCAGCCCTGTTGTAATGAGTTGACTCATTTGATTTGCTTGGAAGGGGGAAAGAGTCTGTCGTGGGTAACTCATCCAAAAAAAAAAGGTTTTAAAGCTGGCGAGCAAGATTTGTGGGCAAGTATAAGAGCATTACTAGGTCTGTGATAAATAGATTTAAAAGGGAAACATCTATATTTTACACCAGGAAGATCATAGTAAATGCTTGTGACAGATTGAAACTGGTTTTCTGTTATTTAACAAACAAGCTGGATTTCGGCTTTGTAGCATACTTTGAACAAAATAACCCTCCATTTATGTGAGCCATTTTTTTAAATCAATTTTAGGATGAGCAGCCGTATGGCCTCATTTACAAAATCTTAGGGCACAAATAACTCAGGTATCTATCTGCCTGTTCTGCGGCACTTATGAGGAAACTGGAATTATTTTCCACTTCCTTTTACCTTTGAGAGGTACTTACTTAAAGCCAATCCTAATTACTGCAGGCATTCTCTCGGCTCTTGTATCGTTAGAGTTCTGTAAGCAAACGGATAACATGGATAAAGTATAAAGGGTGGCTAAATGTATTCATTGTGCGTGGGTGCTAAGGCCTAAAGTACAGTAGGGATAATATTTCTAGTCATGATGATTGGTTTTAACATTTTTTTATGTTTTGTTAATTGTATATTGATTTTTATGAGCTCATTGTAGGGGTTGAAAGTGCTCTCTTCCCTACTATGTTGAGTTGTTTAACTATCAGAAGTGTATGTATCTGTGTGATTTTAGATGTATATCCACCATGTATAGATTGTTTGCAATGAACTTGTCATTAGCTATATATTTCTTTTTAATGTGTTTTGTAGTATTGCTATTCATTCTATTTATCCCATGTACTGCACTTTCCCAACCCACTTCCCCCGGCACTTTCCCCTTCCCTCTTCCCATGCACTTGCACGATCTGAATGACCCCTGGCCTAATAAGATTGTTGTCTCTGTCTTCCCTCTGTTCCCCCTCCCTTGCCTCTTTGCGCCTTGAAAGACTTGTGTATAGGCGAGCTATAAATGCCATATCATATCATATCATAGATTCCATCCGGATTATGTAAATATATGTATTTTAGATCTTGTTGGTTGATGAAACGTACTTTATGTACTTTTGTTGGTTTTACGCTGAATAAAAGTTATCTGATGATGATGAAAAGGATTTGTGAGCATTTTTGTGCCAGAAGTGCATTGTTGTCCCTGTAATTTACATTAAATAAATAATGATTTTAAAAAATCACTGTGATGAATTGCCATCTGGCAAGGGTGGGAAAGCCTGTCTTTTTTTATTTTCATTAAGAAATAAAAGGATGTGGTAATTTCATTACTGAAAGGGAAATCTGCTAATCAGATTCCGCTTTCGTATGTTCCATGCCAAAAGCATAGTGTGCACTTGTGCCCTGCTGCACTAGTATCCTGATTTGCAGCACCTGCTCTACCAGTGGCACAGAGCAAGTTCAGAGGACACAGGTGCCCGTTTTGATGGCTGCAGTGACATGCAAGTCTCTTGAGCGCAGAGGCTGCATTTAAAATATGCACCCCTGTTTCAAAAGCCCTATAATTATGGGTCTACCTCCTGGTGGCAGAATAATCTTTAAACATAAGCCATACCTGAGTTAAGGTATGGTGGATGGTATTTTCATATTTCATATTTATTACAGCCACATGCAATTTGATTTTGCACATTTGTCAGGGGGCTCAGTTCAGCTGTGGAAGGATTATGTGCATTCCTCCCAAACAAGGCCTACCCCAGTCCTTTGAGAAGACTGTATTTTTGGGGAATTGCTTCTTTTTGTTTCCCTGTGAGGGCAGGTAAGACCCTTTCCCATGGACAGCCACTCAACAGGATCCTGGCCTCGTAACAGACCCCAAGTTGCGCACACATTCACAGAGAACATTTCTAAAGCTCTTATTTTTGATTGCTAAGGAAAGGGGGTGGAGTTGGTAAAGCCAAGAAGAGATCTGTACAGTTTGGGGAGAATTCAACCATTGTGTTTCTCTCTACCTCTCTTTCTCTTTCCTGTCCCCTCCACTTCCTCTGGCACAAAGCACTTTGGGTTTGATGGCAGAAGGGCACATTCTGTTCATTTCAAGAGCCAGCATTGGACCCCTAAAGCAGGTTAGTTTTAGTCCCCTCACCTGGAGACTTTTGTCTATAAAGAAAGGGGAATCCTACCACTTCGCTGAATCATCTGGACTCACCTTGAACCATCGTGAAGATTTCAATGGACCCTGCGCAGAGTGCACTCCTTTCTAAAGTCCTCCAGTTGTGGGGTGAAGGCAGAGGTTCCAAAGGCAGAAGCAAGATCTTTCTCCTATCCATCCCCAGGGACCATTGGGGTGAAAACTGTTGCTGGACCATAAACATGCCTCTCTGCCGGTCACCCTGTGCCTAGGCCCTCACCATGCTGCAGGTCCCCTGAAGGTGAGCGCCAGCCTCCCCCATGTTTGGGAGCCCAAAAAACAGACAGACATTGACCCTCGTGACTCTGGAGTGTGACTCACAGCACCTGGAAGCCAGAACAGCCAAGATCCCTGTTGTCGATGATGATCGCTCCGAACTGTGATTCGAGTGTGCTTCGAAAGCAGGAGATGCAGCAGGACATGTTGACTCTGACCTTCGGCGTCCATTGTTCTACAAACTACTGTCTGCTGTTTGCCTAGTTCACCGCTGCACCGCTGTAGCAAAAGTGCAATGTTGCCCCGGCTTGAACTACAATGTACCGTTGCCTTGCCTTGCACGAGTCGTCATAGTGTGCTTTTGCTGAACTGCATTGTAGCGATTCTTGAAATAAGGCTTACTGTGGATCAAAGAATCAACGTCACCATTGTAACTTCATGCACATGCAAACTTGTTAAATCTGTTGTACAATATTGTAATATTTGTCATACAAACTGGGCACGAACCCTAGCATGTAAATTATTAGTTTGGAGAGGGGCTGGACAATGATTGAAAATTGTATAAAAGTATCGGTGTTAAGATGTCCAGCACTCTCACCCCTCACTGTGTCTGCTGGTACACACTGCGAGGTGTTGGGAGCCAGATAGTTATCTGTTCGTTTTGAAACTTTACAGAATAAAAGATACTTGTATCTTTTCGATCCGTGATTGGCGTATTTCATTTTGTGGTACTAAGTCTCCATATTTCTTTGGGCTTTCAGGTGTAGAGAAGAGTATATAGACACGCTGGATGCTGTGTTTTGCCAGAGAACATCAGATCAAGTGTTTTCCGGTGGGTTGCTCCTTTAAGAGGCAGTTCATGTCTTCAGTATCAATTTCAGATCAAGTTGCACTTGAGAGCCAAGCATGCATCTCTACAAGGCTCTTTGTGTGGACACTTAGTTGCACTCATAATGCCTGACCTGTGTACTCATACTTCTTTTAGCATTTCCTCAGTTAAAGAGAGATTATCGGACTGCTTCCTCTCAACCCCTCAGATGGTCAGTGGATATTTCCTTTCTAGACGAGTTGGGTTTAACATTGTGTCTGAGTTATTTGGCTAAGAGTTAACCTACCATTTTCTTTCGCTCCAGGTTACACACTGATCTGTCATCTTTCCTATTTAGTGTATTGATCCTTTGCTCAATCATAAGTATGTATAACAGTGAAAATTATTCCACACGATCTGACCCTTATCCTGCTATCCTTGTCCCTACCCATCAAAGTCACCCATATGCTCTGCTCTCATAAAAATAGTGCTTGCTGCTATGTCTTGCATCATCAGGATCCAGGTCACACTGATTTATGGTATCATTGATTTCTGTAAATGTCTTCTATTCTATTAAATTTTTATAAAGCGCTAAATCGTCCACTGGCCTCAAAGCGCTGACACAAATACATAGAACAGACAAGACAGAATCACAGTGCTGTTAGTGCGTCAGTATGCCAGTGCATTTGTATGTCCAGTCTTGATTGGTCACAGCTCTAGTTCCATTGTCTATTATGGTGATAAACACTGCTATCGGGGGCAGACAGGGCCACTATCGGCTGGCAAGCCTGAGCTAGGCAAGCCCAAGTTTTCATTGAGGGCCTTGTGAAGGCTGTGGGATGTTACTGGCACTGTTCACACCATAATATGATGTTTATTGCTATTCGTATCACAGGCCATCGTGTTAATGTTTTACTTTTTATGGAAATGAGTGCTGCTGCAACTTACATGCATGCATTGTTGCATTAAAAAAATGATGAACTCAGATGGCAACCACAAAAATAGTAAATGGAATAAGTCCCTTTACTATGTCCATGGCGGTCATCTCGGGTAAAGAAGTGTGTGTCCTGACAGGTAAGTGAGGCAAAAGGGTGTGTGGGGGCAGGTTTGGAGGGAAAGGAGGGAATATGTGGTGAGGAGGGCCTAAAAGAGGTGACCAGTGGGAAAAGACCAAGCACAACACGGCCAAGTTGGAGGAACGGCACCGGTGGCCAGAGAGGAATGCATGAGGTTATTGGCAGATTCTGTCTGCTTTCCTGGACACCTGATTGACCGCTCTCCCAAAGGTGCTAATCATAGTAGTACCAGTTATAAAAGTCTTCATAGCAATAGCTTTTGCTGGTGACAGATAGATGGCATTTGGCTTGTGGTTATGAGCTACTTTACTTCTTCATTTGGATAGCGCCTTACAACACGCAATTCCCAGTTCCAATGATGATGTGCATGGATGGTGTCTGTTAGTCGCCAGAAACCCCCGAAAGAAGGTAGGGAGTCAGGCAGAGGCTCTGACCGGCTGGTTGAGCAAAACAGAAATGATCTTGTTGTGCTAATGGGAAGAGCATAACATAACTCTCAAACATTTTTTAAAGTGCCATTTGCAAGAACTGGATGTGTGGCCAATAACGACACCACTTAAGCGAAGCCTTACCTGCTGAGTCCTTTAATGCAATGCGTTTTCTACATAAACTAGTAAACCTGTGCAAGGATTACGCATTATAACCTCGAAGAGAGTACGCAGATTAAAGACATTCTTTACATCCACCAAGCATACGCATTCACAGATCTAACCCTTTTTCCTATAACTCCTTTCTGGAACAGCGATTCTTTCTCTCACCCGGAAAAACACGTGATGGCGACTTTGCCCGGTTGACCATCTCCCAGCCACAGCCCTCACTGTCCTCCACATATTTACTCTGCAGTACAAAAGGCCTGTATTAAGTCCAGCACTCCTTCTCGAGTCAACATCAACTTTTCTGACTGTCTCGCTCTTATTAATAATGTTTTGAATCTCTGCCAGCCGTTAGTTTTCATGACTGCGCAAAATGGCACCTGTCCAAAGCTCTCAAACACCTTTTTTACTGACTCCAGCGAGTAAAGTGTGTTTATTTTACCACTCAGCGATTGCTCACCATGACAAGCCTCTGCCAGTCTGAAATCAGGGACCTGATGTTTCCTTCAGCAAAAGGTTTGAGCGCTAGCTGGCATATAATGTATGCTTCTATTTCCAGAATTAAATCATCCTCTGCCACCTAAAAGCAATTCTTTATTTCTTACATGCATAGAAGCTCTCATAAGAAACACAAGTCAGAGTGAGACCTTGGGTGGTATCAAAGACATTTTGCAACGGCTCAAGTGCAATTAGCACCACGTCATAAATTGTGCTAGCACCAAAAACATAGGGCCTGATTCATGGAATATGTTGCACGGTGCAAAGTACTTTTCACTGGTGCAAAGTGACTTTGCACTGCCAGCAAACACGCTGATTCATGGAACAGTGCAAAGTCACTTTGCACGGCAAAAATACACTTTGCAATATTCCACGAATAAGGGTGTTTGTTGGCAGTGCGAAGTCACTTTGCACCAGTGAAAAGTAGTTTGCACCGTGCAACAAATTCAATGAATCAGGCCCATATTCGTTCGATGCATTTTTTCACTCGGGCAATGTTTGCACTAGTCCTAGCCCTTTAGCATGGGGCAGAAACGCCTTAAAAGAATGCACTAGGACACTTTTTGCTCTAATAACAATAATGATAATAATGTTTGCTCTGGGTTTAATTGCACTTGCACTGACACATATGTTCTGTAATACTGTCCTGCTTAGCTGACATATTTACTTTAAACCTCTATGATTTTCTTCCTAGTGCCTTTTTTTCCTTTCATTTTTTTGCACCCTGAAGCGGCTTTCAAGCGGGGAATCGATAGTTAATCACCAACGCATAACTATTTAAAGAAATAGGGTGTAAATAAATATGGATTGACAATGTTTTGAGATGCGTTCATGCAGCATAAGCGCCAGGTGTGCAGAATGTTTCGTTAGACTTGTCACAAATGAGTATGCCACTGTTACTTGTTACTTATAAAGTGCTCACCTTGCATCAGTATGCCCTCTTGAGCCATTCTTCTTAATACTTGTGATTACTTTGGAGAGAATGCAGTTTTCTTTAATATTACTGTTGATCAAGGACTCCTTGTGTTGCAGTAGAAAAACAATCCAAATACCGCCCCCAACACGCACGCATGCGCAAGCCTGTGAGCGCTCACACGTACACACACGTAGTACCTCGGGAATTCAAGGGGTGTAAGGACGGGTCACTTCTCTTTTTTGGTTAACTGCTGGGGAATACTGAAATTATAGAAACACAACATGAATTGAAGATGTGTATGTTTTTATCTTGCAATGAAATTGACATTCAAGATTTGTTTACATTAAATTGACACAAAGCAATGTATACTTTGTAACATATAAGCACTTTACTGCACTCCCGTCTGGGTTTCTGTTGCAGTACTTGTACTAACATGCAGCTCTAACAGTGCTCTCCAGTTGAACTTGCATGACCCCTTGCTGTTGCAGGATTGATGACCCACACCCAACTCTGACCCCCAGCACCATGGTATTCCAATGCATTTTTTACTGTATTGTACATCATCTCACACACGACATTAGACATTATGCAAATCATTTCAGTTGTGTCCGCATTCTAATGTATCTATCGATCACTTCTATTTTTTCTGACGTTGCATACAAGTGATTTGCCTAACGCCTTCGTAATGCATGATAGTGTGAGGCACACATAATTGTCTACTTAACATGCTCGTGAAGATGTAAGCTTCGTTCGCTATTCCATTAACAGGCTTTTGCCACACAACATCTGCACAAGCACTTCACTACCGCACTTTGCGGTTTGACATAGTCACATCCGCTCTTGTTTTCCCCCTTTCTATCTTTTGATTTCTATTTTTGGTACTTACGCTACATATATTAGAAGTTGCAGCGCATCATTAAATTTCTTTAACATTCAATCCATTGCAGGATTACTCAAGCACCCGCCCGTCCCGTTCCACTGTCTCCATGGGGATACAGGACGCGAGGTGTCAGAACGTCAGCACGTCCGCTGACGCCCTGAACGCCACGTTGGGTTGCCATGAAAACCAAGCACAACATTATAATCCCCATTAAACGCAGAGCGCGCACACACACAAACAAGCGTTATTTTCGTGATACGGTCTCAAGTATGCATCAGTAAGCTTCTATTTCATTACTAAATGTATTCGCCACAACCTGCAACTACTTTGCTTGCCACGACCATACTAAGTTCACATTACTTGATTTCCCGCAGCATAGCCACTTGAGAAAGATGGTTTCATACAGAAGCAATTTGAAACCTAACGAAGATTCATTAAGGTACTTTGGACTAATGTATAAATGTTACATGCAGTGTATAAAATACGGTTATTCACATTGGTCTATATTGCACAATACCAACCCTAGATTCTCTCCGCTTTCTTTTTTCTTTTCTTTACAACTTCACGCATTTGGACACACGCTCATATTGGATATGTATGAACGTACTTACCATTAACTATTATCTTTTGCATTTTACATCATGGCTCATTATGCATCTGTTAATCTACAAAGACCTACGGTTTAAACACACTGCGTGCAATTTGATTAATTTCATTTCTGGCATGTACCTTCACATATATTTTGAATACTAAGGCGTAGCTGACGCCCTGAAGATGGAGTTGTACTCCGAAATGCATTGGCATTAAACTAACTAGGCACTAATCCTACCAGTTTGCTTCTTTAAATTTTAAACCCTTTTGGTATTTGAATAATTTCGCAAAGACTATATACATTTATTGACTGTTAACTAAAAACCTCAGCTCTAATTCAATTCGAGCATAACCAAAGAGGTTATTTGAATTCAATTACTTTAGACAGAACTATCAGAGCTCATCACAAGCCTCAACGAGAGCACCAGACCTAGCTGGATAGTCCTATCCAGCTTTACTTTGTATTCCAATGCAGGGTCCCACAAACAACTTAGGCAATGCACCTTACTTTTGATGTGCTGTCACTATTTGCCCCTTAGGTCCCCGCTACCTGCCCCCCACAGAAGTATTACCCTTTATCACTCTGCTCTTCATCCTCCCTGTATACTAATGAACCACCTGATACTTCATAGAGCCTGCCCACGGAACAGCACTTTTTGCACCCTGGCATCAGTACCCCAAACCATCTACTCTTTACAGCACGCTGCCTTTCACCCAGTATCAGAGCTGCATTGCCCTGCGACCTTTGTTGCTCACATACTAGTACTCAGACTTTGGAAATCAGTGTAGATTATCCACTGCTTCGAGTTCACTTCAGCGGTCATCCGTCCTTTCACCTTGCATTGCGACTTGATGGTGTCTTGCTGTGAACAGCCAATTCCCAGCTGTGAAGAGTTGGTGTCTGCCTGTGTACACTTTTTCAGAGAGAGAGGCTGTAGCTCTTCCTACACTGGTTTCTCAGTCCACTTGCACAACCCCTGCTCTGAGCCTCCGGGTGGGAAGACTTGCAGTATGCTCAATTTAGCAAGGTTAAGCACCAAATATGAATCCAGTGTGGCCTGCACGAGTTGCCCCAGAATCTGTAGTCTGTGCTCATCATGTGCTGGTCTCACACTGCCTGGCAAGCTACTGGGGGCAACTACAGTCTCTTTGGGGTTGGACAGCCACCATTGCCTCCACAAGCAGACACCAACAGAGTATGCGCAATGCACAACACACTGCACCTTCCCCACCAACAAAATAAAAGGACTGGGACTGCATTAGGTGTGTGTCCTGAATAAGCCCCTCCCCTCATTCCAAAATGAACATTTTACCCATAAGGGGGTCCCAAGTGCCACTACAAGACATAGGGCCTCATTATGAGGTGGACGGTAAGGGATCAACGGCACCGGTAAGGGCACCGGTGCCGGTAATCCCTTACCGCCCTACTACGAGTTCCCTTTGCGGATCCTACCTTAACGCCTGTTTTTTTCAGGCGTTAAGGACGGGACCCGCAAAGGGACCCTAGAGCTAATAACGGTACCGCAATTTTCAGTACCGTTATTAGCGCCTTCCCCATTCCCATTGAGCCCTCTGGGGGCTCAATGGGAATGGGGAATGGCCCTGGTGAATGGGGAATTACTGGTCCCGCCAACCTTGGAATGGACCGGTAATTGGTCCATTCACCAGGGAGGAGTCGGAACGAGTTTGGAGGCAGCCATGGCGCTATTCGCGACATGGCTACCTCCAACCTCGTAATGAGGCCCATAAACTAACCAAGATCTACTAATGCCCAAGGACAATACTGCACAGTTACAAACAGCATGCACATTGAGTTTGACAGCAATTTCGTGTTGCAGTGCATGCAGACCACATCTCTTTATAAGTTTAAGTAACCCTATATAATGTATCACTAATATGTTATTTTCTTGTTTTGATAGGTGAAATCAGGATATCTCTAGAAATGGCATAATAGGTCCCCATGGTAATTCCTGCTATGTAATGGAGTATTTAAAAAAAAATATTTAAGAACAGGGAGTCATTTCGAACAGAAATGACTTAAAAAGTAGGCAATAACAGAGAACAGAGGCAGTCCTAGGATAAAGTACCTTTACATAAGAGCATTTTTGTATTGAATGAGGTGTTCCGTGTGGTAAATGGGTAAGAATAGGCACATAAACAAGGGATAAGGACAAGAGGATATTAAAACAGTTTTAACAATGGAAAACTGAGGCCAGTATTTACGTATTTACAAATGCTATAGAGTAGTCTGAGTGCAGACTGCAGGAGCGATGTGTTGAGCAGTTATTTTGGATAGAAGGTTGGATGGGTTTAAGGGTGTGCCTTCTATTGCTAGAAGGTGGAGTTCTAGCCTTGTTTTAAGGAGTTGTGCTAAAAAGATGGTTTGTTCAATGGAGAGCGCAAGTGGAGGAGAGAGAGCTTGGAGCAGGAAGTTGGCTTGATTGAGGTAGATAACAATGGGGTCAGGCCTGAATTGATGTTTGGTGATAGATAAGGGAGGTGGGTGGGAGAGTGGGGGAGGAATAGACAGGGTGGAGTGACTGAGAGGGTGATCGGATGGGGGTTAATTGTGGGAGCAGAGGAAATCGAGGTGGAAGACAGAGTTATGAGATTGGGAGAGGTTGCCTTGGCTGTGGTTTGAATGGTTATCTAGTCTGACTAGTGAGCTGTCAGAAAGAGTGGAGTCAAGATGGAGCTTTGGTGTCTTAGTCATACAGGAGACATATTGCTGGAATGTGAGCTGGGACTGTTTAAAATAAGAGGTCAAGGCAAGAAGAGAGGATGTGAGTGTGCCCAGTGGGCAGTAGCTGAAGAAGGATAGCAAGAGACGTGGGAGCGAGAAGTTGGATCGAGATATGCGCAAAGGAGGTGAGAGTGAAATCAGAGAGGGAAAGGGGTACCAATGGTGTATCCTTGCACATCATGTGACCAGCACCTGCACTTTCCTTTTATTTTAGAGACAATGGGAGTGAGAGAAAGGGGCAAAGCTGCTGTGAAGGGCTGGCAGGGGCGTTGTGTCCTGCAGGAGATTGTTTGTGCTTCTTTTCCCAGAAGTGTGTAACTGTATGAGTTATATTGGTGCAAACTGATCGAGAAGACCTGCCGCAAAAAGAACCTTGCTAATAAGGCATTACCCCCAAGTGCAGATGATGGTAGTGCACTACCCTAATTAGAAGAAGGCAAATGGTTTGCCCTCAATGATCAACAGGTGATTTTATATACACTTAGTTTTGGCCAATCAGTAAAAGAGCTCCCATTTCTGAAGGCATTTTAAAGGCATACAAAATGCCAAAAGGTAGAACAGAATGATGTTATTGCACGTTTTTGTTTCCTCTGATTCACCTGCAGGACCAATGAGAAAACTCCAACCGTTTCATACTGTGGCAAATGGGTGGATTGTGAAGGTTGAGCAAGTAACAATGAATGTAGAACATGCCGGCAAGGTAAGAAAAGGTATTTCATTATTGAGTCATCCCATCATCAACTAATCAATGAGTGCAACATACATCTGGCCACCAACTTCCAAGAAATGGAGCTCCCATCACATTCCCCATTCTCTGGCGATCTAGAGTTGAAGACCTCACAGGAATGCATGCTGTAAGGCAGAGGTGTTGCTAGGGGAGGGCTGTGGGTGCTAGAGCCCTGGTTCTTTTGGTGGTAGCCCCAGATGCAAGCTCAGGGGCTACGACTAAAAGGCTAGCTAGCCCCGAGTCCCGACAGTTCGAACATAAGTGTTGCCCTGAATCTTTTCCAGACCTAGGGACACCCTGCTGTACGGTTTTTTGCCAGCTAGTAGCGCCAACATCAGAACAGTGAAACATGCCTGGAGGATTGTTAAGGCAAAAAAGAAAAAAAAAGTATGGCATACGGCCGAGTTTATGAACTCTACCAATTAAATAAGCGCATTCCGGTTTTTCGGGATGCACACAATGAGTATGTACATGGCAAATGTTCCTATAAATATTTGTATGCAAACAATCAACAACTGCTAAGAAACACATCACGCTAACTGAGCAACACCAGCGCTCACTCCTCTAGCACTACGACATCCCCCACGCAAGCAGCTAACTCCCGCAGCACTGTTTCCAATTTACCAAACTTACCAAACGTATTCTCTCCCTATTTAAATCTACTCACCTAAATCGCACTGACACTCAAGATTTGAGTACTTAGGGTTGGCAAACATAAGTACTACTGTATACACAACCGACTATTCCCCATCCCATAAACAATACACGCCACTCTTTTCTTGCAGAGCCATACACAGCAACGCCACGAAAATGACACAAGTGTGCTATACAAGACCACTTCACGCTGTATTAAATTACATTTGTGTTGGCCTTTCTGAAATCCCTAGAGGATTGTACTATTAGGTGAACTGAAAAGCTCTATGTTTCTCCGTTTGGGTAGCCAGAGGCAGATGGAGAATAAAGAGGTTTGACTCTTATTTATTATTTTATTTTTTTTGGCATTTATAAAGTGTGCCGAACCCGGGGGCATCTGGGCTCTGGTTACATTAGGGCTTGGTTACAGCAGGTTGCAGTCATAGATAGTACAATAGATACAGATAATGGTTCTAACAGTTATTGTCCTAGGTGGTACATGAAGGCTTGGTTGCAGCAAAAGTTACAGGCATAGTTAGCACAATAGTAACAGGTATGGTCATATGATTTCTTGGCAAAAGTAGTACATGCATGTTGTGTGCAGCAATGTTTCTAGTCTTTGTCTCTGTGGAGCTGGAGGTGGCAAGAGGTAGATGTGTTAAATTCAGTTTGCCTTTTGGATATCTTGTGAGAAGAGCCAAGGTTTAAGGCCTTTACAAAAGGACCAGTAGGAGTCATCCGATCTTAAGGCCAGAGGGAGTGCATTCCAAAGTTTGGCAGCGATCACCGGGAAGTTGCTCCCCCCTCCTTTCTGACACCTGTATCTAGGAGTGACAAGTAAGTGTGAGTTGGCATCCCGGGTGGGTCTGGCTGATTGGGCCTTAGAAAAGTTTCTGGACAAGTCGGTGGGGGCAGTGTTAGAGATACAGTCTAACGTTTTGAACGTGATGCGCTCTCAGATCGGGAGCAAGTGGATATTACGTCTGGCTGAAATGTGATCTCTTTTTGAGATGTTTAGGGCTACTCTTATGGTGTTATGCTAAAGTAGGTGCAGTTTTTGTATGCTGTGGGCGTTGGTGCCTGCAAAGAGGGTGTTGCAGTAGTCAACCCTGGATAGTGGGAGGGCTCTAGCGAAAGTGATACAGCTGTCGGTAGACAGGAATGATCCGCAGGCATTGATCAATTTCGCAGAGTGTGCTTCTGCTGCTGATGCAATAGAGTTAACATGTCTGGTTACAGAAAAAGTGTGGAATCTAGATTTACTCCTAGGGTCTTTACCTCTTTGGAGACGCAGATGTAGTTCCCGTCGATGGAGAAAGAATTGTATGCATTATTGAGTGAGTTTTGCCTAGATTGAGTACCAATGAGGAGCAGTTCAGTTTTCTCTTCATTAAGGCAGAGGCCCTGTTGTGTCATCCAGCCCTGGATGGTTTGGTATAGTTTGCTGAGTGCATTGGAATCTGTGTCATAGTTTCCGGTTATGGGTAGGAGGACTTGGCTATCGTCCGCGCAGTTGGTGTAGGTGACGTACAGGGCATCAAGGAGGTCGAAAAAGGGTTTGGTGAGACACAAGAACCTTGAGGCACTCCACAGGTGACTGAGGACGGCGGGGATGCCGCTGAGGTGGAGAATACTCTCATTGTGCAGTTGAAAAGGAAGGACTCTATCCAAGAAATGGCTTTGGCTGAAAAGTGGGCAGCTGAGGAGAGGTGTTGGCAAAGGATGTTATGATTGACTAAATCAAAAGCTGCTGAGTGGTCAAGGAGGAGGAGGATGGCCATATTGCCTTTGTCTTTGAATCATCCATTTGGATTTTTAAGACCAGTGGGGCAGATTCCATTCAGTGGCCAGGGCGGAAGCCTGATTGGCGGATACCATGCAGATTGCGGGGTTTGAGGGGGTTTTGAATAGGCAGATAGGCTGCTCTGTCAAGTATTTTCGGGAGGAAGGGTACGGTTGTGAGGGGGTGGTAGCTGGTGGGGATGTTGGCATCTAAGTGTAGTTTTTGTGGAGGAGGAGTACCCAGGCTTCTTTTAGGTTCTCAGGGACATTGCCAGTTGAGAAGGAGTTGTTGATAAGAGTTGTGATGAAGAGGGCAAGCTAGTTGGAGCAGTGCTTTTTTCTGGTAGCTGGACAAATGTCTTCTTGGCATTTGGATGGTTTCAGTCCTTTAATGATCTTGGCAGTTTCAAGAGCTGTGATTGGGATGAATTTGCACCGCAGGGGGGTGGAGGGAGAGGTGGGCGGTGCTGGTCTATGGGTTGGTCTCTAGGCTGGTCAACTGACAGGAGTTTATTTGTCTTTGCAGCAATTTTGGTTTGCATTAGGGAAAATTTTGCCGAGGGGTGCGTTTTGGATGTTCTTGCACCAGTTAAGATCTTTGATGCAAGTAAGTACCTTTTGAAAAAAGATTTGTTTGCTTTCCCTTAGACCTGTCTACCGCTGGCGACTCAAGCGTCCCTTAGTTTTACGGAGTGGTCAATCTATCTAACAGTCTCACTTTAAGTAATTGTCGCGTCTCCCCAGAGTTGGTGGGAGGAAAGCTAGGTTCCACCTTTGGGTGTACAAAAATGTGAAAAAAGAAACTCTTCTGGAGACTTGCGCCAAGGTTGGTATTGTGTGAATATATTTATTCCACACAGTCATACGTCTGACTGTGTTATTTCTTTCCACAAAAAAGTTCATTCAACAGTATTGTTTCCCAAATTGTTAAATAGTCACAATTTATTCAATCGCCTCCTTCTGATGACACGTGTTTCGGCCTGCTTGGCCTCTATCAAATCAGGGCATGCACACATCTCTTATTACATATGTTTACAAAAATGAGTTGGTTTTTTAGCAATATCGTGATAAGAAAGTCTGTTCCATAACAATACAAACATATCAAGTCATAGTTCAATCCAAGGTGGTTAATACATGGGTATTGTGAGTACGTATTCAAAAAGTTATTGGGTACATCATATCCACAGAGATATAGGGTTGGGGTTCATGGTAGGATTGAGAGGGATGAGGAGAAGGAATGAGAGACAAAACAAAAAAGAGAAAAATTATAATTACATAAGGAAAAATGGTATGTGGAAATGTAATCAGTTACATGTGTTGTGATGCATTGGGGATGGGTAAATTCTGGTAATACTTTTAAGTCCATATTTCTTACCGTCCTCAGATGGCTTTTTTTACAATTATCCTGGTCATGTGTCCTTTGGGATGGCTCCCCGTGCAGCTAAGGGTAAGATGAAGAGAATAGTTTCACCTTATTGAGTGTGTTTCAATGGAACCTGCCCCAATAGTACGTGGACTGTCTACACTAGAATTACCGGGTACTCGATCTATACCTAATCCAAGTATACTAAACTGGTAAAGCCTTGAATTGGTGGGACCAACAGCCCCTTATTTACTTATCTCATATCTAATATCCCTGTGTACTGTTTATTGCGCTGCGAGATCTGCAACTCGCGTAACTATAACTTTCCATTTCACTGACCGTATTATAAAATGGCTCGTTCTTGTGTGTACAAGTTAATCTAATCAAAGCCTTGTGATTAACATTAAAAGATAGTATATGGCTATGTGAAAGTCTTCTAATGTAAGTCTGGTTGCAAAGCTTGCATCGGGGTCTTAGCGTAATAACCGGACTCCTTCCTGCTATCAATCCACAAGCGCGCTGGCTGCGCCATGTTTGTTATTTGTTGTATTTGTTGGCAAGGCAACACGGTTGCCATCGTGCGTTGTCTCGGCAACGGCACGTTCCATGTCTTATCACTTCCTGTGTCTAGTTACTAGTGCGGCCATATTGGAAAGTGGATTCTATGTAATGTTCTCTATGGGAGTAGATGAATTGCCTGACGTTTTTTCTCCATACTGTAACTACTTGTGAGGGTTCTGAAGGCTTGTTATTCTGTACAGAATATGCGTAATTGTTCGTCCTTTGTTGCCAAATTTCTTGGTTCGTAAAACAAATATATGTTTATTAATGTTCAATATGGGGAAATATGATATGATATTTTGTTGCGTACCCACCGCATATATTAAACACAGTTGGTTCTTAACTGTTAGTTCCTACTAACTTCCTCCATATGCAAATGACAATTTCAAAACTTGAGCCGTGACTATGTGTATGAGAGCTCTCTCTTTTCATGATGATTAAATGATTACAGGGTTATTCTCACTCTGTTTGGGTGAAAAAACAAAACATATGTAACTCTATTCCCAATGTCCTATTAACATTTCATGTCGATGTTAAAGTATAGGAAGGAAAGCTAGTAAACATATATTGTTGTAAATATTAGATCAAATTTACAGTCCATCAATTACCAGATTTTACAGTGCTGTTTTATCCATTTTTCATAAAAATGAAACCATTTTATTGTCCGAATTTAGACCTATAACTGTAGTGTTGAAAAAGCAAATGAGTCTGGCTTCTGCCTGTCTTAACAATTTAAGAGTGTCACTCCCTCTTCTTCCTAGGGTTACTTGTAAACACAGGAATTTAATCTCAGATTTGTCCATCATCTGGTGTTCTGTTTGCCAATGTAGAGAAAGCGGATACTTTGGGTCTTGACTTCCAATTTTGTTCATGTGTTCCCATAGCCTAACTCTCAATTCTCTCTTAGTACTGCCAATGTACAGTTTTTTTCATATACAGATAATTCCATACACACTATATTAAGATTTGCAATTCATGTCTTGTTTGATTGTATGCTTCTTGCCAGTGTTGTGTATACATTCCTGAGTTTTCTCATGTGCATATTTGCATATTGTGCATGTCCCACATTTTCTGAAGCCTTCCTGTATTGTTGAAAGCCACATTCTCTCCTCTGTGTTTGTGATATTAGGTAACAAAGATGGTGAAACTCTTGTCCATATTGTCTCTGCACGTTTGTAGATTATGGTTGGTTTCTCTGCTACAAATTGTTTGATGTGTTCATCCAGCTTCAATAAATGCCAATGCTTGGCCAATAGCTTCTTTAGGGTGGCATGATTGCTGCTGTATTTTGTAATAAAACTCACTTGTTGTTGTTCCAATGTATCTTGTTTCTTTTTAGTACACAGTGTTTGCTTTCTGTCTGTTTGGCTAATCTTCTGATATGCCCTTTGCGTGCTCTTGGTTGAATAACCCCTTTGGTGAAATCTTTTTGATAATAATTTGCATTAATTCTCAAATGTTTCCTGTGTCTGGCAATTTCTTCTTGCTCACTCGTATTCTCCATACGGGATGTTATTAATGATTGGAGATAGTAACAACTGCTGGCATGTAGTGTTGAGTTCACTTCTGTATCTTTTCTATGTGTCCAGGTTTGTAAATGTGTTCCATCCCTGTGTATTGTTAGATCCAAGAAATTGACGAAACACGTGTCATCAGAAGGGGGCAATTGAATAAATTGTGACTATTTAATAATTTTGGAAACAATACTGTTGAATGAACTTTTTTGTGGAAACAAATAACACAGCCAGACGTATGACTGTGTGGAATAAATATTGTCACACAATACCAAACTTGGCGCAAGTCTCCAGAAGAGTTTCTTTTTTCACATGTGAGTACCTTTTTGGTTTATGCTGCATGGGAGTTCAGATGGTCTGATCCTCACCGAGAGTTGAAATGAAGGGCCTGATTCATGGAGTTTTTTTGCACTGCTGAAAAGTGACTTTGCACTGCTGACACATGTAACTGTGCAAAGTGTATTTTTGCAGTGAAAAGTCAGCGCAAAGTCATTTTTGCAGTACAAAATGAAGTTTGTACTGACTTTTCCCTGCAAAAAGACATTTTGCAGAGCTCCTCGAATCAGGGTTTGTGTCTGCAGTGCAAAGCCACTTTGAACAGTGCAAATAATTCCATGAATCGGGCTGAAATGCTTTGCGGTGGCACATCATAACATTGAAGGACGGATTTACATCAAGGCATTAAGACACCTATGGAATCTGCAGTACTTTGTTGATGGACACTGAGCACTCTAAATTATAATTCAGTAAGTGAAAATGCTGCATTTCATTTTAAACACATTATGTAGCAATGACATTATTAGCGTTAGTAGAAAACAACGATCACCACAGTGGTGTTTTTTTGTGTGCAATGTATATACATAGCTACAGAAATTAAGAAGCCACACTTATCTTAAGAACCTGTCACAATCCAATCGTGTTCTGAAGACTATTCAGCATTGACATTGTAGTCAGTGGGTGATGCGTGTTCCAGGGTGGGGCACACTGAGAGCTGTCGTGATTTGGGATCACGAAAAAGATGTCCCTGACTTCAAAAGGCCCCCCAAGTACATCTGCACCCGAGGCCTGCGGAAAGGAAGGAGTCAGCAAACACAGCTCTCTTTGCAGCCCATAAATAAAGGTTGGGTAAAAGTCCGAGGCCCAAAGGTTTGCTAGAGAACAAAATAAACTGGATGCTGCCCGCAGCTCTACTGAGCCGATTAACACTGTGCTGAAATGTAAACCAGGCCTGAGAGGCTGCCGTTGGACGGCATTTAGCAGGTGTGGCGCAATTAGGGGGGCCTCGTATGAGGATCATAGCTAAACTTGAAAGCCTCACGAACTTTATGGTGGTTTCGCTAGAGTTGTTGATAGGAAGCCGTGTTGATAGGCCAGCCGTTAAAAAGATGAAAGGCAGCCCCTTGGATGAAATGAGACTAGGAAATAAAGGGATTAAAGGGGCACAAAGGATGGAGTTATAGGGTTTATTTGACCAGTGCAGTGTGGCATGAGGGGATGTGAGGCAGTGCAGAGAATGGAATCAAAAGGAAAAGAAAAAAAGGCCAAGCGGCAGGTAGGGCGAGGGTTCAGCGCCTAAAACCTCAGCGCAAATCGGCTTATAATTGAAAACGACACAAAAGAAATAGAGAAGACTAAGTTTAATTTGCATCTCCGGCTCCTTCATTCAGAACTAAGAAGTGTTGCAATAATGGCGCATTCGGACGCACCTCCCCGGGAGAATGGTTTCAGAGAGCTGATGTGTGCTTCCGTTCGACGTCATGCCCACGTGTGCCCACGTCGCTTTACCTCAGAAGAAACGCGCACAACATTTCCTATTGGTTTGTTATCAGTTTATTTATTATTATCATTCATATTGATAGCGTGACTATGGTTGTTTTAACGTTACCGAAATATTGGCATGACTAATTAATATAATATTCACCTGAGTGTGAAGTGCAGTTGGATGTTGATAACGGTTTATTGCTAACTGTAATTTTCTGTGTGTGAAATTTAAGTTTACATTTTAAAGCAACATATATATAATGCTTCTTGTTCGTTATTTATTGTTAGTATTGCGAATAAACGCTGATAACACCAGTAACACATTAACATGAATTCAATTATTGCCATAGGGACAATCTACAAATACCTCTAAAATATTCCATCTTAGTAGCATTGACTCTAGTTCAGCTCAATTCAACGCGCGCACGCGCGCACGCGCGCACACACACACGCACACACACAAGATTCACAAAAGCTCATTGTTGGGATCAATGCTCAGTCGAGGGCCCTGTAATAGTAACAAAGAGGATGCTAAATATTGAGTGAATTGGTCAGTTGCAGAATGTGATGGATCCTCAGGAAGACTTTGAGAGACGGACAGTTTTAGGTCAAGACTAGGCAGTCTCTAAGGTTATCGCAGATTACCCTAGTAATCACTGGATGTGTGTTTGAGGACTTCATTACACCCACTGTTCTGGCTGGGAAACCTCAAACACAACATTACAAGGACCCTCAATGAGTTGTACCCCCTGAGATTTCAAAAGATGAAATCAGGCAACTGATGCAGTAGGAAATGGAATACCAAAGAAATGACTGAGTTAAAAACCTCTGCATTATACACAGAAGAGGATGTCATAAGCTTTCAAAAGGGCAAAAAAGGCTTATTCCACCAATCAAATTAGGGAGACTTCAAGCCAGTTGTGACTGATCTCACCTTTTCCACCCAGACACGCTAAGGAACTCTCTGTGAGCATCTATTGAGGCCAAGGTTAAGTCTTGCAGTCCTATTCTGGATAGGGATGAAGCGAGGCAGAAGGAAGATTAAGGAAGAGGCTGTTACAGTAGTCAAGCCTAGAAAGGACCAGAGCTCTGGAGGCATTGAGTTTCTGGGGGATGGCAAGGAAAGGGAGAATACCTCTGAGGTGGTGCAGCTATTAGTGGGAGTCCTTGGCAATTTCCATGATGTGAGCAAAGAAGGAGAGAGAGGAAACAAAGATGACACCAAGGTTTCTTGCCTCACATGTGGGTGAGGGAAGTGGGCCAATAGTGGGCCAATAGAGGACAGCTAGAGGGAGGGAGGGAGGGAAAGTGCGAGCAGTGGTCCCAATAGAAAGGATCTCATTCTTACTTACAATAAGGCACTAGGTCGAGACTATGGCCCTCATTACGGCCATGGTGCTCCAGTAATGAAGGGTGCCCTGTACGTATGTAATGCCTTAGTGTAGTTGTATGTGAACTGAAGTGGATAGGACCTCAGGCGGCAGCCTTATGTGTGTGGGTTGAGGCCACTGGGCATATTTTTGGATGCATGGCTGTATTATTCTGCAGTGGTTGTGGCCAGGCCCTAGACTCTTGGGTGCATGGCCAGAGGACGGAGCCCATAGGCCATACACCCAAGAGTCTAGGGCCTGGCCACAACCGCTGCAGCATAATACAGTCATGCACTCAAGAATGTGACAGTGGAATATGGATTGCACCCAAGAGTCTGCTGACTGGTTGCAGTACTGCAATAGTATGTGTACAGATGTGGACAGGGCTTATGTGTGTGGGTTGTGGCCAGTGCAGATATTGTTGGGTGCATCACTGTAATATGCTGTAGTAATTGAGGTGAGGCAGTGGAGTCTTGGGTGCATGGCCACAGGCTGTAGGCCGTAGGCCATACACTCAAGAGTCTACGGATTGGCCAATAACCACAGCAGTATAATACAGCCATGCATTCAACATTGTGACACTGGCATATGGATTGCACAAATGTGTGTGTAGAATGCAATTTGCAGATTACAAAGAAGTATGACACCAATAATGGTATACTCACTGTATGTACTGTTGAGGCCCTGTGCACCTTTTCTGCACGCACTGCACAATACTGGTCAAGTAGCAATAGCAGATTTCAATATTGTGGTATGTGGAAATGCAGCTGAAATCATTGTTTCATTCTCTGTGATAAAAGAAACATAACATATTGGGATAGGCACTTTGTAATGTGGTACTGCATTGCATTGCAGCTATTTGTTTACTCTGTGGAACCTCATAATTAGTACTTCACAAGTACTATGATTTAAACAAGTCTACTGAGCAATGTTCTCAGTTTCTGTGTTTATTCAAATAATCACTGGGTCTGTGGGGAAAATAATCCTCAGGGTTAAACAAAATGTACGTTCATTTGTTGTTAGCTGGCACACTCTGTTTCAGTGACATGTACACTACTTACAGAAATGTTTAGGGTGCCTATCTATCTGGTATTCTGCTTTATAATGGTGTATGATTTTCCTTTTGGAAGTGGTGGTACTATGGTTGCAGTTAGATACCAGTTAGCGTATTCTAACTGCCTGTTTCCTCTTTTTAAGCAGTATTAGTTTATGCTTTTGCTTGCTGTTTATGTCTTCTAAGTACTGTGGTATTGCACAGTAATATTGGAGGATTGTGGGGGTAGTTAGATACCTGTTGACGTATTCTAACTGTTGGTAGTTTGAACGTTGTTGAGGGTATGTTTGTAGCACTGTGATTGCTGAAGGTTGATTTTGGTAGTTTGCTGGAAGTAATATTGTGGTACTGTGGGTGCAGTAAGATACCAGTTGGTATATGCTGGTTGTTTATATTTAATAAGTGTTGAAGGGTTTCCTCAGAAGAACATTTATTTTTGGTGGTGGATTTCAAATTGTGTAGTAATGGGAAGTAATATTGTAGTATTATGGTTGCAGTTCGATAACAGTTGACATATTTAACTATTTAAGTTTCTCAGTTTTGCAGGGCATGTCTTCAAGCACGTTTATTCTTGTTGGTGGATTTACATTTTTCACTCTTGTGAAGTGCTTTTGCAGCACTATGGGTGTAGTTACATGTAGTTGTGTATTTCTTGCATTGGTATGGGCATTGTTAGACAGCTGTTTCCTTATTCTAGCAGTTGGTGGTTTCAAAGGTTATTGAGGACCATTTGTAGACAATCATACTCCGATCAGTGAGTCCATTTTGGTTTCGAGAATATTAAGTCGGCATTTGCAAGATTTTCTGGTAATCTCAGCTTCAGAGTAATGGAAGTATCATTGCATTCAAACCATCCATATTTCTTTTTAATGTACAGAGTACAGTGACCTTCACTGGTCGTGGCGCCCGTGTGGTAGATTATGCCTACTGTTGTGAAGGTTTTCTTGCCAAGTGATACTTGCCTGTGTGTGAAGCTAGTAAGCTTGCAGTTGTTTTTGATACCATCTGCATTGTATCGTACAAGCATTACTATTACATTTTGGCTATGTGATTGTATCTGTAAGGTGGAACGATTGTCGGAATTACAAGTAGTACATAATATGCCATGGTTTGCATTTTGTACGAGCTGCTGAAATGGAATGGATTCCCAGTTAGATAGAGATACATACACAAAACGCTTGTTAGGGATTTGTTCCTGCACCACATGGCTGCAGAGAGTGCATGTATGTTTCCACATGTATGAAATCTGGGAGATTTCATTTATCGGTAAGTTTTTGCTTTCCAGTACTTGCAGTAAGTACATTAGACATTCTTGTGGATCTTCTTGTGTGTTTATAGTGAATTTCACCATTCCTGCACATTAGTCCAATTCCTGCCTCATTCCTGAGACACTGCAAGCATTGTCAGGATTATGTTTGCGTTTCTTTGAAGGAGTAGCATTTGCAAACAGAACTGGTCAGCGCCATTTAAGTTAATGTTTTCCACAATTGGTAGCAATTGGAATAGAACACTGATTACTACATTTGCATAGCAATTTACAACAGTTGTATTGGAAAATTGGAATGGACCAGACAGTTCTGGGTCCAACTCATTTGATGGAAGTCCATGTGGTTTTTTTGAAGCGGTAGTTCTCTTTGTTTGTGCAGTTGGGTATGCATTTGCCTTTTCAGTACATTCTTCCGTGGTTGTGGTAATTGCTGGAGTACCAGCTGCTTTCAATGTCTTTGGTGGTATTGTTGGGTGATTATGTATAATTTGTGTTGGCACTACTTTTCTTTTGCAAAGCTTTCTTTTTTGAGGAACAGGGTACATTTTGAGATGGGGTGTGTTGAGTGCACATAGTCTGTTGTACTCTACGATGCAAGGAATGTCCAGCCTTCACTTTACTTGCATCAAAATGTACTAGAAATATAGCGTGACAGTGCTACTTAACTCATGCCTTCTTTAAAGTCTGTGCTGCCAATGTCAATCATAGCTTGGTTTAGGGTGTGGGATATTTTGACACACTCCGCTGTGCTATGCTACATCACTTTACTGCATTGGTGTAAGAAACAGCACAAAATGGCCGTTCTGACTCATGTGCACGCCAAGATCTTTAAACTACATTTTATAACAACCAGAAAATGGCTGCACCCCCTGGCACACTCATTTCAGGTGGGGTGAAACAGAGTGCTCACTGAAGGAATGTGCCAGTGTGCTCTGCAACATTTAATATGGAGTGAAGTGAAATAGGCAGCATCAGATTGCTGAAAACCCCAAAATGCCTCTTTAAAATGACACTTTCTCAACCTTAAATGTGCTACTTGGCGCTAAATTCACAAATTTCTCATAAACCACTGTGATTAAAAAGGCCCTGCAATGCGCAGGATCGTTCATTGTGTCTCATAGGAACCAGGCCTCATTTGAATGACAGCTCCTGTCAAATGTATCCTTGAAAAATCAACCCGGGGCTTTGTTTTCATTTTACACGGGAAACACAGATATTTTCTTTGCAACAGTATCAAGAATCAGCTGTCCAGAGAAAGACTCTAAATAGATGCCTGTAACTGTATCCATGCTGCAAAACAATTCCAGCACTCAAGCCAGGAACTCTGGCTGCACAAAGTGTATATTTGCTGGAGATGAAAACCAAGTTTAAAGAAATAGTAAAATGGGCTTTTTGCTGACTGAAGGGGGAAAATCGTCTATTAAAAGTACATTGTTGTGTGAAGGCTTGATTACTTAGAAATGTAAAGGGATTTGTTACTGTTAAAAATACACCTATAAACTGTTTTAATTCCATAGGTTTAAAGTCAAGATTTCAAAGGAGAAAATCAAACCTAAAACCCAGGCTGAGTTGGCAAACTATATAAAATAAAAAACTTGCTCTGCCAGTTGCTAGCCCTGAGAAAGGGTGACACCTAATAAACTGCTGGCACAGGAAAGGCTAATTGCTAGCTTGGAGTCTTTGAATACCCAGGACAATGGGACTTCCCAAGCTGCATCAGACATTCGTCTTTGCTCCAGGCTGAGACAATAGCAGGCTAAGACTCTCACCTGTCAAGTGTGAGGGGCAGGAAACTTCAATCAAAAGAGAGGCCCCTCGTCCTGCTTCAAAGGAATTGACATTTTCTTGCAGTTGGGGAAAAGAAAAAAAAACTGATAAGTGACAATAGACTTCCTTTTGGTTTTAAAAAGCCTATTTGTTACTGAACTTTAAAGACATTTAACTTTGGAGCAAGAATGAGGAAGCATATGAAAAGTTTGTAGTTTTAAATCTAATGTGATGCTCTTTCTTTGAAGACGTTTACTGCATAAGGAACAGAAGTTGTAAAGAATGACAGATTGTGGGGAAAGTATTGATATTACACACATCACATTTTGTACACATATCCCAAGGGTAAACACGCATCTATGTACAAAGTTGGGAAATTTTAGGCCAAATCTTTCATGGTTAAAATAACCAAAATGTAGCAGAAAGGCAAAACCAGGTCCCACAGACTTGGTGTTTGGATTGAAATGTGACCCACAAAATATGTAACCTGTGTATCTGATTTTCTCAGAGGTTATAACTGTCTAATTATGTATTTGTGGTAAAATGAGATTTTGGTTCCAGTAGCTAGGGGAGGTTTCTAGTCATTGTAAAAATCATCCCATAAACATGACATCCTTTTCTGTGATCCAATCAGCAAAGAGCAAGGCAGAAACTATGCTCTTTCCCAATCCTAGCATTATGGGTGTGGGTAGTAAGCCTGCCCCTGCCATATACTTTAGTGATGTCATTTGGCATGATAAATAAGGGAACATGACAGCACACACACACACTGATTCCTGACGTTCTTCCTGATTTCTTGCGTGGTGTCCTGTTCTTGATTTCTTCATACTACTTGATCCTGATTCCAGATTTCATTGCAAAACCAAGGCCTATGCATTGCAGAACCCCTTTTCAGCTAGGCCTCAAATTTTAAAAATCCCAAAAACCCAAGGGAAGCATCCTGATCCAACCTTGCTTGCTACTGCTAGATGCATGCCTCTAAACTCGCCATCCCACTGATCTCCAGTCTCCAGTAACCGGAACGGCCAGTCCAGTGCAGTCCAGTGACCAGAACGGCATAGATGATCCTGTCCCACCAGATTTGCCCAGATGTCCTTGGTTAGACCCGATCTGTGTGATGACCGGAACCCTTGATGGTCCAAAATCGTAAATTAAAGTGGACTGTGGGCCTCATTACAACCCAGGCGGTAAGTTCCCTACTTTACCACCATGGTGTAAACTCTGTTTACACCATGGTGGATGGCGGATTTACCGCCCCATTCCAAGGTGAGTGGGGCGGTAAATCCCCATTCCCCATTTACCCTTCCCCATTCCCATTTTTGCCCCATAGGGCATAATGGGAGTGGGGAAGGCGCTAATTACGGCACCGTAAATTACGGTGCCGTAATTAGCACCAAGGCGGGTTAGCGCCTTGCATTTTAACGCCTGCTAAAAGCAGGCGTTAAAATGGTAATCAGGCGTTAAGGGTTAACGGCGCCGACGACGCCGTTAAACCCTTAACGTCTGGGTTGTAATGAGGCCCTGTAAGTATTAATGGGAATCATAGAAAACCATAGCATACCTTGCCCTGCCTTGTCTCATCCCAACCTCCAAACCATCCTATCCTTACCTTAAATAACTTGTAACCTTGTCAAAATCCTTATTGCAATCCAGTTCTTGGTTTATCTTGTTAAGATACTTTTCTTTAGTCATTTTATCTTGTGTAAATCTTAAACTATCCATCCTACTTCGAGTGATCCGACTGGTTCCGCCGGAGAGGACACTGGGGATCTGGTGTTGAAGTCATGAATCAACTCTAGAGCTTACTGTGTACCTCCTTGATATTCTGGCCAGAATGCTCTAGCATAGAGTAAAACTATAGGAAATATTTTCTTGTCCAAACTGAGTTTCTTTTCTGTTTTCACTACCCAATTTTTCTAAAAACACCTCTCATTCAACCTTGCATATCTTCCTCTGTTTAATAGCTATATACTTCATTTCAATTCTGGATTATACCTAAGACCTATAGCTACATCCCCACCCAAAAACCGTTTGGTTAAATTTAGGCGGGAATCTACAATTTTGCAAAGTTTTGCATGTGTGAATTTTATTCTAAATTATTTTCAACCTTCCACTCAGATCCAAAGTGTTTCCTTTTGCTCAAACTATAGCTCATGATTGTTAGTATCTTTCCAATGTTCCTCCCGTGGCGATTTTTACTGATTTAGGGATTTTTGCACACATTCATTGTTTTAACCTGCCATTTCCAAATGTCATTTTAAAATGTAAGATTTCAAATCCGTTTTCTCTCTTGTTTGGAGAGGGAGGGTTAGATTTGAATTCTATTTTCTATTCCTTTGTCCTGATTAGCTGCTGCTTCCTTATGTCTAGTTAGAATTGCTTATTTGTGGGTTGAGGAATATTGCAGGGGGAAATCCTAACCCAAGTGCTATCTTTCCCACAAGCCGAAAGTGTTCTTTTATTTAGTGTTTTATATTTTGTGTTGCTAAAAGAGGGACATTAAGTGCATTACATACCTTCCTATCTGTTATTGTCACCACATTGGTGATTGCTGCTCCCTATTGAAAAGTATATGTTTGATTTGCATTTAAAATATATAAATACATATTACCTTTACCAACCAGCATGATTCCTGGTCCATCGTGACCTGGGGTATTTGAGAAGGGGTGTGATATGAGTGGTATATCACTCAGCATATTGAACCTATAGACATAATAAAATAAGCATTTCAGCTGTGCGCTGCATACTAGGCTGAGACCAGGGTGTATCGCCTGATTGAAATACCTGAAAAGGGTTAGACCTTGAGATTTATGAATAGTGACTGAATATGCTAGAGACAGAGAAAACTGTTCTCTGCATACATATATGTCTTTGAAAAGAAGGAATTGGGCTGTTGAGCGTCCTATCCTTTTAACTTCTGAAAATTGTGAAAGTGAATATTGACAAACTGAATGTTGTTGTCACGTGGGTATGTCTGGAAGCCAACACCTCTACCGAGTCCTCCATTAACTAAACCTTGTTCCACATCAAGGTTACGCTTTAGCCTTACTCTACAGTTTAAGCACAATGTTATAATTTTATCCAAACCAGCTGTGTTAGAGATAGAGTTGTCTAAGGTATTTAGTCATGCTGTGGCTTGTAGACACATAGGTACTGTCATACCGTTCATGTCCAGTTTAAAATTTGTGAAAGTGAATATTGACAAACTGAATGTTGTTGTCACGTGGGTATGTCTAGAAGCCAACACCTCTACCGAGTCCTCCATTAACTAAACCTTGATCCACATCAAGGTTACGCTTTAGCCTTACTCTACAGTTTTAGCACAATGTTATAATTTTCTCCAAACCAGCTTTGTTAGAGATAAAGTTGTCTAAGGTATTTAGTCATGCTGTGGCTTGTAGACATATAGGTTAGGTACTGTCATACCCTTCATGTCCAGTTTGTCTGTGGAGCAAATTTGCACTATTGGTCGCAATTCTTTTTTCAACATTGTTTCTTTGAATTGTGCACAGCTTGCTAGGGTTGGCATTAAGAAGATGCAGTACATTTGTGTGTGCTAATTGTTGCATGACATCAGTAGCACATGTGTTATGGCTGTATAGCTCAGGAATGCCCCTGGTATTTAAGATAGACTGTGCTTCCTTAGAAAGTACACCAATCCTAATGCTTTTCAAAATGTTGGCATAGGTGAGGTCTGCAGAATGACACATGTTTTCAGTTAGTTCGCTGCATTGGAAATGTTGTCAGAGGTTTACATTTCCTATGCTGCCAAGTGTCTTTCAGCACAGTTTGTGTCCTAAGGTTTTAAAAATAGGTTCACCTTTCTTTCTTTTTTGTTTTTTTTGTTTTTGTTTATTAACCCAATTTGGGTTTTTTACAAAATCGATGTGCCATGGCGAACTGCATTTCGTCTTGTAGAGGCTACTCAGGACACCACTCAGAAGTCCGCAGATCCAGATTAACGATCAGGTTCGGGCGTCAGCTTTGATGAAAAGGAAGAAGCAGGGCCAAGGGCACTTGCTTTCGCAAGGGCTACTTCAAGAAATTTGGCTGCCGCTCTAGATCATCTCGTAGAATCGCCCGCAATCAATCGAAACCATATTGTTTCTTCATCAAGTGTCGTAGGGCAGGTGACGAGTGGTGCCAGGTAAGCCCGTCTTTCTGCCGCATGTCCTGCGCAGGAGGTGAGGAGGTGTCGGACTGACTCTATTTGGTCAGCTAGGCCACAAACCTGGCAGTTAGATGTTTCTGCAAGGGCTCTGGTGGCCAGGATTTCTCTAGTGTGAAGTAGGTTTAAGCGGGCCCGCATAAGTAATTTTCTCAGCTTTTTCTCAGGGAATTTTTCACAGTATTTCAGCGGGACCTTTGGCCGGTTGTGAGTAGGTGGCAGATCTTTTAGGGATTTATACTGGAGTATTTTTTCGTTGGTATGTATCCAGTCTTGTTGTGAAAGTTTTAACTTGACTCGTCCAGGGTTTGAGATGAGGAGGTCTTCGCTACAGAGGACTTCATCTAGTTTTCCCTCAATTTTTTTTGCCCAATTCATTAGAGGTATGCAAGTTCCTTTGTTCAATTCAGCTTCTACTATTCGAAAGATCGGGAGGGTGTCAGAAGTCCCTATTTTTCTGTAGAGTAGAATTGCACTTTGGAGTACTACCGAGGCTAGTGATTGGAGGCTAAGGTCGCGACGAATGGCTGGCAAGGGGGCTGAAGCTGGAAGACCCAAAACCGATTTCCAAAGAAAGCCTTCAAGTCTCGACCAGAATTCCTCAGGTAGGTTTAGATTGGCTGCCATGCCGTATGTTATTGCAGGGACTACCTTAGTTTTGTAGAATTGTAGTACAGGCGTCCATGAGAACTTGCCGAATTTTCTGTCTACTGCTCGAGATTGGGCTGTTAGGTTTCTCATCTTTGCCCATAGTGAGGCTTGCAGTGAGTTTTCATTCAGAGAGTTGTCTAATTGCACGCCCAGATATTTAAACTCATCGACCACTTCGATTTTTGTTTCCTCAAGGAACCAGCTGGGACTTATCTCGGCTTTTTTTGCATTTTTTGAGAAGGACAAGATTTTCGTTTTGTTTTTGTTAATTTGGAGGTTGTTTTCTTCCATGTATTTGGACAGATTTGCTAGTTGTCTTTGGAGGCCAATCGCAGTCTGGTCCATCAAGATCAGGTCATCTGCGTACCAGAGTCTTGAGACTTTCGATGTGCCCACTTGAGGGGGAAAAGATCTTAGTGTTTTTTCCGAGTCTTGGAAGTCCCCGATGAAGGCAATAAACAGGGCTGGGGCCAGGGGGCAGCCCTGTTTTACACCGCGTTTTGTGAAGATCTGATCTGAAAGTACTCCTTGCTGGTTTAGCCGGACTCTTTCACTGGTGTTAACTGAAGAAGATCTCCAAAAACAATGACATGTTTTCCACCAAAGAGTTCTTCGTAGTCTGTTTTAAGGACCTCTTGTAATATGAGGTGAATCAAAGCCAACATTAGGTTGGAGACCATGTTCATCACATCTATTAGGAGCATTTCCATTTGTTTCAATACTCTGCATAGCTCCATTGCAGCTTCTGCTGAAAGTTTGTAGTAGTCTAATTTGTTTTGGTGTTCTACTGGAAGAAGTAGCATTCGGTGTAAAGTAACACCACCTATGCTGTAGCGAGATAAACCTGTGGGGGCAGATACAACAGCTGAAAGCTTGTTGTTTGTAAATTGCTCGAGGAACTTGCTGATGATTTTGATTAAGAATGTTTTGCGTGAACCAGCTAAACCACTTACATACAGGAGTACAGGTTTATAGTTTTGACAGGTTCAAGTTTTGTTTCGTGCTGCAAACCATGTTCAATTTGTTTAGTTACTTCTAGGAAAATGCTACACTGCTCATTGTTTAGTTGTGATTCCAGTACAGCAAAGTTTTCTGCAGATTGCTCGTACTGACACATGGTGTTTTCTACTTCAGTCATGGCTAATTCTGCCTCATTTGCTATGAGTGGCTGTCCAAGTGGTTCTTGACTTCCTGTAAGAGAAGGTTGACTGCTATCAGGAGTGTCTATATTTAGTTGTGCTTGAAGTTTTTCTTATTGGCGTTCATTGTCCAACATGTTTTTGTACTGTGTAAAGCTTATATCTGTTATAGTGCTTTTAATTGCACATCGTAGGCATGGGTGTCCAATAAATCATCTTCTTTTCGCCATGGTTCAAAAAGTTGCAGTAGGGACATGCAGTACAGTTCTCTATGTTGAAGCGTTTTTAACGATAGCTTCGATAGCTTCATATGATTAATCAGGCTGCGTTTGGTAAGTTTAACCAGGCTGCCCTCACAACTTTTGACTATGTATTTACCTTTTTTCGCATCTGGTTTAATGTTATTCTTGTATGAACATTTTTGGTCTATGTGGTATAGACACATGGGGCCTCATTCCGAGTGCGGAGGTAAGGGGTTAATGGCACCGGTAAGGATGCCGGTGCCGTTAACCCCCTACTGCCGCATTCCAAGGTCCCTTAGCGGGACCTGCTAAGGGACCAAGGTGCTAATAACAGGCACGCTATTTGCGGGCCCGTTATTAGCTCCTTCCCTATTCCCATTGAGCCCTATCAGGGCTCGAATGAGAATGGGGAATGGTTTTCAGAATGGGAATTTACCATGTCCGCAAAGGTCAGAATGTCCCGGTAAGTCTCCATTCCGACACCACAGACCCGGACACAGGTTTGGAGGCAGCCATGGTGCTGTTAGCACCATGGCTGCCTCCAAACTCGTAATGACCCCCATGGTTTCCAAAGCAGTACTCCTGTTTGGGTAGTATGTGTCCAATAAGTTGTTTTTCAAAATGTCCTGGCTGTTGGGATCCTTTTTGGCTATTGTTTTTATGTCTTGGTATGATTTAAGAACTCATTTTCTGGATGCAGCAGGACCAAGGCTTAGCCAGGCTATGTTTTCAGATTTCCCATACAAGGTGGTGCCGGTTAAACTATCTGCAGCTTTGTAGCAGCCACATTCTCTATGGGAGAGCATTTTTATGCCAAAGCTGTACAATTTTTGTGACAGTGTTTTGTCAGATGATATGTCATCCCAGAGGTCTTTCAGCTCTGTTTTCTCTGCTTTGGTTAAGTAGGCTATGACATGTTGTGCAACTGCAGTGGAATAGTCTGCAATGTACTGCACATCTATGTTTGCATTCCATAGGAGTGTAATGATTGCATTGTAATCATTGATGTACTTTCATGCTTCAGTTTTTTTATGCATGTGTTCTTAGGCGATTTGTCTTTCACACTGTGTCTAATATAAGACATGAAGCTGTTTACTTGTCTTTTTTCTGAAACAGGTCTAGGGAAACCAAAGCGGCATTTGATGTACTATTTGCCTTTGTTTTTATATTTGTGCCGACAATACTTGTCACACTTGTGTCTTTGAAACTGCTAAATATGTGCATGTAGGTCTGTATGTGTACTTTCTGAAGGGATTTTGCAAGTGACATATTTGCGAATGAACTGCAGTGTCATCACTGTCCTGACCAAATATAGGAGCATCTTTAAACCACAAAAGCATGTGGATGTATGGTGCTCCTCTGGCATGATATTCCTTTCTCCAAAAGAAGTGTTCCACTTCACAGAGGGGAGGATTTGTTTTATTACAGATGAAGTGCAGCATGGCAATAAAGCAGTGATTGAAGTACCTTGACATATTTACAGGGTCAAGAGAGCAGAGTTCTAATGGTGTTTTCATGTCTATGCCTGCTTTGGTTTAGTTTGCTATGCGTAGGAAAGTGTGCAGGTCTTCCCATGCATACTCTGCACAACTTAAAATGACAAACCATGTGGGTGGGCCAAGGTTGCTAGGCATACCCCGTACATCTGCGTGACGTTGGAACCAGTATTCTTTCCTACCACGCATGTTTGTCAAGAGATTTGTAATACTTGACTGTAAACCTTCATCTTTCTCTTGCACCTTTTGAAGTAGCTGTGTAAGAAGACATGTTTAAAACATTGCAACCTGTTTTCAATGTCTGTGCAACTCCGTAACATAGACTTGCTAGTTCACTTTCAAACAGGAGTTGGAATATGAATTCAATGTTTTGTCTGAATCTGGAGTCTTCAGAATACATCCGTAAAGAGTGGTATTCTGTTGCTGTTATTTGTTTGCATCTTTCATCATACCTTCCACCTTTTCCAGTAAGAAAGAGTAGAGGATAGGCATGTGCTTCTATCCCATATACTGATTGGAGATCCTTTGGCTTGCTGCATTTGATATGTTTCTAGTGCATCGTCTATGCTGTCTTTGGAGTGCAGTGGGTGAATTGTATACTGGTCTAAAAGATTGTATGCTGTAGTAGGATTTAGAAGTTCAAATTGGCCAGTTGATGAGGAATCCTGAATTATTTTGGTGGTTTCTCTCAGGTTTTCTTCAATGTTTATTTCTTTTTAGTATTCATTGTTTTCTTTAAGATATTGCAGGGCTTCTCTAACTTTGTTTAAGTCTACTAGTTGCTGCCAATCTGTTTTATCTTTTGTAGGTACACCATTCACTGGGATAATTAAAGATTTATCTATCGGCTGTTGCACTCCCAGAGTGTCTACATTGTCTTTTAAGATCTACTGGCAAATAAACTACTATGCCACCAATGCCTTTCAGTAATTCAGAAGGAGGCAACTTTGCTGTTTTCGGTTGAAGGCGTATTATCGCTTGAAATGGGTGTACTGCTTGGATTACAATGTTCTCATACAAATGAAGCAGTTGGAGTGGTTTTGCAAGTGGGAATATTCCAAGTTATTAGTGATAGCCCGTGAAGGAATTTGGTTATTATCAAGCTTTGCAGTGCAGTATGTTGAAAGTATTGAGGGGTAAGTAATTTTGTATTTGTTTTCTGCTATAATGTAGAGAGCTAATTGGAATCATTGGGATTCCTCATTGTCTTCTCTTTTGTATGACATATCTACAGTTTTGGTGCTCTTTGTATACAAATTTCTGCGACAAAATAGACATACTTGGTTTGGTACTTCAGCAGACATGCTTTTAAACTTTTCTATTTCTTTTTTTGTATGTGTAATAGAAGGTTGGCATCTGCAAGGTTGTCGCTACATCTTTAAAGTTACTGGATTTTGTAAGTGTTCTTCACTTCCAAAATATTTGCTTTGGATGTAGTCTATTTCTTCCAGGAGTTATTTGGCTCTGCCATGTAGGAGAATGTGATTCAAATGCTCCACTGCTAAAGCAGGACTTTTTGCATAGTATAGTCTATGAACGAGAATTTCATATAGTAGAATGGTGTTTTGCTAATATTTTCATATTGTGGAAGGTGCTTTTGCAAGCAGGCCTGGAAATACAGGTTAATGAATGTCCTCACAGTCCTGTGTATTTGAGCACTGGACAGGAGTCCATGGTTTGTAATATTTTCATTTTTTATTTGTCTTTGGCTTTCACATACTGATTGAGGAATTGCTGTAAAGATTTGAAGGATTGTTTTCGTATGTTACACATTGAGATGCACAACCATTTGTAGATGGGATGGATTGGTTTGGTGCAATGCAGTGTTCATTGTAGGTTTGCTGGGGATATTCTTTCAATCAGCATTTCTTCTGCTATAATGGTACTGTCTATCTTTTCATACCCTCTGTCACTGCTCTGTATGGCAATTGGGTTTGTTTGCTCTTGTTTGTATGCCTCTTTATTGAAATATGGTTCTGTGCTGGTTGTGTGAATCCACTCACCTGCACAGAAGTTTGCAAAGGTATCTATGTTGATGTTGTCTATGTTGTGAAGTACTTTTTGTATTTTACTAATTAATTTAGTTAGTGGTTTCATTCTGTTTAAAATTCATATAAACAATTTCCTTTTGAGGAGAATTGCACTGTCTATGAGAGCTTCCAGGATCATGTTTCTGCAGTCAGTTTGAAGGAGCCAGCGTGATTTCTACCCTGTTTTTGTCAGTTTGAAGGGGTTAGCGTTATTTCTACCCTGTTTCTATAAGGTCCTGAAGGACTCTATGGTGGAACATTTTTTGTAAAATACATTTTTTGGAATGCTTATCTGTGACTACGTTAAGATTGGTAGATGCAGTGTTAGCACTGCTGGTAGTTGCATTCTTCTTAATACATTTCTTTTTAGTTTTCAATTTTGGAAGAGGGGTCACACTTTTTTTCCTGCTACCTGGTTTTGTTTTGCTCAGTGACTGTATTAGCTGTTTTGTTTGCACTTTTTTCATACAAAGTCTGCTAGAGGCGGATGGCTATTTTGCATGCTTTGAGTTTTATCTGCTCTATTTCTGAGTTGTTTTCTACAGAGTTGCTTTTTGCTAGGCATTCTCGTGTGTCTGTTGGAGAAAAAAGGAAAGTGTGGGTTTGGAAGTTGCACAATGTATTTGTGTGCACTGTGTATAAGAGTTTGAATATGAGGGTAGGCATACATAGAGGTGTGTGTGATTGTGTAAAGGGCTGTTACATTTGGTTGGGAAGGTTGTACTGGTATATGTGTGTGTTTCTGTGTGGAAGGTTTGCTTCAGTGTGTGTGACAGTGTACTGTGCCTGAAGAAGTAAGGACATTACGATGTTTTCACAACACTAGTGGGTGTTACCATACTGGTGTTCAGATAACAATACAAAGAGTGGACCTGTTAAGGTGCAATGAGTAAGAGTGAAGCAACTTCTTTTGGGTTGGATGCAATTTTCTAGGCTACAATACACCAATACTGCACTATCTGAGTAACAGGCAGAACACTACTACAGTACTGCACTTACTTTGTTGGATGTGAAGAGTAGGTTTCTTCTGAGTTTTATCTTCCACTGGAGATGTCAATGGCTTTCAGGAGGCTGTTCTTCACTGCAATTGCGAAAGAAGGAAGTTAGTGGGTATGTGTGTTAATGGCACAGTAATTGCACTAGGAAAACGCATTATTTAAGATTGTAGGAGGATTTGTTGGCAGGAATAGTTAGTGTGTGTGTTCCATTGTACAGCACTGCATATAAATGGGGACTTGGGAGCATTGTTGCTATGGGGCAGAGGTGTATTGATAAGTGTGCCCAATAGGGCTGTACTTTTGCAAGTGTGTGAATTGCTGTTTTACTACTTGCTTTGGAAATGGATTAATGCAAGTCCTAGGAAAGTGAGAAAAAGGCTCAGAAAGATGTACAGAATAGAAAGAAGAATGTTACAGTGCATGGATTTGTATTAACTTTCTCACACATAGGTGCTTGCTACATGAGTGCAGAAATCCTTTCCTGTTGTTTCATTTATTTATCCAAATTTACAGAATGCACTGTTTCCAAAGTACACATGCATTTCTTTGCTTTCCTTCCAATGGTGCATTTTGTCAATTGTGTAATGTATGTACTTGCCATGCCTTCCTAACATACATGCAGTTTTCTTTTCTGCATTCTGGGCATTTCACATAGGATCTGGCACTTGAACTTGCTGTGCAAATGTTCCCAGTCTGTTTATTTACAGGAAAATCACATAGGGCCTCATTAGGACCCTGGCGGATTTCGCGGTGCTAAATGCACCGCGAAGCACGGCGGAAAGCCGTCGATAGCGCCATGGGGGTTGGCGGATTTACCGCCCCATTCCGACCTTGGCGGAGCGGTAAATCCCCAATCCCCATTCTGCCCTTCCCCATTCCCATTCTTGCCCCATAGGGTATAATGGGAGTGGGGAAGGAGTTAATTACGCCACCGTAAAATACGGTGGCGTAATTAACAACGAGGTCCCGTAGCGCCATGGTTTTCTCCGCCTGGTAAAACCAGGCGGAGAAAACCTCCATGGCGCTAAGGGAACTCGTAGTACGGCGGACGGGTCCGCCGCGATTAGCGCTGGCGGAAACCCACTCCGCCAGGGTCCTAATGAGGCCCATAGAGTGCTGCTAAAATTGAAATATGTGGTTTTCAACTGTTATGCAAGTGGGCATTAAAAGAAAACTTTGAAAGCACACAGCATTGTAAGCAACTGTTACTTGATGTCAGGAGATGGGACAAATGATAGTATGATTATTGAGTAGGTTATCCAGGGTAAGTGGCAGGCACCCTGTTCACATGAATGCAATCTATGTACTTGCTATGCTTTGGTGACATACATGCAGTTTTCATTTTCTGTGTGCATTCGGGGCATTTCACAGCAGGTGTGTTAGTGAGGAAGTGGTTATAAAAGTGACAGAAGTAAGGAAGAAAATAACAGTTTGCACATTACAATGGGTGATATGAGCAAGCATGCATTTCGTGGTAATGTATTGAAGTTTCACATAGGATCTGGCACTTGAACTTGCTGTGCAAATGCTCCCAATGTGATTTTTTACAAAAACATCACAGAGAGTGCTGCTAAAATTGAAATATGTGGTTTGCAACTGTTATGCAAGTGGGCATTAAAAGAAAACTTTGAAAGCACACAGCATTGTAAGTAACTACCACTTGATGTCAGGAGATGGGACACATGAGAGTATGATTATTGAGTAGGTTATGCAGGGTAAGTGGCAGGCACCCTGTTCAAATGCATGCAATCTATGTACTTGCTATGCTTTGGTAACCTACGTGCAGTTTTTTTTAGTATTTATTTATTTACTTGTGTATATCTAGATGCATAGAATTTACAAGGGTCTTGCTTTTATTTGCAAAGAGTCTTCAGTTTGTGGAGGTCAGTCTTCAGAGGCCAATCTTGTTCATTTGAAAGTTTTTTGCATTCAGCCAGGGCGGATTGAAGTATCTTGGCTATTGCTATGGTCCAAGATGTTCTGCCTCCGCCAATTAGACACGGCCACCACTGCTCCTCTTCGGGGTCGGTGAACGGTCCCAGCACTTGTCGCAAGTATGCTAGCCGTATTTTGGTCATTGCCTGGAAGCTGGTAAGCAGATGTCTCACATTTTCCGTTTGGTCTGATCTTTTACACAGTCTGCAATTTTTGTTTTCTGATTGGCCTCTGATTTGGAGAATCTCACTGGTGGCTAGTAGATTCAGACACACTTTTAAGAAAAGTTGATGGAGAGGTCTACTTGGAAATCTTCTTAAGAATTGGGCTGTTTCATTTCGTTTTAGTGTGTATGGTGGGAGCTGTGCCAAGAGTTTGTTCTCAGTCGCCTTTTCCAAGGTTGTGATCCAATCTAGATCAGCCAATTTCTTTTTGATTTTCATTGGATTAGCGATTAGGTCTGCTTCTGTGCATGCTATTTGATCCATTTAGTTATTTATCTTTACTGCCCATTTCCCAAGCATTTTGCACTTTCCTAGGCTGATTTCTTCGTTGATTAGTTTGTATAGCGGCAAGCGTTGCGGGATGATGGTTTTCCTGTAGAGCGCAATGTTGTTTGCTTCCACTGTTACTTTAAGCAAAGTCAGTCCCAATTCCCTCCTTATTCCGGCTATTGCTGTCGATTTAGGTATATTCAGGACTGTCTTCCTGAAGTAGCCCTCTATCCTTTGCCAGAAGGCTTCTGGTATTGCTGGCATTGCTTCGGTTCCATAAGTGAGTGCGTGGACTACTTTCGCCTTGTAAAATTTGATGGTTGGAATCAACGAGAATCTTCCCAAAAAAATTTCCAGAAGGCTACGAACAGTGCAGGAGCCAAAGGGCAGCCCTGTTTGACACCCCTCCGCATCAGAATTTCTCCAGACAGAAGACCTTTTGTGTTCAATTTCACTCTCATGGTGGTGCTCGTGTGTAGCGCTTTAATAGGTGCCAAGATGGTTTGCGGGAAATTCCAGGAGTTCAGTTTTGTCCACAGAAGTTCCCTATCAACGCGATCAAAGGCTTGAATTAAGTCTATGAGGGCCACAAAGAGTTTGGTTGAGGCCTCTAAAGCTTTGTTCTTGACTTTGCTGAGGAGCATGATGTTGATTGTTGTTGAATTTTTTTTGAAGCCTGCTTGGAATGGATCGTTGCCGGGTGCCTCCATCGCCCAGGTCTGGAAGAAGCATACTGAAAATGTTGCCAATTGTGTCGAGAAGGGCGATTGGTCGATAATTACAGGGATCAGATTTGTCTCCTTTTTTGTATATTGGTACCACACTGGAGGATGTCCAAGATCTCGGGATTGATCGTGATGTGCACTGCCTGAATACCAATCTGATGAAGGGAGTCCATTGCTTTTGAAAGTTTTTAAGGTCAATGTTGGTGACTCCATCTGGGCTGGGTGCTCGGGAATCTTTCAGTTTGCCAATTGTTTCACTGATGTCTTTTTGGTCGCATACATCCACCCAGGAACTGTCATGTTGGATTAGTTCTGATCCTATTGGAGCCGTTGGTTTTCTGAATAGAGCTTCGAAGTGTGTTTTCCATTTTTCTTTGCTAATGCAGTTAGATGGTTCATTGGCCTTCTGTTCCGTTCTTACTTTTAGAAGCAACCAGAATTCTCTAGTGTTTTTACCTGCTCTGTTTTTTAATATCTCTTCTGAATCTTTTTGGTAGAGATTTATTCGGTGATGTTTGATCCAGGCCTTGTATTTCTTTTCCTCTAGTGCTGCTTGGGCTACTAGTTCGGGTGAATTAGACTTTTTTGCTTTGCGTTTTAGTTGTCTAAGACTTGTGCGTTTTGCCACGATTAATTTGTCCTATTGATGGAGCCCAGGTGCCCCCTTTATGGTCCTAGTGTGTGAGGCTGCTTTGTAGGGACTCAGCAAAGGTCGAAAGTCCATGACTGTTTGATCGTGTTCAGGGGCCTGGGATTTGATTTTGTAATTTCTCATCAGATCTTCCACTCTTGCCGCGGTCACTTTTAGACGGTTGCCCTGTGCATTGGACTCTATTTCAGAGGTCATTTTTGGGTTAGTTTCCACTATCGAATTCCATGATGCTCTTAGGAGGTTGTGGTCACTTGGTTCGGTGCGTATAACTTCGAATTCCGTTATTGGTTCTAGCATTGCATCAGATACATAGATGTAGTCTATTGTGCCCTTAAGGGTGCCTCTCTCCCATGTAGGGAGTCTGCCAGGAAGTGGGAGAGACTGGTCTAAATTGTGGAAACCTCTTGATGACATCAGGTCGTTCCCCAGCTCTCCTCGTGTTTCTGCTGCTGTTTTTGGTCTGTGGATCTTGTTTTGGGCTGAGCTTTTCTGTTTCAAGTTTAGGTCTCCACAGATGAGGACATGGGGGATGTTCTTTTTGGCAAATATGCTGTCGATTTCTGTTTCCATTATGTTCAAGAACTTCTTGTCCGAGATTGCTAGCGGGTTCCAATATGTGTTTATGATTGTGATTTCTGTTGTTGTTTTTTTTCCCGAGTGTTTCTCGTGGTTTGTCCATGTCATTTTGATGGCTTGGTGGTTGCTCGAAAACGTGAGTGGCTCTGTGATGTTTATGCCACTATCCACTCTAGTTGCAACCAGAAGTCCTGATGACGGGCGCCCCAGCCTGTTCTTAATTGCTGGTGCGAAGACAATCTGAAAGCCCTCAAGGGCTGGTTTTTCTGTTAGCCAAAGCTCCTGTAGTGCTATTATATCAAAACGGCCCAAATCGGGGCCGCCTCTTGTCATTAGGTGCTTGTACCCACACGTATTCCATGAAGCGATTTGTATAATTTTTTCTTTCAATGGTTGGGTCGTTGGAGATGTAGTTTCTAATGCCCCTTCTCCCAAGGCTGTTGGTTGCTATTTGTTCAAAGTTGAGATTAGTGATTTTGGCAACCAGGCCCAAAGTGGTTTTGAGGGGCTATAGGTGTATTTTGATCTTTAATCCTAGTTGAGGAATTGTTGGAGGGGGCTTCCTGTTCTGAGGGCGTTGCATCAGTTGAATTGATTGTCTGACAACTTGTTGTTCGGGAAGGTGTGTTTGTTTCCTTTCTGTGTTCTTCTGTCTTGCTCTTTGTGGCTGCTTTTGGTAGAATTGACTTTTCTGTCCGCTTATCTTTTGGTCTCTGTAAGGTTTCTTTGTCGTGGTGCAGTCTGTAGTCCTTATATAGTAATTCCGTTCTTGACACAAAGTGTGTGTTTTTTTCCATGGTAGCTTGAAACGTTTTGGGTGTATTGGGGTCCCTCTGGGGAGTAATATCTGTTAGCCTGAGGCCTCTCTCTGCTAGTAACTCTTGGGCCACTTTAAATTGGAATCTGTAGTGCTTGGATCTTATGTGTAAGCAGCATTTTGCTTTGTTCCCCGAGTGGTAAGATTCAACTAGAGTTAAATCCTCTGTTGACAGATGATGTATTGACCGGAGTTGTCTGAACATTTTCAAAACTGTTCTTCTTTTCAGAATTTTGTCCTCTTTGTTGTTGCTTGTTTGTTCTAGTTTCAGGGTTATGGGCAAGTGTCCTATGTCGGACTGTGGGCCTCATTACACGGACGGCGGTGGACCAAGGTGCTATTAGCACCTTGGTCCATGCCGGTAAAATACCGGCACCACTTTGGTGGAAAGGGGAGTTACCGCCCTATTCCAAGGTTGGTGGGGCGGTAATTCCTCCTTCCCCCATTGCCCTTCCCCATTCCCATTTTTGCCCCATAGGGCATAATGGGAATGGGGAAGGTGCTAATTACGGCACCGCAAATTGCGGTGCCGTAATTAGCTCCCTGGTCCCTTTGCGGGTTGGTTTTTAATGCCTGCAAAAAGCAGGCGTTAAATTCTCCAACCCGCAAAGGGACCTCGTAGTAAGGCGGTAAGGGTTTACCGGTACCGGTAAAATACTGGTACCGGTAAACCCTTACCCCCATCCGTGTAATGAGGCCCTGTGTCTTCCTTGGCTGAGCGTGGTCCACGCGCTGTTTTAAGTCACTTCTCCCCTCCTAAATTGACTGGAAGTGGCGGGACTCTTTGAGGTTGCTTTTGTCTTGCCCTGGGTAGTAATCTTGCTGATGATTTTTCTTGGGTCGAAACATGGATCAGTGCATTTGTCTGTCAGAGTACCTGTCTGCTCTTCGATCAGGGGAGGCTCTGGCGTAGTGTTGGCATGGTCTTTCTTGCTGCTCTCGTTCAGGTTTCGGGCTTTTGTGCTGTTGTTTATTTGTTGAGCCTTTGCGAGTCGGCTCATGTGGCTGGGTACGTGCCTGTATGTGGGCCTCCCTTGGTGTGTGTTGGCCTGTTTTGGTTTTCTTTTCAAAAATCTCCTCTGGCTCTTCATATACAGAGATGTTCATCATTTCTCTGTCAGTCAAACATTCTTCTGCTGTAGTTGGAAACTTATTTGGTTGGATTGGTGGATGATTGATAGGGCCTGAATATTTTTGGCCTTTGCCCGCATCTGATTCATTCGATAGTGCTCCGGTTGAGCTTCTTCTCTGAGGCCGGTTTTCTTCTTTTTTTTTTGTGGCGAGGATTTTACACTTGTCGCTTCATGTGGTAGTTTAAGGAGAATTTGATTTGTTTTTTGACCGTTGGCCTTTGTAATTGAAGATTCCTCTCTTTTTTCTGGTGTTGCCTTTTTCTTTTTTTGCACAGCTGATGTTGTTGCGCCGGCCACTTCTGTCAGTTTTGGTTTGAAGTTGAACACATTGTTCTGTGGCAAAGGAAAGGTGTGACCTTTCCTGTGTTGGTATTGAAAATACTGAATGCCCCTTGTGTTTGAGTTTCGGCGTTTGTACTTTGTTTGGTCAGATCAATGGGACTTGTTAGGAACAAGGTCTGTGTTGCCATATTTTTGGATGAGAGTTGTTTGCCCTCAATTTTCTTTGCTCCCTGTCCCATTGCTTCTTGCGGGCGGAGCTTCTGCGTTTCCTTATTCTTCGTGTTGATGATTTCCTCGAAGTGTTTTTCCGTTGCCATTACGTAGCCTTCCAAATATGTCAGTTTTGTGAGTGTCATTGCTGAAACTGATGTTTGGTCTTTCACGAGACGTTTAAAGCTTCGTACAGTTTACAGAATGGAACGAGGGCGATGGTGATGACAGACATTATCGTGAGCATGTCCGGTTTTTTCGTTGCCGTCTCTTTTTGGACCGTGATGGATCTTTCGTTTCTGGATAAAAACCCCGACGGGGAGCTTAAGAACTGATCGTATGATTTCCGATGTCGGGGTGGTGAGGAGAGTCTGTGGTTTCTTCTTTGCCCTGTTTTGTTATTTACTAGATGGTAGATGTCCTCTACCGGGTTTGGAGTTTCCACTCTATTTGTTCTTTCCTCCTGTTTTTTTTTTTGGGTCGTGGTGGAGTCTGCAGTCCCAGGTCTTTGATGGGCGGCCCTTCAGGTAAAGACAGGTCTTAGGCGCCTCCTTTGGGGTCCAGCCTGGCCGGGCTTAATGGTATTGGGAGAGGTCATGGAGGAACCTACTGTGGCGCCCTTGATGGTGGTTGAGGAGGTGTTAAGCATTTCTGGTCTTGAGCTTCAGTGTTTGCTGACGAGTTGGTTTCTTTGTCACTGTCGTCCTTGCTGGGCGTTCTGTTTGGAGTGCATGTTGAATACTCCTCTGATACATAATCGTGTGATGACTCCGCGGTCGCTGATTTTGTCTCTTCGCCTGTCTCTTATTGCTCTATGGTCAATGAAGCTTCCTCTAAGTTGGCGACATTTGATGGTGTCTTTGCCTGACTTGGGATTTTTCCCTTGAGGTTTCTTGATTTGATGCGGTTTTGCGTGATTTAGGCGGTGGGGATGTTTCTTGGATTGCTTCCAAGATTTCCGCGTCAGATAATTCTAGGATGTCGTATTTTCGTTTACCCTGGCTTTTGAAAAAGTCCATCAGTGAGTTGATGTGTCCTTTTTTAGGGGCGCCTTTCTTGCGAGTGTCCTTTGCTTGTTGTCCTTATTTGTCGTTCCTTTTTTGTTTTTTCCTGTATTTTTTTAGTTTGCCCTCCTTTTGTTTTTATGTCTCGAAGAGGAGAGATCGTTGTTGTTTCATCGTCTATCTCAATCCAGGTGTCTTTTGAAGGTGATGTGTTCTTGTTTTTGATTTTTTGTTGCCCATTGGCTTATTTCCTTTTTGTGTTAGGATTTGTTTTTCTTTTTTTGCTTTTTTGATTTTTGGGGAGTGCTACTGAAATGTTCCCCCCTTTCTTACTGGGTTTGTCTGTTGGGGTTGTTTGGGGTTTCCCTTCCATGGTTCTCGGAGATCCCATGCCATTGGGCGTTGTTTCCTCTTGCGCTTTTTGTTTTTCTGGCTGTGTGATTCGGAGGTCGTTTGTCAAGAGGGGGCGCTGGTCGGCTGCGTCCAGCGCCATGTGTATTTGTGCTGTAGTGCAGCTTGAGCCTGCACGTGCCGCGTCCTCCATTCCTGATGCCGGTGTCGTAGTCATCTCGGCTCTCTTTGGCTGGTCCTGAGCACCAACTCCCCTCAGAGGAGGCGTCGCGAGTCCCCCCTGCTCCCGATGGAAGGAGAGGGGTCCGGAGCTGCCCCCTCCATGGTAAGGAGGCTCTTTTTGTTATTTCTGTGATCTGCCTTTGCTGTTGCCTCATTTGTTTGCTGCGCTTTGGCCCCCTTCACCTCCACCTCCACCTCGTTGCGGCCTGACCGACAAGGGTCTTTTCTCCCTGCTTCCCTCTGCAGGAGTGCCTCGATCCTGATACGATGTCATGGGGATTTTTGCCTTTTTTGTTTTTTGTTGTTGTTTACTTTCTGTCGGTGTTCAGCCCCTCTCGAGCCCCTGAGAACACTGCAGAACAATTCTCATCCACTTTCCGCTACGCGTTCTGCGGCCTACTGGGGCTTATGAAGTCAATGCAGGTTAGGTGAGGCTGTGGACACGCCCCCAAAAGTGAAAAACACTGAAGAAACACTGCGGCAGACACTGCAGAACACTTCTCGTTCACTTTCCGCTCCATGCAGTTTTTGTTTTCTGTGTGCATTACAAAATATATGCATACCTGTAGTTTGTGTTAATGTATGTAGATGTGGATGAATCTGGAAGTAGAAATCTTAGAGAGTTTTAGAGTACTTTTGGATGCAGGTGCTTGGGAATCACAGGAAACCTGTACTCTGAGTGTTAAACAGTATCGCAGCAGTGGTGTAATGAGTTCATAGAGTTAGATGTAGAGTTAGATGGATGTTATTGGTGGATGGGTGTGTGACTGCTTAACAGTAGCCAATGAGAAAGTGCTGCAAAGAGTAAAGTGGAAAGGGAAGAAGGGCTGCCCCTGTGTTACGGCGTAGTGCAAAGATCGCACGTGCCACATCCGGGGGCTTATCAGCATGCCTGGCATGAAAATAGGACTGCGAGGATTAGCCAATCAGGTGTTCAGGTTGTGCTTTACAGGAAGGGACGGTAATACTTTTTTTCATTGCTGTGTTGGTTATGTAGTGAAGATGGCTGGAGTTACTGTATGGATAGTGGGATATTCCTTTGCATGTGATCTGGAGAGGTATGCAAAGGCAAGAGGTGTTTCTGCTGATCTTGGTTTTCCAGGCCTGTAGGCTTTATGGTACAGTGTGCCTGGCCACAATTTGCAGGCACTGCTTGCTCTTTGCAGAAACATGGGTAATTTTGATAGTCCTGATGTTTTGGTGGTGCACTGTGGAGAAGAGCATTTGGGCTACATCAGTGCTCCAAGTTTGGTTCCTGTATTGAAGTTGTTGGTGGAAAGACTGATGCTGCTTTTCCCTACTGCAAAGGTTTTTTTTTCTGAAATACCACCTAGAGCACAACGGAACAATCCCAAAGGTTTCATTTTTGCAATCTAAGGAATGCTTTGCAGAGGTTGATGTTAAGCAGTAAGGAGGAAAAGAAGAGAACCCCCCCAAATAAATAGAAAACAAAAGGTGTTTGTTTAGTAGCACCGAAATGAAAAAGGCTCTTTTCAGAGCCACCACAATAGGGGAAATCTCCTACACTGGGTTAAATTTATCTACCCGCCACCTTGATTTGACTGATTTATCCGCAAACACTGCAGTAGTTTGCAAATTGCACGTGCCACATCCGGGACTTTAAAGGATGGCAGGCATGGAAATGGGACTCTAGCGGCCAGGGGATTGGTCAATAAGGTGCCCTGGGTGTGGTGTGCAAGGAGAGAGTGTGGCAGAGGCACTCTTTGCTGAGAGGAGTACAGATGGCTATGGTTGGTTGTTATAGGAGGCAGAGTGTCTGGAATTTGGGGGACTCTAAGATACATTGGCTGCAGGTGTATGCAGAGCAATGTGGAGTGGCTGCACATCTTGGATTCCCTCATTTGTATGTGCACTGCGATGGAGTGTATGACATGAAGTGGCTGGATTTGCTTCCCCTTTGTGCCACTTTGGTGACGCAGCATCATCCAGCCATTATTATTTTTCATTGTGGAGGTAACAGTTTATGCCACGTTACTGGAATCTCTCTGCAGTTTGGGATGAAGGAGGCACTTGGGAAAGTCATGGACATGTTTCCAAACTCTTGAATAATTTGTTTGTGCATTGCCCAGAGACAGATGTGGCTGCGCTCGCCTTCATTTGGTCCGCAAATGGATAAAGCCAGGCGCAATGTCAATAAGGCTGCACATTTTTGGGAGATCTTGGTATGTCTTCCTTCCACAATGAAAACATTACATTGCTTAGCCCCAAAATTTTCCCCAGAGATGGTGTCCATCTTACTCATGCTGGCAATCACCTTTTTTTTCAAAATATCCAAAATGCTTTGCTGCCCTTTTTGTAAGTATGGCAAGCATTTGTGCAGTAGGTGATGGCCACTTCAAACCTTTGAAAAACAACAAAAAAAACAAAAAAGGCTCTTTTCAGAGCCACCACTTTCTCCTGAAAAAGAATGCAATGGATCACATGCTGCCATCACCTGCATGCTTTGGAAGTCCGCGGACTACCGCATTGTCCGTGGACTTTGTGGACTGCGTAGGGGCCTGCACCCTTTCATTGGCAGGTGGAGAGAGGAAGATGTTGGGTGGGCCTCATCAAGGTAGGGGGCACTTTCCTTCGTGGTCCTGGACTGCAGTCTCAAAACCACTCTGGAATTGCTCATCGCAGTACACACACATTACAGTCACCTTTGAAAGGTAAGGGTCTACTACGTTGCGTATGACCTGCAAGGCTGACTCAGGGATCCGCTGCCCCACAGTAGTGTCCCTGGAGGTGACAGGAGCACATGCTGATGATGCTGCAGTGGAACTCAACCTAATACCCTGTTCAAAGGGGACGACCCTCCAAACTGCTGCCTTGCGGCTCGATCTTAGGTGTCGCTGCATGGAGGTGGTGCCATAACTGTAGAGCCCAGGTTTGCCATGAATGAGTACCATCTTTGCAGTGAACCTTGGATGCACAAGCCATGGCTCTGCCCCAACAGTGGTAAAAAGCCTCCACACCCAATTCTCACATTGGCAGCTGGTAGTGGGGACTTCCATTACCTCATTCCCTTCCTCCTCTTGTTCTCCCTCTGCATCATCACACCTGTTCCCCTCCCCAGGCCCTTGGAAACGTGGTGGTGGGGGTGGTGCTGAGGCAGAGGCAGCAGATGCAACAGCAGTTGATGCCATTATCTAGCTAATCCACTAGCTAATCCAGCAACTCAACAACCCAGCAATCCAGCAATGTGGAGCAGTGTTCTGTTCTGATCAGCCAAAAACAGAATGAGGAGCAGCACTGGGGTGTGGCCATTTATAGGGGTGCCGGGGAGCGCTTTGCAGACAGTCACATACTTTGCAGACACTTCAATCCCCAAGCTGGGCTCAAAAAGTTCCAAAACTTATGTAAATCGCCAGGGGCATGGTCTGGGACCTCTGCAAGGGTGAAGTTTCACAGTAAAATACCTTTTATTGGCCCAAAAAGCACTTTATTGCTGTCCGGGCGGCTGGACCCTGTTCACGAATAAGGGCCGATGCTCAGCGTAGGTGCGGTCACATGATGACTTCACGAACGTTCGCAAATGGGACGGCTGTCCATAGGACACCTATTGTGCAGGATCAATTGTGCACATGCACCTAAGTGTGCTACGGACAGGGTTGGGCTCCCCGAACTAATTAAAAGTGTGACACACGTGAGGTCCCAGGGGACGAGATGCGCATGTGCCTAGGTGTCTGCCAGATGTGGCTTCCCGAACTAATTAAAGTACGTCACTGCTTTGCGGACATGCCGGACAGGCACGGTGTTCGTAGGATGCAGGGGATGAGTTGCGCATGTGCCCAGGTGTCCGCCGGACAGGGGTGGGCTCCCGAACTAATTAAAAGTACACATTGGGCCTCATTCCGAGTACGGCGCTAACCAATGGCGTTATTAACGCCTTGGTTGACGCCGTACCCGGACCGGCAGCGCCTTGGTGGATGGCGGAATTACCGCCCCATTCCAAGGTTGGCGGGGCGGTAATTCCCCATTCACCAAGGCTCTTCCCCATTCCCAAATGAGCCCCCATAGGGCTCAATGGGAATGGGGAAGATGCAAATAACGGTGACCGTTCATTACGGTCACCGTTATTGGCTTGGAGGCCCCTTTGCGCCCTCGACTTTAACACCTGCTCAAAGCAGGCGTTAAGGGCGAGGGCGCAAAGGGAACTCGGAGTATGGCGGTAAGGGATCACCGCCACCGGTCTCATTACCGGTGGCCGCTATCCCTTACCGCCATACTCGGAATGAGGCCCATTAACTTTACAGATATGTCCGGACAAGCGCGGTGTCCTGTGGACAACTCCATTTTGATTGCGGACAGCTCGGACAGGTGCAGTGTCTATAGGACACCTTCATTTTGATTACCGACAAGCCGGACAGTCGTGCACCCCGCTGGCTCCTAACAGGGCTTTCAAAAAATAAAACACACACAGAAAGAGTATACACATAGAATTTTATTTACACTCACAAATACACACAATTAGGAAAGCAAAGGGTAGCGGAAATGGAAACATATACAGGGGAATTGGGGTTTTGTACAGGCTGGTCATCAGGGGAGGAAGGGATTGAGGTCTCATCATAAGTTCTTTGCTTACAGGGAATTTGTGTGATGATGGTAGGCTGGGACAGGGGGAAGGGGCACAGGTGCAATTTGGGCAATTAAACTTTATATTTTCCATTATATCCCTTTGAACAAGTAGCTTTAAATCTGCAAAACTGTCATTCAATTGGTCCATTTCTGCCCCCAGGCTCACTAGTTCATTGGCCGAATTGTCAGTTTGGGTTTGTATGTGTTCATGCACTGGTGTAGTAGCTGGTGCATCCTGACCATTCCCTTCATTTCCCATATGTACTGTTAAACAAAAACATGTTTCAGTTACATGTGAAGCAATGTGTTTTAATTCTCTTACTTTTCAAACTGCACTGTGTACTATTGGAGTTAGAGTTACTGGGGGTCATTACGAGTTTGGAGGTAGCCATGGAGCTATTAGCGCTATGGCTGCCTCCAAACCCGGGTCCGGGTCCGGAGTCACTGAATACGGACTTACGGGGACATTCCAACCTATGCGGACCTGGTAAGTCCCCATTCAGTAAACCATTCCCCATTCCCATTTGAGCCCCCATAGGGCTCAATAGGAATGGGGAAGGCGCTAATAACGGGCCCGCAAATTGCAGGCCCGTTATTTGCTCCAGGGTCCCTTAACGGGTCCCGCAAAGAACAGCTGGTCAGACCAGCCATTCCTGCTGGGACCCGCTAAGGGACCACAGAATATGGCGGTAGGGGCTTAACGGCACCGCCATCCTTAACCGTGCCGTTAAGCCCCTACCGCCATACTCGTAATGACCCCCACAGTCTCCACTCATTTCATAAAGAGGGACATTGGGGGTCATTCCGAGTCGGGCGGTAAGGGTTAACAGTCACCGTTAACGAGACCGGTGCCGTTAAACCCTTACCGCCCTATTCCGAGTTCCCTTTGCGGGTTGGTACTGAACGCCTGCTTTTTGCAGGCGTTAAAAAACCAACCCGCAAAGGGATCTAGGAGCTACTTACGGCACCGTAATTAGCGCCTTCCCCATTCCCATTGAGCCCTATGGGGCAAAAATGGGAATGGGGAAGGGCCCTTGGTGAATGGGGAATTACCGACCCCACCAACCTTGGAATGGGGCGGTAATTCCGCTATTCACCATGACGGAGTCGGAAAGATAACGGCGTCAACCAAGGCGCTAATAGCGCCTTGGTTAACGCCAGGGTCGGAATGAGGCCCATTCTCCTCAAGCCACTCCAGGGTGCTTGTCATTTCTGTGTAAAAAATTTAAATCATTTTTACTAGTCTTGCATACAGAACAAACTGCACATTTATAGGAATAAACATAGTGTACTTACCAGTTTCTAGTACGGTTCTGATGTCTGCTTGTGCCGCTACAGTTGCTTCTCAGTTTGCATGTAAAGCAGCACTGAAGTAATACTGTTGGAAGCACAGGTTATTTTCCTGCTTAGTGAATTCCATTATATTGCACACCCTATGTAATTGCACTGCTGCTTTTATAAGTACAGAGTTTGGACACCAAATTCCCTTTTCCTTACAATTGATTTATGTGTTGCTCTTTAAAGATGTTCAGTTTCTTTGCTGCACGCTACCATAATGTAAAATAACCTTTGAGCTATTGGGCAGTGTCGATGTTACCCGACGTCCTCGAACAGTCACATAGTCCACATACCCTGTGGCTATTACATTGGGCCAGGGGGTTCACTATGTTTTTTTTATTTATTTATTTATTTATTTATATTTATATAGCGCGCAAGCAGCCCAGGGGCATTGAGGCGCTGTTACTTGCAATAACTTAGTTACATGGTACAGGCATGGTAGCGATTGTTGACACATTATGAATACAACAAGACATCATACTGTTGTTACAGATATTGCATTTGGTCATATAATACAACGTACATGAAAAGTATTCGTGCTGATGTGTCTGGCCTTATGTGAAGAGGGTAGTTTTCAGCGTTTCGCGTTTTGCGGAAGGTGGTGAGGGAGGCCTCACCTCGGATAGTGGGTGGTAGGGCATTCCAGTGAGTGGGCGCGAGATATGGTACATCTACACAACTTGAGGGTATCCTGGTAAAAACCTATGAAATTCAGTGAAAACACTTCATTAAAGGGACGTTATGGTTAAGTTGCACTAATAAAAACCTATCAAATTCAGTGAAAAAGATGTGTTAAAGGGACGTTATGGTTCAAGTGCACTAATAAAAACCTATCAAATTCAGTGAAAAAACATTTTTAAAGGAACATTATGGTTACAAGTAAAACCGAAGACCCCCAGAAATTCGCCGGTTATGGTAAACTAAGCAACCATAATTCATGTCATCACTGTGCACTGCCAAGACTAACACCCTTGACATCAAAGATGACATCACAAATGGCATTGATGATATCACTAATGACATCACTTGTCTAGCCCCTTGTTTTTTGTTCGATGACATATATACGCCAGGTGGTTTTGTTAACTGACAGTCAAAAGCTGAAAATTCAAAAGGTACTGTATTTGCCGACGTTACCCTTCTGATATGTTCTTACAATACTTTCCTTAGGGTTCAGTTGCATCTTGTGATGCATATACTTAGGAGAAGAAGCAGGCCTGAAACACAGTTATCATTTCTGTACATCAAGATAACCATTTACGTTATGAACAGTTTCTGATGATACTGCTTCTCTTTGGGTTGTTTTATATTCCCTCTCTATTCCACAGACCTGTATGCATTTCAGTGTCTTTATGTTTTATATGTAGCAGAACAAGTGTGTAGCAAGTGATGCATTATTAGCTAATTATTACATGTAGCACAGTATGCAAAAGTCTGATACGGAAGCATTCACCATTTTACCATCAAACATTACACTTCTATGGTGCATGTTGCAGCTAATGCCTATGTTTCTGTATGAGTAGGTTGCTGTACTAGAAAGAACACTACATTGGAATGTTGTTTATATCAGTACATTGCTTATTGAACTACGTAGTTTAGAACACGTATCCCAACCACCCAGAACACTTTTTTCCCAACATGATACTCACAAGCCCTTGTAGGGACTTTTCATGAAAAGTACCTGCACATGTGATGTCATCAGTGATGTCATCAATGGCATTTGTAATGTCATCATTGATGTCATGGGTGTTAGTCTTAGCAATGCACAGTGGTGGCGTGAGTTATGGTTGCTTAGTTTACGATAACTGGCGAATTTCTGATTTTTTTTTGGTTTTACTTGTAATCATAATGTTCCTTTAGCAATGTTTTATCACTGAATTTGACAGGGTTTTATTAGCACAACTGACCCATAACGTCCCTTTAACAAAGTATTTCACTGTATATATTTATAAGTATACATATCTTTTAAAAATTATTTGGTAGATGGGGCCTTTATACAGGGATTTCATCCACAAACAGTAGGGGCAAACTCTAATCATCTAACACATGGTTTGTATTGGCTTCATGCAAAGGTCGAAGTCAACATTTAGCTTTTCAATACATTCTTAGTATTTATTGTAGCAGAAACTCTAATCATTAGTAGGGTATGTGATTGTATGGGCTAACAGTGATAAGTTTATTGGTGTCCAGTAATTGCTTATCACGACACAGTTTCATCAGCACAATGGTATCAATGTTCAGCATTGAATATGAGTCTTCTCTTTGGCGTTGACCATGCAACTCTTGTCAACATATGCATAGGCTACACAGATTCGGTACTTACCTGGTTTGCAATGTACCTGACTCAATGCTCCCAACATCTCTATTCATTAATACACAGTTGATACAAAAGTATACCATAAGGTTGGCCGTGGTGAAGAATTCTCATAAATGACGCCCTGTCTTATGGTCATTCAAATTTGGAAATCAAGCCCATGCCTAAACCAAAGCCACATCCTGGCGCCTCTGCAATCCATCTTATCAAACACTCATACCACCATGGCTAGTCATTATAACCCTCAGGACTCATGTCGAAACTAGCCTCAAGCATCAAATCACTTGGTTTTCATCAGTGAACGCAGCCTCTCCTTTAAACCAAAAAAGCCCACATGGCCTGAAACTTACCAACATCCCCCACAAAATAAAACACTTCCTGCCATGCCCTATGTTCCAGCAGCTACAGATACGAGATAAGCAGTGGTAAGTTTGGGAGGCAGGCTGGTGGCTGGTGTCTGGGAACTGGAGGGGGAGTGTTGGTGATGACAGTTTCGGCTGAAGAGATGGTGCGTCTACTCTTGGGCAGCACACGCATGTACGAGGCTGCGCATTCGTTATGGTTACTCTGCCGTGCATAGAAGGCATTAACTTTCATTGGATAGCATAAGAAGGGCAATTGGACATGTGAGGCTGTGCATTACATTTGGTGACTCTGCTGGGCATAGGAGTCTCCCTTAAACACGATTTGGTGGAATTGGTGAGGTATTGGGGGATGCACTTGACATTTGATGGTAGCGCCTATTCACAAGACATCCTGCACTTTGCATATTGTTGCTATACCAGAAATAGGATCCATAACGTGGCAGTGCTAGGGTGTTTTAGTCCGCACATGATATGTGTGGAAGTGCACGGACATGTGAGGCTGTGCTTTACATATAAGGACTGTGCCTAGCCTATGAGTGTAGAACAAGCATAAGATGGCCGTGTCCACATATAGAAATCTACGCCTTGCTGCACTGAGTGATGTGGGGTTGTGTCCAGAATGTGAGACTTTAACCATCATAGGATGGCAATACGTCTGTGTTTGTTCTGCTGTAAGTACTATAATGACCCAATCAATGGCATATCCAGGCAGTACCCTAGTGAAAAGTGGTTGTAAAATAAAATAGTCTGTGTCTGTTTTAGTTACTATGTTTTATTCAACTTATCGAAAACATTTTTAATGACATGCTTGATGTCAATTCCTTCTGATATAATGGGGTGAAATGTCATGTGATAGCACTCCCTGTGATATCATTGGGTGCATGACGTAACTTCTGGTACCCTTAACATTTGTTAAATTGACATCTTGTCAGACAATATCCTCTTTAAGACAGCTTTTATCAGATGCTATGGTGTGGCAACTCAAGCGCAGCCCTACCTAGCCCAAAATACTTTGAGACTGTAAACAGAAAAATGTCGAAACGGAAGAAAAACAAGGAAGAGGCTTTTCTTGCTACAAGCTGGCATTGTGGAACACCATGTCACCTATCATTGGCTCTGCTATGTTGCCAACACAGATCAAAAAGAAGCTTAAGACCCCGACTTAAATAGCACTATACATCTGATGGATGGATTGAAGTGAACCTTGTTCCCAGGCACCACCAATGACATTCCTTGTTTATAAGTTTATAATCTAACTGTTGTACAGCACTTTGAAGCTTCCAAGCTACGTTCATGCTCTATAAATCCCATACACAGATCAAAGGTACATCACATGCCTGGGTGGCTTCAATGCTCATCTCAGTATAGAAGCTACAACTGCCCTGTAAGTAGTAAGGAAGCAGATTTGCCACCCCCAGTTAAAAATGGCATGGTAGAACTATGCACTGCATGATTTGCAATTTTAGTGACATTTCTAAACTCAGATTCTCAAAGTTTGTAGTAAACATGTTTTGTAATATTCCTCATTTTAGAGTCCACAAACCATATATACATAATACCCTGATGAAAACAAGAACGGAAGGGGAAGAAAAGAAGGAAGAAAGAACGAAAGAAAGAAAGAAAGAAAGAAAGAAAGAAAGAAAGAAAGAAAGACAGAAGGAAGGAAGGAAGTTGCAAAGGGAGGTATCCAGCACAAGTCCCTCCTCTGTGTCAATGGGCACCCTAACCCTATCCTGCTTCCCTTTGCTCACTGTAGCCTGCACTCCCTGAGGCCTGACATTGTGCAACTCTGCTCCCATGGCATAGAGTTGGCACATATGGATGCGCTTCACATATGCAAAAGAAAGAAAAGACAAGGGGCATCATCACGCGCCTGCTGGTAATCCAATAGTAATTCCTGCCAAATTCCGTTACCGTTATGGCCCCTCTGCCCTGTGGCATTACAGCGGGATTACGAGTGGTGGTAAGGGGATGAAAATCCCCACTTTTGGAGTCCATGCATCTCTATGGGGATTCTTAAAGGATTTACCATGAGGGGGTGCATCCACCACATTAGATCTGCACCCATAGTACGGAGGTGGGGTATTGCGTCAGCAACAGAATTACTGCCACGTTGCCACCGTTTCTATCATCGCACTGCCATACTTTCAGTGAGGCCCAAGTGTTATTAAGGTCAAAGATGTGGAGCACAAAGAACAAGTTTGCAGTTCCAATGTCACAACACCGGCGCTAAACCATGGCGCTATTAGCACCATGGTTTGTGCCGGTGTTGTAACGAGTCCGCCAAGGGGCATTGGGGAAACACCGCCCCATTTCAAGGTTGGCGCGGCGGTATTTCCCCATTTGCCCATGGCCCTTCCCCATTCCCATTTGTGTCCCGTAGGGCTCAATGGGAATGGGGAAGGCAGCAATTACGGTACCGTAATTGCCTGCGAGGTCCCTTTGCGGGTCCCTATTTTAACGGCTGTTCCAGACCAGCCGTTCAGGTCGGGTCCCACAAAGGGACCTCGTAGTAAGGCGCTCAGTGGTTAACGGCGTCGCAGCCTTTTACGGCACCGTTAACCACTTAAAGCCAGGGTCGTAATGAGGCCCACAGACTTGTGTCTATAGCCAAGATTTTGTGACCTACTGTAAGAGGATCTTAGCTATATCTCTGAATGTTTCTGGGTGCTGGACAATGTGTTCCGCCAAAGCCAGGAGCAGTGCCATTTTCTTTTTCTGAGTCTTCCCAGCTGGGTCTTTTTTCTTACAGGTGCTTAATGTGAGTTATCTCTTTAGAAGAGGAAAGGAATTGACAATTATTTTTTGGCAGAGAAGAAGGACCATCATGTGAAGCAGCTGTTCATCCATCTTCTCGTTAGAGGACTTGACTAACATAGATGACTTTGCTCTATGGTTTCACCCGTACATTTTGTCCATGTACCCCTGGGCTTTTGCTCCAAAGGATTGCAAGCCTCCGCTTGGCTCCCTCATAATCAGAAGCAGGCCATGAACCCATACCCATCGCCTGTGTGCAGCAGCCGTCTGCTCAGACCAGGCTGGGAAAGCGTGAACATTTGTATCCATATTAGTACAACATTGTTAGTGGAAAGAAAAACACTAACCAGCGGAAAAAATAACACAAAAACTGGACAGCAACCAAAGAAATGAAAACGTGCTCAAGGTCAGAAGGAATTGGGAACACAAACACACAAGAGACGCATTGAAAACCTTTCAACACAGAGCAAGAAGGGATGCCTCAGATATAGGGTGGGACAGGACAAAACATGGAAGTAGTTATACATTTTGTGAACAATGTACATATAGAGGGACAAGAATGCCAAGGCAACACCTCCAATCCATGCACACTAACCTTTAGGAATTTTGGAATGTTGCACATGCACAGGCTTGGGGTACCGAGTGATACTGCAACACTGCTGAGCTTACCTGCTGCACGCAAGCATATCATCTGATATAAAGCCGCAGCCCTGAAATTCTCAAAGTTGCACAGAATCCACTGGAATGTGTCAGAGATGGCACAGAAATCGCAAAGAGGATAAGGGATGGTTCAAGGGTTTTTCTTTTTCTTTGTGGCAACTAGAGCCATCCCTCAGTCTCTCGTCCAGTATTCACCCTCCTCCGTAACCCAGATATCCGTAACCTCTGCTTAGTGCTACCCAAAGTTGGCTCCCATGGTTTAGCTCTGTCTTAGACTATCAATGTTTTCCCTAATTTTATTTTAAACTGTTTTATTAGCATTTATGATATACATTGGCTGTTTTACAAATATTTCAACACGTATCTTTGTGTACTTAACGTTGCGGTTAACAATAACATTAACAAACAAACACAATAACTCATTAACTTGTCTTCGCCAGTAGGGCACTCTTGTTGGGGCTCTCTCACTCTTTTGCCTCCAGTCTGCGTTCCGGCCGTCCAGATGGTGTAGTGGTTAGTTCTGCCAGATCTCAATACCTAGTGATCAAGGTGCATTCGTTGCCAGCTGGCTTCTACAATGTTTCCAGCAGGGTCTCAAGGGGGTTTGTCATCCGATGGATGGAACACATCCCAGATCAGGGCTTTCCAGTCCTCCTATGCCGGGCTGGCCTCTCCGCCGGCTTTGGTCACACCCTCTCCCCAGACCTTAGTTTCTGCTTCTGTCCAATGTTTCAACTCCCTGTGCCACCTGTCAAACTGTGGGCCTGGCTTGGATTTCCATGCCATTGCTATTGCTCTTATAGCTAGCACACATACCATGTCCATGAGTTTCACTACATGTCTCACTTTGCTTATCCTTGGGTAGGAGCCCAGGAGGCACTCTTTTGGCGACCAGTCATACCTCTCCACCCCCGCCTTTCTGCAAAGTTGCTCAATTTTGGACCAGAAAGCCTGTATTTTCGGCCACCCCCAGAACATGTTTATCATTCCGGCATCTTCTGCGTTGCACCATTGGCATAGCGGATGTGTGTTTCTATTGAATTTGGCTATTCTGTCTGGTGTCATGTATGTTCTGTATAAGACTTGCAGTTGGATTAGTCTGAACCGGGTGTTTCTGGACACCTCTCAGGGAAATGCTAATATCCTCTCCCGTTCATTCTCAGTTATGTAGTCCCCCAGGTCGGCCTCCCATTTTAGTTTTAACGGGGCACCTTTTGGGTTGGGCCTGTCTGCTAGGTGTGCATAGAGTCTGGACACTAGCTTCCACCCATCCCCCAGGTCATAAAGCCATGTCATCAGCGGGTCCGGTTCTGGTTCCTCCGGCCATTCTTTCCATTTCGCTCTGACCCACTTCCTGATCCTGCCGTAGTACAGGAATTGTCCTTTGGGCAGGCTTTCTTTTTCCACCATTGACGCAAAATCTCTAAAGATCCCCTCTTCGTATGCGTCACCCCATGTGTAGATTCCATGCTCTTCCCATTTTGGCATCTGGGCCAAGTCTGTCTTGGTGCTGCACATCCCTGTGGTGATTGGTGCGTCCGGGGAGTAGGTGTACTCCCCCAGATAGTTTCAGGGCCCTGTCCCATATCTTTCTATCCAGTGACACTATCATCGGGGCCTCTCCCAGGCACCTTAGTGGGATCCAGAGTGTTTCCTTTAGGTTTGCCGGTGCCACCAGCTGTCTAAGTAGTCTGGTTTCCGGGGTAGTTTCATCGGCTAGCCACTGGGTCACATGGCTCTGTTATGCCGCTATGTAATATCGTTCTAGATCTGGTAGTTGTATGCCACACTCTTTATACGGTAGTGTTAGTCTGCTGAGGGAGATTTTGTGTCTAGTGTTATCCCATAGTACTTCTCTAAGTAATTTCAGAAGTATTCGGAAGAAGGATGCCGGGAGTAGTGTACGTTTTGGAAGAAATATAAGAACCTTGGCAGAACTATCTGCCATGATGCCTACCCCCGGAGCACCAGGCCAGGCCCAGCACCCCCGGGAGCAGGCATCACGCCCCCGGGTAAAAGCCCAGCAGCCCTTTATAGGGGCTCTTTGGACTCTGTCCTGGCGCCGTTGGCGCCAGGCTCATGTTGGACATCAGTCCTGGCGCCATAGGCGCCAGGCTCATAAGGGGAAGTGTTTGGTGCACTTACCTGAAGCAGACCATGCTGCTCACTCACCTGATGCAGACCATGCTGCATGAAGAACCAAGCCAAATGAGGCTTAGGAGGGACTACTTTTCTGAAGGAACTATTTTGTTACTTGGGTGGGGCTGTGGAAGAATACTCACCTGGAACTTCTTCCAAGGCTATTTAAGCCACGCCCGGACAGCCACACGTGCTTCACGTTGTTCTGCATCCCAGCAGCTGAACGCTCACCGTGTCTGCTCCTGCACCTGGACTCCAGCCACGCCCGCCTCGAACCAGGAACACCTGTAAGGAAAGAAGAGAAGAGAAAGGTGAAAACCAAGAACTTATTCAACCTTCTTACCTGCATCCAGAATCTTCACGCCAGCATTCCTGAAGGAAGACTTCCATTTAAAAGCACTGCGTTGCTCGCTGCAGCGCCGCGCTTCACTCACCTGTTCGCGAGACGCCACCCGGCTCCATCGCGGCTCTCAGCACTGGTCGCCACATCTCTGCACCTAGGGGAGAGAAGAAGAGACAATAGGTGAGCAAGGGAACACAAGAGGAAAGCCGAATTTTCAGCCACATTACTTACCGGCTTTTCTTGGTGAACCATTCCACATCTCTGGTCGGCGCCGCGTCTTTGGCAGGTACCGCACCCCGGCCCCTATGGGGAAAGGACAAAAGACATTACTGGGGAATTATAAAGACATTTAGAGAGGTTGCCCTCATTACTAACTCACCTGATTTTACCACCAGCAATTTAACCCCTCAACGCATCGCCTTTGTTCTGCACCTGAAATAAAGGACAGATCACAGGTTAGGAAAAACAACATAAAAGGGGGCTCACACTTGAACTTTTGCATCTTCATACTTACGGCGTATCGCTCAGAAAAGTCAAGTGGATTTGCCAGCGCCATTCTGAAAACTAGTGAAGTAAATGGACGAACGCGCGCCCCTGCACCAGAAGCAGGATGGAGAGTTCATCCTTCCAAACCATAAGGTGAGCTTTAACCGGGGGTTTTGGAGGAAGTCAGAGAAGAACCAAGTGGGAAAGGGGGGAGCAAGCACACTATTCAGCAGACAGTTAATCCCCTTTCTCATCTGCAGAAGGATATTCCTACGGGCCAGACAAGCAAGATTTGGGGGTCCTGTTCAATCGGTGGTCCGAATTCTGCGCATCACGCTTGAAGAGGCCACAGCAACCCAGACCAGACCAGCGCCTCTGTGGGAGCCAGGTGAGCGTTACACTATCATTTTAATTATTGCAGTCCTCCCCATTGCAGATAGTGGCAATCTGGACCAGAAGCTTGTTGATTTTTGTAGCCCCAGTACCGCGACCAGGGTGTTACCACCATGCATTTGTTCGGGTGTGTGCCAGATGTTGATCCCCAGATATCGAAATGTATTGGTCCTCCATTGGATCCCCACATCTGGGAGTTCTGCCACTGCACGCCCTGCTAGCCCGGCCAGTGGGAATACTCTAAACTTCTCTTTGCTAAATGCGATCCCCGACACCTGGGTGAAATTTCCGAGGACCTCCATTATTGTTGAGATGTTAAGATGGGGGTCCCTTAGGTAAAGTAGCACATCATTCGCGTACAGGGAGATTATGTGATATTCCCCTCCCACTTTAATGCCTGCATCAAAGAACTGCTTTCTCATGTATATTGCAAGTGGTTCTAGGCCCAGGATGTAGAGCATTGGGGATAATGGGCAGCCCTGCCTGGTGCCTCTTTGAGTATCCCATAATCCGGACACTGCCCTGCCAGTTTTTACTCTGGCCACTGGTGACTTATATAGGATTTTTATCCAGCGAATAAAGCAGTCCCCCAACCGGAATTGTCTCAGGACCTCAAACAACCACTCCCAGTATATGGAGTCAAATGCCTTTATGGCGTCAAGGGATACGACTGCGTAAGTTTCTCGTGAATCCTTAGTTTGTGCCACTATGTGTTGGAGTCTGCGTAGGTTCATTGATGTGTTCCGGCTGGGTATGAACCTGTTCTGATCTTCATGCACTAGTGTACCTATCACCCCTGTTAGCCTCTTGGCTAGTATGGTCATTAAGATTTTGATATCATAGTTGAGCATGGCCAGTGGTCTGTATGATCCACAACTATCCCCAGGTGTGCCCGGTTTGGGTATTGGCACCATATTGGCACCACTAGTGTCTCCCTCATGCTCCTCAGTAGCATCCCCTTCTCATATGCTTCTTGGAACACGTTCAGGAGTACAGGGGTCAGTTCCCCGTCATAAGCTTTGTAAAATTCAGGGGGTAGTCCATCACTGCCTGGGGTCTTACACATGGACAGGGATTTGATTGCGTCAGATATTTCTTCAGCAGTTAGGTCCCCATTTAGGGTAGCTCGTTGGGATTCGTTTAGTGTTGGCAGACCTATTTCTTCTAGCATATCTAAACTGTCTCCTTGCGGCACCATCACTGTGTGACCCTACAGGTGGGAGTAAAACTGTTTGAACGTGTAGTTGATACATGACTGTGTGGTGAGGACCTCACTAGATGGGTCTTTTATATTGGTGATAGGGTGCTTTGGGTATTCCTTCTTGCACAGCCATGCCAGGAGTCTTCCTGGTTTGTCGCCTTCCGCATGTGCTTTTGTGGTTTTGGCTACATACTAACATTTTGTCAGCCTAGCCCATGCTTCACAACAGGTTTTCCTGATTGCGGTAAGCTCTGTCTCGGCTTCTCTTGACCTTGGGGTGGTGGCTTCCAGTTGTGTGATCCGCCGCTCTCCTTCCTCCAACTCGTTTCTCAGCGTTCTTCTGATCCCCCCTGCATTGGCTATGAAGTCCCCTCTGACCACTACTTTTAATGCCTCCCATGTCGTGTCCATCCTTTCACACTTTCCACGTTAATGTCCAGATACTCCCTTATTTTATCTCAAAGTCCTTCTCTAAAGGCGCAATCTGTCAGGGCTTCTGTTGGCATTCTCCACATTGGTATAGGTGGCCTAGGGCCTCGTGTTCGCTATTCCATGAGAAGCGGGGAATGGCCAGATATAGTTCTTCTCAAGTAGGTCGCTGACTCCACCTGGGGTAGGTGTTGTTTGTCTATGAGTAAATAATCAATTCTGGTGTATAGCGTGTGGGGAGATGAGAAAAAGGAGTACTCTCTGTCTGTCGGGTGTAGTTCTCTCCATATCTCTGCCAGGTCCAGGTTCTCTATGACCTTGTTGAGTGCAGAGGGGGTCGAGTTGAGTGGCAGTATCGATGGGTTTGATCTATCCAGCGTGTGGTCTCATATACAATTGAAATCTCCCCCCCATATAAAAAAGCATTCTCGATAGGGTGTGAGTTTCGCTTCCAACTTAAGCAGGTATGCAGAGGTTTCGTTGTTGGGGAGGTAGGAGTTTATAATGCAAACCTTGATGTGTTCAATGTTGCCCCTTAGGATTAGGTATCTGCCTTCCTTATCTTCTTCCTTTGAGAGGAGCCGAAATGGCACCACTCCATCTATCCACGTGTATACTCCACGTGCATATTGAGAGTACGGGGCGCCAAACCCCTATCTCCCCCACCACTCCGTTATTTTGGTGGAGTTTCCAGCGTCGAGGTGTATCTCTTGTAGGAGTGCAATGTAGATGTGCTTCCCCTTCAGGTATGACCTAATCCTGTTTCTTCGCATGTAAGAGCCCATCCCCCGGACGTTCCATGTCAAAACCTTAATGTCAGCTGCCATCTTTGCGTCGCATTGTTCCTTTTTTCAAGCCCAGTGCGCGTAGTGCTACTGTATGCTTTATGGCGAAGACCGGAAAACATTTCAAACAATAACATATCAAACTGAACCAACTGCACCTAGCACTTGCGTTGTGTGGGCAATGCTCTGATGCCCCTGCCAGATTTTGTCCTATCCAGGTCATCTCAGGTAGGTAATGGTGCAGCAGCAACAGGCTAGCACCCGTCTGTTCATGGGGACGAGCCGTCCTTCTCGTGTTCGACGACGCGGCAGGTCTCCCGTCTTCTAATGAGTATCAGTACAGTTTGGTATAGAATCTTTCTCTTGATTCGTCAGCTGCTCTTTTCAGTGCATTTCCCCCTTTGTCAGCTAGTGGCTCTTGCGCCCAGCTCCTCCTCTTCCTCTTGTTGTGTTCAAGCCACATATTGGCCGCTGCTGGTGTTTGTAAGAATATGGCTCTCCCTTTGTATATCACCTTGAGTCTGGATGGGTACATCAGCATGTACTTGAGATTCAATTGATGCAGCCTGGCTTTAATCGGGACAAAGGAGTTTCTTGCCCTCTGGACTGTCAGGGTGTAGTCCGGGTATATAGTGATTTTGGCGTTGTCTCTAGTTATTATTCCTCCTTCTCGTGAATGGCGTAGTATGACTTCCCGGTCTTGGAAGTTAAGGATTCTTGCTATAATCGGGCGTGGGTATGACCCTGGTGGTGGTTTTTTCTGGAGTGTCCTGTGTGCCCTTTCGACTGCGAACACTTGTGATAGCCTTCCAGACCCTATTTCCTGTTGCAGTAGTGTTTCCACAAAGTTCGTTGGGTTGTGACCTTCTGATCCCTCTGGAATACCTAGCAGGTGGACATTATTGAGCCTGGACCGTCCCGCATCTTCAGCCCTTTCCTCTAATATTTTGTTACACCTCTCCAGCTCTGACACTCTTTTTTGTACATCTTCCAGCATTGTGGACATCTCACATTGCTCTGATTCTGTGGTAGTCACTCATTCTGCGAGGTTGCGCATGTCTTGGCGCATTAGCTGCATGTCCGTTTTCACCTCCTCTATTTTAGTGTTAATTAATGCACACAGCACTGATATTGCTTCCAGTACCTGCTTGTCTTTTCCTTGTTCCTCCGGTGGTTTAGTAGCCAGGGCAGGATCTTTGAGTTCTGGTCTTTGCTCTTTTGGTCAGACAGCAACGAAGGATTCCATAGTGTTGATCTTGTTCTTCCCTTTTGATGAGGGCATGTCCGTGTGCCGTGGGCCAGGGCAGGTGAGGGTCGCCTGAACTAGTTGCAGCGCCTGTTGTCTGGGTATCAGCCCGTATGCGTGACCTTCTTCCAGTGCCTCCTTGGTCTTGGGTTCTAGTGTGTATAGGCTATAAGTGTCAAGGGCGGCCACACCTCTCCCTGGTTCCGTCTGTGTTTTCTGTGTTTTCTGGGGGAGGCCGGGCAGAGGCAGTCTGCTAGTGTGTCTAGTAAGGTGTCTTCCATTGGGTGCTCTTTTGGCCTAGTTCAGGGTGTGTTGCTTCCTGGTGCTGTGTGCCTAATTCCTGATGACTTTGTGGAAGCTAGATGTTTTGTTGGGCCCTCACTCTTCGCAGACTCTGGGTCCTTGGGTGCAGTCTGCACCTGCTTATCCATTGTGGCGTGGCTGGGGAGCCTCTTAATCCATGAGTAGCTCAGTTGGGTCGTGCCGATGGGCCCCTGCACTGCTTGTGGGTTCAGCTTCTATTTGTTTAGTGTTTATGCGTGGGTCTGAAGTGGTGTGCTGTTGCACCTCCTTAGGGGGTGTATAGTCTCCATGTGGGCTGCTATTTCGGGTGCTCACACTTGCATGGGCTCTTGTTCAGCATGCGGCCATATGTTCCATGAGAAGGGGGAACAGCCACACTGCAGCGTCAGTGTTTCTCTGTGTGCCCCCTCCTGCGGTCAGGCAATAAGGTGCCCTTAATGCATGCTGTGCCTGTCCTCCTCCACCCTGCAGCAACTGGCTTCCCACCCTCCGCCTTTCTTGTGGGTTATTTGTCTGGGTTCCCACAAGTTGGTCTCTGGAAGTGTCTTTGCCATTTTCACTGGTTGTGTGGTAGCGCTTTGGTGGTCTATGGTACCAGTTTTAGCAAAGCGTGCACCATTATAATGTCATTGTGCGGAGCCGCCTGGCCTACCTTGCGTTGGTACTGCTTCGCTCCTCGGTGCCTCTGTGTCTCAGTGTGCAGCCTTGTGGTGGGGTAGCAGCAGGCGGTCCTCCGAGTGCTCTGTAGCCCGATCCAGCCGCCTCATCCGAGTGCGTGGTGTTGTCTGATTGTCTTTGTTTGTGCCGGGGCTGTTGTCCATGCTCTCCTCCATCTGCTCCTTCTCGTTCAGGCCTCCCAGTGTTTCACCCCCTCCGAAGCTCCTCATACGTTGTCTCCGATTCCCTCTGGTTCAGTTTGCTTCTGCCACAGGGGGCCGCCGGTGCCACTATGCTTCCTCCAGCTCCTCTCCCCAGCAGCGCCACCAGGTCCGTTGCCTTCCCTCTGTGCGCGCTTCAGGGAGCAAGGCTCCCGGGTCCACGACACACCGTCAGCCCTGGAGTGGGGCCGGGTTGCAATCCCCAGTCCGCTGGCAGTCTCACATTCCCTCTGGTGTTGGAGGCCCTGCTGTGATCAGCACGGCTTGATCTGTTCCCAGGCCGGCTGTAGCTTCCAGCGCCACCAGTTTCGTTGCCTTCCTTCCTGCGCACACTTCAGGGAGGGAGTCTCCCGGGTCCGCGACACACCGTTAGCACTGGAGTGGGGCCGGGTTGCGGTCCACAGTCTGCTGGCAGCCTCTCAATCCCTCTGGTGTCAGAGGCTCTGCTGCTATCAACACGGCTCGATCTGGTCCCGGCTGCCTGTAGCTTTCAACACCACGGCCTCTGGCCCCTCCTTCCTCACTTGTCCAAGCTGCCCACCATTTTGTTCTCCCAGGGGTGTGAGTTCCGGGTCGTCGTTCGGCCGGTTCCCAGTTCCGATTCCGAACGGCTCTTCTGCGGTTGGGTAGAGGATCGCTTGCCGTTTGCCCCCACAGCCTTTTTAATGTTTTTAGCAGCTGTTGTGATACATTCCAAGGATCTTCTTTAGGATCTAGATGGGAGCTCTGCGCTTGCACGTCTTACTCCATGAGCTCAGGCCACACCCCCGACCCCTGTTTTCCCTAAGTGCAGGCTATCTAAACTCCCTCAGGGACTTCCTAACTGTCCCCACTCTATCCAAGGGTGAGTGTTCTAATTGGGTCTTGGGATAGTCCCTTGCGATTACTCCTTTTGACTCAGGCTAGTTCACTCACATCCACACTCTCTTCTTCTCCTCTACTCCTACTGACTCACCCTCCTTATTTCTCCTCCCACCAATTTTCTATCCCTCTGATATTTCACTCCTAATTCTTGACTCCACACTTTAATGTTTACTCCACTACTCTCCACTCCTCCTCCACTTCTCCACACTATTACCTCCCATTCCCAGTACTATCCCCCTCACTAATTCTCTCGTCCTCCCACTACTACTCTCCGCCTCCAACTAAGACTCTTCTTCTCCCACTACTACTCTCTTCCCACCAACTACTCAGTCACCTTCCTTTCACTCTGAAACATTCAATTCGCAACCACTCCTCACATCAATGTCTCTATTCAAATGCCACACAAACACACCCACTCACGCTGCAGAACCACTTTCACTCCAATGTCAATACCTCACCTTCTCCACAAATATCGTTCATAAGCCACCAGTCTTCCGTCCTTGTACTGGTCCTTCTACTGGTCTCTTGATTGTCCTCCACCTCCCACTTTGACCTCACCCGAATAACCCACACAAACTGTTTCATGTCCCCTATTTATGTATCCCTCCCCTGTGAGAATTGGTCACATTTCATTAACCAATCTGGGCCTTTCTCTCTCTCCCAGGGCATGTATGGGCAGGAAGACAAATTTTGAAAAGAGGGCTAAGCCCCACACACTTTCTCCATGTGGGTTTGACTTGTAATAAAAATTGGCGGCGTAGGTAGACCAATGACCCGGTTCATGTTTCATGGCCCATTCCCGTGGGCCTACCGGGTAAGTTTGGGGAAAGGTAGGCCCTCTCCCAATCTTCATCCCTTGTGGTGTAGGCGACCTTTAATTGAAGGTGCAAGCTTGTTGGCACACTCTGCCATGCTCACGGCGTGAGTTTCCGTGCTGTATTGGTGCACGGCAGCAACGGGTGCCTCGCTCTCTCTCAGTCTTTCTCTCTCCCTCTTCCTCATTATCTTTGGTAGGTGCACTGCTTCGATCCGATCCCTTCAGGGCAGTGGGTGTGCTTTTCGGCTCTTCTTTCCCGCTATGAGTGTAGAGATGTTGGTTCCCTCGCTTGACCTTCTCTGTTGTGTCTCTGCATCGCTCAGTGGTTTCCTGAAAGTAAAAACAAACACAGCTCAGTATCCAAGCCACGAGTCAGGGCTGCAGATAAGGGTATGCAGAAACAAATGCTGGTACAAGGGGGTGCGGGCAGGAATCAAGGCCCTCTTTGCTTTTTTAGCCTTTGGTGCTGTTTCAGGACTCCTCCTTCCCCTCCACCCTTTCTTCTGAGAAGGGACACCAGATTACTGGCCTTGTCCCTCTGCCCTTGAAAGAAAAATGAATCAATTCGCCTTCAAGTTTGTAAAAATGACAACAGAATGTACTGGGTGAACAGCCTGTGATTCTCCTTTTATTTGTTGGGAGAAAAGAGTCTCCTTTATTTTCTGCTTGTGTTCTTATTTATTTCCGGCCTGCCTTCTTTGCTCAGACTTATAAGTGTGAGTAAGTGTAACACACCCGCAAAATGGATCTTTCCTGGCAATCCCTGACCATCTCAAAAGAGAGAAAGTGAAACCTGCACAGCATTTTAGATCGTCTGTGACTGTGCATGATCACTCATCTTCCAAAACCGGGACAGGTCATTTCTGAAATTAAATTGCTCGGGGCCCTAAAACAGAGCTTCTAAAATCAGGACTGTCCGGCGTAATCCTGGACGTCTGGTTATTTTAAAAATAAAATCTTTACTGAGATTGTTATGTGAACATTAGCTATAAAAGGAATGTTGTGTCTTATGGACATGGTTGACAGTCTAATATTCTATAAAGAAAAGTCGCCTGCAAGCATCTGTGGCGTCAGAGGATGGGGATGCAGGGGGCTGAAGGAGGAGCATGGTTGGTGAAGTAAATTATTTTGCTACAAGACTGATGGCGGTAAACAGTGTCAGCAGGTGTAAAGCACCCGCAAAATGGCCGTCTATAGACATTTATTAGCCTCATTCTGATTTGCGGAGGCTGCACCAAAGAAGATTGCATGGGTTCCCACTGCATCCACATATTTGAATGCCTTGCGATTTGAACTGGTTCCAAACCGAAGGTGGGTACCCCTCACTAGGCGCTGGCTTCTCACACCTGTGCAGCAAATCTCCAAACAGTGCAGCATACGTGGTATTCCATGTCTGGTGCAATTGGATGATTCCAAAGGATTGTGCCCAGTTTTGCTGCGCCAGTGAAAGCAAGGAAGAAATCATACAAATCTATGGCTGAGGATGGCAGGGATCAAAATGGCTGGCTGCGGCAAATCACTGCAGATCACCCAGATGTAACACATGCATGCAGCGAAAGGCATGCACACCGGGGCAAATCACTTCTTAACGGTGCACGCTCTTTCGGCATGAGCGGTTGGGCACCGGCCCTTAGGGGGCAGCGCCATTAGCGCAGTTACCCTATTGGCACACCCTATTGGTCACGGCCAACTGGGCGCAGAACCTAAGAAGGCTGCATGTGCCCTTAAATACATTGGGCCTCATTACGACCCAGGCGGTAAGTTACCGCCTGGGTCGTACCTTTACCACCATGGCGTAAACTAGGTTTACGCCATGGTGGTTGGCGGACTTACCGCCCCATTCCGAGGTTGGCGGGGCGGTAAGTGCCCATTAACCCATTTACCCTTCCCCATTCCCATTTTTGCCCCATAGGGCATAATGGGAGTGGGGAAGGCGTTAATTACGCCACCGTAAATTACGGTGGCGTAATTAACAACAAGGTCCCTTAGCGCCATGGATTTTAACACCTGCTAAAAGCAGGTGTTAAATCCTCCATGGCGCTAAGGGACCTCGGAATCAGGCGGTAAGGGTCGGCGCTGTTTACGCCGCCGTAAACCCCTTACCTCCTGGGTCCTAATGAGGCCCATTGTCATCCCGAATACTAAGATGACAGTATATTTAAGGAATACATGGAACACTCAGTAAATCGACCCTCCATTCACTTTACTGAACTCTGATCACTCCATTCACACATAAGTTGTTGCATGTCATAACCCGAGGGAGACAGCAACTTATGTGTGGGCGGAGTTTTCCGTTAAAGTGAACAAAGGGTCAATTTAATGAGCGTGCTCTGTATTCCTTAACTATACTCTCATCCTAAACACTACATTTATTAGTGTTTGAGATGACAATATATTTAAGGACACAATAAGCGTTGATGCGTCACTGTGCCCTTTTTACGGCGGCCAATAGGGCATGCCAAAAGGGTAAGTGTGCCCAAGGCCAGATGACCTGTCCATCTTCTTAAAGATCTCTTTACGGCACCTTTGCATTAAGTCAATGATATTACTTCCTATGTGGGGAGACAGATCTTAATTGCGGGGCAGAGCATAACTAGTTAAGCTATTGCTGGGTGTTTGGTTAAAAACCCTGGTCACCTAGGCGCTGGATCCCTGATAATGCATTAAACCTATATGGTTACGGTTTTAGACACTAATAATGAGAAGTCTTGGTCACTTGTTTTCTTTCACCGTAAGTGGAGAAGTGCTTTATTTGCTAAAGCTCACACGTGTTTTGCCCCAACAGGGGTCTTCTTCAAGGCATGTGGGTGTGAAGCTGGATGGTTGATAGTTGAGAGGAGCGCTTGATTGGAGCTCTCGAATAAGGCTCTGGTTGTTTAACCTGTGCGGCCTGGGGGGCCTTTTGCAAAACTCATCTTTTTGCAGAGGCCCCCGGGCCGCACAGGTTAAACAACCAGAGCCTTATTCAAGAGCTCCAAGTTACCACGCCATACAAATGAACCAAAATGTGGCGTAGTGGAAATAAAACGCGTAAAAGCCTTACGCAAGGTTTTTAAGCATTTTGTTCCGATACGGCCAGTTAAAAATTGTCTCCTTTGTGCCCAAAACATGGACTGCTAAATTCAGGAGTCATTCTACGACGTTGTGAACATATGCTTAAAGTGTCATCAGTGGTGTGGGGCATTTTGGAAGTCAACATTCAGGTGTTAAAATGCTCTTCTCCAAACGAGGTAGAGAAACCACAAGAAAGGCTAGATCAAAGCTTTCTCGAGGTGTTCTATTTCTACAGGTAGCTATTGTATATGGGACTGTATCAGGTTATCCCAGCAGTAACAGTAGCAGGTTTCTGAGGGCACATAAAAACAGGCAAAAAAAAGAGCAGATTTAAAAAACAGGGACCACGTAGGTGTTCCCTATTAAATGGTAAGGTATGGTTCAATGCTCATAAAATGCAAAGATACACCTTGATAAGGCATTAGAGCACTGAACAAGAGAAAAAACAAACCCCAAAGAGCGCTCAGGTTGCAGATAACACCCCTCCGTCCAGCCAAAAGAACCCCAGATCAAGGTAGGAACAAAAAGGTCTTCCGTTTATGTCTAAAATCAAGATGATTGGCGATGACCGGGAGGGTCACCAGTAGGGAGTTCCAGAGTGTCGCTGCTTAGGCAGAGAAGGAATGCCCCCTCATCTTTCTATTCTAAATTTGTGGGTAATCACGAGATTGGTCAAAGCAGAATGGAGAACTCTAGAAGGTAAGTAACAATGCAGCTTACAGTCTATGAAACTGGGTGCTGCATTATAAAATGCTCTGTGAGTACTACAGAGCGCCTTGACTTGTATGCGTTCCTCCACTGGCAGCCAATGTAAAGCACTCAGTGCCAGGGAGATGCGATTATTGCATGACCAATTTAGCAGAACCATTGCGCTACTTTTTGAACCCTCTGGAGTCTACAGATCGATGCTTTGGGTAAACCTAAATATATTGACCTGCAGAAGTCCAATCTACTAGATATAAATGCATTCACCAGTTGGATGTTATGTGGAAACACAGAAAAAGTCCCAAAATCTTTTTAGAGAGTTAAGATTAAAACAGCAGGAGCTAGACGCTTGAGATATTTGAGTTTCGAGAGAGAGCACCTTATCCAGCCAAACCCCCAAATTCCTAGCTTTGGGGGCCAGGGCAGGGCAGGGACCTAAAGAGGATGGCTAAAACTGAGAAAGCCATGTTGCAGCTGATGAATCCCTCTGATCTTCAGATCTTGGATTGAACTTCACAGGTGAGCATAGCAGCATTTCAGTTTTTTGTATGTTAAATTTAAGCTGGTTTTGAAGCATCCAAACACTAGTCTGTTCCAGGTATGTCTTAACCTTACCCCCTTGTAAACTTGTGGCCTGTCTAACATGGAAGATCAGTTGTGCGTTGTAAAGGAGTGGCAGGGGCACTGTTAGCAGCTAACCTGATTACCAGCAAGAGGGTACTTGGGCCCCAAAAACATTCCGCGCTGCAAGAACGGAAGACTCAACCATAGGGCAATGTTTACTGTCTTTATTTACAAATCAAAGTTGACAGGGACCACACTAGAACAGACAGCATATCATTTCCAGAGCTCTCGTCCTCCAAACATGTGTCACACCATTGTAATCCTAAGTGACGTCACATAACATGTCTCATCCGGGGAACGGGATTGGTCATTTTAGGAAAACTATGTATGTATGATACATAGGGGTTAGTTTGGTTATTGGATCACCATATCTGGTGGCTTATCCCAGTGCCACGCTTACATGTTACAAATACAAAGTTGCAGGTTAGCACAGAAACTATTGGCCACTGCAACATAATGTGCCTTAACGTGAAAGGTAGCTAAGGATTAGACAGACGTATCTTCCTAGCCATGGGACCTTGGACAGCCACCAGGCTGGGTGAACCATTTCAAGGTGATGGGCAGGATCACAAAGTTGCTGTATGTTCCCTTCATGTTGCCATATCTGATCGTCTAGGCCCTGAGAGAGTACATCAAGCTTTCAACCTGTGTAGTAATTGTATTATTCCACCTGTGGTTTGATGGGAACATCTTTCCTCCATCTACTTCAAGTGAACAGGCATTATCCGGCTCTTCCAAGTCACATGTGTATGGAGCACAAAATGGAGCTCTCCTGCTTGTAATTACGAGGATTTTAGCTGTACTTCTTGCAGGTGTCTCATCTCCTTGGTAAACTGGAAATGTTGCATCTCTGCTTGTCCATGGCTAAGATGTGCAGTGTGTCTGCTCTGTAAGCTGTGTCTGTTTTAGCTGAATCCGGCTGACAGCTTTTCCATGTTTTCGATGTCTGTCTCACCTTCCCCATTCACTTCAGGGCATCTATGGCTTTCATCTTTATTCTTATGGCTCTCTGTGTTAGTCGCAGTTAGGCATGTGCAAGCTGGATATAGGTCTTCTTGGCATCTTGCGATTTCTAATGGATATATGTGTGTCCGTCCTATATTCCGCGTAAGTCATAAGCATTTGTTTTGCGTCTATCTGCAATAAATTCATGAATGTTCATGTAATTTAGTGCATTGATGCCTTTGTGCTTAATCTCTAGATGCACCTACGTCGTGATGTCTGTCTGTGATGACGTCATTAGCTCTTCGAGAGTATAATCAATCACCTTGCTCGATCAATGACAACTCTATCTCCTCCATACTATCAGTCGAGTGTGATTTGAATGGCTACCCGAGCAAGTAACGTTTCCCAGACCTTCGGTACATTGACAATGGCGATGAAGGACTCATGAGTGATGTACATCTATAATTTCTCTGCCTTCGGTCTCTGAGTCAGGTGGGGGTCATGAGGTCCACACTTGGACCTTCGTCTTCACTGTCGTCAGCGTATATGTAGAATCTGACACCAAAAGAACTGATAACATCCACTAAAGGTCTCATGTAGAGATTAATAACAGGCTTAGGGAGGATCCCTGAGTGACACCATAGGTCACCGGTTTTATGGCTGATTTGAAAGGCGGAACAACCACTGACTGAGTTCTATCCGACAAAAAGGAGAAAAGCCAACCCAGGACTTTATCTCTAGTCCCATAGTCACTGCAGCAAGAGAGGACAATGGAATGGCTGATGGGTGAAAGGCTAAAGAGAGGTCCAATAAAATTAGGACCCCCAAACCACCTTGATCGACCAGCCATCTCAAGTCATCCAGTGCTGTGACCACAACTGTTTCCGTGCTGCTCCCAGGTCTCAAACCAGCTTTTGAAACATCCAATAAGCTCTGAGCTTCCACATGTGCCTGCAGTTGTGCTGCTGCTGCTGCTTCTTTCATCAATTACAAAAGAAAGCAGGGAGATAGGTCAATAACTGGAGTATTGGGTGCAAAGAAGATTTTTTTCAACAGTTGAATCACTGGAGCCCTCTTAAGGTGGAAAGGATGTAGAACTGTTTATCAGTTGACTGAGCTCTTGGGCGATCACCGAATGGTGGTCCTGGACTAAGCCAGATGGCCAAAGATTTCCCATCATCTCCAGCATGAAAGGTACAGCGACAGAGTTGAAGGCAGAGAACAATTTTAACTGGGCTGATTTTGCCTGTCGAGATTGCAACAGGCAAGAGCAAGATAACCAAAAATCGACCATATTCAAGTCGATTTATATGTTGGTCATTTTATTCACAAAGAATTGGACAATGTCTTCATAAAAATGTGGGGATGGAACAATGGCTTTCCTTAAGGCCGATCGGAAGCACAGTTTTCCCACAGCTTAAAAGATTTCCTGCACAATTTTTGGTGAGCAGTGAATATACAAGTAGAGAAACAACTCTATTTATCCTGAATACTCATTTTTTTATATATGTGCAGATGACGTTTATAAACACATTTTCCTTGGTAGTCAGGGCCTTTCAAGCGTTCTGAATTTACTTTTTTAGGTTTTTAATGTACTGGAGAACTACACATTTCTCTTACTGTCTACTTCCCTTCGTCTTCTAAACATCCCTGGTGCTAGCGTATTCGTCAGTGCAGTAAGTTTAGCATACACTATTTCCAGTAGGTCCGAAGGATTGGAAAATGACACTGCAGAAACCATGAACAAGATGTCCATATTGGATGGCAGTGTCGAATTAGAAGGAGCGTGGCTGTGCCCAGAGGCAGCGGTGCTGGGGAGCACAAAAAAACCAACAAATGCAGACCAGGGAGGCACAGGAAGATTGGGACTGAGATGGCAGGCTGGCAGCTCCTGGCTAGAATTCCTAGCAGCAACAAGGGTGGGCAGGGCGACTCCTGTAGTAAGATGACCCTGAAGCATTCTAAACAGCACTTATCTATGTACAACATCCTCTATCCAGGAATTAGATAGTATGGCGATTTCTAAGGGCCTTACTATAATGTAATCATCAGTAGTACAAACCCATTGGATCTATTTTAGCCCTAAAAGGTGCACGCAGGTATCTGCTACTGATACATTTGCAAAAAAAAAAGCTCTGGACTGGAGAAGCACAGCTCACACGTTTCTCAGTTCCAAGTGTGAGAAAGCCATCCACTCACATTTCTTCTTGGAATTCTGGGATTCGTAGTCCTACATTTACAATCGAAAAGGCAAAACTGCAAGTCCCAGAACTCCAAGAAAAAAACAGCTGTTTTTTCTTGGAGTTCTGGGACTTGCAGTTTTGCTGTTTTTTCTTGGAGTTCTGGGACTTGCAGTTTTGTCTTTTCGATTGTAAATGTTAGGACTACGAATCCCAGACCTCCAAGGAGAAATGGGAGTGGGTGACTTTCTCACGCATGGAACTGAGAAAATTGAGAGCTCCGGGAACAGTGGTGCTTCCGGTTAAACAGAGCCATGTGATCCCTGTTCTTCTGCTAGTTACAGGCTTGTATTTCTTCCAGGCAAACTCAACCTTTTATCCTTCTATGGCCAATCAAAAAGTAACATTTAGGATAGCAATAACATCTATCATTGATTGCCTAAGGTGCGTTTCAATAAATTGTCTTAAATATTAATTGATGTGCTTTATGTTCATTTAAAGGGAACCAAACTCCAAGAAATCTTTCATCAATTTGGACAAAGACATCGAATGCTTTAAAGCTCGGACTTTTATGAGTTCATGTTTTTGGCTCCATAAACCAGTTCTGTGATTTATATTTAGTGTTTTTATGACTTACTGGTTTAATTAGCTTATTTGCTTTTTTTAAATCCACAACTTGGAGCTTATTGGCGCTGAGCCCCTGAAAGCTGCATTTTATCTTTCATTGCTCCCTTCCAGCCAAAATGATCTAAAGCTATTTGTGCCCAGAGCCATAAAGTTGTCCATTTATCTGCAGCAACCCAGTAATTGAATGGCTAATTTGCTTTTCAGAAATCTGCTTTTGTACAGTTTCACGCAATAAACGTTGATCGCGGAACAGGGTGAACCGTTCGGTCTGAAATTCTGTTTAATTGCAATCTGTCTGTCCCTTTACTGGGGGGATCAAAGCTCTGATTCATCTGGTGCCCCAAGTGATTTGGGCTAAATGTCTTCATCTGTCTGGAGCCATGAGGCCAGCCAGCATGGTGCTGCGCGAGCAGTGAAGGAAGCAGCCTCAGACACCTCAGTTGGAAACGCAACCAGAAACAGACAACAGACTCTCAAATGTGGCACAACCGATGAGCCGTGCAAAACAGGGCATTTTACCTGCACAAACTTCGGGGGCCTTATTGCAGAAACATTGCTTAGCTGCAGGTAGAGTTTGCTCTAGGGCAAAAAATGCATTATCGCGAAAAACCTTTTTTTCAATGCAGTTTTTGCCCTGGTGACAATATTGTGCGAAACTGTACTTAACAGGAGTAATGTTTCTTTAATATGTCTCCTGTTATAGGAAAAAGGTGCATCAGCAAACATCCAGACATTTCCAAAGAACACAAGAGCACAGGTTCCTGAAGTCAGCTGGCGGGTCTTGTGTCTGGGTGTTCATTTGTTAATGGCTGTACCTGGGAAGACTTTAAAGGGAGGGTAGTTAAAGCTGAAGGCCTACCTCCAAACATACTCACAACATTTTGAAGTTAGTCAATGCAAAAATGACATTATTGCTTATAACCTTTATGTCATTGTGGCCCAAAATGCAGGGGTGCAGGGATACGTGGGTGGTACTTTGTGTGGAGATGCGGATGGAGCACCATATTGGACATCACCCCCACTTTCTCTAGCAGAATCTCTAGAAATCAATGTTAGGGGGCACACACAGAGGCGTTTTAATGGGAGGGCAAAAGGGGCACTCGCCCAGCCCCCCACACCTTGGAGGGGGCCCCACAAGGCTGCCTGATCTAAAGAAGTAAGATTCCTTTGTTCACCAGACTTAAATAGCACACATCAGGCTATTGCATTGCATGGTGCTGAGGCTCTAAACCTACTGCCTGTCTGTTTTGACAAGTACATTCCGCCTCAATCAATTCGTCATGTAATGCTTTCTGCGTTCTCTGTGGTATATATAGTTTGTGTGTTTGCTCCTTGCAGCACAACTCCTGTAGTATTCTTTCCTTCCTGTGGGAATGAGCATAAACTGTTAGTCCAAGAGATGAATAAGTCTCCAAATTTGGAACCAAAGAATGCATGCTTGTATCCTGGCTTTGCCAGCAGGCAATACAGTGATCCTGGTCAAATCATCTAATATCTCGTACATTACTGTACTGTCTTCTGTGAGGTTTGCCTCCTCGCATGCTGGTGGCATAGTTTAGCCCATTACTGGATCTTTCTTCTTATGTAGGCCATTTGAGTGGAAGGGGTGGTAGACAGAAGGGAGCGGACCACATGGTGCACAAATCGGGAAAGCATATTTTAAAGTATGCTCGTTTGACACAAAAAACGCTTTGCATTTTTGTAAAAGTCAAAGGGTTTTCTGCACTTTTATAAATGACAATTTCACAAGCCAGTGTTTTGGAACTAAGTAAAGCTTTGAAATACAAAAGACCAACATAGATTAAATCTGTTAAATCACACTGATTGGTATGCTGGTACTTATATACTTCTCTTGCTGATGGAGAGAATAAAGCTCTTACACCCTTCTATGATATTTTATTTTTTAAAATTGTCATGTTTGGTAATGTGATTGGTGTACTTGCCAAGTCAGTTTTATAAAATGAGATTATTTTAGTTCTTGGTAAGAACTGGTAATGAAAGTGTTCAAATGCAAAAATTGCAGATTTGGCACACATCCCAGATTCACCCCTTAACCAGCGTGTGTAATGCTGTGCATCTAATTTAATCTTGTATTGCCTAGCCTCTCGAATTTGCCAGTCCCTAAGCCTTTCAAAATTGTCAGCCCTTCAGAGAGATTTCCTTCTCAGGGTATGATTTTCAAAACAGCCTCACTCATGGTTTCACTGGCTATAGTGTTGCTTCCACTATAATAGGGAGCATTGATATATTGCACACCACAGGCACTTGATTCGTTTGATCTCTAATGGCAACACTATTTGTAAACCCTGTCCCGCTTATAATCTGTCTGTCTGAGTACAGACAGCTTCCTGGTAGCTTCTAATCTGCATCCACTATCCATGCTATGTAATGTGTAGCTTTCTCCTTCCTACCAATTGGTCTCCTCTATCCATGTTTGAGCACGTTTGCATTCTGTGAGGCAGCAAATGTGAGTTCTCTGTCTATTCTGGGTTACATGTACCTTTCACATACAGTCCTGCATTAATACTACAGGCTGCATACCTTCCTGGATTCTATTGATAAAAAGTCTCCTGAATCTATGCTGGAATAGAAGTAACCTTTGACTGATTATGTTGGCCTTCAAGCGGTACTTGTTTATCATTCGGATAAGAGCAAGAATGAAGAGGGTAAGGGGACTTAAAAAGAGTAAACATCCTTATTTTTAATGCTGTCAGGCAGCATATCAACCTATGGTTTGTGCTTGTGGTGGGGGGGGGGGGCAGATATTCTTGATCACTTAATTATTTTGGTTTTCTGGAGGAGGGCCCCAAAGATGTCCATGCCCAGGGCCCCAAAAGTGCTTAAGGTGGCCCTGGGCATACGGGCAAAAACAAAACTGGGGGGCACAAACCACCAATCAAATTGCTAAAAGAGAGCATAATAAGCAATAGGGGGTGAGACTCCGCACCTAGCGAGATGGCTGCCTAGAGGATCAGCTCTATCTTTGCAGTTATTTGATAGTACCGTGGGACAGTGTGTTTGTTGCTGGAGTGTAAAGAAGGAGCCAATACACTGAGGGCAGCGGTATATGACTCTGCTTATTGTCCTCCTCGACCTTTCATTAAATTAACTGGAGGCATTGGCATGGAAGCAGAGCGGTCTGGAGGTTGGCTGATCCTTGCCAGAAGGGAACAGCCCCTTTGTCTGTGATGCACCACTTGCAATGAGGGACACCGCGTTTGAGGTGGACACCTCCTGTGCTAAAAATATTATACAGATCATGTAAAGGATGTGTTACTTGGGCTCCTCCATGGTCTACTCAAGGTACTGCGACAGTGATGTTGTTATTTTATCTAAGAGACAGATTGCTCAAGGTTCCTACTTGATACATCTTTCCTTTGGATAGCAAGAATTGTATTTGTGGTTCTATGCATAATATTATGGATTTTCCAATAACTCAGGAGTAGCTGGAACATTGCATTCATGGCACTAAATAGAAATAATTTCTACGAATGATATTCTTTCTACTTAATATAGATTATGGATGATGTACCGCTTGTGATTGATGCAACTAAGCTCTGTTTTCAATTTACCAGTGATTTTCTAAAGTGGTTTAAACATATTTTACTGCCTTTTCAGCAAATTTATTCTATAACAGTTCTTCTGCCTCCAGATATACTATTGTGTGGTTGAATAAAGTTTTAATGCCTATTTATCCTAATACTACGAGGTGGGCATTAGGCCATTTGAGTTATATAAGTTTTATAAAAGCCTCACACAAAGGTAATACACAGACAGGCTCATCAATGTCATCCACAAGTGCTCTAAAAGGACCAAAGAGTGACACCCCACCTCCAAAACATTATATCTCAGATTCTCGGCAGACTATTCTAACTGAACTTGTAGCTCTCAAAACCTTCACTGGGGTCACTCATTCTAAAGTGCAGCAAATGGAAGACAGATGGTCCTCTTTTGAGGATTGATGAAGTTGAAAGAAGTATTAGCAATGCTGAATATGTCTCTAACAAGGTTATACAGCTTGAAACAACCCTGAAAACTCTTCAACACATATGGAGAATCAGGAAAGGTAAAAACCATCCCCAGGGACCATTGGGAATTAACTGCTGTTGGGACAAGACCTGCCTCTTTTCCAGTCACAACAGTAGCCAGGACCTCACTGGGACACCTGTAGTTGTGGGCCAGCTTCCTCTGTGTGTGGGAGCATGAGAACAAGGACTGCAATGTATCCTTGAGTCCTGGATTGGAGATCACTGCAACCAAGAGTCAAGACTTCTAGGATCCATGTGTTTTCTCCATTTAAACAATTCAAACTGTGTTTCAAGCCCATTCAACTGCATCAAACCATTAGGGCTCCCCACCCCCAGAACTGCATTTGGCACTCACTTGCTCCTCAAACTGCTTAACCATGCATTCCAACCAGTGCACCTTCACACTGCACTAGCCAAGCATATCAGTGCCCCTGGTCGAAGCTCATCATTGCAAACACCGCTACAAACCACTTCTTCTAAATAGATCTCCGGAACAACTATAAAAAAACTATTTTCTGAAATTCTTGTTTAACCATTCTGAAATATAAAGCCAAAATGTATCAATCCTCTAACAATGCTAGTAAATCCCTGGCTTCATATCTGAAGTTTAGAAAAGGATATTTTAGAATTCTCGTTATCAAAAATGATAAGGGTGTTAGGGGTTCATTTGATAAAGGTATTCTAGAAGTCTTCACAACATCGTATAAGGATTTATATAAATCTGATTGTATCATCAGTAACACTAACTATGATTATTTCTTTTAAGATTTACAACGCACTTTGTTCCCAGCATGTGATCTCAGTTTCTTGGTGAGGCCAATCACTTTTGAAGAAATTCATAGAGATATTCATGACCTCAAAGGTAAGGTTTCAGGTTCTGATGATTTTTCTGTTTACACGTATGCACCCTTACTTGATATCTTCACTCCTAAATTGTAGGACTTACTTTCCTGTTTTGAAGCACAGTGCAAATCAAGTGGTTTATTTCTGAGGCTATGCTGATCCTTTTCCCAAAACCTGTAAAGATCATGAGCTTATCAAAAACCTCAGACCCATCTCTTTTAACTAATTCTGGCTGCAAATATTTTGCCAAAAAGATTTATAGCATTCACCCCCTTTCTTTCTAGATTGGTTAAAGTAGACCAGAATGATTTTGTTAAAGGTCGTCATTCCTCTGCCAAGTGCAGACTTTTTGTAGATTGTCGTAACATCACTTCCAAATCATTTGATAGTTAAGCTGCTATCGCTCTTGATGCTGAAAAAGAGATTGGGTAGATTGGGATTATTATTTGAGGCATTTAGATGTCACATATTTGGATTACTGAAGCAAGGGTGCCCCCTTTCTCCTAATTAATTTATTCTTAAACTGGAACCTTTGCTGGAAAGTATTAGTTTTAATGATAACATTACATGTGCAATTACTATTGATTGTACTGGTATACCGATAAAACATTTGTTTTGAAAAACCAAGATGAAAATCTTCAACACCTTCTAGATTCTATTGCTGTTTTGTCTACTGTTTCTGGATATATGTTAAATGTAGATAAGTCAGAGATTTCCCCCTTAAATTGTTACTGGCTTAAATATGATTTTCTTAATTCAAGTATAAATGGTGCCCAAAAGGTATTAGATATTTAGGTACTCATATTTGAATTCTTGAACATACTGTTTCGGCTCAAAAATATTATTGGCTCTTGGTCCTCGTTGTATTTGAATGGGTGGGGCAGCTTAAAGGAGATTACAATGATTATTTCCCCAATCATATTATCTATGCTTTACATGCATTATATTGTATCAAAGTTAGTATGGAGCATGAAAAAACATTGCATTTCTTTGATCAAGTTAAAACAAACCAACTTTGTGGTGGTGTTAAATGTCATAATTTTGAAATATATCATTCTGCTTTCATACTAAACAAGTACAGTCGTGATTTATTTCAGATGAATATCCTGATCTCCCACCTTGGTTAAGAATCGAGAAACTCTTTGTCTCACCTCTCTCTCTCACTAATATGTTATTTTATTAATGGTAATATCAAGTTATTATATCCTGTTTGTATTCAAACTTCAGCTTTGTGCCTTTCATTTTCCCATATATTGAAAAATCCTTCTGAATTTGTCTCATAATATATTTGGTATATTAAATGAATGACGGTCAAAGGGAAAATCCTATGGGAAGTACAAAAACGTACTAAATGAAAACATTTTGTATGAGGGCAGTCTATTCTATGAGTTTAGAATGAAAATTGTTCTCTCTACATCTGTTCTACCTCGAAATGTTAAAATTCTACATTCTTTAGTTGAGAATGTTTCTGCATTTGTTATTCATCATTTCTTACCAGATCCTCTTAGATTGAATTGTGTGAATTTACCTTTCATCAAGGCCTCAACGTTTTATTCAATCATTAATAGAGATAAACTCTGAGGTGAAAAGTGGGCCTCCAAGATGAATTGGGAACCATATTGTAATTCATTGTTATATGTGGTTCCGGATTTGTATTATAATTATGCAGATATCCTCTTCTGCTAGTTTACCTCCAACCTTTCTATTAATTTTGCATTGGGTCATGACTCCTTCCAAACTTTTCAACTGTATGTGTATTGATGATAATTGTTGTAGGCCATGTTAAGAAACTGAAGGTATGTTTAAACATATGTTATTTGATTGTAAATATGTTAAAATAAAAACAATTTGGGACCAGGTCTGGAAGATTGTACAACAAATATTCAAGATATATCTCCCTCTTATGTTTGAAAACATATTTTTGGGCAGTCTTGCATTGGACTTTTCTGCTGTTAGAACTACATGTTCATGTTGTGATTGTTTGGGATCAATTGCTATTTAAACAATTACCACAAATTTGAAAATACTTTAAAAATATTAGTAGTAGAATGTGGTGGAATGCTTCTTGTAATGGCTATAAACTGGAAAAAATGCTTGCTGTGACACCAAATCTCAAGATGAAATATGATGTAAAATGTTTTTTTCTTCATTAATGTTTTATCTTGTTCTAGCTCAACAAGGTTGATGTCTGTTACATGATTCTTCCTGCTTTATGTCATTTACAGTGTAATATATATCTTCTTGTCTCCCTTTCCATTAAATTCCCTACTAGTGACATATTGAATCATAAGCAGTAAACTAGAGGAAAGGAGATTTTTAATACCCAGAGGTTTCTAAGTGCAGACCCAGGGATCGAACCTGTGTTGCTTCATGTTGTCTTGCTTCCAAGGCGAGCACGTTGCTGCTGAGCTATCCTCCCAGGCTGTCCCCACTATTGCGTGCTGTCACCACACCCTACTTCCAGTATAGTCTGTGGGCTCTCCCCACCCCATCACACACTATGGGCATTCCCCACCCTGCTCCCACCACTATCCCATTGTTCCCGCCCATACTGTTCCCCCCACAGTCCCTGGGCTCCCCCCATCCCGTTCCCACACAATCCGAGGGCCAGTGGTGGCTGGTGAATTTTTGAAGTGGAGGGGCATAACTATTTCCTCCAAAAATGCCTAAGCGACCGAGCAAAGTGAGGGAGTCTGAACCAATCACGAGGAGATCGGGGGGGTTTTCCCCCATGATTTCTTTTTAAAATAATGGGTTAAAATGTTGCATTGTAGAGCACACTATATATATAGAAATGGGTAAATAGCCAAACAGTTTGCAATTGGTGCTGGGGGCCCAGGGGTCAAGCATAACATATTTTACTGGACATCTATGATAGATGTCCAGTAAAAAAAAAATACCATCCCTGTTCCCTGTGCCCCACTGGGCCTAACACAATCAGCATGATTGTGTGTATGCAAGGCATTGGGGTGCAAAGGGGGGAAGCATGGTATTTTTGACTGGACATCTATGATCGAAATCCATTATAAAAGTACCATCCCTGTTCCCTGGGCTCCACAGCGCCTCAGAAGGAGAGCTGATTTTGGCAGGCGGATAGGGGCATTGTGTAACAAAGGCATTTAGGCATTTTTAAAATGCCTTTGTTGTACAACTCTCATTCCCCCACTATCCATCTGTTGCCAAAATCAGCTCAATGGACCAAAACAAACTAACACATACACACACACACACATTCATACAGCAATCACTCTATCATTCACACGACCATCCATAACCCTACACTCACTCATAACACAAGCATACACGCATCCATACACATGTTTAAATAAATAAAAATGAGCATAAACGTACCTTCTGATTAGGCCTGAAATGCCCCGCTCCAGCTGCTCTGTCTGTATGTGCGAGGTGGCGCAGGAGCTCCCTCTCGCACATACAGACATGCAGTGCCCCAGCCAGCATTTCCAATGAGCTATGCAATGCTGGCAAAGCAAAATGCCCCAGCCTTGCATTGCTCAGTGAGCATGTGGGGCTGTGGCACTGAAGAGAACTGTCAAAGGGAAATAGCGTTTCCCTTTGACAGTTCAGCCAGCCCAGGAGCACTCCCTCAGCTGAAAAAGCAGCTGAGGGAGTGCTCATTGTGCTCCTTAGCTCCTCCATAATGGGTGGTGGGGCCACTGGGTGGGCACCCCCTCGCCTTTATGGATGACCGCCAGGCTCGGACTGGCCTATAGGGCAATGCATGTATCAAAAATGCAAAATGCTAGTGTGGGCCATTTAAAATGGGACACCTTTTTGGCCAATGTGGGCCAGTCTGATGAGTTACTTCACTATGCAGTTAGATTTTGACCATTGAGCAGTTAGTAATTTTGACAATTGTTGCTGAATGAATATTCTTTAAATATCACAATTTACATACATTTTAACACAAAGCACTCCCTTGGGTACTATTCAAACAGTCTGTGACTTAAGGAATGAATATCCATTTAAAACTGCGGGCCACTTTTTCATTGGTGTCTACAGTTTTGTGCTTCTGCCTGACAATGTGAGCTGCCCCAGCAATTTTTTCCAATGTAAAAAGAATATATATGTTTTTTTAAATGTATTTTTTAGATTTCATACTGGCCTCTCACGGTCCCCCAGGGATGCGGCCGCGGCCCACTGCGGGGCCATGCCCCACAGTTTGAATACCACTGCCTTTGTTTGGATTGATTAGGTAGAACTGGGGGCTGACTGAGACTACGAGTTTGCCAGAACCCGGTACGCGGGTGATCGTAAATCTGTATTGCTGGAGCTCAGATAACTCAAACTCTGGTCTGCGGGGAGAAGAGAGAAGAGTATATCAGTGAAGGCATCCGCACAGCCATCTGGATTATAAACAGTGGGCTTAGCTTCTTGTGTGGACACCCACCACCCTGGATGCTGCTGCGAGCTAAACTCATACCTAATGCATTAGAGGAAGCGAAGCAACACCATCGATCATTAGGGGCGATTAATTTAACCATCAGGAAGCAGCTATCAGCTCTTTAGAGCCTCACTCACCAAATGCCCAATAGAGCTGCCAATAGCAAGGCCAAACAAACCACGATGGATAGCTACACCAAGAGCCCTCCAACGACACAAGATGGGGATGCAACGTCATCGCCATCGGAAAAGATCATAGACCGAAGAGAGAGTGACCATCAAATTGTTGCAGCCATAGCCGAGTTAAAAACATCTTTGGAATTCAAAATAGATGATTTCATACTGGATGTAGGGCTTGCAGCAAGATGTCCGAGCGCTTGCAGCAAGAACCAGGAAAATAAAGAAACAAATCACAGATAATACGCAGCACATACAAATAATGCATGGGGAAGTCAAGTCACTGCAACAGAAGGTGAAACTACTAGAAAACAGAACTGAAGATGCAGAAGGCAGAGCCCATAGGAATAATATCAGGATAATTGGCCTACAAGAAGGGGAAGAAGGCATAGACCCTACAGATATGTGGAGAATATGATGTTACAATAAGTAGACCTGGGCATCCTGTCCCAAGGCTTTACAGTTGAATGAGCACACAGATCTTTGTCCAAGAGGCCTCCACCTGGTGCACCTCCCTGGCCCATAATAGCAAGAATAATGAACTACAAAAACAGAGAGAAAATGTTACCTTTTTTGAGATCTGGCAGATCTATTCAAAGAGCGTCAGTCAAACTAGCAGTCTATCTGGACTGCACTCTTCAGGTACAAAGAAGTAGGGCAAAATTCAGTCCCCCAAAAGAAAGACTGTGGAAAGCAGGCCTAAAATACATGGGCCTCATTACGACCCAGGCGGAGGACCATGGTGCTATTAGCACCATGGTCCATGCCGGTAACGACTCCGCCATGGAGAAAGGGGGAATTACCACCCCATTACAAGGTTGGCGGGGCGGTAATTCCCCCTTCCTCCATGGCCCTTCCCCATTCCCATTTTTGCCCCATAGGGCTCAATGGGGATGGGGAAGGCGCTAAGTACGGTACCGCAAATTGCGGTACTGTGCTTAGCACCAAGGTCCCTTTGCGGGTCCCTACTTTAACGGCTGGTAAAACCAGCCATTAAGGTCGGGTCCCGCAAAGGGACCACGTAATCAGGCGCTAAGTGTTTAACGGCGCCGCAGCCTTTTACGGCGCCATTAAACACTTAGCGCCAGGGTCGTAATGAGGCCCATGCTTATGTTCCTGGCTCGGTTAAAAGTTCTAAGCAATGAACAATCATTTTTCTTCGACAGTCCTGGGAAGGCACAGGTCTGGACAGACCCTCAGAGGATTGCAAAGGTAGCTAAATGACACTCACATACGTATGTAGCCATGTGCCTTGGCCCACTAACTGTGAATGGCATCTGTGTGTAGAGTCAACGTGTCCCAAGTCAATTGACATGCCACCTCGGCACCATAAGACAACCTCTCAAGTCTGACCCGTACTGACGGCATCCGCATAATTGACTTCAGTAAATAAATGGGCCAGAAAGGCAGGAGGGGAGGAAAGTTGGAGATTTCACCACTTTGATGTGAACAACATCCATTGACTGCTGCTATCCCAAAACAGTTTACTTTTAGGACTAGTTGCTAAGTATCTGACCGCTGCATGCAGGCTACACAGACAGGATCCCAGAGGCAAAAGTGTGAGAAGCTGTGCTGCCTGAGCATGCAATGCATAGCTGTGCAGTTGGTGGAAAGTTGGGAATTTTAGGAGGGTGGGGAAAGTTTTACAGTTTGTTTGAATTGCCTCTAGTTTGGTTTGAATAACCCCCAATTGGGTGTATCTGAGTCACGTTCCGGGACCAGGGACAAGGGACTGGCACACTCCACCAGAGACAGAATGTACTTTGTACCTTAAAATTAATGGTTTAATGGGAGGGTTACATATAACAGGCATACCATTAATGCATACTTTGAGGGAAGGAATAAATATAGTGACCTGGAACGTTATAGCTCTAAGCAGCTATATAAAAAGAAATAGGGTGATGACATACTTACGCGGACACAAAATTCACATAGCAATGCTGCAAGAAACACACCGAACCAGGAACAAACTAGACACGCTCACAAATACAGTAGGATCGACATACTCCATGTATGCCAGAGGAGTCCTGATCTGCGCTGCACCATTAGTACCCTTCAGGATGCTGGAAACTAAAACAGATAACGAAGGTAGGATGGTAATATTGCATGGCTTTTTAGAAAATAAAGAAATATGCATTATCAATACCTATACCCCAAATCATTATGTCACCGATTTTTTCCACTCGTTGTACTCTAGGTTGATCCCCTTCTGCAGCAACACCCTAATATTGGGTGGAGATTTTAATTGTAGGCTGAATCCAATCTTAGATGGATCAGATGACAAATTGACTCCTCCTGCTCCCCCTGCCAAAGCACTACACACTTTAATGACATCTTTTGGATTGAACGACATTTGGCGAGAGTTGCACCTGGCTTCTTATCATTACTCCCATTACTCCGCTGCACACAACCTACATACCAGATTGGACTATTTTTTAAATGTTTTTAAACATTTTTATTTTATTCAACAAAGGCAAAACATGGTACAATTATGTAAGACAAAGCAAGTGCATTCCTCCCCATTTCGTGTGCGGTAAAGTTGGCTTACCCCTTGGTGCAAGTAGAGTAGGTGCCTTCGCTGGTTTTAACATTTAACTAACACAATTCCCCCCTTCCCTTCCCTCCCAGATCCCCAACTCTACCATCCCCGGCTTTGCATCCCTTTTGGCTCTGTGTCCGTAAGTCTCTAACCCCTGCAGAACCTTTAACGTACTTGAAAGTTTGTAAGGGTTAGAGGCCTGTAAAAGCATGCTTCTCTTTCTTCTACAAAGTCTTGGAAAGGTTCCCATATCGACAGAAATTTCAAATATTTCTCCAGCTTTAGGGCAGTTATCTTCTCCATGGCCATCACCCCCCAGACCTTAAGCCACCGCCAAGGCTCTGTTGGGCCTTCTTTGGTTTTCCATCTCTGGGCGAGTGTCATTCTTGCTGCTGACAATAGGTGTGTGATCAAGACACCTTTATTCCCAGAGGCCGGGTAAATACCCTCTGTAACTGCTCCCAGTAAAATTACTTTGGGTGACCTCGGTAGTTCCACTCCTGTTATCTGTTTTATGTTTCCCAATATTTCTTTCCAGTATCCAACAGTCTTAGGGCATGCCCACCACATGTGGTAGAGGTCCCCTCTCTCCCCACATTGCCTCCAACAGTCCGGGGAGTATTTCACATTGATGTTGTGAAGCCAATTGGGGGACATATACCATCTAAAGACTAACTTGTATCCTGACTCCTTAATCGCTGTGCACTTGGATGACTTATGTGCTCTCAGCCATATTCGGCTCCAATCCTCTTCCGTGAGTACTTCCCCTATCTCCTTCTCCCAATTGACCATGTACGGGAGTTTGTCACCTGTTTGTGCGTTGTTCAACATTATGTATAATCTTGTTATCCCCTTCAAACTGGAGCCCTCCTGCATGGTTAATTCTAACCCTATCGGGGGTCTGGTTCGCGCCCTTTTCACTGATGGATGGGAGTTCCAGTGCCTTACTTGTGTATACTTATATCTCTCTTTTTCACCTAGACCACATTTTTCTTTACATTCAATGAAAGATAATGGGCCCCCCTCTTGGTACATGTCTTATAAGGTCAACGTGTCCCCTCCGGACCACCCCTCCCAGAATTTCTGCTGTAGACCCGGGGTGAAATCTGCATTATACGCCAGGCGTCAGAATGGACCCAGTCCCCTTTGCGTGTTCTTCATGCCCAGGGCTTTATCCCAGCTACATAATGTCGCTCTAGTGGTTTCCCACCACTTTCCCCTGGAGAGGGATTGTTGCGCTTTTAGCAGGATTGTCGTGGCCGCTTGCTCCAGACCACCTCAGCCATTCAAAGTGTCCAAACCCCCCATTTGAGCATCAGGGCTAATTGGGCTGCCAAAATGTATCTCCCAATGTCTGGGACCCTTAAATCCCTGAGAAGGGGTGGACGTGTCAAAATCCTTCTTTGGATCCTGGCTCTCTTCTTTTGCCAGATGAAGGTGTATATAGCTTTTTGTAATTCCTGGATTGCGCTGGGTGGTATCTCGGTTGGGACTGCCCCTACCACGTACAATAAACGGGGAGGAGGATCATCTTCACTGCCGCGATTCCTGCAAACCATGACAATTCTTGGGTCCCCCATCTGTTCAGATCATCTTGTAGTTGCTTCCAAAGGGGTGTAATATTGGCTCTATACAGGCTCCGCGGTTCCCTTTTAGTTTTATATCCAGATATTCCAATGTGTCTTTTTCCCATTCTAGGGGGTATGATTCTTTTAGGGTTGTGATCACTTCTCCCTCTTCTGTTATATTTAGTGCTTTAGACTTGGAGTAATTTATGGTAAACCCAGAGATGCTGGCAAATTCCTGGAGTTTCCAGATTGCTCTGGGCATCGAGATTGCAGTGTCCTTCATGAAGAGCATTATATCGTCCGCGTATAAGGCAATTTTGTGCGTCGTGACCCCTCCTTTTACTCCGCTTATACCCGCGTCCCTCCTGACCTGCACTGCAAAGGGCTCTATTGCCATAACAAAGATAAGCGGTGAAAGGGGGCATCCCTGTCGTCTGGGTACAGAATAGGTAGGTGCGTTTACAACTGCGGAATACAGGGCACGAATTGTGTCAGACCATGCCCCACTCCACATCAAATGACAAGTACTTCCCCACAGCACAGATATCGACATGGAGGTTAAGAAGTGAATCCTTACAGGATAGGGTATTTAGGGACTATCTAACAGACAGTATTCAAAACTACTTCGAACAAAATATTGGCAGTTTAACTACACAGAGTACACTTTTGGAAGCTTTTAAAGTGGTAATCAGGGGCGAAGCGGTAACTAAATCTGGACGTATACGGGCAGAAATCACCAGAGAAATGTCCAAAGATGAACTGGCTCTGAAAAACATGGAGAAAGACACATATGATAAACACGTCAGCCTTCAGAAGAAGATAAAAGCTAGACAGAATTGTTCACGGAACTGGGATAGGTTAGGAAAATGTTGTTACACTAAATACGTTGAAAAACAACATGCTGTAGGCGACAAACCTGGCAGACTCCTGGCATGGCTTTACAAAAGCGACATCAAACGAGAAATGATAAACTCCATTGCCAAGGTATTTCCTGTGATACGCAAGCAGCAATAAATTAGACTTTTCACAACAACTATAGCTCCCTATACAAGGAAGGATCTGCTCTTGGTCCAGATACATCTCCCTTGTCTAGATAGGGAGGAGGTGGTGTGGTTACATACCCCTATAACTTTGGAAGAAATATTGGCAACAATAAAGGCCATACCAACAGGCAAAGCCCTGGGGGTAGATGGCCTGCCAAGCAAATTCTATAAAGAATTTGCGTATGTTCTGGCTACAGCGTTGCTATATATGTTCACGGAAGCATTTGAAGTGGGTTATCGCCCGACGAGTTTACAAGAATTGGTAATAATACCCCTGCCTAAACCAAACAAACCAACAACGGAGTGTAGCTTCTATAGATCCTTGTCACTATTGACTCAGGACTCCAAAGGGTGGTACCAAAACCTATTCACCCAGACCAAACCGGCTATCTACCAGGCAGGAGAATATTTTGGAACCTATGGCGGTTACATCATATTATAGATTGCACCAAATATAACACCGACCATTATGAAGTTATCTCCTTGAGGCTGTCAAAGCGGTTGATTCCATCAAATGGGTATGGTTGTACGCTACTCTAAAACGATTTGGAATCAGCCAGTATTATGTACAATGGGTGCAACTACTATATAACAAATCCTACTTCCAGGGTAATAACGGGGAGACACTTCTCAGAGAAGCGGGAACTAGAAAAAAAACAGATGGGGTTGCCCATTGTCCACTATGCTTTTTATCCTAGCCCTGAACCTATTGCAGGGTTCCTCCGAGAGGAATATAAAGACACAGGTATTAGCATAAACGGCGTATCACACTTAATATCCACGTATGCAAACAACATGTTACATGTTATACGACATACACCAGCCGGACACTAACCTGCAGTACTTGCTAGACATCCTGGACAGATTTGCAGTGATCTCCGGCATTACTGTCAGTTGAGAAAAATCATGTTTGTTCCCGCTGGCCGGCTTGACTGTTCTCAAACCAGACCTACTACCCACATTGGCACTAAAATGGAATGCAGACTAATTTAGACATTTAGGAATAGATATATGTCACAATCCTATTATGGAACACACTCACGATACACAAAAAGCACTAGACGGCATAGCAAAATCCATGGAATTTTAGGTACGATTGTCCCTATCAGTAATGGGTAGAGCAGCCCTTCTAAAAATGGTGGTGCTTCCCAGGCTGTTACATTATTTTGATAACATCCGGTATACATACCCAAATGTTTTCTCGGGGCCCAAGACACACCATGCGGGAACTTTCAATGGGAAAATGGGAGATGCAGGATAACCCTGAGTACACTCCGGAGAACATACGAAGAAGGTGGCATTAGGGTACCCCAGTTAGATTTGTACTTCCTAGCTAGTCAACTACAATTTGTGACGGGCTGGTTAGCTGATGAGCCTACCCTTGATACTTCTCTGTTGCAACCAGCTATCAAGCCCTTTTACTTAAAGGAGGCTCTGTGGATGCAAACTACACACTTAGGTTGTTGACCACACTTGTGGACACTAGGCATACAAGTATGGCAGAGAGCCTTTAACATCCCCCCGAGATGTTCCGGTATACATACCCAAATGTTTTCTCGGGGCCCAAGACACACTATGCGGGAACTTTCAATGGGAAAATGGGAGATGCAGGATAACCCTGAGTACACTCCGGAGAACATACGAAGAAGGTGGCATTAGGGTACCCCAGTTTGATTTGTACTTCCTAGCTAGTCAACTACAATTTGTGACGGGCTGGTTAGCTGATGAGCCTACCCTTGATACTTCTCTGTTGCAACCAGCTATCAAGCCCTTTTACTTAAAGGAGGCTCTGTGGATGCAAACTACACACTTAGGTTGTTGACCACACTTGTGGACACTAGGCATACAAGTATGGCAGAGAGCCTTTAAGAACCTTGGGTGTGCTGACCCCTTTTCACAACAAATTCCCATAGCTGCACTGATGTCAGACAGACAACAATGGACATTAAGCATACGCAAACCCTGGGTGTGCTGTGGAGTAGTGACTGTGGGTGATCTGTTCCACAACGATATATGGTTGGACTTCCCAACCTTAAGGGACCACACAGACATACACATCGGACCCTACTTACTGTATCTGACTTTGTCGCACAGGATTACAAAGAAATGGCCGGCAGTGCGCGATCACATAGTAACAAATACTACAGTGGAAACTATGGCCCTCATTACAAGTCAGGCGGTGGACCATGGTGCTATTAGCACCATGGTCCATGCCGGATTCCGCCATGGTGGATGGCGGAATTACCGCCCCATTCCAAGGTGAGTGGGGCGGTAATTCCCATTCACCATTTGCCCTTCCCCATTCCCATTTTTGCCCCATAGGGCATAATGGGGATGGGGAAGGCGCAATTAGCACCAAGGTCGCTTAGCACCTTGGACTTTAACGCCTGCAAAAAGCAGGCGTTAAAGTGTGAATCAGGCGTTAAGGGTTAACGGCGCCGACGGCGCCGTTAAACCCTTAACGCCTGACTTGTAATAAGGGCCTATGTATGACATGTCTGAAGGGGGTCATGTGGTGTCGAGGATTTATGAGCTGCTTTTGTCGGACCATTCCTCCTCCCAACTGGCAGCGCGGCATACATGGGAAACGGACACAGGCTCACCCGTCACAGACGATGAGTGGTCTAAAGTGTTAAGGAGCCACAAAAAGGTTTCTAGAAATGCCAAATTACAACTTATACAATATCAGATCATACACAGAGCATACCTAACACCACAAAAGATTGCCAGCTTTAGTGGCGCAAGCGCGCACTAATGCCCTAAATGTAAATATTAGAATGCTGGAATGACACACATGTTTTGGTCCTGTCCATCCATACAACGATACTGGGGGGAGATAGCAAACAGGATGGCCAGAAGCGGAGTGTTACTGAACGTCTAATCCCCTACAGCGTGTTTCCTGGGTATCTTTCCTTGGCCGAAAAATAGAAAGCTCATAAGCAAAATGAAAGATTTAATGTATATATTAGTGAAGCGCAGAATGGCAATGGCGTGGTTATTCCAGGCGGGCCCAATGGTGGAGTTGTGGTGGAAAGACTTACAGAAACGGGCAGTCACAGACACGCAGGTGTGGTATAGAGCGGCGCAGCAGGGACAGGGGGAAAGTCATGGGGTCTTCGAATCCTGGAGAATGCTAACACAGATGATGTTTGTACCGGTAAATGCTGAATCTGAAAATTAGAGACATCTTACATACTCATGCATAATTAGTACCTGAAAAAGAGAGGGTGAGGGATTGCTCAAAGGATCGACCGATGGGGTACAGTTTAATAGAGGCTTGTTGTTGAGGGGTGGGATTGGGAGGTAGGGGGTAAGAACAGATTCTACAGGCTGTAACTCTTCTTTATGTGCTGCAATGATGCACAGAGATGCAGCGGTTTACAGAGCTTTTTTATTTAAATAATACAAAAATAAAAAACGGTATAAAGTTTATTGACCATGGTAAGGCCACTGGACCGCATTTGCTACTATACACCATCTGCAAATGTTTTCCTAATTGGTTGAAACTGATCATATATAATCTTTTTAATGCAATGGTGAATATGGGGAATTGCCTAAATCTGGTTCAGTAGTATGATAACCCCCTTTTTTTAACAAATGGTTCTATTTGAGACCTCCATTGTTATCGCCCCTTTTAGACATAGCTAGTAAAATGTGTACTAAGCGCCTGGTGGTCAGATTAGTAACTGAAACCCTCCCGGGCGGACTTTAGAAAGGGATTTTCTACTATCGATCATTGCCTTCTTTTAAACGTTCTTATTGAAAAATATTCATCGATTCGGGGAGGGAAGCTATATGTGACTTTTCACAATCTAGAGGAAGCCTTTGATTCTATCTACAGGAATCTAGTGTGGCATAGGTTGAACGCATTGAAGGTGCCACAAGGGCTGCTCAGTCCTATCCACCTGTGGTATGTAGACGCATATGCAGCAGTGTCGAGCATGAGGTTTGGAAGCCATCGGCATATTTCCCAATTTATAAAGGTGAAGCAAGGCTGGTCTCTCACACCACTGGTATTAATTGTATTCATTTCGAACGTTGATCCCTCAAACTCCAGGAAGATGTATATATCTTCCCTCACTACAAAGTAATCTGATTGGGGCGCTTCTAAATGCAGATGCCACAGCCCTAAGATTTGACACTGGGGGATTGCATCATGGGCTCATTTATGCCGAACAACAATATTTTAGAGCCCAGAGCTTACCGCTGAACTTTCATAAAACTAAAATGGTGGTGTTTGGGAAAGGCACAAATCCCTACTCTTGGTACTTAAAGGGGAACACATAGAGTAAGTTGACTCTTACTGCTCTTTGGGCCTCCTTCTTTCATAAGACAGGAAGTGGTTAGACCACACAAAACAAGATTGTGGAGAAAGCATCAGCTAGGTTAGGAGGCCTTTTAAGACTTTACAACAAGAACAGGACTTGATTACCCGATTACCTTAGTGCTTATGAAGCCAAGATGTGTATCTTATTGTTTGTTATACAGGAGTGAGATGTGGGGCCACTCGAATTGCTCCCAGCTAACACAAAACAAAACATTAAAGAGACTACCAGGACTCTAACAAGGTACTCCCAATTGGGTGGTATCCTTAGAATTGGGGATTACAAGCTTAGAAACGGAGGCAATATTTGCGCTTGCTTTCTACTTCCTGAAGACATATTTAGGACACTAATAACATCCTCACGTGATTAATATTTTGAGGGAAATAGCAGTTTAATCTTCAATCAATAAATATGTTTGGTACATGGAAGGGAGCCACCTTTTAGAAAACTGGGATTTTACAAACTTGGCTGGACTCAAATATTTTTTCATAAAGCCGTTTAAAGGGCACCCTCAAGCACAACACATAAAGGTATGATAGGGTTTACGAGCAGACAAAGGATGTGCACTCTCTACTCCCTCAAAATGTATGCCAACTATCACATGAACCTGGTACGAGGAGCAGAAATATGCAAAATGAAATCTGCAGAGTCTAGGAAACTGGTACTAATGGCTCACCCGCATAGGCTCCTGCTAAATGATCGAAGGAAATGGGACAATTGTAACCAGATGTTTTTATAAAATAGGAGTCCTTGAAGATTTAGGACACATTATTCTTTTGCAAATATCACTCTGATTAACATACTAAATGTGTAAAGCCTTATTTTATGTTACATAATATTAGGCTCCACTCTCTGAACCACCATCCCAGCACCCATATGTTGGCCTGTTTCGCCCTTCCTCCTTTTATAATCCTCCCCATCGCCAAAGTGTGTAATAATGTGAGGGATTATGGGAGAATGTGGAGGTTCTTTCTCATTCTGTATTTTGTCCAGTGTTTATACTTCCCCTGAATGGGCCCAAAAGTGTCATTATTCCACCCACATGAGCCTCCTTAAGTAGATACATACGTGGCTGAGTGCAGACCAAGGATTTCAATTTTCAGTCTGTCATTTTGAGAACAGATGGAAGGTATTTCCCCATTGCCTGGTCTGCCCTCTATCACTGCTCAGGACCATGTTTTTCTATTTTCTGTTTATTTCTTTTGGAATAGCAGAGCTATCACCCTGGCTATCATCTTTGTGCGGATGGGACGTCAAGGGAAGGCTGTGCAAAGTCAACCCCAGCTGTTAATTAGATGTAAAGAGCTACGTTTTTAAGGCTTTTCAGAATGGGATAAGATCCCGGATGTGGCAGGTATAATCAGGATGGGAATTCCATAAGCACATGGTGTGTACTGAGAAGAATCTTCTCCCTGAGTGATAGGTGCAGAAGTTGGGCACCATCAAGGGTTTGACCAGAGAGGAGCGCAGAAGATAGTGATGGACATTATGCTGCAAAGAAACAAAGCACAAGACCTTCAACTTTACTCAAATGACCAATGGTAGTTAATGGTGTATGCATACGACCGTTGAGACATGGGCAGCCAGTTTTAGTTTCTCCATAAGGAGGGCTGCAGAAGTGTGCATGCATTTGAGCTTTGTTAACAAAGTGTTAGGAAGACTTTAGAACAGGAAATTACTCAGTGCAAGTGGCAGGAAATAATAGTGCTGATTTTTTGAAATTCAGCAGGGAAACAGAAGATATGAACAACTCATTAGAGAGCAGAGATGAAATAAACAGAAAATGTGGGGGACAAATGAAAGAGAGGCATCCATCGTCAGTCTTAAGTTTTAAGTAACTTAGGCAGGGTCGGGATATAGGCCCAAACAGAATGAGCAAACAGTTGAGAACCACAGATTGATATGAGAGAAAGTGGGAAGATCCTCTATTTTACTTTCATTATAATAAAATCTGAAATGACATATCCAGTTAACCACCCCGATTGGACAGTTACTAAAATTAGGAGCAATTTTAGAGAAATTACCATCTAATCCCAAACGAACTTGGGTGTCATTAGGGTATATAAAAGAGTTAAAAATAAAAGATTCTACTAGACTTGCAAGGAGGGAACCATAAAGGTTGAACATAAAAAGAAACAAACAGGCCCATGGTGAATCCCAAAATCGAAGGAAGTCCACTCAGAGGTGAAGTGTAGGGAGTAACTGCTTGAGAGTGGTCAGTTAGGAATAGGTAGATCCAACTATTGGCCAGGTCCTCAATTCCAAGTGTGGACAAGCGGAACAGTAGAAGCTGGTTCACTATCTGTAAGGATAGTGGGAAGGCAAATAGAAGAAGTGGGGAGCAGAAAGGCCCATTAGAAGAAGAAACACATTAAAGACAATACACTTACGAGTGACCAAACAAAATGACACTCCTGTTGTCTTCTTATGATATAATATGATGGGTTATTTACAACGTGCTTAATACCCAGAGGTTTCTAAGCGCAGCCCAGGGGATCGAACCTGTGTTGCTCGTGTCATCTTGCTTCCATGGCGAGCACGTTGCTGCTGAGCTATCCTCCCGAGCCAATCCACAGACAAAGGTAGCACCAGTAACAATTCTGCTGGTTAACAGACTGTACCACAGCACCTCCAGCAGGGGGCAAATATATTGCACCCTGATGTTGGGCTAGTGTCTAAGGAGGAAGAAACCTATCTGAAAATGCCACCTGAAAGGTTCAGCAGGCAAGAAAATGTGCATCTCCAGTAGGACCACAAGTGTGGCAGAATCTGGGATCAAACCATCAGTATTCACCAGTAGAAGTCTACCACAGCCTGACTGGTGCACTTTGTGAAAGCACTTGAAACAGACATGGTAGTCAATAAGGCAAAAATGCTGAATGCAAGTCTTCATCTGATTTCAGTTGTTGGTAATGAAAATGCCTTTTCTGGCTGGTGTTGCTGCAGTAGAGGAAATATTAGGTGAAGCAGGAAAGGGCAGCATGTCATCACCATTTCCTCATTCAGGTGGTGATGATAGTGAACCTCTATGGTCCCTTTCAGTTCCTGGTAAAGATAGGAAAAGAAAGATGAATGAATACACAACCTCATCTAGAGACGATGATGATGTTGATGGTGCTGCTCTTTGCATGGTGTGTGTGATTTGAACTAGTAATCCTAATAAAAACAAGCACAAAACAAAGTAAACCGTTTCTTTTGTACTAATAGGTTCAGTGATATTGCTCTAAAGAAATATATTAAGCTGCAGCAGGGCAAGTAGTACAAGTACAACTGGAAGCAAAGTGACAGCAAACACAGCAGTCGAATAACCCTAGAGTTCAGTGTTCTATGCCCACTAAATCTGCAAGTACCACAAACAATGCAGAAAGATCTGTCGCTGAGTTTGCCACTCTTAGAATTACCACAATGCTTGTTTGCGGTGTGTTTGTCATTGATGAGAACATTTACCACATTGTTAGTTGTACAATCTGCATGACAATGTTTGTTGTGGAAAGCTGGGGCCATATTATGTCTCTGGGGTGGAGTGGAGTCACTTGAAAACCAATCAGAAGGAGAATCGCATGCTCATCTGGTCAGAACTATAAGAGACTAGCTGCTGGAACCTCTTCTGAATCAACATTGTTTAGAGTCAATATAGAAGATGATGGATGCTAGATTTTGGAATACCCCATTTTTCAGATGTAAACCGGACAATAAGACATTGCATGCCTGAAACCTCCAGGTGAAACAGAGCTCTAAGCCCTGCTTGTTCATGTTCTTCGGTTAGTAGTGATCCAGACACCAATACAGCCACAGCATTTCCACAAATTTCAAAACCTCCTTTTGCATCTTTGGCCAAAAAGCATATCTATACATATAAAACAAAGTCATGTTTGTTTGTGGGTTTGTATGTGGTGTTGATCTTGGGGACGTAACTCCTCATGAACAGTGAGGTCTGGCATCATGAATTTTGCATGGAATATTTTATTTCATTGCTGAATTAAAGCAACTATTTCTAGCTCGATAGGTCATCCCGTTCCTGAGAATATTAACTTTTGTTGGCTTTTCGGCATTAGGTTTTGTGGTGTTCCGCGCACCATCCACAGGTCATTTGTAGAAAGTGCTCATCATTGCACTGTCTGTGCTGAACTGGTCTTGCATTTTTTTTGTTTTCTAATTTTTTAGAAGAGAGTGAATGCATCTTTCTTTTCATTGATTTCTTTTGCAATAAACTTGATGCATACATGTTAATTTCATTAATTAATTGAACAGCACATTTTTATTTACCTCTGAATTAGCTCTCGCACGAATATTATATTTGTATGCTTACTCTGATTATTTGCAGTGTGTGTTTAGTAGTGACAATGGCCACCACTGCTAACAACACTGCAAATAATCAGAGTAAGCATGCAAATATGATATTCATGTGCGAATTTTAATCAGAGATAAATGAAAATGTGGTGTTCAATTAATTAGGGAAATTAACATGTATCCCATTTTACCTTTGTGGCAAACAACAATATTTGTTCATTTTTTTCGGTGGAATATGAAAAATAATCTGAGAATGGACATCCCGGGCAAAGCCGGGTACTTAGGCTAGTATATATATATATATATATAAGGAGGAAAGTCCATTTGAGCCAAGTCTCACATTTCACAACGCCATCTAGTAGCCATCACTGGAAGTTCACCTCCAGTTCTGAGCCACAATGGCAAGGCATTGCAACTTTGTTGGTGTTATATACATATGTATATATATTTATATATAGACATTGGGCCTCATTACGAGGTGGGCGGTAAGGGATTACCGGCACCGGTAAGGGCACCAGTGCCGGTAATCCCTTACCGCCCTACTACGAGTTCCCTTTGCGGGTCCTCCCTTAACGCCTGGTTTTTACAGGCGTTAAGGAAGGGACCCGCAAAGGGACTTCGGAGCTAATAACGGTACCGCAATTTGCGGTACCGTTATTAGCGCCTTCCCCATTCCCATTGAGCCCTATGGGGGCTCAAATGGGAATGGGGAAGGGCCCTGGTGAATGGGGAATTACCGCCCCCGCCAACCTTGGAATGGGGCGGTAATAGCTCCATTCACCAGGGCGGAGTCGGTAAGGGTTTGGAGGCAGCAATGGTGCTATTAGCGCCATGGTTACCTCCAAACTCCTAATGAGGCCCATTGTGTCAGTGCAGAAAGTACTCCAAATGTAGAACCATTGTTCCTTGTGGTGCCACCAACATTGACATTGGCATTGCAGCCCACCAGGCCGAAATGGAATCAATTTCTCTTGTGGTTTGGCAGAGGAACCTAAAGCATGTTTAGGGACCCTCTGGAGTGGGCACCAATTAACAGAACAGATTGTTTGGCCTTGTTTGTTCTCAGCATTTAGGACACAAATGTGATTAGTAACCGTGATACTGGCCTGCCATATGCAATGTGTGGCTACTGCTAATAGAGGGGAGCAAGAAAGAAAAAAAGAAAGAAATCAAGAAAGAAAGAAAGGAACAAAGAAAGAAAGCAATGTAATTTCAAAGGGTGATCTCTAGCATGAGTCCTCTCCTGTGTCAATGGGTTTACTGGCATGAAACGTGACATTAAAGTAGCAGCCTTGGACCATGGCCAAAGGGCTCCTTCTCGGGTGTGCTAGCCACGGGGCTACCAATTCCCACTTAATGTATGTTAAAGATTTTTAGAGGACATGGCTGAGGTTCTTCCTTGCAATTGGCTTTATCTTCTTCTTGCTTTCATTGATCGGTTTGGTCACATTCCTAGCCCTGGCCATCACCGAATATCAGTCTATTGCTGACCCAGAAAGCTGTTATTTGTCATGTCTTTGGAGTTTCGTGTCTCTGAACTGAGCTTTCCTTCTTAGTCTTTTCTCCCATTGGTAGATGGAGAAATTAGGGACATCAATTCACCGAAAGGCCAGACACAGCAGAACATCGATAACATGCCTGATGACATCACAGGAAGTACCATCACATGACCTTTGACCTGGATGACATCACCGCGAGTGATATAATTTAATCCTAGGTCCTTGCAGCATTACATATGATCATAACATATACCTAAAATACATGCAAGATAAATAGCAAATACTACTAAAGTGGACTAAAATCTACTTTAGTTTCAATTCATACATCAACTAAGGGGCTGGACATGACATGGAGAACATCCAGCAGAACTATCATAGGCCCAAAGCAGTGATTTATTATTCCAGTACAGCCATATATGGACAGTTTAAGCCCCATGTGCCAGGCCTAGTCATAATATGCTAAATGCACCCTCACAAGCCCAGGCACGGCTTCAATACACTATGTGCAACCTGATATTCCCATGTAGTGCCATATTATACCAGGCTAATTCTCATGTGCCATGTACAGTGATTATATGCAAGGCAACACCTCAGGAGTCCAAATGCTGTTATCATATGCCAAGTGTAGCCTCAATGGCCTAAGCACTATCGTTTATGCCAGATAAAGCCTGATATGTCACACATAATCATTAAAGGTAAGGTACCGCCTCACATTTCCAGGTCTTTTCATCAGATGTCAAGTGTAAGCTTGTTGTCTTAGATACAGACCTGTGCCACCGGACAAACCATGCCTCCCAAGCATTGGCAGATTTAAGACAAATGATCCTGTATTCACGACCGTCTAAGAGGACACAAATTGGATAGTGTGTAGAGGCTAGTGAGGTTTGTTTGTGATAGAAGTGCTTTCAAGGGTAAAAGATTCAGCCTGTTGGTTGACAAATTGAACTGAACCACTATTAGGTGGTTTCAATTTCAGAAATGAACCTACATTAGAGTCTTTGTGAAGACTTGATTTGTACAATTTAGAGGAGCAATGATTATAGAACAGTTGTCCATGGTTACAGTTTCTAATTTTCCAATTTCCTGCCATCCAATCTTTCAATTTAAATCAACTGTCTTTCTTGAGGAGGGCAGTTGCTTGTGGTCAATACAACAGATTAGCAAATCACCAAATTACGTTTTAAATCAACCTGGAAACAAAAAAGATATTTTTATCAAACCGTTCTAGGTATGCCTCGTCTGCAGGCTCTCTCTCTCACCTAGCTATTCCCTTATTGTGGCTACTATCTATCGGCCACCTGGTCATTTCTCTTCCTTCCTCTCTGAGTGGGCGGACCTCTCCTCCTCACTCCTGGCTTCAACCACTCAACTCCTCCTTCTTGGAGACTTCAACATCCACCTGGAGGCCTCCTTTCCTTCCACTGTACTCTTTCGCGACCTCTGCAACTCACTCTCACTCACTATTCTCCCCTCTGGCCCGACTCACTCTGCAGGGCACACTCTATATGTTCTGACCTCCTCCGACCTTCCCCTCTCTGTTCCTCTCTGCAGCATCTAACAACTCGGCTGAACTCTTTAAAATCTGCAAGGAACTGACCAATCCTGTCGCAGTCTCTACCTCTCCTGTCCCTTCCCAAGCCCTCTGCACGGCACTGGCTTCTCACTTCATCTCTAAAAACACAGGACATCCTGTCCTCACTGCCCTCCTATCCCCTCCCTCACCCTATTCCCTCCTCTTCCTCTGGCCCCTTTGCAGCCACCTCTCCTCCCTCCTTCTCTGCCTTTCCCCTGTTCTACGCTGATGAGGTTTCTAGACAAGTCCAATCTATGAAAGTCTTGTCAAACCAGGTTCACCCCTGTTCCTCCAAAACTATCAAGGACCACATCGAATCCCTGGCTCCTGCCCTGGCTGATTTCTGCAATCACTCCTTCGCCACTGGAGTCTTCCTATCCCCCATGAAGCACTCCTTCGTGTACCCTCTTCTTAAGAAACCCTCTGCCGATCCCTCCTGTCTGGCTAACTATTGCCCAATCTCCATCACTCCCTTCCTGGGCAAGCTCCTGGAGAAACTGGCCATCTCCAAGCTTAATCTCCACACTGAATCTGTTGGTTGCCTTCATGACCATCAGTCTAGCTTCAGAGCTGCCAGAAGCACGAAAACTGCTCTCCTGAACATCCGTGAAGACCTGCTCTCCAACCTTGACTCTAACACCCCTTGCATCCTCATCTTTCTTGATCCCTCTTCTGCCTTTGACACTGTCAACGGTATCCAGTTAATATGTCGAAAAAATAATTTCGAATTACAAAAATTTCGAAAACATTTTACCTAAAAAAATAATTTCGAATGTATTATTTTTTAATTTAGATGTTTTTTGTTTGTTTCGCAAGTAGAAAAAAGGGTTTTGGGGGGGATCCCCCCCCTTTCAAACAAAAAAAGACATTTGAATATTTTTTTTTTTTTTTTAGGTAACATTTCTTTGACTTTTTGGCATTCGAAATTATGTAATTTGAAATAGTCACTATAAACCACTGTCAACCATGCCATCCTGCTCAACCGTCTCCATGATAACCTGGGTATCACTGGTCAGGCTTTGGCGTGGCTGACTTCTTTCCTTTCCGACCGGCCCTCCCAGGTCCAACTGGGGTCCTTCCTCTCCGCTATCTTTTTCTCTACTTGTTGTGTCCCTCAAGGATCTAATCTCTCTGCCTGGCTGTTCAACCAATTCCTGGCACTCCTTGCCCACCACATCGCCGCTCTCTGTCCCAATTGTCAGTGCTATGCGGATGACACTCAGCTCATTTTCAGACTATCCTCGGCCTCCTCCTCTCCTTCCCTCATCTCTGATTGTCTGTCTGCTATCCAGGAGTGGTGTGCCGCTAATGACCTCTGCCTTAATGCCAGTAAAACTGAGATTCTACTCATCGGCACACCCACTCCCTCCTTCCCTGTAGGTCTTTGGCCGGCCTCTCTTGGCCCTCTTCCTGCTCCCACCAGCAAGGCTAAAGACCTCGGGGTCATCTTCGACTCCACACTTTCCTCCTCTCCTCACATCTCTGACACCCCTAAGAAGTCACACTACCATCTGCACCTTCTCAGAGGTATTCTTACTTTCCTCTCCTTCCCCCAGAAGCTCACTGTCTCCAGAGTCCAGGTTCTCTCTAGGCTGGACTATTGTAGCAGCCTCTCCCTAAATCTGCCTGCTTCTACTCTATGCCCTCTGCAACTTATCCAGAACAGGACTGTGAGACTTGTCCTTGGCCTCAAACCCAGGGATCGTATCTCTCCAGGACTGAAATCTCTGCACTGGCTCCCAGTGGCTGTGAGGATTACGTTCAAAACCCTCTGCATCGTTCACAAGGCCTTCTGGGGTCTGGGGCCTCAATACCTTCAACTCTCTCTTCTTAAATATCTTCATACTCGAGCTCTTCGCTCATCCGCCTCCAACTCCCTCAGGGTCAGTCACTTCTCCAAGCAACGAGTTGGTGGTAGATCCATTTCTTCGGCTTGCGCCTTTTTCTGGAACAGCCTCCCTGCCTCCCTAAACTTGAGGAGAACCATCTCCGGTTCCGGAAGCACCTCAAAACCTTTCTCTTTGCTTCTGCTTTTTCTCCTCCTTTCATCTGCTGACCTCCTGGCTGTAACTGGAACTGCACTGTCTACCTGGACACCCTCTGATTATCGGGCCCAGGTCCTTCCCCTGCCAGCGTCACACACTTGCACTGTCCACCTGGCAACACCTGCACTTGGCGACTGTTTCTGTATCCCTACAGTCCCCCTACTAGCCCTTGACTCCTGATGCCTGCACTTCCCCTTGCACTTGCCACTTGCTGGCCGTTTACTTATTTATTGTTATCATCTTTCCCATGTACTGCACTGTCCCTGCCCCCTTTGCATGCACTTGCGCAATCTGAATGACACTTGGCCTAGTGGGATCGTTGTCCGTCCTCCCTGTTGTTCCCCTCCCTTGCCTCATCGCGCCTTGAAACATTGTGTATAGGTACGTTATAAATGCCATATCATATATCATATTATATCATCCAGCGATTCTCTTCCCAGGTCACATGGCCCTTCGCTGGTCAATTGGAGGACAGTAGTAGGTTACAGCTGAATTGCAGGGACATCGTTGAAAACATGGCAGCCATCTTATCATCCATTATGGTAGGGTTACCATTGGGGCTGCAATGAGGGGATCCTTTGTTCTCAGTGGGTGCAGGGGGTTCCTCGCCTGATCCATGTGCAGCGGAGCGGGAGAGAGATGCACATGTCTTTGACTACGGCCTTCGAAGGCGGCCAGCTTCGCCATCCAGCGATTATCTTCACAGGTCACATAGCCCTTTGCAGGCCAATTGGAGGACACTCGTAGGTTACAGCTGGACTGCAGGGACCTCATTGAAAATGCCACGGCCATCTTATCATCCATTATGGTAGGGTTACCATTGGGGATGCAATGAGGGGATCCTTTGTTCTCAGTGGTTGCAGGGAGGTTCCTTGTCTGGCCCATGTGCAGCAGAGCGGCAGAGAGCTGCACAGGCCTTTGATTACAACCTTCAAAAGCGCTCGGCTTCGCCATCCAGTGATTCTCTTCCCAGGTCACATGTCCCTTCGATGGCCAATCGGAGGACACTCAGAGGTTACAGCTGGATTGCAGGGACGTCATTGAAAATGCGGTAGCCATCTTATTGTATTTTATTTTATTTTGTTATTTGTACAGCACACCCAACCCAGAGGCATCTAGGCGCTGGTTACATTAGAGGGTTGGTTATCTTAGTTGTGTTACAGAGGTCATGTGTTACATTTAGTTACTGTGTGTGGGAGAGGTGTATTGGAGAGGTTGTATAGCAAAACATTGGGGCATAGTAGGTACAATTCGTTGTGGGTAATGTAAATTGCTTGTACATAGTTGTGAGAGCAGCTGTAGGGTTGTAGTTCTTCTAGATATCTTGGGAAAAGAACCAGGTTTTGAGGCTTTTGCAGAAGGACCAAAGGGAGGGATCTGATCTCAGGTCTAGGGGCCGTGAGTTCCATTGTTTGGCAGCAATCACAGGGAAGCTGCAACCCCCAGCTTTTTGGCGTTTTTATCTAGGGATAGCAAGGCGGCAGGAGTATGCAGATCAGGTAGGTCTATTGGATTGGGCTTTGGAGATTTGTCTAACTAGGTAGATCGGGGCACTGTTAGACAGACATTTGTGTGTCAGGTTTGGAACGTGATGCGTTCCTGGACCGGGAGCCAGTGGATCTTTCGTCTAGCTGAATGTATTTGTTCTTTTTTAGAGATGTTGAGTGCATTATTCTGGGTGATTTGTAGTTTGTTAATATTTCGGGAGCTAGTGCCTGCAAAGACAGAATTACAATAATCAATCCTGGACAGAGTGAGGGCTCTAGCAAGGGTGATGCAGTTGTCGGCGGTCAGGAAGGGTCTGCTGGCATTGATCAGTTTGGCGGTGTAGGCCGCTGCCTTTGCAATTGCGTTTACTTGCCTTATTAGGGAAAGTGAGGAGTCAAGATACACTCCTGATGTTTTTACCTCTTTTGCTACAGTGATAATGTTGCCGTCAATGGCAAAGGATTTATACAATTGAGAGAGATTGTTTAGCCGGGTTCTACGTGATTTTTCCGTCACTTTTGCATTGACATTTACGAACCACAAAAGGTTTGTACATTTCCCATGCAAAAACACATTTAAAACCCCTACACACCACACCCACAGCACCCCCACCCACACCCCCAACATACCCTAACTCTACTTATCTTTGAAGACCCGCAGTGTCCCTGCAATGCCAGTTCCCTTTCACTTCCGTGATCGGGAACCAGTGCCGCAGGGTCCTTTATTTTTGTGGAGGCTGCAGGGGTTTCCCCAGCAACCCCCGCTAACTATACTGGAAAGTATAATGAGCGGGGTGTTGCGGGAGGCACATCCGCAGCCCCTGTTTTTTTTTTCCTCGGGTGTGCTGCGGGGGTGTCCCTCACAACACCCCACTCACTATACTGTGAGCGGCGTATTGCGGGGGACACCCCCGCAGGCCCTGGCTTTTTGTATTTTTTCATTTGGCAGGGTTGTCCCTTGCAATACCATGCTCAATACAGTGAGTGGGGATTGCGGGGGACAATCTCCGAACCCCAAGTCTGACCCCACCAAAGCACCTAAACTCACACCACGAAAAGTTCAGACTTTTGTTAGTCCGAACTTTTCCTGGTGTTTGTTCTAGGTATTTTGGTGGGGTCGGACTTTTAAATTTGGTCAATTCGTCCTATACCGTTTAGCCGAGATTGACTGCCATTGAGTAGCCTTCTCATCATTAAGGCATAGCTCGTGTTATGCCATCCAGGCTTGAACGGTTAGGTATATTTCACTTAGTAAGTTGGAGTCAGTGTCGTAGTTGCCTGTGATGGGAAGGAGTATTTGGGTGTCTTCGGATTAGTTGGTGTACGTGACTCCCAGTTTGTCTACGAGGTGGAAGAGTGGCTTGTGAATACGTTAAATGTATAAAGTTGGTGGGACGCAGGAGCCTTGGGGCACTCGACAGGTAACTGGGGCTCAGGGGGGGGGGGCTGCTGCAGTGAAAATACTCTCATAGTACGGTTACATAAGAAGGATTTGATCCATTTTATGGCATTGGCTGAGAGGTGTGCAGCTAGGACAAGGTGTTGGCATAGTATATTGTGATTTACCAAATCAAAGGCTGCTGACAGGTCTAGTAGAGTAGGATGGCCAAATTGCCTTTGTCTTTTATCTCATCCATTATGGTAGGGTAACATCATACCCCAGGTATAACAGATTTCTGATGTAAGTAGACAAACATCCAAAAAAACTGTTAATGTTGAGAAAAAGGCTTTTGAAACAATATTCAGATTTGTCACCCTGTTCACTCCTCCAGATGTGCTATGTGCAGTAACAGAAGGTATTAAAATGAAATCTTTTAACTCCTTAGGAGTTTCCCTATCACTGTTTCTCTTTACGTCATCAGATGTCATTTTTGCTGTTGAAGGTGCCATGCAGAGAAAATGCCTGCAAATATTTCCATTGCTAAATTGCCTAATATCCCTGAAAATAAATTGTTTTCATTTCCATGGTCAAAACCTGGAGATGATGATGTATTTCAGATGGACATTGATGTCCTGGTGAATATAAACTGTATTAAGGGATTAGTAAAGGCTGGTCTGCTTTGGCCCGGGTTCCCATGAAATCATAAGTAATGTAACAGGACATGAACAGTTCTTTAATGAAGTGGCTAGCTGTACATCGAGTGGTAAAGGGCAGAGTGAGAAAGAATATGCTCATATCTCATTTTATATTTCTTCTGACAATTTTGTAACCCCACTAGGCCAAGTGTAATTACAGCTTAGGCATTCTTTATGCCTGAAATGCTTTAACATTACTATACAGTATTATGGGACCACAAGCTTTAGGGTTGCTGGTATGTTTACATGAGACCACAGCCCGTAAAGCTGTCAGTACAATGCTCTGAGGACTGATACCACAAGGGATGCTGGTTAATTCAGCTTTGGAGTCTTGGGGTAGAAAAGCAGTGCTGGACTTAGACACATAAACAATAGATGTTTGTGAGTGGGACATAGTCAACTCGAAAGTTACCCGACATGGAAGGTGGCAAGTAGCCCAAAGATTCTGGACATTTGAAGAAGGTTCTTGACACATGATCGAATGGATGTAGGTGATGTTGAAAGAGACAAGTGGAAAATCAAAGCACTGCTCCTCTGAGTGGGAAACCAAGTTTTCCCAAGACTGGGCGCTCCAAAAACAAATTAGCTTATAGGTGATAATAGATGTAACCATCATTTTTACATTTCTTGTAAAAGTGCACGTCTTGCGGAGAGGGAGAGTTTAGGTTACTACTGGAAGATTAGAAGGGGACATGCTTCTGTTTTGTATTGCTACTCTTTGAAAATCTATTTTGTTGGCTGAGTGTTCTTGACATACTGTACTCCGGAGACCCCCAGGCGGCCCATAGAGATGAAGTTTGATCCGAAAGTACTTTAAGACGAGATAGCTGCACCCTTGAGATGGATGGGGGTGCAGATTTATTACTCCAACACCAATCAATAAGGACAACTCAATGGCTTGACAAAGGGAGTCCGTTTAATGACAAGTACAAAAAACGGGGAGTCATGGAAATCAGCAGTGATGCAATCATCCTTCTCGCTGCAACTCCAATGAACTTCATAAAAATCATAGCATTTGTACTGAAAACCCGTCATAATTGACGTACAGCACTCAAAAGTTTATATGCAATTCTATTGGTTAGGAAAAGGTAACTTTAATATAGTTAAGGTACTATATCTGTATATGGTAACGGAGTGAGGGGATTGTGTAAACACTGTCAGGTGGGCGTCTAAGCCCTTCCTTCAAAGATAACTACTTTAGCCATCACTAAAACAACAATGTCCCATTGGTTCTACTAACTATAGGACCCTAGATTATTTGGTCCATTGTGATTGGGATGGCACCAAGCTCATGCATACATTTCCACCTTGCTTAGCAGCACGCAGAATGGTCAGCCAGGTGCAGGGTGCCCCCTAGTTACCTGGCCTTTCTCCAATTAAGGTTACAATCAATCATCACTTCAAGAACTATGTGTCAATTATGTTACTGTGGTTGGCCTCGAAACTGCATCTTCTGTCTGGGAAAGTTACGATATCTCTGCCCGGGCGGATGCCAAGCGTAGGTGTGAACTCGTGCTTCTCCTCGCTCGGATGGTCACGTGCTTCCCACAATGTGAATTTTTCTAGTTTCTCTTAATTCGTGCATTTGATTCTTATTCAGCTTGCCACCTGCGTACGCCTCCTTATCTTGACCTTTCAGAGACAGGATATTCTGTTCTTAAGTTTCAATTATATGTAGCTACTGTTTGTTCCTTTTATTAGTATGACCTTGGCTCTCCTGGCACGAGTTGCATCTGCCGAGTTTCGATTTAGCCGTCTCTTCTTGTTTTGCTAGAATATGAATCTCTGCTCATTCGGTCTTTAGTAATCTGGGTTGATTCTGCTTCATTTGCAAAGTGGAGTTAGACTTATAATACTGTGCTTCGTTTTGAGGTAGATTATGTATAATGGCGATTGCCACACTATTCTTCTACTTAGCATTGCAAGCTGCATTGTTTTGGTGTTAGCTGGTTGAATATCTTCATCCTGTTTACAGCTTAAGCTTCTTTGTATTTCAACATCGTTCTCCCTTTTTAGGTTCACAATACCTTATTCATGGCATTTGGTCTCTGGGTGTCAATCTCGAGTCCCTTCCGGGACTATACTTAGGCAATCTTCATTTCGTCTCATTTGCTGGTACAGTTTCCGTAATGGATACCTTACTGTGCATGGTTTTCTTGCTATTGGTACTTCAACAGGTGTTGCTCTTCTGATAGGTACTTGGCAGAGCCCTAATGCAGCTCTCTGCGGATTTATCTGCTCATCATACGTCACATATTTTGTTGTGAACATTCCTGGTACTTCAAAATGGGCGACTGGAATGCAGGTTTTATTTGGGACCTCCTCCACACTCCCCCTCTGGGCGATTCATCGACCACTTTCACCTCCATCTTTGGATACAACTTACTCGATTCTTCTGTATTTTTCTTCACTGCATCGCCTGGGTTCGTTCCTTCTTTATCTTCAGGGTCTGTATTTGATGTTTTGAAGAAGTGTCTCTTTGGAGTCCATATATGTTCATCTTTATTCCATGTCATTAGTTGACATTGTCCATTTGGGCTCCCGTAAACCCATCTCCCACATAATTTCTTTGCTTTCTGGGATAGAGAAACTTTGTTCCTTCTGGTGTGTGAATACTGGTCTTCACAAAGTCTCTTATTTCTTCATCAGTCAGGTCTTTGGGCTTCCATCCTGGCTTGACATCAATCATGATCTTCATCCCTATGGCTTTCTTCGCAGTCTTCTGGCATTGTGAGATTATTACCTTGATAACACAAAATCCTAACAATATCATCACTAAAAGGGCTCCCAAGAACTTGAATGCGTCTGCCATCCGTTGTGGAACCCATGAGAACTGCGATCTGAACCAGCTGTCATCATCAACTTCATCAGTTTCATAGATCATCTGGTTCTGCAGGTTTGTCAGCATACCTATGGCCTCTGTTAAGGTTCCATTCTCCTCATCGTGAAATGGTATAAATGTGCAACATGATTCTCCGATTTTTGCAAAAACTCCTCCATCCATGGCTGTGATCATGTCAAGGACATATCTGTTCTGAAGAGTCATCAGTCGGATGGCTCTCAGCTCTTCCTTGATCGCATTGAATCCTTTTATGGTTGTGTTGATCGTCTGCAGTAACTCCCATTGGTTATCTGTATCCATTTAGTATTTATTCCAATTTGGATTCTTGGCATAAAAATCGTTGTGAACACTGATAGGGTGAGGCTGAACAGCCTGTGTTCATATGGGATTGCATGAAAGGCTTCTTCTGATTTAGCAAAGAAGTAATTCTCTCTATTCATCCGAGTTATCAGTTCCACAGATCTCTTCTTCCTCAGGTGAGCATCTCCTTTCTGGAAACTGTCAATATTCAGGTCACTTTTCGGGATTACTAATGCTGGAACGTGGACATTCTATTGTGCATATACCTCCCCAGTCTCTTGGCAGTCTGATGTATGCCTTGGATCCGCATGCCCAATAATGATCCATAATTTCTGCAGTTCCATGCACCATTCCTGGAGCGTCAAAAACTTGTCCACAGTTCTTATTCTATCCCATCTTTCTAGTGCCATTATTCCTGAAGCGGAATTTTGGGCTTTCTAGTGGCAATATCTGCAAGGGGCCTCCTCTGTCTTCGACCCATGTCAATAGTTTTGCAAGTTTCAGCCAAAATGGCCTGCAGCCATCCTGCACAATGTCAACAGTTTCTTTGTAGAGTCCGGTAATCACCCAGACTCTGCAAATCACCACTCCTTTTTCCCACCCATCTGGTGAAAGCACTGTTCCCCAAATTTGCATTTGGGCTATATTCTTCCACTTTCCAGCTTCCTCTGGAGTTTTTCTTTGGACATTTAGTCTCAGGTTCACTTCCCATCTTATTCCTGCTCCTTTAACACCAGGCGTCTCGTACCTGATCACATGATTCGTAGTATGAGCTCTGTTTCTTGTCTTAATGTCTTGAACATAATCATCTTCGTTGGGATAGGCTGTTTCAGTTACCTATATCAATGATCATCACTACCCATGAACTGGCCTCTGATCTTGCACATTGCAACGTGTACCAGACAATGTGCTGTCTGGACATCGATTTCTACAGCTATGAAAATCTTGGATTTCCCCATGCTGTATGGTAGGAGTGCACAAAGCATCCCCCTTCTGAATTTCGTCTTCATACTTCTTTCATATGCTGGTACCAAATGTTGTTTCCCAGAGGTGCTGTGCTGTCTAGGTAATTGTTTAGTTCATTGTCATCTCCATGCATGCTTCTCTTGATTCTTAGTGTTGTCCTGTAGTTTGCTATAACTACATCCCTAAATGTATCTGTATGGCTCTTTCTTGCTGGAGGATTCTCAGGTATCCTGGGCCATGGTGCAGGCTTCCTCATCTGTGCCATTTGAGTGGACAACCGTCCGGCAGCTCTTTCCCTCTCTTCATACATCCTTCTCCTGCTGGATACAAATGCCCATTCCAACCACCCTGACGCGGGTCCGGTGTATTGTTGTGTTGTAGAACTTGTACTTGTCCCTTGTGTTGGAACATATGTGTTTGGCAATACAGTCTCTGCAGTTTTATTCTTTAGTTCCCCTAGTCCTTTTCTTTCTCTGGCTAATGACGTCCATACTGTGTCTATTAGTTGTGCTTGTGAGATCTTCTTTGAGTTTGTCTTTGTCTCCCTCAGTGTTGTCTCAGGGGTGTTTATCATTATCATTTCTGTTGTGTGGGATGTATGGACCCACTCTGCTATACTATGCGGCCTCACTCTGCTATCTATGGTGCGGGAAACAGCAAAATGGCGGCAAAACCATTGTGCACACCAAAACCTCCAAAACTGCGTTTTTTCAACACACAAAAAGATGGCTGCACAACCTGCCACCCATGGTGCATGTGTGGTGGAACAGAGCACACGCTGCAGAAAAAGTGCCAGTGGGCTCCATGACAAGTAAACATGGAGTACAGACGGAGAAGCAGTGCTTTGCAAGTGAAATTCCAAAAGTAGCCTGTAAATGACATTTACTTTGCTGCTGAAACTTCAAAATGCATGTACATAACACTTTCCAACACTCAAAATCTTTCTTGGTGCTAAAATTCAGTTAATCTAATGAAGTACTGTGAATTTACAAAGTCTTGAAACGTTAAGAGCAAAACATTTTCCCAGCAAAACTGGATTGCCTGTAAATGACAATTCCTGTCAAAAATCTGTGTGCAGCCACACTGGGCTACCTGTGAGTGACAGCCCCTGTCAAATGGGCTCTCCTGATTAAACTTTAAATTTGTCTAAAACTAAAGTTCTGCTGTATTAGCAAATATAAAAGGACTGTTGCTGAAAGGAACACAGATCTCAGTTGTTTTGATCCCATAGGTTTAAACCTAAGAATGTAATTTATCTATGTCATCTGATGCAACAAGTTTGTTTTATGCTTGATTTCAAGTCAAGAAATTAAAAATTAACTTAGGCTGGCTGGGCCTGCAAGAGATTGAAAAACAGGTTTCCACCCAAGGGGAGGGCTTTGATCTCAGCAGATGCTCACTGACACATGATAATTGTGGGGTAGGCTAGACTTTTGTCTGCTACCAAGGACTTAACAATGGCAGATTCTCCAGGCCAGGAAATGGACATGTGAAGAGGTCGTAAACTAGGCTGGCAGAAGGAAATCCCAAAGGTGGGAGTTGCTCCTAACCTCCAGAGACAGACAAAAGGCTGACCATTTGCTGCTAAGAATATGTAATGAACATTTTTAGAGACTTACAAACTCGCTAACAGAATTGATGAAAAATATAAAAAGGGCAGATTTGTTAATCTAATTTTTGGCCCTATATTTCAAAACGTGGTGGAACTGTAGCATATTCTGAACAGGAATGGCAATATATGCGATTTTATGGGAACTGTATTCATGCTAGAATTGTTAAACTTTGCACACACATTTCTATGGTAAACACGCATGTTTGTGGAAATTTGGAGAACGTTTGGAAAATTTGTTCATGGCGAAATGGACAAAATGCTGCAAAAAGGCGAAACAAGGTCTCACAGCTGTGGGATTTTTATGAACAGATACTCCATAAAATATGTAATCATTGTATGTGATTTTCGTAGAGGTTACAAATGTATAAATATGTATTTAGGAGAAAATTCGATTTTGATACTAGTCGCTAGGCGAGGTTTCTAAGGATTGTAAAAACTAACCCATGAACTTCACATCATCTGTCTTTGATCCAATCACTCGGATGCAAGGCGGAGATGAGGCTCTGATCCAATCCCAGTTCATAGGGGTGAGTTTAGTTAAGTCGACCCATACACCCATTTTTGTGATGTCATTTGAACGGATGAATAGAGACATCTGACAACACATAGACGCTCTCTCTTCTGATTCCAGTGAAGCACTCTGATCCAGCATTCAACATCCAGCCTTTAACATCCTTCCAGATCCAGATGCCAATCACCAGGCCAAGAAGTAACTGAACCATTTTCAGCTAGGCCTCAATCCTCAATTAATCCTCAACTAATCCTTACAACCCAGTGAAGCGCTGTGGTGTGGGGAAGCATCCTGAAACTATCTGGCTTGCTACCATAACGCTTGCCTGATGAACTTGCCATCCCGCTGATCTGAAATATCCAGAAACAAGAAGGGCAGATCCTGTGCAGTTCCGGTGACCGGCCTAGCTGATCCTAGCTGATGTGCTGTCCTTCCCTGATAGACCCGATCCATTCACCAGAATCTTGATGGGCCAAAAATCTTAAATCCCAGTGGATTGTGAGTATTTACAGGACGCTAGAGAACTATTTTATACCTTGCCTTATCTTGTTCCACCCTAATATCTGAACTATCCTTACTTTCATAACCAGTGCCAGTGTCAAAATCTTTAGTACTATCTTATTCTGTCTATCTGCTTAATTTCATAGTCATTTTTATTTGTGTAACTCTGATCCAAAAATCTCCCACTTCGAATGTTTGGACTGGTTCCGCCGGGGAAGGCACTAGGGATGTGTTACTGAAGTCATGAATCAGTCTCAGAGCTTACTTCATCCCAACCTGATTGTCTAGCCTGCATGCTCTATTCTTGAGTAAAAGCATAATCCATAATGTCTGGTTTTAAACTGAGGTTCTTGTCCAAATGTGTGTCTTTATTTTCGAAAAACACCTCCCACTAATACCTGCATAACTCCCACAGTTTTAAGGATAGAAACACAATTTCAACTCCCACTGATACCTAACTTCCTTAGCTACATCCACAACCCATTGCGAAACAGTGTAGGTGATCCGTTTCTATCAAAAATCGCATAGTAAAAGTTTGCAGCGAATTTACATTTTGCTAAAGTTTTGCACGTGTGAATTGTCTTTAAAATATTTCCCACTTTGCCTTTGAGATTCCAATAGTTTTCTTTTGATTAAATCATTGCTTTTGATTGCTTGCATCTGTTCAAAGTGGCTCCCGTAGAAATGTATAATAATTTAAGATTTTTTGACCACATTTAGTGTTTTTGCTCAGCCAGTTTCAAAGCCATTCTGACAGTTGAAAAGTCAAATCCGTTTTTCTCTTGTGTTTAAGGGGGGATGGTGGGGGTGATATTCTGTTTGGTCTGTATTATTCATGAGTACCTGCTCTCTCCTCACATCTATTTAAATTGCCTATTGGTGGGTCGAGGGGTGTCGCAGGGGAAAACTCTAACCACAGTGCTATCTGTTCCAAACCAATCCAAAAGTATTCATTTCTTTGCTGCATTCTTTTTGTGTTCATTATCTAATTCCCAGTGCATTAAAGATATTATTCATTGTCCTTGTCACCCCTTGGTCATTGTTGTTACCTATTAAAAATATATTGTGTTTTAAATTCTCAATCCATAAATAAATATTTACCGTTACAAACTAGCCTGATTCCTGGTTCAGTGTGACCGGGTGGTGGGTATTTTGAGATGGGTGTGATATGAGTGGTATATCATTCAGAATATTGAACTTATAGACAAAACTAAATAAGGGTTTCCTTTGTGCACTACATGCTGGGTGAGACTTGGGTGTGTGCCTGATTGAAATCCCTTACAGCTGGTTTCTTTTCCGAGTCCTCTTATCTTTCCACAATGTCTGTTGTGGAGTTTCTTATGGCAAGCAGTCTCTTATTTTCTACTTTTTTGGCTTGTGGTTCTGCAGTCATTGACACCAGGCCTGTTTTGTGTGCATTCAGTGTTTGCATGCGTGTGGTTGTCAGTAACCTTTCTTCATTCATTCTTTGCCGACCCTGTCTCTGGCTTTTCTGTTTGTTTGTTACCACGTGTGTGTGTATCATTGCTAATCACATCCATTTCAAGTTCATTCACTCCACCATCAGATCTTCTAGGGACTGGAATGATTATGTAAGGTCTGGGTGCTTTTGTGGGTTTCATGCTTGCATCATTAGGTGGGTGCACTGGAATTGGAACGCTTTGTGCACCAATACAAAATGCAGTTCTGATCGTTAATGACAGTAAAACAATGATGAATATGATACACAGATACATTATGCCTCTGTATGTCAGGCGGCAGCATTTACTTCCAGAGAAGTGTGGTTGTCTCTCCTCCTGTGGTAGGACCAGCTTGCTGCTCTGGTCTCCCATCTCGATCATTCATCAAATGTTTATGTTTTATTGTATTCCTTTACACAATATTGTCTTTAGGACTCTGTGGTTAAGGGTCTCAGGTGTTCCACAAGTGTCCCTCTATGGTGGGTGATGAATAGTCTCTTATTTCAGGATACAGTTCCTTTGCTAGACTATGGGGAAAATCAAATCAACTAACACTTCAGTAAGTCCTTTTACTGTGCATGTTCAAAGTAAGTAAGCTCTCTGTCCACTCCTCGGATTTGCTTCAGTCCTGAGGGCATATTTTATGCTGATCACTATGGAAAAAATAACAACAAATGCAATAGGTGAAGTCCTTTACACTGCTTCCTCGATCTGTCCCTCGGCGGAAGGCTTTTAGAATCTCCTCAGATAGTTCTGCTGATGGTTAGAGAGTTCTATTTGGAGCACAATTCCATGCAAGAACATGCCCAACTGTGCAACATTAGCTGGATCTCTGATAAATGTGAGTATGTCAACATCGATCGGTCTCCCCACTAGTTCTGGAAAGTCAGTGACTAGGCAAAATAGGACATTGTGAGCAACCTGCTGTCCTCTTATGACAGGGACATCCGTCCTGTCTTGCTGAGGTTCAGGATTATATGTTCTTTCCTTGAAGTAAACAATGTCTGCGCTGCCCGGTCACGTGGAGTGTGACTAGGATCATGATTTTATTTAAAAGTTGGCTTAAATGTTCTGTATTTGCTGGGTCTCGATGAAATGTGAGTGTGTCTGTTGTTCTTCCGACAAGAGTTGGACAGTCTTCGATTACACGAAAGAACAATGTGTTGATAAGCTCATTTATTTCCATCTGTGTTTGGGACATTTGGTTCTTTCTCACTGTACTCAGGAAGTAAGAGAAATTGTTCGGCCATGACAGTAAGTAGTCTTCTTATTGTCTTTTCCTTCTCAGGATCTTGAAAAAAGTCAGTGACACTGGTGAGCCTCCCTACCAAAGACGGGTATGATCTTAGCACTAGATCAAAATAGGTGACCACATCCATGGCGATGTTGCTACTGCGGGATACCATAAGTGATTCCGAATAAGGTCTCCGTGTGAAATGAGTCAGGATATTGTAGTTGCTTCCAATGTAAGTGTCATCAGTCAAAATTTGGCATATTCTTTTCTCGTCAGTGCTCAAGTGTGCCTCAGTCCAAAGTTCAAAGTTCACAGGCTATGTTGTGGCTTATGTGTGCAATTTTCTTCTTCCCCCTGCACTAGGATGCACAGAGTGTCCAGTTTTTTATGTCCTTATCCCCCTTTTTTTCCGAAGTGTCCAATTTAAGCCACAATTTGCAAAAAGTTCTTTGTCTTTGGCTGGTCATGCGTCCTTTTTCCTTGTCATGGATCTCATCTGCACATGCTGTGGTTCTTCCCCGTTGCTCATTGGGTGCAGGCAGGGGGCCTTCTCCGATGTATGGTTTGATATCACCGAGAAAAATCCAAGCTCTCCTGCCTTGTAGTTTCACTGCAGATGGGATACAGTCCTCCAGAATGAAAGGACCCACTTTTTCCTTGTATGATTCCTCACAAGGACGGTGTCTCCAGGGAAGATGGTTGGAACACAAAGTCCTTGAGCTGTGTCTGTAGGAGTATCTCCTTCTGTGTTCCGTGCTGCTCTGCACCCTTTTCGTCGTCGCTGCAGCTAGTCTGAAATCACAGTAATGCAAGATGTCATGCGCTTCAGATAGTTTTGCTTTTCAGACCCTACCATTTCTCCTGTTGACTGGGCATCACACCTAGCTCTATCTTGGCGTGTAAAGGGAGTTCTCATTCTTCTTCCTGTGGCTATCTCGTGTGGCGTAATATGATGGTCAGAACCGGGTTGGTTCCGAAGTGCATACAGTGCCAAAGGAAGACAGTGCAACCATGCCTTTATTAGAGTCAGCTTCAACTTGGCTATCCTTTCCTTTAACAAGCCATTGAGCTTCTCACAGATCCCGTTACCTTGCGGATGATACGCTGACGAGAACTTGTGCTTTATACCAAGCAGCAAGCTAATCTGTTTGAATGTTGCATTAACAAAGTGAGGGCCATTATCTGATTTCATGACCTCACACACACCCCACCTGGAGAACACCTCTCTCACAAAAATGTGGCCACACAGGTAGAGTCTGGGTGTGTACATGGACTTGCCTCAATCCATCTAGAGAATGGACACACCACAACAATTAAGTATCTGTATCCGTTACATACTTGAATCATGTCGGCGTAATCGACATGCAAGTGCTGAAAAGGCCCATTTGGCCTTGGGATGACTCCTCTCATTACTTTTAATGTGTGCCCAGCCGTGAATTGCTGGCAGATTATACAGTTCTCTATAAAGAATGCAACATGCTCGGTTAAATTCAGTATGAACGAGTGTTGCTGCTAAATGTTCTTTTGTCGTGTGTGCCGGATAATGTAACTGTTCAAGTACTATTTGTAATAGGGCTATAATCATTACTGGTTTACCAGTGCTGTCTTGTCACCACAAGCTGTCAGAGGGGTTTAAAGAACACCCTCGACGTTTACAAAGGTTCTCTTCTTCCTATGTTGCCTCCCCTTGGTGATTCCATTAGCTGCGTTTGTCCCAAACTACTGTAACGTTCAGGTGCAGTTCGTGTAACCATTATTCGCTCATTGGCATGGATAATTTCCACTTCCATGATCGTTTCGCTTTTGGATGCCATACGCTTGGCTTCCGTGTCTGCTGCTTGATTTCCACGTGAGATCAAATCTGTCCCCTTTGTGTGGGCGGCGCATTTCTCGACCGCTTTACCCACTGGCAGCTATAGTGCCTTGATCAGCCTGGCCAATAAGGCTGCGTGCTGCACTGGCATGCCATCCGCTCGCAGGTAGCCCCTCCTTTTCCAGCGTGCTAAGCCTGCGTGCACTGTTGATGTCACATAGTCAGAGTCACTGTACACCGTTACTTCCTGGTCTGCGTGATTCTCAATGGCGAGTATCAACGCCAATAATTCTGCAGCCTGTGGTGAATAATGAGATGGTATACGTGCACTAATAAGTACTAGAAATTCTCCATTTGCTGTGTGTTTCATCACAGCAAAGCCTGTATATCTTTGTTCGTCACTTTGATCGATCCTCGAAGACCCGTCAATGAAGACGATCTCTCCTTCTGCCAGGGCATTTTCTTTCACCCTGGGGGTTTCATCATAGAATTCTTCATAATTTGCACAGTCATGTGTTGGCTCTCCTTCAGTGACTGGCTCTGCTATAAACATATCTGGGTTCACTATCTTGCATCTTAATCGATGAATTCAATATGATTACTTCATAAGCAGAAGCTCTATTGAGATGTCAATGTGCCCTTTGGTTTCTCTTGAATGGTAAATAGGTAGTGCTCGACGTACAATGTCATGGAGCATCCCATCACAATGGTTGTAGCCTTCTGTATGGCGAACGCTGCAGCAGCTAAACTTTGTTTGCACGGAAAATGACATCTCATTACTGGGTCCAAATTTCCACTGTAGTATGCCAGAGGCTTGTAACCCACTGTGGTTCGCTGTGTGAGCACTGCCGTCATAACGCTGCCATTTGTGTGTGAAAACAGGAAAGATTCCTCTACATAATTGAGGATCCCTAGAACTGGTGCTGTGCATATGGCTCTTTTGAGTTCAGCAAATCCTTTCTCTATGGTCTCAGACCATTCAATCTTTTCTTTCATCACTTGGGCCTTCTTTAAGGCCTGAATTAAAGGCTTAGTGTAAGAGCTATAGTCGAAGACCCCTGCCCTAACGTAGTTGCATAGGCCTAGATAGCTCTGCATCTGTTTTACCGTGTGTGGCTTAGCCATGCTCAGTATGGCTTCAGCCCTTTCTGGGGTCACTCTCTTTCCTTCATGTGAGACTAGCTGGCCTATGTACAGCACTTCTTGTTGACAATATTGTAACTTTTACTTGTCAACCTTATAACCTTTCTCAGCCAGTATAGTCAATAGCTGAACAGAATCGTACCTGCATTGCTCTTCTGTTGTGTTGCAAATTAAGATGTCATCTACGTATTGCAGTACCACACTTTTTAGTGCAATATTGCTTAGGTCCATATGGAGGACAGTGTTGAAAATAGATTGAGACTCACAATACCCTTGGGGTAGTCTTGTGCTTTTCAGGTGCTTCTGTCTCAATGTGAATGATGTCAGATCTTGTGAGTCACAAAGCAACAGGATTGAGAAAAATGCATTTTTCAAGTCAATCACCGTGAAATATTTTTCCTCAACAGGTATATTACATAGAATTGTAGGTGGGTTAGGGACTAAAGGGAACTCGGCCTCAACAATATAATTTATTGGGCGTACATCCTGGATTAGCCTCCAAGACCCCCCTTTCATTTCTTGAACAGATATTCCAAAGTATTGCATGACAACTCTGACGTCACTAAGATGCCATGTTCTATCATTGCGGAAATTGTCTTAAAAATCCCCTCATCTGCCTCTCTGGACATGGGATATTGTCAGGCTTTTGGTAGAATTACTCCTGGTTTAAATTTAATCTTCACTTCTCCAACCCCCTTCAAAAGGCCTACATCAGATGGTCCTGTAGTCCATACTGAGACAGGCATTTGGGCCATGTCGTCATCAAAATATTCAGGACGGTTTCGTGCCAACATCATTCTTTGAGGTACTTCTCTTTTGATCATATTTACCAAAAAGTGAAGACTCAATTCCACCATTGTCTCTCCCATATCTGCTTGTTCTTCAAACAGATCGTCATTGGTGATGTCAGTCAATCGATATCCTTCTTCAATGGCAATTACTGCGCACCATTGTCGCCCTTCGTCATCATAACCATCTATCAAGGCCATTCTGCCTCGTACTACAGCTGTGTGTATCATCAAGTGAAATACTTGTCCCTTTTCCTCGTGCATCGATATGTAGAGGAGGTCCCAGATAATGCCTGCACTCCTATCGCCCATTTTGAAGTACCAGGAAGGTTCACACCCAAATAAGTGATGTATGAGGAGCAAATAAACCAGAAGAGAGCCGCAGTAGGGCTCTGCCCAGCGCCTATCAGAAGAACAACACCTTTTGAAGTACTGATACCTAGAAAACCATGGACAGTAAGGTATCCATTGAGAAAACCCTACCAACAAATAAGACGAAATGAAGATAGCCTAAACACTGTCCCGGAAGAAACTTGAAATGCCTTAATGGAAGAGGAATGGTGATGTCACGAGGGCCCGGACTAACGTGCAGAACCAAAAAAATGACACACAGAGACGAAACGCCATGAATAAGGATATTGTGAACCTAGAAAGAAAGACGATGTTGAAATTCAAAGAAACATAAGCTGTAAAGCAGGATGAAGTCATTCAACCAGCTAACGCCTGTACATATGCTTGAAACTGCAAGAAAGCTAAGAAAACAGTGCGGCTTGCTATGCTTAGTAGAAGACAGACCGCGGCAAGCGCCACCTATACATATCTACGTCAATGAAGCACATTATATAAGTGCAAGTCCACTTTACACAAAAGCAGAATCAACTCAGGTTGCTAGAGATCAAACAGGACAGGATTCGAATTCCAGCTAAAAACGAGAAGAGATGGCTGAATTGAAACTCAGCAGAGGCAACGTGCTCCAGGAAAGAGCCAAGGTCAGACCAATAGAAGGAGCGAAGAGTAGCTTCGCGAAATCGAAACTTAAGAACAGAATAGCCTATCTCAGGAAGGCCAAGATAAGGAGGCGTAGGCAGGTGGCAAGCCGAATAAGAACCAAATGCACAAATTGAGCGAAACTAGGCAGATTCACGGGGTGCGCAGCACGTGACCATCCGAACAAGAAGAGGCACGGGTCCACACCTACACATGGCTGTCGCCCAGAGATATCATAACTTTTCCTGACAAGAAGATACAGTTTCGAGGCCAACCACAGCTAACTAATTGACACATAGCCACTAAAGTAATGACTGATTGAAGGTAGGCCGGGTGAATTGTAGGGAACCCTGCATCTGGCTGACCATTCTGTGTGCTGCTAAGTAAAGTGAAGTTTTATGCATGGGGTTGAAGCCAACCCAATCACAATGGACCAAATAATCTAGGGTCCTATAGATAGTAGAACCATTGGGACGCCGTACTCTTAGTGACGTCTACAAGAATAATGTTAGACGGAAGGGCTTATACGACCACCTGATAGTGTTTATCCAATCCTCTCACTCCGTTACCATATACAGCCATATATAGCCATATAGTACCTATAGTAAAGTTACCTTTTCCTAACCAATAGAATAGCATGTTAACTTTTGAGTGTTACACGTCAATGATGACGAGTTTTGGGTATAAATGGTACTGTTTGTATGAAGAGTTCGAGGGAGTTGAAGCGAGACGGACTATCACATCACTGTTCATTTCCATGTTTCCCCGTTTTTTGTACTTGTCATTAAACGGACTCCCCTTTGACAAACCAAAGGTGCAGCTATCTCATCTTAAAGTACTGTGGAGCAAACCCTGACTTTATGGGCCGGCCGGGGGTCTCCACAGTACACATGGTAGCAGAGATTTGATGGTTATCGACAATCGATTATTTGACTAAAGTAAGACACCTATTGACCGTCAACAGAAAGTAACTCTAGGTCTTCGGCAATATTGCGAGTCCTTTGCCATTTGGCTCAGTAGACCGTGAAGCTCCCCGTAGACAATGGTAGCCTAAGCAAGAGTCTGCAGAAAGGGCCTGAAGGGACCCGTTTTCCCACACATCCCTTCCCATTCCTACGGGCAGCTGAGCAAGCGAAAAACCGAAGGAGGCGGTAACAAAAGCGGTGATCCCGAGGGTCCAGTGAGGAACCATGCAAACGGTGAGTGAAGCAAAAAATGTAATGCTTTAGCAAATAGTGCATGCCTTAGAACAAGTAAAGGGAAAAGGTAACGGAGGGAGGAGGGAAAACAAAATATAGTTAGGAGTAGAGAAGACTGTATATATATATATATAACGGGATAATGACTCAAGGGTAATAAAAGGTAAATGAGAGGTTACCGGGGTAGACACCCAAGAAGAGAGAGGTTACCAGGGTAGACACCCGAGAAGAGAGAGGTTACCGGGGCAGACACCTGAGAAGTGAGAAGATTCGCCTTATTCCTACGCTTTAATATAGCGGCTAGAAGAAACGTGTACCCAAAGTCCCACATAATGGGGGAATTAATAGGCTACCACAACGTTTAAAGACGTCCTGAAAGGGGTACGTTTACACTCCATGAAGGGGTAATGATTAGAGGTAGAGATATCTGTGTCCAGCTGGTGTCTATCTAGTCTGTCAAGCGTCTGTTTTACATGTTTCTCTGTTATGGCGTCACACATGTGTATTTACATTTGTTTGAGGGAGAACTGTTTTAAAATTTCATGCGATTTGATAGCTGAGAAAAAATCGCACATGAATTGATGTTTTTTGAGCAAATCGGAAGACATACATTTTTTTTGAAAATTTGGATTGGAGCTTGCGATATTTGGTGCTCGCTCATATTGTTAGAAGCTGTTTAAACCACACAAAAACATTGACTAGTGTTATATAAGAGGAAAGGGAACAGATTTAAAATTGGAAGACATAACTCCATTGGCACACTTATGCAAGCAGTTTCCAAAGCACGCACCCAAGCTAAAGAAAAATAGTACCGAGTGGGTTAAAGGTATCGCCCACAAGATGTTTATGTCGTGGCCACAAAATGAGTCTTTATCTAAAGCCGTCTTACAACACAGGATGACATATTTGCACGCCACATATACAGGCCAGAAGTTAGAAAAACGCCTTGCTTTTCTCAAGTTGTGGAAAATGTATGAACAGGTAAATGAGGAAGAGCCGCCAAAAGATTGGATACTTAATGTATGCACAGAGTGGGGAGAGATGCCTACCGCACCACCTGCCCAGCCTGAAATGAAAATTGAAGGAAGTAAGGATGAGGGATTATACCCGTTGAGGGAACTTAAAGCAGCCACGGGGTACAGCAACCCCGCATATGAGTCACCTGCACATAGTAGTGATGAGAATCAAGGGAAAGATAAGGACAAGAATATTACCTCCGCAGTCCCAAGGGACAAGGGGAGGCGCGATGATGAAAGGAAAGTTCAGGCATAGACAAGTGCATCTCTCGACAAGGAGAGAGAAGGGAAGCGATGGAAGGGAAGCGAAGATAGAACTGATGAGATAGCATTTGTGAAAGACAAATGGATGGGAGGACAAATTTTATTGAAATTCAATGGCAAAGGCATCGATGATGTGCGGCAAAAGGAGAGGTTAGATGAGACACAGAGGAAGGGGAAAGAAAAGGAGTTAAGAGACGAAAGGATAAGAAGGAAAGACAGACAAAGGCGATAACAGCTATATCGCGAAGAGCAAGAAAAACAGCTCGATCGCAACCCACGAGCAGCCAACGATCAAGACAGACAGAAACAGCAAAGATTGGAAGAAGAGCAAAGGATACGTGAGAAAAGAATAAGGAGATGAAGGGATGAGGAAATTTGAAGGGCATATGAACGAAGAAATGAAAAGAGAAAGGAAGAAGATAGGGTCAGAGAAGAGGTGAGGAAACACAAAGAATTTGATGACAACATAGAACATAAGCGAAGACAGAGAGCACGCGATCTTGAATATCTGGGGAGAGAGGTTAAAAAACCTGCTCCAGTAGTAGATTGGGAAGACATCGAAGAATTCATTCCTGCGTACGATTCAGTACCAGGCATGTCTAGGGCAAACATTGATGATGACTTCAACACCAGAATTATCAGAGAAACGATCGATAGAATATATGATGAAATGGGGCTAGAGCGAATACCCAAAGGGGTGGTGGAAGACAAGCACCTGGAAAGCACTCAGCTGTATGACACTGAAGAGCTCACTCGATGTAGTGGGAATAGAGAGCTATCCCTGGATAGAATAGAAATAAGTAGGAACAAGGAGGATACAAGAAGTTGTGTGAATTGGGGACAGACAATGTCCGACTCCGAAAGGGAAGAGCGCGAAGAAAACGAAGACGGGAGGCGAAGTGAAAGGCGACTCCCAAGGGAAAATGAAATAAGATGGTCAGACGCTAGTGAGTCTGCATCAAGAGCGTCAGAGTCCGCCACGCAGCCTGACCGATATGAAGAAGTATCTCACGGTCAGAGGGGGTGTTTTCGCCACCCTATGTAGATAGACTAAGGGCATTGCCAGGTAGACGGCGATGCAGGAATATTACCCTGGCAATAGATAGGAGAACAATGAGAGAAGAGAGAGAGGGTTACACATTCCAATTTCCGTTGCTCGAGAAAGCGGGAATAAGACCGCAATATATTCCATGGCCACACATGGATCGAGAAAATTTGAAAAACAAGCTTCCAATGCTGACATCAGGAGCTGGAAAATAGATACATGAGTTAGAAAAAATGACAGGAGGCAACATGCTAGCTATAGGGGACATCAAAGGTCTCCTAATCGCCATTCATGGTGAGCGAGCAGACGATATGTGGGCACGAGCAGGCTACCCTGGTGTAACCACTATTAATACCTCGCATGACGGAGCTCCATTTAACAATTATACAGCCACAGTATGGAAAACGGTACGAGTACTTTACCCAGATACTTCTGATATGGGAGCTATAATGACTCGAAAAATGAAGGAGTTGGAAGATGCGTTGATTTATATACAGAATTTCCAAGACGAGTGGGTGCTCGAAACGCATGGATCTTGGACGAAATCTATACCTGTGTTTTACCATATACTATGCCAAGGGCTGCCAGAGCCGGTGCAAAAACAACTCAAGAATTTGCTGGGAATCAAAGTCAAACATTGGGCAGAAATACAGTTGACCATCGCATATTATTGTAGACTGTTGCAAGAAAAGAATCGCAAAAAGGAAGCGGCTCGTAAGGGCGAGGAAGCGAAATTGGTGCAAAAGAAATTGTCAAAGTATGCTCTTGAGGGAGCCATGATAACAAGCACAGCTGCACCAAGCATACAGCAGGTGGCTATTCCGCAGCAGAATAATCAGGGCAATACTGGATTCTATCCAAGGGGAAGAGGATTTAGGGGAAGAGGATGGCAAAGCAATCAGGGAGGCTCCCAAAACAACCAAGGGGGCTTTCAATATATGCAAAATGGTAACCAAGATTTGTCAAATGGGCAAATGATCCGACCACCACCAGTTTGTTGGCTGTGTGGAATGACAAGGCATTTGGCGCACACATACAGAAGTCAAGGCATGATGCAGAACGGCCAAGGGACAGGAACAGGCATGACAAATACACCTGCAGTTTTACAGCAGGGAGGTGCACAGAATCACACGGTGCAACAACAAGCACAAGGAGCGCAGCAAGGAGTGCAACTGCAAAACATGGGGAATTTTCCACAAGGACAATCCCAACAAGCACTGCTGCAACTATCACAGACCATGAACCCTAGAATGGGAGGTAACAATGGGAATGGGGGAAATCCATCAGCACACGGTGGACCGAATTTATATATGAGCTAGGACAGCTCACCGGGAGCCCTGATGTGTTCTATCCTATCGGTGACACCAGACCCTCACAGGGAACCCAGGGTGGATGTCGTCATAGGGGATAAAGAATATTCCTTCCTAGTTGACATGGGTGCGACACGCTCATGCATGCGTGAAGGCAAATTTTCCTTGTCCGGCGAGGCCATAGATACTCAGAGTTTTACAGGAGCGACCAGTTGAGTTCCCTTTACAAAGGCTCTTCCAGTCTCTATAGGAGATTGCGAAATGAATGTACCTTTATTATATTCTCGACAGACCCCAGTAAATATTTTGGGTCGAGACTTAATGACAAAGTTGAACATGACAATCTCATTCACGGAGGAGGGCATAGTATGTTCCACTCCAGGAATGCACTATTCAAATGTATGCAAAATGGTTAGAGCATATGCAGGACACACAGCCATGAGGGCCATACCATTAGAGCCAAAAATCTTCGCATATGGCATGCGTGTGCTTATGGCAGGATTGCCAGGCCTTGCAGAAAGGATCATGAGAACCCCTGATGAGTTCCTGTTCAGACCCAGAATACCTATGCATGAGGAGAAGGGACAAGTATTTCCCTTGATGATACACACCGCTGTAATATGAGGGAAAGTGGTCTTGGTTGATGGTTACGATGTTGAGGGTAGACAATGGTGCGCGATAATTGTCCTTGAAGAAGGATATTGAGTGACTGACATCACCGATGACGATCTATTTAAAGAACAAGCAGAAATGGGAGAGCCAATGGTGGAAGTGAGTCGCACCTTTTGAGTAAAGATGATTAAAAGAGAAGTACCACAGAGAATGATGTTGGCACTAAAACGTCCTGAATAATTTGATGACGACATAGCTAAGGTACCTTCCTCAGTGTGGACTACAGGACCCTATGATGTAGGTCTCTTGAAGGGGGTTGGAGAAGTAAGAATTAAACTGAAACCAGGAGCAATCCTACCAAGAGCCTGACAATATCCCATTTCCAGAGAGGCAGATGAGGGGATTTTCAAGACAATTTCTGCCATGATGGACCAGGGCATCTTAGTGACATCAGGGTCACCATGTAATAAGTCAGTGTATCCTGTGTAAAAAAGTAAAGGGGGGGTCATGGAGGCTTGTGCAGGACCAATAAACGATATTGTTGAGGCCGAGTTCCCTCTAGTCCCTAACCCGTCTACAATCTTATGTAATATATGATATGATATGATATGATCGTTTATTTATATAGCGCCTATACACAATGTGTTTCAAAGCGCTTCAAGGCAAGGGAGGGAACAAGGGAAAATACAACCACATTCTTACAGGCCATGAACAGTAAGGATGTGAAATTAACTATCGTACTCGGCCTGACGACATTTCAGATAGTGCAAAAGCTAAGACATAGATAAGGAAGGGAGGGGAGAGTGGGAAGGAAATGGAAACAGACAGGTGACTACCGTACTAGGCCTGACGACATTTCTGGTAGAGCTGGAGAAAAACAAAAGGTGAGGGAGAGGGGTGCAGAAAGGGAGGGGAGGAACAAAACAAGCGACTATCATACTAGGCCTGACGACATTTCAAATAGTGCTGGAGGGGTGGTAGGGAGGAAAAAACAGTTATGGGAGGGTGGAGGAAACAGACGAGGTTGCTATCATATTAGGTCCAGGGACAATTCTGATAGAGTAAGTGCATAGAAGAAAGTAAGGGCAGGAGATAGGAAAGGGGAGAAGGGAAAGGAGGAGAGAACAGAGAGTAAGCAGTCAAAAAGAGTGGAGAAGCAAGAGTGGAGAGCGAATACAATTGCAGAAGTTAGTAGTAACACATAATGTTGCAAGCCAGGATACAAGATGAAGATGGGAATAGCATGATTCACGGCCACCATGAGTACAAGATGCAAAGGAAGTCCAGCATGAGAGTTGAGAAAGAGTGACGCACCGTGAATGAATGAAGTCCATAAAAGTAAAATCCAGCATTGACCACAAGACGGTAATGGTGAAGGAAGGCACCAGGTGGGCGGGGCTTGGTAAGTGGTGAAAAAGAGCGGCAGGCAGGAAGGCACCAGGTGGGCAGAGCTTAGGCCAGGTGACCTAGATCCACTTGCACCTGCTCCCCATCTGCAAAGGAAAAGAAGCTGGAGGGCTCCTTAAGTAGGGAAACAGAGCGGCAAGCAGGGAGGCACCAGGTGGGTGTGGCGTGCTAAGTGGTGAAAAAGAGCGGGAAGCAGGAAGGCACCAGGTGGGCGAGGCTTGCTAAGTGGTGAAAAAGAGCGGCAGGCAGGAAGGAAGGCACCAGGTGGGCCGGGCTTAGGCCAGGTGACCTAGATCCACTTGCACCTGCTCCCCATCTGCGAAGTATTTCACGGTAATTGACTTGAAAAATGCATTTTCCTCAATCCCGTTGCACCGAGACTAACAAGATCTGACATCATTCACGTTCAGACAAATGAAAAGCACAAGGCTGCCACAGGGGTACTGTGAGTCTCCTTCTATTTTCAACAGAGTCCTGCAGATGGACTTCAGCAATATTGCATTAAAAAGTGTTGTCCTGCAGTATGTAGATGACATCTTAATCTGCAGCACAACAGAAGAGCAATGCAGGCACGATTGTATTCAACTACTGACTATATTGGGTGAGAAAGGATATAAGGTTGACAAGGAAAAGTTACAATATTGTCAACAGGAAGTGCTGTACATAGCCCAGCTGATCTCAAATGAAGGAAAGAATGTGACCCCAGAAAGGGCTGAAACCATATTGAACACGGCTAAGCCACACACGATAAAGCAGATGCAGAGCTTTTTAGGCCTATGCAACTATGTCAGGGCATGGGTCTTCAACTACAGCTCTTACACTAAGCCTTTACTTCTGGCCCTAAAGAAGGCCCAAGTGACGATAGAAAAGATCAAATGGTCTGAGGCCATGGAGAAAGGGTTTGCTGACCTCAAAAGAGCTATTTGCACAGCCCCAGTTCTAGGGATCCCCAATTATGCAGAGGAATTTTACTTGTTTTCACACACAAATGGCAGCGTCATGACAGCAGTGCTCGCTCAAAGAAACTCACTGCGGTACAAACCCCTGGCTTATTACAGTGGGAATCTGGACCCAGTAATGAGAGGCCACTTCCCATGTCAACAAAGTTTAGCTGCCGCAGCTTTGGCCATAGAGAACGTGACAACCATTTTAATGGGATGTTCAATTACATTGTACGTCAAGCACTCATTATTTGCTATTCTAGAGAAACCAAAAGGCACATTGACATCTCAGAGCGCTTCTGCTTATGAAGTGATCATATAAAATCCCTCGATAAAAATAGTCTGATGTAAAATAGTGAACCCAGCCATGTTTATAGCAGAGCCAGTCACTGAGGGAGAGCTGATACATGACTGTGCAAATTACGAAGAATTCTATGATGAAATCCCCAGGGTGAAAGAAAATGCCTTCGCGGGATGAGAGATCGTCTTTATTGACGGGTCTTCAAGGATCGATCAAAATGACAGACAAAGATATACAGGCATCGCTGTGATGAAACCCATAGCAAATGGAGAATTTCGAGTACTTGTCAGTGCACGAATACCATCTCATTATTCAGCACAGGCTGCCGAATTATTGGCGTTGATACACGACATTGAGAACCACGGAGACTAGGAAGTAACGGTGTACAGTGACTCCGCCTATGTGACTTCAACAGTGCTCGCCGGCTTAGCACGCTGGAAGAGGAGGGGCTACCTCCGAGCATCCGGCACGCCAGTGCAGCACGCAGCCTTATTGGACAGGCTGATCAAGGCAGTACAGCTCCCAGTGGGCATAGCAGTCGTGAAATGCACTGCCCACAAAAGAGGGACAGATGTTGTCTCACGCGGAAACCAAGCAGCAGACACGGAAGCCAAGCATATGGCATCCAAAAGTGAGGTGATTGTGGAAGTGGAAGTGGCCCATACAAATGAGAGAATGTTGTTTGCAGGAACAACACTTGAAGCCTATAACAGTCTTGGGCAAACCCAGCTAATGGAACTCCAAGGGGAGGCACCACAGGAAGAGAAGAACGTGTGGAAATGTTGGGGGTGTTCTTTAAACCCCTCTGACAGCTTGTGGTGACAAGACAGCACTGGTAAACAAGTGATGCCTGTAGCCCTATTAAAAATAGCGCTGGAGCAGTTAAATTACCTGGCGCATATGACAAAGGAGAATCTAGCAGAAACGCTCGTGGAAGACTGGTTCATACCGAATTTAGCTGAGCATGTTGCATTCTTTATGGTGAACTGTGTAATTTGTCAGCAATTCACCACTGGGCACACATTAAAGGTAATGATAGGAGTCATCCCCAGGCCAAATGGGCCTTTTCAGCACTTGCATGTCGATTACGTCAACATGATTCAAGTATGTAACGGGTTCAGATACTTAACTGTTGTGGTGTGTCCATTCTCTAGATGGATAGAGGCAGGTCCATGTTCACTCCCAAACTCTACCTGTGCGGCCAAATTCTTAGTAAGGGAAGTGTTCCCAAAGTGGCGGTATGCGAAGTCTTGAGATCAGATAATGGCCCTCACTTTGTTAACTCAATATTCGAACAGATTAACGTGCTGCTTGGTATAAAGCACAAGTTCTCGTCGGCTTATCACCGGCAAGGTAATGAGAGCTGTGAGAAGCTCAACGGCTTGTTAAAGGAGAGAATAGCCAAGTTGAAGCTTACTCTAAGGAAGGGATGGTTGCACTGCCTTCCACTGGCACTGTATACACTTCGGAACCAACCCGGCTCTGACCATCATCTTCGCCACACGAAGAAGAATGAGAATTCCCCTAAAACCCCAAGATAGCGCTAGATGTGATGCCCAGTCGACAGGAGAGGTTTTAGGGTCTGAAATGCAAAAATATCTGAACTGCATGACATCTTGCCTTACTGTAATTTCAGACCAGCTACAGTGACGATGAAAAGGGTGCAGCGCAGCACAGAATGCAGAAGGAGACACTGCATCAGACTCAGTTCAAGGTCTACGTGTTCTACTCGTCTTCCCTGGAGACACCGTCCTTGTGAAGAACTATACAAGGAAAAGGTGGGACGAGCCAAGATTCAACGGTCCTTTTATTGTAGAGGACTGTACTCCGTCCGCTGTGAAGCTACAGGGCAGGAGAGCGTGGAATATTCTCAGTGATATCAAACCCTACATCGGAGAAGGCCCCCTGCCTGCACCCCAACAAGAGGAATCGATGTGCAACGGGGAAGAACCACAGCACGTGCAGACGAGATCCATGACGAGGAAGAAGGACGCGTGACCAGCAAAGTAAAGACAAAGAACTTTTTGCAAGTTGTGGCTTGAATTAGACACTTCCGCTAAGCAAAAAAGGGGATAAGGACATAGAAAACGGACACTCTGTACATCCTAGTTGCAGGGTGAAGAAGAAACTTGCACGCCTAAGCCATAATATAATCTGTTGACTTTGAACTTTGAGCTGAGGCACATTTAAGCCTAAATGAGAAAAGAATATGCCAAATTTTGACCGAGGATACTTACAGTGGAAGCAAACACAGTATCCCGACTTGTTCTGCACCGGAACCCTGTCCGGAATCACTTTTGGTGTCCCACAGTAGAGACATCACAAAGGACCTAGTCACCTATTTTGACTTAGTACTGAGGTCATACCCGTAACTGATAGGGAGGCTCAACAGTGTCACAGACTTTTTACAAGATCCTGAAAATTAAAAGACAATAAGACAACTCCTCACTGTCATTGCTGAACAACTTATCCTACTCCCTGAGTACAGTGAGAAAGAATCAAATGTTCCCAACACAGGCGGAAATAAATGAGCTGTTCTTTCGCATAATCGAAGACTGTCCAACTCTTATTGGAAGAACGACAGACACATTCGCATTCTTCGAGACCCAGCAAACACTGAACATTTAAGCCATCTTTTACATAAGCTCAGAAGTCTATTCGTACTCCACGCGAACGGACAGTGCAGACATTGTTTACTTCAAGAAAGGACCATATAATCTTGAACCAGCAAGACAGGACAGATGTCCCTGTCACCAGAAGACAGCAGATTGGCGCACAATGTCCTTTATCGCCTAGTCACTGACTTTCCGGAGCTAGTGGGGAGACCTATCGAGGTTGATGTCCTTACCTTCATCAGGGATCCAGCTAATCTTGCACAGATGGGAATGCTACTGCATGGAATCATACTCCAAGTGGAACTTTCCAACCATCAGAGAGACTATCTTAGGAGATTCTAAGAAAGCCTTCCGCCGAGGGACAGATCGAGTCAAGAACTTCCTTTGTTATATTTGTTGTCATTTTTTCCCTACTTCTTCATACTGACCAGTGCTCAATATGTCCTCAGGACTGAAACAGATTCAAGGAGTGGACTGGGAGCTTACTCACTTTGAATATGCACAGTAAAGGAACTCACTGAAACGTTATTTTATTTGATTTTTCCTCCAATAGTCTAGCAAAGGAACTGCATCCTGAAATAGGAGACAAGTTGTCACTCCCAAGAAGGGGGCCACTTGTGAAGCACCTGATACTTTTGACACAGAACTCAAAAGACGATATTGGGTGGGGGAATAATAACAGTGATATCTTGTTAAATGATTAAGATGGGGGTCCAGAGCAGTAACTTGGTCCTCCCACAAGAAGAGAGGCACCCTCGCTTCTCTGGAAGGAAATGCTGTTGCCTAACACATAGAACCATAATGTACTTAGGCATCATATTTGTCATTATTTTTCTGTCATTAACGATAAGAACTGCATTCTTTATCGGTGCACGAAGCGTTCCAATTTCAGTGCACCCACCTGATGATAAACGTATGAAACCCTCAAAATCACCCAGACCTTATATAGTCATTCCAGTCCCTCGGAGATCTGACGGTGGAGTGAATGAACTCGAAATTAATGTGATTAGCAATGATACACACACACTTGCGGTAACAAATGAAAAGAAAAGCAGGAGACAGGGTCAGCACGAAGTGAATGAAGTGAAATCACTGACAACTGCACGCACACAAACACTGAATGCACATGAAACAGGCCTAGCGTCTATGACCACAGAACCACAAATGAAAGTAGCAGAGAAGATGAGACTGCCTGCCATATAAACCTTCACAACAGACATTGTAAGAAAATAAGAAGAATTAAGAGAAAAACCAACAGAAGCAGTCATTTTAGAAACTCTTGAGAAAACAAAAGCAAACTCGGAAAAACTCTCTGCACGGACACAAATGACAGTAGACTTATTGTTCCCACACATAGCCAGAGCAAGGAAACTACAAGAGCAAATGAAGAACAAAACAGCAGAGACTGTGTTGCCAAGCACAAATGTCCTAACATAAGGGACAAGTACCAGGTCTACAATACAGCCATATACCGGACCAGCGTCAGGCTGGTTGGCATGGGAATTTGCACGTAGCAGAGAAAAGATGCATGAGGACCAGGAAAGAGCTACCAGACTCCTGTCCACTCAAATGGCACAGATGAGGAGACCTGCACCATGGACCAGTATACCTGAGAATCCTCCAGCAAGAAAAGCCATACAGAGGCATTCAGAGATGTAGTTATAGCAAACTACAGGAAAACCTTAAGAATCAAGAGAAGCATGCATGAAGATGACAATGAACTAAACAATTACCTGGACAGCACAGCACATCTGGGAAAAAACATTTGGTACCAGCACATGAAAGAATTTGGAAGACGAAATTCAGAAGGAGAATGCTTTGTTTGTGCACTTGTACCGTACAGCATGGGTAAGTCCAAGATCTTCGTAGCTGTAGAAATTGATGTCCTGACATCAGTTCATGGGAAGTGATGCCTCATTGATATGGGCAACTGAAACAGTTTATCCCGATGAAGATGATTATGTCCAGGGCATTAAGACAAGAAACAGAGCTCATACTAGGAACTTTGTGATCAGGTAGGAGAAACCTGAATTTAAAGGAGCAGAAATAAGATGGGAAGTAAACCTGAGACCGAATGTCCAAGGGAAAACTCAAGAAGAGGCTCACATTTGGAAAAACAGAGGACAAATGCAGTTTTGGGGAACATTACTTTCACCAAATGGATGGGAGCAAGGAGTAGTGATATGCCGAGCATGGATGGTCCTTGGAGCCTGCAAGGAAGCAATCAAGAACTCACAAAGACTGTGCAAACCAGTACGGCAAAAACTCATAAAACTGCTGACACTGGTCGAAGACAGAAGAGGACCCTTGCAGATAGTGCCACTAGAAAGCCTGAAACTGTGCTTCAGGAACAATGGCACAAGGAAGATGGGAGAGAATCAGAACTGTGGATGAATCTTTGACGCTCCATGAATGGTGCACGAAACTGCAGTAATTATGGATCATTATTGGGCATGCGGATCCAAAGCATACATCAGACTGCCGAAAAACTGGGGAGGCATATGCACAATAGTGAATTTCCACGTTCCAGCATTAGTAATCCCGAAAAGCGACCTGAACATTGACAGTTTCCCGAAAGCAGATGCTCACCTGAGGGAGAGGAGATCTGTGGAACTGATAACTCGAATGAATAGAGAAAACTACTTCTCTGCTAAATCAGAAGAAGCATTTCATGCAATCCCACATGAACACAGGCTGTTCAGCCTCACCTCATCAATGTTCACAACGATCTTCATGCCAAGAATCCAAGTTGGAGTAAACACCAAATGGTTGCAGATAACCAGATGGGAATTGCTACAGACAATCAACACGACCATAAAAGGATTCAATGTGATTAAGGAAGAGTTAAGAGAAATCCGACTGATGACTCTCCAAAACAGATACGTCCTTGACATGATCACAGCTATGAATGGAGGAGTTTGTGCAAAAATTGGAGAATCATGTTGCACATTTATACCTTCTCACGACGAAGAAAATTGAACTCTAACAGAAGCTATAGGAATGCTGACTAAGCTACAGAACTAGATGATCGACGAAACTGACGAAGTTGACGATGACAGCTGGTCTGGATCACTATTCTCGTGGGTCCCACAGTGGATGGCAGACATATTCAAGTTTCTGGGAGCCCTTCTATTGACGATATTACTAGGATTTTGTGTCATCAAGATAATAATCTCGCAATGCCAGAAAACTGCAAAGAAAGCCAAAGGGATGAAGATCATTATTGATGTCAAGCCAGGATGGAGACCTAGAGATCTCACTGATGATGATATAAGAGACCTTGTGAAGGCCAGCGAGCATGCACCAGAAAATACAAAGTTTCATCATCCCAGAAAATGCAGACTTTATGAAGAAAATGGATTTACTGTAGCCCAAATGGACAATGCCAATTAATGCCATGGAATAAAGACGAACATGTAAGAACAGCAGGAAGCCTAAAAGGAGTAATTCAAATATGGACTCCAAAGAGACAATTCTTCAAACCATCATGTACAAACCCAGAAGATGAAGAAGGGATGAATCCAGACAATGAAGTAAAAATGAATACAGAGGAACCAAGTAAGAAGAATCCAAAAGAGGAAGGGGAAGTGGTCCATGAATTTCCCAGAGGGGGGAGTGTAGAGGAGGTCCCAGATAAAGCCTGCACTCCTATCACCCATTTCGAAGTACCAGGAACATTCACATCCAAATACGTGATGTATGATGAGCAAATAAACCAGCAGAGAGCTGCAGTAGGGCTCTGCCCAGTGCCTATCAGACGAACAACACCTGTTGAAGTACCGATTCCTAGAAAACCATGGACAGTAAGGTATCCATTGAGAAAACCCTACCAACAAATAAGACGAAATGAAGATAGCCTAAACACTGTCCCGGAAGAAACTCAAAAGGCCTTAATGAAAGACAAATGGTGACTTCACAAGGGCCCGGACTAACGTGCAGAACCAAAAAATGACACACAGAGACGAAACGCCATGAATAAGGATATCGTGAACCTAGAAGAAGAGACGATGTTGAAATACAAAGAAACTTAACCTGCAAAGCAGGATGAAGTCATTCAACCAGTTAACGCCTGTACATATGCTTGAAACCACAAGAAAGCTAAGAAAACAGTGCGGCTTGCTATGCTTAGTAGAAGATAGACCATGGCATGGGCCACCTATACATATCTACCTCAATGAAGCACATTATAAAAGTGCGAGTCCACTTTACACAAAGCAGAATCAACTCAGGTTGCTAGAGGTCAAACAGGACAGGATTCGAATTCCAGCTAAAAACGAGAAGAGATGGCTGAATTGAAACTCAGCAGAGGCAAGGTGCTCCAGGAAAGAGCCAAGGTCAGACCAATAGAAGGAGCCAACAGTAGCTTTGCGGAATCGAAACTTAAGAACAGAATAGCCTATCTCAGGAAGGCCGAGATAAGGAGGCGTAGGCAGGTGGCAAGCAGAATAAGAATTTAATGCACAAATTGATGGAAACTAGGCAGATTCACGGGTGAGCAGCACGTGACCATCCGAGCAAGAAGAGGCACTGGTCTGCACCTACGCCTGGCTGTCGCCAAGACAGAGATATCATAACTTTTCCTGACAATAAGATACAGTTTCGAGGCCAACCAAAGTCACTAAGGTAATGACTGATTGAACGGAGGCCGGGTGAATCGTAGGGCACCCTGCACTTGGCTGACCATTCTGCGTGCTGCTAAGTAAAGTGATTTATGCATGGGTTTGAAGCCAACCTAATCACAATGGACCAAATAATCTAGGGTTCTATAGATGGTAGAACCAATGGGACATCGTACTTTTAGTGACGTCTACAAGAGTAATGTTAGAAGGAAGGGCTTAGACGCCCACCTGATAGTGTTTATCCAATCCTCTCACTCTGTTACCATATACAGATATAGTACCTATAGTAAAGTTACCTTTTCCTAACCAATATAATTGCATGTTAACTTTTGAGTGTTGCATGTCAATGATGATGAGCTTTGGGTATAAATGTTACTGTTTGTATGAAGTTCGAGGGAGCTGAAGTGAGACGGACTATCGCATCACTGTTGATTTCCATGTTTCCCCATTTTTTGTACTTGTCATTAAACGGACTCCCCTTTGCCAAACCATTGAGTTGTCCTTATTGATTGGTGTTGGAGTAATAAACCTGCACCCCCATCCATCTCAAAGGTGCAGCTATCTCGTCTTAAACTACTGTGGAGCAAACCCCAACTCTATGGGCCGGCCGGGGGTCTCCCCAGTACAGGCATTCTTGTCCTGAATAGGAAATCATCAGGAGTTCTCATGATTCTGTCTGCAAGGCCTGGCAATCCTGCCATAAGCACACGCATTCCATATGCAAATATTTCTGGCTCTAATGGCATAGCCCTCGTGGCTGGGTGTCCTGTGTATACTCTGATTACCATGCATACATTTGAATAGTGCATTCCTGGAGTTGAACATGCTATGCCCTCCTCCGTAAATGAGATTGTCATGTTTAACTTTGTCATTAAACCTCGACCCAAAATGTTTACTGGGGTCTGACGTGAGTATAGTAAAGGCACATTCATTTCACATTCTCGTATAGAGACTGGAAGTGCATTTGTGAAGGGAACATGACTTGTAGCTCCTGTAAAACTCTGAGTATTTATGGCCTCACCGGACAAGGAAAACTTGCCTTCACGTATGCACAAGCGTGTTGCACCTGTGTTCACTAGGAAGGAATATTCTTTATCCCCTATAACGACATCCGCCGTAGGTTCCCTGTGAGGGTCTGGAGTCACTGATAGGATAGAACACATAGGGTTCCCAGTGAGCTGTCCTAGTCCATATACAATTTTGGCCAACTGTGTGCTGGTGGATTTCCCCCATTTCTATTGTTACTTCCCATTCCAAGGTTCCTCGTCTGCCCTGTGGTCATCGTCTGCAATAGTTGCAACGGTGCCTGTTGGGATTGTCCTTGTGGAAAATTCCCCATGCTCTGAGGTTGCACGCCTTATTGCGCTCCTGGCGCTTGTTGTTGCACCGTGTGATTCTGTGCAATTCCCTGCTATAAAACTGCAGGTGGATTCGCCATGCCTGCTCCTGTTTCTTTGCCGTTCTACATCACACCTTGGTTTCTGCATGTGCGAGCTAAGTGCCCTGTCATTCCACAAAAACCAACATACTGGCAGTGGTCGGATCATTTGCCCGTTTGATATATCTTGATTACCATTTTGCATATTTTGAAAACCTCCTTGATTATTTTGGAAGCCTCCCTAATTGCTCTGCCATCCTCTTCCCCTAAATCCTCTTCCCCTGGGGTAAAACACTGTATTGCCCTGATTATTCGGCTGTGGATTAGTCACCTGCTGCATGCTCTATTGAGCTGTACTAGTTATCATGGCTCCCTCAAGAGCATATTTTGACAATTTCTTCTGCACCAATTTCGCTTCCTCACCCTTACGTGCAGCTTCCTTTTTGTGATTCTGTTCTTGCAGCAATCTGCAATAGTGCGCGATAGTCAGCTGTATTTCAGCCTAAGGCTTGGCCTCAATTCCCACCAATTTCTTGAGTGTTTTCTATACCGGCTCTGGCAGCCCTTGGCACAATATATGGTAAAACACAGGTATAGATTTTGTCCAAGATTCATGAGTCTCGAGTACCCATGCATCTTGACAATTCTGTATATAAATTAACAGATTCTCAGACTCCTTCATTTTTTGTGTCATTATAGCTCCCATATCGGAAGTGTCTGGGTATAGCACTCGTAGAGCTTTCCATACTGCGGCTCTACAATTGTTAAATGGAGCTCTGTCATGCGCGGTATTAATTGTGGTTACACCAGGGTAGGCTGCTCGTGCCCACACATCGTCTGCTCTCTCACCAAGTATGGCGATTAGGATACCCTTAATGTCCCCTATGGCTAACGTGTTCCCTCCTGTCATTTTCTCTAACTCGTGTATCCATTTTCCGGCTCCTGATGTCATTATTGGAAGCTTGTTTTTCAAATTTTCCCGATCCATGTGTGGCCATGGAATATATTGTGGTCTTACTCCACCTTTATCGAGTAACGGAAATTGGGATGCATAGCCCTCTCTCACTTCTCTCATTGTTCTCCTGTCTATTGCAGGGGTAATATTCCCACACCGCTTTCTGCCTGGCAATATCCTGAGCCTGTCTACATAGGGCGATGAAGACACCCTCCTCTGATCGTGTGATACTTCTTCATGTCGGTCTGACTGCGTGGCTGACTCTGATGCCCTCAGTGCAGACTCTCTAGTGTCTGACCATCTTACTCCTTTCTCTCTTGGGAGTCGTCTTTTGCTCTGTCTCTCTTCCTCATTTTCCTCATGCTCCTCCCTTTCCAATTCGGACAGTGTCTGTGCCCAACTGGTGCCACTTCTTGTATCTTCTTTGTTCCTACTTATTTCTAGTCTATCCAAGGATAGTTCTCTATTCCACTACTTCGGGAGATATCCCCAGTATCGTAAAGCTGAGTGATCTCCAGGCGCTCATCTTCCCCCTCCCCTTGGGTTGTTTGTTCTAACCCCATTTCATCATATATTCTATCGATCGTTTCTCCGATGCTTCTGGTGTCGAAGTCATCTTCCATATTTGCCCTAGACGTGCCTGGTACAGAATCGTATGCAGGAAAAAATTCTTACATTTCTTCCCAATCTACTACTGGAGCGGGTTTCCTAAACTCTCTCCCCAGATATTCAAGACTGCGTGCTCTCTGTCTCTGCTTACTTTGTATGTTGTCATCAAATTCTCTGCGCTTCCTTGCCTCTTCTCTTACTCTTTCTTCTTCCTTTTTCTTTTCATATCTACGTTCATCTGCCCTTCGAATTTCCTCATCTCTTTTTCTCTTTATTCTTTTCTCTCGTATTCTTTGTTCTTCCTCTGATCTTTGCTGTTCCTGTCTGTCATGATCGGTTGCTGCTTTTTGTTTGCGATCAAGCTGTCTTTCTTGCTCTTCGCGATATAGCTGTTCTCGCCTTTGACCGTCTTTCTTTCTTATTTTTTCGTCTCTTAACTCCTTCTCTTTCCCTTTTCTCTGTACATCATCTAACCTCTCCTTTTGTGAATGCTATCTCCTCAGTTCTATCCTCGTTTCCCTTCCATCTCTTCCCTTCTCTCTCTTTGTCGAGAGATGCGCTTTTCTGTGCTTGAGGCCTTCTTTCGTCATTGCGTCTCCCCTTGTCCTTTGGGACTGTGGAGGCAATATCCTTATCCTTATCTTTCCCTTGATTTTCATCACTACTATGCGTAGGTGACTCATTTGCGGGGTTGCTGTACCCCGTGGCTGCTTTAAGTTCTCTCAGCGGGTATAATCCCCGTCTTTAGTTTCTTCAGCCTTTGTTTCAGATGAGGCAGGTGGCGCGGAAGGCGTCTCACCCCTCTCTGCATCCATTAAGTATCCAATCTATTGGCGGCTCCTCTTCCTTTCCCTGTTGATACATTTTCCAAAGTTCTAGAACAGCGAGGCGTTTGTCTAACTTTTTGCCCGTGTATGTGGCATGCAAATATGTCGTCATGTGTTGCAAGACAGCTTTAGATAAGGACCCACCATGTGGCCATGGCATAAACATCTTGTGGGCGGTTCCTTTAACTCACTCTGTACTGTATTTCTTCAGTTTGGGTGCGTGTTTGGCAACTGTTTGCACAAGTGTATCAATGGTGTCATGTCTTCCATACTTAAATATTTTCCCTTTCCTCTTATATAGGACTTGTCAACACTTTCCCGTGGCTTAAACAGTTCCAACAATATGAGCAAGCACCAAACACTGCAAGCTCCAATCCAAATTTTTCACAAAATGTTATACCTTCTAATTTACACGAAAAAAACATCAATTCATATGCGATATTATCTTAGCTATGCAATCGCGTAAAATTTCAATGTTTTCTCAAGGAAATTTTTTCGATGTATGACGTCACAACAAAAAACATGTAAGACAGACGCTTAACAGACTAGACGAACACCAGCTGGTCACAGATATCTCTGCCTCTAATCATTACCCCTTCATGGAGTCTAAACGTACCCCTTTCATGGCGTCTTTAACCGTTGTGGTAGTCTAATTGTTCCCCCTTTAGCTGGGACTCTGGGTACACGTTTCTTCTAGCCACTTGTATTAAAAGCGTAGGAATAAGGCAAATCCTCTCACTTCTCGTGTGTCTTCCCCGGTAACCTCTCTCTTCTCGGGTGTCCTCCCCGGTAACATTTATTTACTTAATTATTCTTGAGTCATTATTACCTTATATATAGACATTATTCTCTACTTCTCACTATATTTTGTATTTTCTCCCACCTCCCTCCGTTACCTTTTCCCTTTACTTGTTCTAAGGCATGCAGTTTTGCCAAAACATTCAATCTTTTTCACTCACCATTCTCATGGTTCCTCTCTGGACCCTCGGGATCACTGCCTTTGTTACTGCCTTCTTCGGCTTTTCACCCGCTCAGCTGCCCGTAGGAATGGCAAGGGATAGCGTGCAGAACACGGGTCTCTTCAGGCCCTGGTCTGCAGTTTTTCTTACACTACCACTGTCTACAGGGAGCTTCACAGTCTACTCAGCCAAATGGCAAAGGACTCGTGATATTGCCGAAGACCTAGAGTTACTTTATGTCGACGGTCAATGGGTGTCTTATTCTGATCAATAATCGATAATCGATAAACCCTCAATCTCTGTGCCAAGTGTACTCCGGAGACCACTGGCCGGCCCATAGAGCCGAGCTTTGCTCCGAAAGTACTTTAAGACGAGATAGCTGCACCCTTGAGATTGATGGGGTGCAGATTTATTACTCCAACACCAATCAATAAGGACAACTCAATGGTTTGGCAAAGGGAGTCAGTTTAATGACAAGTACAAAAAATGGGGAGTCATGGAAATCAGCAGTGATGTGATCGTCCTTCTCGCTGCAACTCCAATGAACTAAAAATCATAGCATTTATACTGAACACTCGTCATAATTGACGTATAACACTCAAAAGTTAATATGCAATTCTATTGGTTTGGAAAAGGTAACTTTAATATAGGTACTATATCTGTATATGGTAACGGAGTGAGGGGATTGAATAAACACTGTCAGGTGGGCGTCTAAGCCCTTCCTTCAAAGATGACTACTGTAGACGTCACTCAAAGTACGACGTCCCATTGGTTCTACTAACTATAGGACCCTAGATTATTTGGTCGCATGCAGAATGGTCAGCCAGGTGCAGGGTGCCCCCAAGTTACCTGGCCTTTCACCAATTAAGGTTACAATCAATCATCACTTCAACAACTATGTGTCAATTATGTTACTGTGGTTGGCCTCGAAACTGCATCTTCTGTCTGGGAAAGTTACGATATCTCTGCCTGGGCTAATGCCAAGCGTAGGTGTGAACTCGTGCTTCTCTTCACTCGGATGGTCACGTGCTTCCCACACCGTGAATTTGTCTAGTTTCTCTTAATTTGTGCATTTGATTCTTATTCAGCTTGCCACCTGCCTAAACCTCCTTATCTTAACCTTTCAGAGACAGGATATTCTGTTCTTAAGTTTCAATTATATGTAGCTACTCTTCATTCCGTTTATTAGTATGACCTTGGCTCTCCTGGCACGAGTTGCATCTGCCGAGTTTCGATTCAGCTGTCTCTTCTCGTTTTGCTAGAATATGAATCTCTGCTTATTCGGTCTTTAGTAACCTGGGTTGATTCTGCTTCGTTTGCAAAGTGGAGTTACACTTATAATACTGTGCTTCATTTTGAGGTAGATTATGTATAATGGCGCTTGCCGCACTATTCTTCTACTTAGCATTGCAAGCCGCATTGTTTTCTTAACCCTCTTGCAGTTCCAAGCATATGTACAGGTGTTAGCTGGTTAAATATCTTCATTCTGTTTACAGTTTAAGCTTCTTTGTATTTCAACATCGTTCTCCCCTTTTAGGTTCACAATATCTTTATTCATGGCGTTTCGTCTCTGGGTGTCATTCTCCGGTTGTCATTTCTTTTACTTCTATGTCAGTCCGGGTCCTTGTGACGTCACCATTCGTCTTCCATTAAGACCTTTTTGCTTTCTTCCGGGACTGTACTTAGGCAATCTTCATTTCGTCTCATTTGCTGGTAAGGTTTCCTTAATGGATACCTTACTGTCCATGGTTTTCTTGCTATCGGTACTTCAATAGGTGTTGCTCTTCTGATATGTACTGGGCAGAGCCCTACTGCGGCTCTCTGCTGATTTATCTGCTCGTCATACATCACATATTTTGATGTGAACGTTCCTGGTACTTCAAAATGGGCGACTGGAGTGCAGGTTTTATTTGGGACCTCCTCTACAGTACAATATGCATTAATCTTATTCTGAAGTGCTTTCCAAAATCTTCTTTGCAAATCTCAGACTAAAATCTATAATAACTTGTTTGAAAATTCACTGTCACCTGGAAGTTTTTTATTTTGTTCACAGGAGGATTACACACTGATAGAATTTCAGGGACCCCCATTCCATTTTCTGTAGTGGGGTCCGAACATCTGATATTATGCAACTGGAATTCCCTATGAGTGAGCCGTACCAAAGAGTGCTACTGTGTCTGTACCTCTACGTTTCTCTCATTGTGTGTAGAGATATCATATAACAGTTCCCTAAGGATCGGTCATGGGTCCTCTTCTTTCTCTCTATATACTTGTCCCCTTGCTTTATTATCACTTCTTTTGATTTGTCCCATTATTTCTACGCTTACAACACTTAGCTCTCATTTCTCTTTTTTTTCTACATTGCATGCTACTGTTACTTATTGCCTTCCGGCTATTCAATCATGGGTGGCTGGCCACTTTCTCTTTCTAAACTCCTCTAAAATGGAGGTTCTTTGCTTTCCAGCATCCACCCTCCTCCCCCAATACACAGCTTTTGTTCCTTTCCCCATTGTACCCTTTCAATTTCACTATTCACTTGTAATCTTGGAGTCCACCTGGACTCTTCCCTCTCCTTTACAGCTCCCATTTCCTGTATTTCTCTGTCTTGTAGAGTCCATCTCTTTAATATTCATGAAACCCAGCCTTTTATCCCATTTCATGCATCTAAGCTTCTGAAATATTTTCTTTCTTCTCTCGCGCCTCTTCTACTGTTCTTGACTTCTCGTTGGACTCCCCGTTTCATGGCTTAGTCCCCTTAGATCTATATATAACTCGTCTTACCTCTTTCTCCCCAGATTCTATCTCTACGGTATTAGCATAATTGATCTAAAAACATCTGACCTAAACATTTGATCCAATTTTTGTTGACCTTTTTTTGGTCAAATCTAAATAAAATATGTATATGGGGTGGGGTAAGGGTATAGATTAGCTTGAGGGGAAGTAGGGGGGTTGCGGGGGGTCTCCTCCTGCATTTTAGACTGAAACAAAGGTCAAATAAATTCAATCAAATGTGATTAGGTGAAATGTTTTAGGTCAAATAGACCCAAACCATCTCTACTACTCTCTTATCCCTTTGATGGCTTCCGTTTCACTCAAGTCTAAAGTTCAAATATCTCTGCTTAGTTTTCAAGTCCATCATAACTTTACTCCTTCTTATCTTTCCTCGCATGTCGTTCTACTCTCCCGCTCACTCTCTACATTCCCAGTCACAGTTTCTCCTAACTCTTCCCTGCCCATCGTGTGATCAAACCCGCTTTCGTTCCTTTTGTTTTCTGGCTCCAGTGCACTCTGGCTCCGATGCACTGGAACGCGCTTCTGCTCTACCTTCGCTCCATCTCCTCCAACCCTTTCTTTAGTTCTTCTCTTAAAGATCATTTTCTTTCATCTTTATTTTGGTGTGTGATGTCACTTTTCATTTGATGTATACTGCTTTTATAAGTTTCAGTGTTTTGGCCGCATATAAATTCAAATGAAATACCCAGAAAATACAAAATATCAAGACAGGTGTGTTTTGATGCCCGTGGTCTAAGTAAGACCTTGCCGATGCTTAAAGAATACAAGAGGGAGTGCCTCCCAAGGGTGACATTAAGGAGGGATACAGCACATTGGAATGGATTCAAATGTCTTCTCCTGTTACATTGAAAGCAGCGCAAAGAAAATGGCAAGTTCCAAAGAGCAGCTATCCTCCCTATCCATGAGTAGAGGGTTACAAGCCAGCCCAAAAAAGCCAATGTTGAAAATAAAACATAAGCTTGAGACTCTACTGCATAATTACAGCGCTGGGTGGTATTACAGAATGAGGAGGTGATACTGCCAGGTGGAGCAGGTCGTCTCTTAGGTTTATGATCACTCATAAATGAGTTCCCAGATTAAAGAGTAATGTAAAATAACCTGCAGTACCTTGTCATTGATCTTGTTATATCAAATAGGTAGACAATCATGGACAGTGTATTATCAGAAGGGAATGAGACCCTGATCCATTGGTGGCAATGCATAGCATTATAGTTTCAAGCACTCAGGGATCTACTCTGATTGTTGGAGCCTTTACTGTAGACTAAAGGCCCCTGGGACCAATAAGAACCGGAAATCGAGTCAGATTAATCTGTTGCCTATTATCTGTTGGCTATTATGAGCTATGAGGAAAGACGATCAAAACTCAGTGGTAGAAGTGGGCGGGAGCGCTGCTCCTCTACTTTTAAAAACAGTTTTACTGTTCCTATTCTTTCTTTTTAAAAAGACACCATTCCGGAATGGTTTCCTTTTGAAATAAAAGTGTAGGAAGAAATTGAAACTTGGACTTTAGTGCACTGCACTGAATATTCCCTTAAATAGCAGGTGTGCTTGTTTGGTGGTTCCGATTGCACTTGGGAGGGGCGTGGCAATGGGGTTCGTATGCAGCGGGGGCAGGCCAGCAGAGAACATAGTTCCACTTCTTCTTTGCGTACACTTTTGACCACTGTGAAAACTTTGAATGGAAGCGTAAGAGTAGCACTGATCAAATAAACATAGGCTTATTGCATGAATGGTAAACTTGACAACCTCAATACAGATGGTAAAGTAGACGTTTGATGACGCTGTTGTTGAGAATGATGTCTTAGTTAGGCAAGAGAGATTGGGGAAACGCTACACTCTTGAAAGAGATGGCCAGGCATCTCAAAAAATCAAATGAAGATGGTGCAAAAACCGGCTTGTGACGTGCTGTCAAGGGTAAGCACTGTGGTGGTAAACATTGCCCCAGTCTGCTTCTGCCCAGTCACAAAAGTCTGATCATGAAAGGTGGTGCTTCAGCCTCACAAGACATGCCTCTGGAGTTATTGAGAGCCATAGCATGACCACTATGACCACTTAGGGGTTCCAAGGCACTAATAAGGGTTGACTCTTGAGAATTAGTCAACAAGGCATACAATGGTGAGCTTGAAGAGATTCTGTTGCCACTGGCAGCTGGCTCTTCTTTGGCGGCCCTGCATCCTATTGGGTGACCTTGACGTCCCCATCAAACGCCACTCTTGGGACAAATTATTAGCGGTACTTCAACTTCAGTAGGAAATGTAAAGTCTTACAGGTGCCTCCAAGGGAACTATAACAGTACAATCATTTACTAGGATTTGGCAGCAATGAGTATGATAGAGCCATTCTCTTAAGGGCATATACCCTTGACTCACTGGGCCTGCTCAAGCCTTAACGGGTCGGTCAGGTGTTTGTCATATGTGTGCCTGAATAGCTCTGTGAGAGCTTCATCTTGGACACCTATGGCTATGGCTGCATGCCATGTAAGAAGTAAGGGTGGAGCCACTGGGAGTAATAGTCAATGTGGTTGATAAGACCGGCAGTGGATTGCCATTGATCATGTCGTATCAAATGGACACACATTCCAGGATGGAGTGTTAAGAGGGTGGTATCCTGAACCATACGTGGAGAAATATAGCCTTATAATGGCATGCGCTGGGGGATCTGCTCAGCGGTATGTCCGCCTTGCCCCCCATGTTTTGTTTAGTGAAAGCCCTTCAGCCATTTCATAATTGCTGAGTGGGTAGCCACTGTGGAGCACTGCTTTTCCGAGCAGAGGCCGTTCGTCTTGTTTATGAGCCCTAAACTTCTTTCCCATAGATTCAAGGCCCCAACTGATGAGTTATAAACTGGAAATCACTTAAAGTGATACATAGGCTTGGGATAACCAGACAAATGACTAACTGTGCGAACATCGAGGTAATCATTTCTGACTGCTGGAACAGGCCTTATTGAAGTCATAGCAGCAGCCCTTTTTGTGATCAATGGAGGACTGAAAAAACAAGTTCACCATAGATATATATTTTCATTATAGCTGGAGGAGATACCAATGCCCATTTCTGAACAGCAATTAACAATCAGTTGCTAAAACTATGGCTACTTTGTTTAAGCAGTAGCCTGGCCATCTCTTTCCCCTAAGAGTTCTACACAGTACACTATTTAAAGTGGCTATGCTACATATTGTATGAAAGTAGGTACCGTGATACACAATGTGTTTTCAATGTTCTTTACAGCATCTGGAGGGAAGCCACACTCTCCCTGTCCTAAAACAATGGATCCAACCAGATGGGATGCCAATGAGCTGTAGCAACAGGACCTGGAAGCGCCAAAAGGAAGGAATGGTGGGACGGAAGAGTGGAGACTGCAAGGGAATGCAGAGTGAAGGAAAAATCAAGGCAGAAATTATTACAAAGGCGCGAAAATAATTTTCGGTGAAACTGACAAATGGGAACATTTCACCTACAGTAATCAAGGAAATCCGCAAACAGAAGGCACAATGCAAACATCCCGTGAGTACTCGTTCCAAACAACCAGATGATTACGCCCTTTCAACACACCTACCATCACATCTCCACAAATACATCAGGAAAAAAAACGCCCCTTCACCATCTATCAGGTATTAAACATGGCGACTGAGCATGATGAATTCAGCCAGCAAAGATGCTTGGAACAACAACGCAAAAGCACACTGTGCAACAAGCGCAAAACAAGAAACACGCTTCAGTGATTACTGCGGTATTCAGCACACTGAACTGTGAATACACAGAAAATGCTTTTTTCAAACTAGAAGGAATGACGGGTCCAAACAAGCATGGACCTTTCACGCAGGCAGGTGCAGATGCTACCCTCGTACATGATCAATCTATGTTATGTTGATTTATACTGTGCACTGCTACCATTTTTATGGTCTCCAGGTGCTCACGTGTCTCTGTAAGAAAGTGGGTGGAGTAGGTTTGTGAGGGAAGAGGGATAGGATAGAGGTTGTGCTCTTATGTGGGTGCTTGCAGATCCAGGAGAAACTGTCGTCTGTCCGTCTCTGCTTTCTGAGTGTGCTTAGGTTGTGTGCACTGGGGATATTGTGTCCAGTGTTTGGGTTGTTTGTTTGCAGCAACTTCATCTTTTTGTGGATGTGTGGGTTGTGTGTTTTGTGTGTAGTAAGGCTGTCCCATTGGGGTATGTGTGGGATGTGGGAGGTATGCAGGAGAGGAGTGAGGAGCAGGGATGGTTAGTAGTTGGTACAGTGTGGTTGTTTTATTGTTGGTTCCAGGATACGCTCTGTCAACTGCTTGCCTTGGGTCCGAGGTAAGAGTTGGGGGGTGCCCGTTTTTATGCTATTCTTGGTGAGTTAAATAGGCAGGTTTTCAGTCGTTTTCTGAAGGTTAGGTAATGTTATGGCCTTATTTCCTTTGGGATTGAGTTCCATAGTTTGGCTTTCAAATGGGAAAATGTGGTTCCTGCGAATTTCCTTTTGATTTGGAGGTCATTGCTCGATATTAGGTTTCTTCCTGGTTGGTAGCAGTTGATTTTGGCTTGGAGGAGTTTGGCGCCTTGTTTGTGTATTGATTTGTGAGCAATGCAGAGGGATTTGAAGTTAATACTTTTTTTACTAGACGTCAGTGAAGGCTTGCTTCTCAAGGCTGGTGTGATGTGGTCTCTTGCGTTTAGTCTCAGGAGTAGTCTTGCTGCAGTATTTTGGATGTGTTGACTTTTTTGTGAGATGTTCTTGCATTCCAAGGTAGCGGCTGTTTGCGTAGCCTACTCTTGATAATACCAAGGAGATGATTGCGGGGTCCTGTGGTGGAAGAAGATGTAGAGGAGTATCTAAGGCCATCATTGCATACACAAGTACACTGCCGACCAAGAAATTCCAAAACCCATTATTGATAGGTTTAAAATTACCAGTACATCCTTAAAGATGAAACACATACAACTCAAACACCACACACACTTGTGGGTGAGATTGACGCAGCATGGATTGCAAGACAGGACTTGGTGCCACGTTCACCCGAGCAGTACATGTACAGGTGACCGAGTGCCCACTGGAGCTGTGAATGGCTCTCCACGTGAACATTTGACAACCATCACATTTGTAATTGATGTGCAAATACACATGAATATGCAAACACCTTGCCCTGCTTCGACCGAACCAGAGACATACAACATGCACATGACCATGATGCTTCTCCCTGTCATTCACTGATGACAGCCACACAATACATGCTATTCAGGACACATAGTAACAGTTTTCTATCTCTGCCATGTGCAGTTCTAATGAGGGCAGACAATAGGGACAATCCACTATGACCCTTGGAAAGCACACTACCATTGACACGCAACACTTGGGATATGCCATCTTGGCCCAGACGCCAGTGAAAATGTACATTAACATACATACAGCACATGAATATGCTAATGAGCAATGGGCTCCATGCATCACCACACCTGCAAAATCTCAGTATAACCAATAACACAAGAACAATCCCCTTCCATGAGCTTTGACAGCAACCAGAAACACCTGCAAACCGTTAAAATCAACCCCAATGTGCTACGCATGCCACAGTAAATGGGAAATGTGACTGGACAGAGACAGAGAGAAATCTGTGCTGCCAGATCCGCATTTCACCCAGCAATGGTGCATTCTGAAAACTTCATCCAAGGCAGAACACCATGCTACCAAAGGTATTGTGTGGACATGACATGACATGTGGCTATACTGAGGAGTACACCTCTTCAAACCCCTCCTATACAGCTGATGACACAATGCCAACTGGACCCTCAACTTCAAAATGAAAACTCTGCAGCTGCAGGATGAAACCCAAGCGGAACATTAAAGCAGAGAGGAAATGGAAAATGACAAACAACAGCAAAGCGGAACTTTTGGTGCAGTCCTGCATGGCTCATTTCATGTGACTGGATAACAGAGACCGCATTCAACAGAAGATGATGTGGAAAGAGACTTGCAAGAGCTTCTGAACACAGGCCCAGTTGCCTAGAAGCGTTTGTTGGGAAATTGGAAAAGTTAAAACTGACGGCTGGTGGGGGTGGACACGTCATCATTGACATTTCTGTCACTTTTGTAAATTGCAACAAATATTACAATATTATGGTAAATGGGATAAGTATTACATTTAGGTTACTTTGTGTTATTTTGTGTAGTGGTGATACGTTTGTAGATTTGCATGCACGCAGAAATATAACAATGAAACATTGTCACACGCAGGGCCCCTCCACCCTCAGGTAAAGCAGGCAATCAATATGTGCACTTGGAGTTTAGCTGTATGAATGGCGCTCATAATAGGTATAAAATGCACACATAATGGTATACATGTATGGGAAGTGTTTTTTTAAATTTAGTAAAAGATATGAAATATATGAGGTGGGATTGCTCTGTGTATCATGTGTCTCCGCATTGTTGAATATATCAGAAGGGTGTTTTCGCTATAATGGCAAAGGTTTGCAAAGGCTTCGTCAGCAGTTGGGGAACAGGATTTTCGAATTGATCAATGGGTACCTGCGGTCAGTTTGCAGATTGCTCAAGTGCTGGAGGGCAAGGGAAGATATGATCTCTGGTGAACTGGACAGCTCATTGTTGTAGCATCTTGTGAATTCATGGGGTTGTTTGAAGCTGGTGGCTTCTCCTGGGGCACTTGCGGAGACCAGTAGTAATACATTTTCAGAGAGCGATTGTGTTGTCAGTGAGTGGAGGTGGAACTCATGTGAATTGAAAAAGGTTGCCATGTAGAAGTCATACAAATCAGACACCGCACTGATCTGGCCAATGCAATTAGCAAACATGAATAGGTCAAAAGGGAATCTACGTGTCTTTCTCTCGTCTTCATGTGCTTAGGTATTTTTGGGGTAGGTCTGTGTGTGTCACTGATAGGAATTCTGTTGCTGTGTAACTAAGAGGCAAGGCTGCCACCAAATATGGAGAGGTCTTTCGGAAGGGGTGTGTTGGAAATTTAAACTTTATAATTATATGTTTTTAGGGGATTGTGTTATAAGGACTATGGGCCTCATTACGACCCAGGCGTTAACCATGGCGCTATTAGCACCATGGTTGACGTCGGTACCTTACCGATTCCGCCATGGTGAATGGCAGAATTACCGCCCCATTCAAAGGTTGGCAGGGCGGTAATTCCCCATTCACCATTGGCCCTTCCCCATTCCCATTTTTGCCCCCATAGGGCTCAATGGAAATGGGGAAGGCGGTAATTACGGTACCGCAAATTGCGATACCGTAATTACCTCCAAGGTCCCTTTGCGGGTCACGTCCTTAACGGCTGGTAAAACCAGCCGTTGATGGAGGACCCGCAAAGGTACCTCGGAATTGGGCGGTAAGGGATTACCAGCACCAGTGCCCGTACCGGTAATCCCTTACCACCCGGGTCGTAATGAAGCCCTATGTCCAATGAACTGTGTGGGTTTTAGATTTCTCTGTACAGGACAACCAATCATGTTTGGGGGAGGACTTTGTAACACTATCTGGGGGAGTGTATTAACTGTTGCAAATTGTATATAATGTGTGTTCTTTGTGTGGTTCAGGGAGGGCAGGGTTTGTTTGACCCTTAGATGTCATAGAAGCCCCCTCCTGGCCGCTGTACAATAAACTTGCTTTATGGACAAAAGGCGCACTTACTAATTGTAGAGGTGGGCCTAATTTGAGTAAGGGGGCAGAGGTAAAGGTCCACACCTACACGTTGCACAACTCAATATAAAGTATTGCCAAATGCACTTACCTGTCAAGTGCCATATTGCGATGAGCGCCAAATGCTGGTCCGCTAGCAGTAGAGGTGGACATGCCGCAAGGGTATGCACCAAATGAGAATATACCAATGGTGGTCTGTCCCTTTAACAGGTGTCTTGAATGCCACACACAAAGAGTGATGAATAGGGTAAGTCTCAATGAATATCTCTTCCATGTGGTCATGTGAGCCAAATGCAGCCATATATACATGTATGTCATTGCAACATTGGCGGACCCATGGGGGGTGGTGTGGTGGCATTGTAAGGCCCACCGTTTTGGGCCTGGCCCATACTTTTATGTCAATGCTGTCACATGCCATTGAACTGTGTGCTATGGCCAGCAAGGTACATGTACCCACACATTTGTCTAGTGCATTTACATGTCATGTTATTGCAGGACATGTCCATAGACCCTGCCTTGACACCCCTGTCATGCCACACCTTTTCATCAGCTTACAGACTCTCTCTCACCTACTTCATATAGGAAGGCTAATTTCTGTTTGATCTGAGATATTGTAGTACATTGTCTGTCATGCCAGACCATTCAACTATTTCCTTCAGCCCACAAATAATTGTTTGCCTAATAAATGCTCCAGGGTGGACCAGAAGGTGTGGCTTCAGTGCCAATGGGTATTGGGTCAGTAGGCATGGGTAGACCAGTATGGCACAATGTTGCGATGTTGGCTGGAGCGTGTGGCTCAGGTCATCTAGTCCGAGCAACATTTAGATGACATAACTGTTGGGGTGGAAGGCAATGATGATTACGGTGATGAGAAGCATTGAGGAGAAGTGTTGTCAGATGCAGGAGACAGATCATCTTTGATGTGAGGATGCTTTTGAGTACATTACTTGGGAGTTAGTGTAAGTTCAAGAGATCTGTCACACAATCTGAGTAGGTGACAGAGCAGGACAGGGCAGAACAAGAAAGCGCCCATTGGTAAATTGGTAAGAAAAAACAAGAACAGATAGACAATAGTTTCCAACACACTGGCAGTATCCTGTCTCTTCTCTGTAGAGTGGGAGAGTCTTGTGCAAGATGTGAGGAATGTATTGCAAGCACAGCAGGTATCACAATGTGCTTATGTTCATGAGGGGAACTAGATATGGGTGACTAGGCATCATTCATGTCTCCTGAGTAGTGTAGAGTACAGTACACAATCTGTAGCAGGAGAAACCAGCACTCAAACTATTACATAGTTTACTCCAAGGGGTCTTCTAGCCATGTTGGCTGTATAACCAGTATCTGCCATTGCAAAAGGCACGCCTGAAATTCTGTATAATGCAGTCACGTAGGGCCAGGGACTAGAATCTCTAGGTCATTCTAACAGTAGTTCCCCAAGTGGGGAATCAGCGGGTGACTTGAACAGGTCAATGGAATGGTGGATTTCGATGCTGGCCGGGCAAACCCTACCACCTCCTCTAGGACAGTTGCTGAGCATGTCTTGTCTACATGGGGAATGACTTTGGTGGGACACAATAGGTGAGGAGGTGCCTTTACAAGGCTGGCCAGGGTACTGTCCAGGGTAATACTTTGCTTTTCCACTATTCCCTGCAGTCATGTCATGAGAAATAGCAACGGGTGTGTGAATCTGCATATGGTATGTTTGTCTTGTGCCCTGTGTTATTATCACTTTTCTCCTCGGTTTACCAGATGCACTTGGACACTGTAGTTTGGAGGGTGACAGTGAATGGCACAGCACAGTTGGTCCAGTAGCACATTTGGTATTTGTCAATGATGCTGACTGAGGGAGGGTAGATTGGAATTTGTGGCCATGTTGAGTAGCATTAGGCAGACCCACAGTAGGTCCGGCATGTGCCTAAATACAGACACATGATGTGATTCTTTAGGGTGCGATTGGCTTGCTTGATGGTGTATCTGGTGCATGTGTTGGCTCTGTTGTACTGTTTTGTTTCTCTTGTTGTGGGGTTATTACATGGAATCATGAGTCATGTCTCCAGTTCATACCATCGGCCACCTGTGAGGGGAAGAGAAAGGAGATGTTACTTGATGGCATAGAACTTGTATATCTTAGAGAGGCTATGCTTCACCATGTCTGGGGTTGCTGATGTTACTTTTGTTCAGAGGAGAATTGCCTAGCATTTCGGTGCTGGACCGCCCTTGTGGGTGGGACCAGACTGATATGCAAATGGATAGTTCTCCTCTGTGAAGGGTGCCGTGAGCTAGACCTTCCTGAGTGGAAGAAATTCCATAGTACAGGATATTTGCCCCATGTTTGTTCTCAGTAGAGGGGTTCCCACATCCTTACTTAATTTATACAAAATTGGGATTTTACCCTAAGGAACGCAGAGTAATCCAGACGTGGACCCCTTGTTCACTGTGCCCTAGAGAGGCTCAGCTTCACCTCACTGAGGAGGCCCAACATGACTGAAACGTGTGTACAGTTGGTGCTTCCCCCACACACACAACACATTCATCAGACATCCATGGATTCTCATGCTCCCATCCATCAGGTAGAGACAGGGAAAAAACAGATGTCTGCATCCAACCTATCTTTATAGATTTTCCAAGATTACGCAACATTTGTATGCAAATTAGCACCTTGTAAAATCGTAGGCTTTGATTGGCCAAGTTAATAAAAGGGGAAAAAATCCCTTCATCACCATTGGATAACTTTATCACATGTGCAAAACAATGTTATATTAGCATATCTGGTATCCACAATTTTTCTCTGACGCACAAAGTTAATATGCCTATTTTAGATTTGGCTGGACACTACTATGAAAGTGATCAACTTCTGCCAAGAACATTCTATATTCATCAATGTCTGCACCTTATCTACTTCCTGAAGTTATGCCAAGTTTTCTGGTACACAAGAAAATATATATATATATATGTATATATATATATATATATATTAGACAGCCACGGTAGTGGCTGTGTAGTTATGGTTAAATTGCTGTTTCCATAGGAAGAACACTTTTTGGGCGGCTTATAATTTTGCTCCCCCTGAACGAATCCTCACCAAACTTTGCAAAAAAAGTATATGGCCCACTCTGAATTTTTTTTGCAAAGTTTGGTGAAGCTTCGTCCAGGGGGGGAAAAGTTATAGGGTGGGTCCCAAAACTTTTTTTTTTCCCATAGACTGAATGGGAAAAAAACTGTGCACGGCTACAGCCCGAACCGCTGGACGGATTTACACCAAATTTGCGGCAGGAGCGGCGGCCTTGTCCCGAAAGCGTGCTTTTGCAAATTTGGTGTAAATCCGTCCAGTAGTTTTTAAAAATGACGAAAATGTAAGGCAAAAAATTAGTGATATCTGAGTTCGCTTCGCGGACGGACTTCCCTGTTCGCTCCGCGGACAGCACCCCGATTGGCCCATGGCCTTGCGTCATGTCCGCGGACATGCGACGTGTTCGCTGATTGGACGGCGAGGGGCGTGGAGCGTGTCAGATTTCCTGTGGCAGCCGCCATCTTGTATTCACCGTCGACCGCGTACAACATGGTGAAACATGGATAAAAAATTGTATTTAGTGCCGTGTGTTGGTGTGTAAGAGTGTTTGAGAAGGGTGGGGCAGTATGAGATAGGTTCAATGTTTTGTTTTTTTATGTGCTAGATGTTTTTGTTGCGTTCCATTTGTCCGCGGAGAACACGGCTGTTCTGACATTTTGTAAATAAACTAAATGGTGGGGTGTTTAGAGGACGGAGTATGTGTCATTTTTGTTCGCAAGGAAGGTAAAAATGAGCTATGAACACTTGCGGTGTACTTAATTGTTCATAAATACACAAACTGGGGGTGTCCTCAGGACGCTGTCCCTATTATAATCCGTCTAGTTGAATGTGTTCTAAGAAATGGTTGCAATTACAAAAAATGGGGGTATTCTGAGAACGTTGTTTGTATTGTTCGTTGTCAGGGTGAAAGTGTTTTAAGACCACTCCTTTTGTCCGCTAATAGTACAATTTCCTATGGGCGTCAACCGACTTTTTGTCCACTAAAGAAACAATAAATCTGGCTGGCGTGCGCCGACATTATGTGATAATCCTATGACTGGCGCTATTGACCTGGCTGACTTGCTTTTGCGACACTAAATCATATCTCCTGCCCCTAAGCCTGATATTATCAAAGCATTCATATTCCCCTCCTCTCTCCGTGACGTTACAGGGTGCGTCATCAAACGCGCTCAGTTCTCTGCAGTCCTAAGTGACTTTACACAGAACCCGGAAGACAACACATATTATGTCACAACACAGCGCGCCACAATTCGGAATATGAAACAGTGATTTAAAAGCAAACAGCAAGATTGTAAATTTTGTAAAGTACATGTATTTGACATCAAATGTTTAGAGAATATTCAGCAATTTGCATTTGTCTTTGTTGTCGATCTGCAAAAGTTCATGTTGAGGCACGCAATGTTCCTTTACGGTACAGAGGGTGTTAGATCAGCTTACAACTCAGTGCGCCACAATTCGGAATATGAAACTGTGGTTTAAAAGTAAACAGCAGGATTGTACATTTGGTAAAGTACATTTATTTCACATGAAATGTTTAGTGAATATTCAGCGATTTGCTATTGTCTCTGCTGTCGATCAGCAAAAGTTTATTTGGAGCCACGCGTTGTTCCTTTGCGGTAGATAGGCTGTTGGTTTATGATAAAAGCAGTAAATGGTCGCTCTGATAATCGGAAGGTTGCTCCAACAACGAGCCATTAGACCACCCTATTGGTTGGTATGTTGTTTGTAGCCGCTAGTACTGCGTAAGGGCATATTGGTCCTTGGCGATTGTCCCATAAAATGGTGAGGGTCATGAAGTTGCATATTTGGACCTGCACCTGGCAGTTAAAGACCCCATCCGCTGGAGTCTGTAAATCGTGACATAGGCAAAATGGGGCCACATACCTGTTTTAAAAAACATAAATTAGTCTCACCAGCCGATCTTTATTAAAAATCATCATTTTATTTATTAGGGCGTGAAACTATTTGCTATCGAAGATAGTGCAATGGAGTATGTTAATAATAAAATAATAATATTTTCCCAGTCATATAGCGCTAAGGACCGTGAGGTATCTAAGCGGTGCTTATTATTAACCACGGTGTGTGGTGCTCATTTATCGACCACGGAAGGATGAAAGGCTGAGTTTGGCCTTGCCGGGATTCGAACTTGCGTTAGCAAGCGGTGCACGGATGTCAAAGCGAGCGTTGTACTCGCTGTGCCACTTGACAGGCTACAGTGAAGTGGCACAGCGAGTAGAGCGCTTGACCACCTATAGACCGGTTAAATTATTTCTATTAACCCACCCTGTGTCGTCTGCCTTTTTCAGAGCCCTCTAAATGACAGGGGATCAATTTGGCGGTGATAGTGCGCGGTAGAAAACATTATGCCACTTTCAACTAACAAGTTCAACTTAAGCGGTCTTTAATGCTACACTATTGTAATTATATTTGGTATAAAATAATCTAAAGGGTTACACACAGTACAATTGCAATTTCCATTGTCTATGAGTGGTGCAGTCCCAAAATACGACTCTGCGTGTGCCAATGATCTTTCGCATAGTGATATAATATATAAAAGTGGTTTCGATTCAGAAATGTCATCATTATCTTCTCTTACGTTTTAGCAACACTCCTTCAAGAGAAGTCTTTCATCACAATCTCTGTCTGTCAAGGTCAAAACACAATACAACCTTATAATCCTCTTCGTGAGCCTCTGCGGGGCCTGAGAAAAAAATGGAAGCAGCTGACCTTCACTGTGAACGAGCATAAATTCTTACTTTGCAACATTCTGTGTAAAGCCATCTGTAGAAGTTGGTTTTTGCACGCCATGTTTGTATATTGTTTGCGTGATATTAAAAAAAGTTTGTTTAAGGGACGTTATAGCTCTAAGTACAGCCGAAAGACCCCTGAAAATCGCAAGTTATGGTAAGCTATGAAAAATAACTCGGGCCACCACCGTGCACTGCTAAGACTAACACCCAGGACATCAAAGATGACATCGCAAATGTCATTGATGAAATCAGTGATGACATCACATGTGTATGTACTTTTCATGGAATTTGTGTACTAGGGATTTTTATTATAAAATAAGTGTCAAGGATATTGCAATAAATATCATACCGTTATTAGTGCTTTGAACGATGCATTGATATAAATAGCATTGTATTATGGGATTCTATCTAGTATACTTAGCTACTAATGGAGAAACATAGCGTGTGCAGAGTACAAGATGAAAGTATAATATTTGTAATGGTAATATGTTGAATAATGAAATGATAATTGTCCTGAAATGTTCGAAAATTCACAAAATGGGGGTGTTCTCAGGACGTTATTTGTATTGTGTGATTGCTTAGCTGTATGCAATGAGGGAATGGCACAGAGAGTAAAGTGGACACCGTCCGCGGACACCGCGGCTGTTCGTGGACAGGGCGTGCTACATCCGGGTTTTTCCAGGAAATCCAACATGGAAAGAAGACTGTACGGATCAGCCAATCAGATGTTGAGGTTGTGGATTTGTGTTGAAAGAGACTATGTGTGGTGAAGATGGCAGAAGTGGAGAAAGTCAGGGTGTTGGTGCTCGGAGATATGTTTGTGCATGGTTTACAGCAGTACGCTGAATGCAGGCATGTTGCAAAGAACTTTGATGTGAAAGGAATGGAGGTGGTGTGGAGCACTGTGCCTGATTGCAATGTACAGGGAATTGTACAAGTTTGTGAGGGTATGGCCACGATGAACAGTCCGCATGTGGTAGTTTTGCACTATGGTGCTTTCCATTTGGGCAACGTCAGTGCCCCTACTTTGTTGGCTGATTTGGAACGCTTGGTTCAAGCCGTAATGAAGATCCTTTCAAATGCAAAAGTAATTTTTTCTGGATTACTACCTAGGGCAATATGGGACAATAGTTCAGTTTTTTGTCCTCAGCAAAACATTGCTAGGTGTGTCATCAACCGAGGCATGTGTGCCTTCATGCTTAGAGCTGGTATGTTCTTCTGTAACAATGAGAATATTGATGCCAGTAATGCTGTTAATTTTAAAGAAGATGGCATTTCTTTATCTTTTACGGGAAATGCCTTTCTATTTTGGAATGTAAGGGTTGCTTTGGAGAAGGTTATGTGAAGATTTTAGGAGTAAAGTAAGAAAAAAAAACAAGAAAAAAATATAAAATAACAGGTGTCTGTCAAGCATCTGTAAAAAAAAAAAACGGCTCTTTTCAGAGCCAACTTCAAAGGGGAAATGGGGCACACTATTTAAATTTACATTCACCACGCTCAGATTTTCGACATGGCGGTAGTCCGTGGACATGAAAATCACTACGAGGGGGTTAGTATGTTCTATGTTACATGTATATGAAGTCAGGGATATTATGGTTAAGTTGTGCTACTAAAAACCTATGAAATTCAGTGAAAAAACTTTGTTAAAGGGACGTTATGGTTAAGTTGCGCTACTAAAAACCTATGAAATTCAGTAAAAAAAAATGTGTTAAAGGGACGTTATGGTTAAGTTGCGCTACTAAAAACCTATGAAATTCAGTGAAAAAACTTTGTTAAAGGGACGTTATGGTTCAAAGTAAAACCGAAAAACCCCTGAAATTCGGCAGTTATGGTAACATAAGCAACCATAACTCGCGCCACCGTGCACTGCTAACACTAACACCCAGGACATCAAAGATGACATCACAAATGTCATTGATGACATCACTGATGACATCACATGGCTGGCTCTCTCTTTTTATCCTTTACTGACATATTGAAGCCACATAGTTTTCTTCAGTAACAGTCAGGAAGTAAAAATTTAAAAGGTGCTATATTTGTAGACTTAGGGTCAAGTCACATCATATGAAACATATACATAGCGGAAGACACAGGCTTGAAAGAGAGCAATCCTTTCTGTGCATGAAGATAATCATTAGGGTTATCAGCACTTTCTCATAGTTTTATTTTTATTACTCTACCTTCCCTGTATATGCTCATATTTGTATACATTATACTCACTCTCCTTTCCTTTGGGTGCAGTCACATCATGTGATACACATACATATGGTAAGTAGCAGCTTTGAAACAGAGCAATAGTTTCTCTGCATAAAGACAATCAGTTAGGTTATGAACTCTTTCTGCTACTATTTCTGCTTTTTTGTTTACTTCACTGTCCCTGTATATACTCATATTTGTATGTGTTGTTGTCTCTTTGTGTTTTGTATGTAATAATTATGTATTAAGTGGGTTTTATTATCTACTTATTGAATGTTTCATAGTAGGCAAAACTCTAATAAGAAAGCAGTTATCATTTCAGTATTCAACATGGCAAGATTATGAATATGGCACCTTTATCATGTATGCTGCACACACAGCCTATGTTTCTGCATGAGTAGCTTAGTATACTGGATAGAACTTCATAATAGAATGCTATTTATATCAATGCATTGCTTAATGCACTAATTAGCTCATGATATTTATCCCAATGATCCTTGACAGTTTTTGGTCAACATTATAAGAATCCCTCCTACAGAGTTTTCATGAAAAGTAAATGCACATGTTATGTCATCAGTGATGTCATCAATTACATTTGTGATGTCATCTTTGATGTCCTGGGTGTCAGTGTTAGCAGTGCACGGTGGCGCGAGTTATGGTTGCTTATGTTACCATAACTGCCGAATTTCAGGGATTTTTCGGTTTTCCTTTGAACCATAACGTCCCTTTAACAAAGGTTTTTTACTGAATTTCATAGGTTTTTAGTAGCGCAACTTAACCATAACGTCCCTTTTTTACTGAATATATATGTCCTCATTTGATGGTGCCAAATAATACAGCTGAGCTTTTGAAACTAATTTAGATGACACGCCTTATACACTTTCTCCACAGGAACCCAAGCACATAGATACATGTGGCAGAAGCTTCAATTAATTGCCTAAATTAATTGCCTAACCTTATCTCATTCTTGTCTTATTTCTATGCCAATTCGATTTTTAACCTACAAACATAATGTTCCATATTGCTGATTTTTTTCTGCCATAATGTGTGCATCAGTTCTTCTTGCTTATCTCTAAACCCTTAGCATGGTTTATAGTTCACCCACACCTGGCTCTATAGGCCTGGAAACCACTTGCATTTGAGTATTCATTTTAAAATACATATTTATCTGACACTGTGTTTTTCTTCTATCAGGTATTTCTAACATAATGGACAGGAGAATGAACTATTTGACCTATCTACCATTTTATCTATATGTCAGTTGAGGGGGGAGGGGTTGGCACCCTCTGTAGATTCCCCCCTCTGGTTGATATTCAATCAGCATTCAATATTCAACCACTACCCAACCTTGCACCTACTGTCTACCCTCCCTCATATGCAGTGTACTTATGCATCCCTATCTCAGTCACCCCCCTAAATGCAATACACTATCTCAACATGGGAGATATCATGAAAGACACTTCTAAAGAACCAATAGTGTCTCCACCCATATTGTATTCTCATGATCTAATATATATGTATGTATCTCTTTTTGTCAAATGTTGTGGCATATGTTTGCCCTCTTTTAATAGTTATATGTATGCATACCCAAACAGTAACTTTGTTTGCTCCCATCTTGTTCCCACCCCTTTCACCCAATTAAATGTTAAATAACATGCACAGCAAGTGATTTCAGCCACCACCACCAAGAGTTGGAAGTAAATCAGGCCACAACCAGCAAAAAACAGCATGTATTACCGGCACCGGTATTACCTGTGTCAGTGATGCCAGCAATCCCCTCCATGGAGAAATACTGGGATATTAGGTGCTGGTAACGGTAGGTCCATTTGCCGGTATCCTGGCAGATTTACTGCAAGGATGTCGGAAATCTCGGGATGACCCCCATAGTCTGCATATTATTTTTTGGAGGTTGACACAAGGATCAGGGAATTGGGTAATAGTAGCATAGTGCCATGCAGTGCTTGAATACACAAAAATGTGATTGTAATATATATTTAAAAATCTGCAATTAGAAAAAAGAATATTGTTATAACTTTGACATTTAGAATAGGACTGATGAAACCTGTCAATAAATGAAAAACAATAAGCACAGCAGAAGCAACATAATCAGCTTTTATTTCTACACATCTCTAGAGGGTGGTAGATCAGAAACTGGAGACAGACAAGAGGCCCTATTTGTATGCATTTCTTTTTTGATTTACTTATACAAAACCTAATCTAATCCGCGATTACTATGGTGAAAGTCCTAAAATACAAAACAAAAAAATCTAACTTCTCATGAGTTGGTGACTGGACGCTGTATAAGAATCCCACTTGCTCCTCCAACTAGAGTAAGAATTGATGCTCATAGTGTAGTGAAGACATTAGGTGACAACATGCGTGATTACCTAACAACAATGATGGCAAGTGTTTCTTTCATGTCTCAACAGATCAAAATCAGAAGGGAGGGGTCAAAATGAAGAGACAGAGACAATCAACATATTGAAACAGAGGAGTTGCTGAAACCTCCTATTTTGTACCCAGGAGACCAGGAGCTAGTACGTATGCTTGTGAGCACCTGGAACACATTTTGAAGGGCCACATGAAGTGGAGGAAGTTAGTCTCACCGTAGTCAAACTGAAAGGGAGACAAGCCTGGTTGCACCTGCATGATATTAAACTGTATAATGGCCTTGTAAGGCTAGCAAAGCAAATTGCCCCATCCTTGCGGATAGGAGCTTTTGCAGACAAATAATGCAACAATTAAATCTGAACATTGTCATTGGAAGAGTGTGTTGAGAACATATTTTAGTCCACGCTGTGAAGCTAATTCCACTCACACGGTTGGAGAGGAGACAGACCCACTTGGTCTGAGGCCTGGAAAATTACAGAGGGGCAATCCAGGACGCCATCCCTGCTTGACTTCGAACATGGCCAGAACACAGAAAACTGGACGACACATTCAGAGAGGGGACATCGGCAGACCTTACATGTCAGGCAACACCATATATAGTTATAAGAGTACAGCATAGAGACCAAGGGACTCCGCTGAATAATCCGGACACAATAAATTAACGGCTGCACGCCTGAGGGGCATGCTACATACTCTGCACTGCTGCACTTAACATATGGGCCTGCAAGAGGTCAAAGGTGCGAGTGCTAAAAAGACAGGCCCGATGGATTCCTTTACAAACCCACAGGTCCTAGGTGCTGCAACGAGTTTATATCCAGACGGGGGTACCTCATGACCCTAGAGAAGACTACCTCATGACCATAGTGCAAAATGGGTTTCTTGTAGTGAATGTCAAATTAGATGATATAGTTGCAACCATCGACTCCCTTAAAGCAAGAGTAGACAAAGAAAGCGCCCGTATTACAGAGGCGGAGGGAAGGATCAGCACGAACGAGGATACAATAACCCATCATGGCCAACACATAACACAACTCAAAGAAAGCCTGGTCAAAATGCAAGGCAAATGCGAGGATCTGGAATCCAGATCTAGGAGGAACTGTGAAAACAAAGTTAAAATATCGAGGCTGAGAACCCCAAAAGGAAATACACCGTACAAGGGTTACAAAGGAACATACAACGATCTTTTATTTCATACTGAACAGTTTCAAAGGACAAAGTAATAGATAGCTATCGGCCCTCAGTACAACACAACAAATTCCAGCATGGTTCAGTGTTCTCAGCGAGTGGGGCTGTACATTAGAATAGTCCCAGTTTATATACGTTTGCGAACATGATGTCCAAACCTACTGCGGGTTAATATTCCTGTAATACATTACTGATCTAGGGTTCATGCCGAGTTCACACATCTATATGCATAGGGTTTGCCTTTAATACATTCGCCAACAAGCCTACACTGTATCAGTGTATTTTAGGATTTCTCACAAAGTCTTCTTCAAACATTAATACAATGTAGTTAAACAAGTGTTCTCAGTTCAGTATTTGGATACATTGTTCTTAACATATGCTCGTGGATTAATTTCATTGGCACAAGTAATCCTTTATATACAGGTCAACGAAGGACAAGGTCTCAATTCACGACCCCAACAAGTGGCCTGCAGGTAAGTTACATATTAATTGCACACAGAGGTCAAGACGGCCATGTTGTATTTCGGAATGACATCATCCACCATTTTAACTCACAGGGTGACTTTACAGAGAGAACCTAAAATGGCGGATTGACCTAAAATGGCGGCTTACATCGATTCTAAGGTCAGGACTTTGCAACACGGATTTCTTCGCAAGTGACTTACAAGCAGCTTGCCGTAGGCCAATATACATATTTTTCATTGCAATAGGAGGCACGATATAATTTCCCGTTTGACAGAATAACATCTGCATTATCGGTGTTTCGGAATCCTTCTGCAAGGGTCCATTGGAGGGTCATGTGGAGGAACTCTTCAAATCCCTATTCGGCGCAAAATCCTTTTCAGAACATTTTCTGGTGGAAAGAGCTCACTGCACACTTGCCCCGGTACCCAAACCAGGAGCACCTCCCTGCACGATAATCGATCATATCCTCAACTACAGACACAGGGACAAGATCCTAAAACTCGCCAGGGAGAAGGGCACGCTACACTATGAGGAAAGCAACATACACATCTACCCGGACTTTGCTGCAAGTGTACAGACACAAAGAAGGTCATATGAATCGGTGAAATGAGAGCTGCGCCTACGCCAGGTGCCGTATGCCCTTATTTTTCTGGCCAAAATGAGGAGTCAACCTGAGGCAGGGCCCATTTCTTCGAAACTCCTGATGCGGCCATGGCATACATCGAGGCCTGCATCCCCCTGCCTCCAAGGGATTTTTGGGCTGGTCAGAATGCAAGACCGAGGCAAGGCGATGAGAGACGTGATCCTGCAGACTGAAGGCTAAACACAAATATCCTTTGCAACGTTTGAATAGATAAGATAAGGGTGGCTCTGATTAACACTTGTTGGTCCGGATCGGGGGCACTTGTTGATGGCTGCCGTGCGCCTGCAGCAGGCTCGCCTCAGGAAAGATCCAATATTTAATGGGATACATGATCATGTTGGGGTTGATGGCTGGGGTGGGGGTGGGGCACAAAGAGAAAGGTTACCCATGGCTCTATGCCAAGATTCATTGGGGATGATAAAAGTTAAAAATCAGAGCGTTATGTTGCAGCAGACACCGCCTACGGGCAGATGCGCATCAGTGCACAGGGAACAGAACTAAAATAAGTGATGATCATGACACAGGTTGATAAGGGGTGGGTGAATAAACTATTGTTCTGGAATATCCAGGGGCTCAACAACCCAGTCAAAGCCAGGAAAATTGCAGCCTATGTGACAAGGCATAGCCCTCAGATCCTCCTTTTACAAGAGACACATGCGCTCAGAAATGTCAGCACAAGCTTTCTCTCACGCTGGGGATCCCTTAGGTATTATACAGAATACTCACCCCAGTCTAGAGGAGTGCTCACGCTGATTCACCCAAAACTGGGTTTCCGATACCTGGATAGTAAGATAGAGACCCAGGGTAGATACGTACTGGTCTGGATGGAGGTGGCGGATCGACAAATAGTGATAGTCAATACCTATGGTCCTAATATGGATGATCCAGAATTTTACAGCACAATACTAGACATGCTGGTCACATCCGGGGATGCACTAGTGATATGGGGAGGGGATTTCAACACAATCATTGATGTGTCCTTAGACTGCTCTTCGGTTGTCCCCCAGGGGCCCACAAGGTCCACACTTGCCCTGAGATAGATAATGCAACAAACATCCATAATTGACATATGGCGTGAATTACACCCGCAAGAAAAGCGGTTTACTTACTATTCATCTGTACATGACTCAGAGTCACGTATAGACTACTGGATCATCAGCTCATCCATCTCAAATGCAGTGTCCAGCTGTGAGATTCATCCTCGTACCCCTTCAGATCACTCCCCAATATCCTTAACCCTCACCCTGCGTGACACTGCACTATGTGCCAAACGCTGTAGGATGCCCCCCACAATACTTAGAGATCCCCATGTATGTCAATCATGTGAATCACTCCACATTGAAATTGAAGAGTTTTTTTAATTGAATGAGGGGTCAGTAAACAATTACGCCACCTTATGGGAGACGTTCAAGATGTGGGTTTGGGGCGTCTTAATTATGGCAAAATCCACTGGACTGCTGAAAACTGTCAGGAGGGAACTGAGTGTAGCGGAACCGAAGTTAGATATGCTTGAAATTGAATATAGCACTACACACAATAAGGAGACCCTTTCCGATATGCATGTAACATTGAACGAATTTAGCAAAATTGCGGATAGAGAAATCCTGTATATGACTACCCCAGCCTGGGCCCGCAGATATGGGGAAAGAAATAAAGCTGGCAAGTTCTTAGCTAGTATGCTTAAAGCAGCGAGTTACCATAGCCCCATCGCCAGCATCTAGACGACACATGGGACGATAGTGAACCGGGAACAAGATATCAATGCCACATTTGCCAACTTTTATAAATCTCTATACTCCAACCACAATACTAGATCTAAGGAGGAGATAACTAACTACTTGTATGAGCTCGACCGCCCAACCCTAACACCCGATACACGTAGTAAACTAGATATGCCCATCACGCTTGAGGAAATCATCGATGCGATAAAAGTATTAACCTCCGGCAGAGCCCATGGTTCGGATGACCTGGGAGCTGAGCTATACAAGGAGTTCCAATACTAATTGGCCCCCACATTGCTGAAGGTTTGGGAGGAAGCAATGGACCAGGGCACACTCTCTGGATCTATGCAGAAGGCGGTTATTGCTGTTCTCCTTAAGCCCCGGCACCCCGCACAAGACATAGCCTCATACAGGCGCCTCTCCCTGATCAATACAGATGCAAAAGTTTTTGCCAAAGTCCTCGCGACCAGACTCTTACCGTACATGCCCATCTTGGTCCACCCCGACCAGGCTGGCTTCATCCTCACCCAGTCCATGGCCTTAAATCTAAGACGTTTTTTGGTGTGATGGCGCAAATTGACCCGGAGGTAAATGCTGTCATTGCGGCACTAGAGGCCGAAAAGGCTTTCGATTCGGTCTCCTGGTCCTACCTATTCTTGGTGCTGGAGTGGTTTGGTCTGAGCCAATACTTTGTTAAAGGTGTCCGCTTGCTTTTTACGAACCCGGGAGCTAGAGTCCTCACTATTAACATCATGTCCCCTCTTTTCATGTTGAGCAGGGTTACCCGACAGGGATGTCCCTTCTCTCCTATTTTGTTTGCACTTACTATAGAACCCATGGCGGAATACATGCAGAAGAACCATGCGCATAGAGGGCTCAGGATGATGGGACCCCTGCAGATAATATCTCTCTACGCCGATGATACCCTGTTATATATCCATGACCCCCAAGAAAATGTAGAACCTAACATGGCTCACATCCATGTATTCTCCGAATATTCTGGGTATAAGATTGATGTTTCAAAATCTGAACTGTTCCCATTAACCTCCAGTACCGGCGATCTATTTGTTATAAGCGGGTTCAAAGGGACCCCTACACATGTCCGCTACCTGGGAATAGTGGCATCCCGGGACAAAAATGCACTGTACACAGAAAATCATGGGGAACTGTTGCATAATCTGACCATCGAATTACAACTGTGTTCTAAGCTCCCTATTTCCCTTTATGGCCGAGTAGCCCTTCTTAAGATGGTAGTCCATCCCAATCTATTGTATTGGTTTGGTAAGATTGCAGTTTGGCCTGGAAAAACCTTATTTGCAAAGCTTCAGACACTTGCCACCTCTTTCGTATGGGGCGAAAAGACGGCCAGACTGAAATGGGCTAAACAAATGCGGGAACATTCTCGAAGGACGGCATTTCTGCCCCCGACTTTGAGTTGTATTACATGGTGTCCAAGGCACAATGCAAAACATTGGTTTGATCCCGACGACACAGCCCCACATATCCCTCTAGAAAAATACACTGCTTCTCCCATCGAAGTACAATCAGTCATCTTTGGTCCTAAACATAAAGACTCTTGTGAATTTGACCCCATAAGCACCACTACACGTCCATGGTCCAAAATATATACGAGGTTTGGATAAACGAACGACCCCATATGACCCGGAAATCCCATTATGGAACTTCCCCAACATCGCACTCACGTTTGACAAGGCCTTGAAGATGTCATGGGACAGGAATAAACAATTCAGAATGTGTGGTATGTTCCTGGGGGGGTACATACTGTGAACTGGGGGACTTTGTCGAAACGGTGGGAGATGGGCAACTCAAACGTTTTCAATTCCACCGAATGAAGGCCACATTTGCTTCTAAATGGCCAACATTACCTCTAGAGCCCCCTACCCACGAATGTATTAGAGCCATGACAACTGTCGGAGGACCAAAGAAGGGGCTCTTGATGTTGTACACCCTGGTCCAGTCGCACTCCAGTTCATGTAACACCGTTAAGGAGGTCTGGGAACAGGACTTGGGCATTGAATTAAATGAGACTCTATGGCTTCGATGTTGTCAGCTCACTAGAAATGTGTCCATGAACTTAGGGCTACGATTGATTCAATTTAAGATACTCAATCAACTTCATTATACCCCGGCAAAGTAAGCCAAATTTGTAGGTGGCTGCATGGGA